>NC_046650.1:5360699-6011949 GCF_900324485.2 Mastacembelus armatus | reverse complement strand
TGACAGGTAATGTGTGTGTGTGTGTGTCCTGCATGCATATGTGTGCATCTATAGATTTTACCATGACTATATGAGTTAACTACCTACACAGTACTCCAAACTACTACTTTTTTTTTTGAATGGTTAATCCAGCAAATTACCCAGCAACACATAATTTTAAAAAAGGACAGGTCAAAGCAAAAGAAGCTAAACTTTACTGGCATCTTACCTAATATATGGACATACTACATTGCCCATAATGCAACAAATAGCATTATTTTTTAAGTTTAGCCTTCCTGCCTAGTAAATAATCAGGTCATTCAAACTCAATCCCCTAAATTTGGATCCAGGGGTTCTGTTATATATTTGTAGTTTCTAAATATCCAAATGAGGTCCAGACTTTGGAGTGCTCCCTGAGCTTTCACAGATCAGTAGCAGTGCTGATTTTGAACCTTAACCTCAGTCATCCCTTCTACCTTGAAGTCCTTGAAGATGACCTGTTGAAAACGATGTGAATTGTGCTGTTTGTGTGCATGTGTGTTTACATGCCTCATGCAAACAAAATGAAGACCCAACAGTAAAACAAAAAGACCTCATGGTGCAACTGGTGGTCAAAACTCCATCGAGGTGTAGCAAAGCCAACAGGAATGTGAAGGGCATGTGAGTGGAGTCTGTGCACGTCCACACAAACCTGAGAAGAGGCGTAATCAGCCAGAATAAAGTGTGCAGGGCCTCTAAAGCTAAAGTAGAATCTTTACAGGCTTGGGTTCAGTCAAATGTACTTCAATTACCTCCCAATTGTGTCCACTGGGAGATTACAGTTCATGCAGAGTCCTTTGAATGGAGCACTACAGAAGAGAACAGAGGACATATAGAAACAGAAGTGCTGTAAATTTTCATGATTAGATGTCATCATATGTACATGTTTTATTCCAATTTACAGAACTCAGTACAGCTTTACTGCAGAAAATGTTGCTTGTTTGTTTTTGAAAGTGACATTTTGTACACTGTTTTGTCAAAACTGTATCTCATAACCCGTCAGTAAAGTAACTAAACTGACAGATGGGAAATGGATGAAAGGGTGAGCGGAAAGTGGGATGAGATGACACAGGGAGGATAAGAGGGAATGGATGAAAGCATGACAGGCGAGAGAAAGACAGGAGAGATAAGGGATGAAGGGTAAGAATAGAGAGAGACAGATGAAAGGATGAGGGGGTAGCGGGGATGACAGGATGAAGTGAGAGAGGGAAGGTGGAATGAGAAAAAAAAAGCAAAAGATAACAGCGGAGAAGAGACAGGAGAGAGAGGAGAGCGATACATGTGGAGATAAGAGAGGAATGGGTAAACTGGGGTGAAGAGGGTAGGAAGACAAGAGCAGGGGATTACAATCTACACGGGCTCAACAGACAGAAACTATCTAAACAAGTAAAGATAGTCAAATCAATGTGACATCACTGATTAACGTTAACAAGATTTTAAAAGAAAAAGTGCCACAAAAAATAAGAACATACTCTCAGCTGATGAGGACAATTGGAAACTTTTTGTATTGTTTAACACACTATGTGTTAATAATAATACTAATAGTATTTATAATAATTATAGTACTTTTCTTCACTGATGAGGTATAAGAAAGAAGAAATATAATGTATTTAATGTAAATTTATGCCAAATTTACAGACCCTTCATCTACATATGTCTCTAGGGGGTATAAATATAATCTTCATATTATTTGAGCCCCACGGCACTTTCTGAACAAGGCAGATACTGAAACAATCATAATAAATTAACCACAAAGTCAGTATCTTAGAATAAATTATACTAAAACAGCACTTGGAAGAGGTTTTACAGACAGTACACATGCAGATACACATGCAAAGACTGTGGGTGAGCAAACCTGCCAGCAGGTGTCTGGCTGGTTGTATATAGGGCAGGTGCACATACGCACACTCACACACATACGTGTACTCCACCTGAGGGTCAGGTATGCAAGGCCAGACAGTTACTCACTTGGCAGCACGGCACCAGCCCTTTGGCAGCTTATCTTGAAGAGAAGACCAGATTTAGTTTTTAGTGTCCACTCAGTGCAGGCAGTGTAGGGCCCTGAATGAGCTCAGAATGAAAGAGTTCAGTGCATAACAAGTTCAGATAATGCTGGTGCCTGCCAAGAGAGGGATTTTTGTGTGGTGAACAAATAGGCAGCAGGAAAATTATACACTATTCTGAGCTTGTGGTGCGTTTACAGACACTATCAGATTTTTCTCTTCAGTAGCATTTACGGTGGCAGCTGAGAAACTTCAAAACATGAGTCGACTTGTGACTTTCTCCACAACCCCTCAATTAAAGAATGGAAAGATTAAATATGATCCACAAAGGACCACATAGATCCACATGTGATGGAGACAATTTCCAGCTCAAACCATGGTCGTCGTGTTGGGTGTGTATTAACGTTTGCACTTACACGACCCAGAAGCAACAATGTACTGCAGTTCTGAACAACCATGCAGGGCCTATAGAAAGCATAAAATCATAAATGAGAAAATGGACCAGTGCCTCAGGTGGTACTGGCCAACTATGCTATATAAAGCACTGCTAACACCTTTTAGAAAGGACATCTCCTTCTTCATGTTTAAGATACATTTGGAAATTGTATCTGCCCATCATGGTGGCTTAGTGGTCTGTACGTGCCTCCAGGAGGCCATTTGTAGGCTCTTGCTTGAGGCTGCAGATTTGAAGCCAGCAATATATAACACAGTACTTCATCAAATAAGTTGTGTGTGTTACTAAGGTATTTTACTACAAGGCAGACAGGAAATTAAGTTCTCCAATTCTGCTGCAGTAGCACTTTTTACAGAGAGCAAAGTAAAACCTGAGCAGCTTTAAGTAGTTTTTACGTGGCTTTGCTGTACATCCAGAATACTTACGCATGATAAGTACTTCTACTTCTACGCATGATAAGTACTTCTACTAACCCACTGGATACAAGTATGCAACAAACGGTGAAATGCATGATGATAAAGGAAACTTCTTCCTCATACTTTTGTTTCAATGAGGGAAAGCAGACAGTGCTGTGAGAGTGACAATAATAGCATAAAAGCTGGATTTGCAAACATAACAATGGACAGCTACTGTACCCAGCAGGATGCAAAAGTTATGGCCTGAGTATCAACACTTGTTGAACACCATCTAGGCAGCAGACGGATGACTCCACAGAGCTCAATGATGGGGATGTAAATAAAGTACAAGTTTCTGAACATTTCTCCAAAATCTGACAGAGGGTGATGAAGAGTGGAACTGATGGAAAGGTGAGAGCAAGGAGACAGCAAAAGCACAATGCACTGCAGTGGATCACTCTCTAAGCAACTGGATGTATTATGCCTGTGTGTGGGCCCTTTCAGATGTTTCAGTATTTGGCATTTCCACAGCTTCATGTAAGACCCAGAGAGGCAAACAAACACACAGTTTATTCATCCATTTTGTCCATCTGAAATTAGTGTCTCTATCTTTATCTTGTGATTCTTTTGAGGGCTCCCACCCTGGGCCCAATGCTTTAGTTTAGTAGTTGATGAGAGACCATGCACTGCTAAAAGGTTACAAAGTAAAAAAGTACAGAGGTTATTTTTATTTACCTATAGTCTCTGGGCAGGAGGCAATGATTAATTTAACATATATACAAATCACAACAAAACATCAGCATCTGGTAATAATGTGATTATCCCATTTTCAAATATGCAGGAATAATTACATAATGCAAGCATGTAAGACTGAGCTATGGCTATGATGCTGCCATGAGCCAGCAGTCTAAGAGTCATCTAATATAACTCCCATACAAAAGAGCAAAATAGCTCTTTAAGTAGATGGCTAGGAAGCCGAGATCGGTTTCTAAGAAACTATACACTTATTAATACCACGTGTCGCCGACAAGAAATGGATTTGTGTTTTAAACAATAAATGCTCATTCATGGAGAAATTGTTATTATATTGAGAAAGGGTGGCTTAAAGCCAGCGAGTTTGTAAAGCGAGCTAGGATTGATTTAATACTCCCTGCCTCATTTAATCATGTAAAACACACAAACATGGTGGTGATTTGTAGGCTGTCACTTCATTCCATTTCTAATGTGAGCCAGACTGTCAGCTAAATGGATCAAGCCACTTGGATGTGCTGGCTCCTTCTCAGTTTTTAAGCTATTAATCTTACCCTTTTCTTTGTGCTTTTGCCTAGTTGGATTTACAAGACAGAAACCAACACAGCAACTGTTTGTTTCCTTTGGAAAATCTTTAGTTGCTGCCCAGAACTAAACAACTTGTAGCCTGTGTACACTCACTAACAAACTGTTTTCCATTTGGAAATGTGCTGTGTGCTGAAACCTGGCCCTTAATGCAGCATATATTGGTCAGGTTTTCACTCTCACTTTTTTCTCTGGTCATGAGCGTGAGAAACTCGCCATCCATGACAGAAATGTCACAACCACAGGTCCATAGCTCCACACAATCCACTTCTCATCTGCAAACACACAAATTTCCTTACATGTGATGATTCCACAGTAACAAGAATATTTGATGGTGTGTGTGCTACATTTTCATCAATACAACCCTGGCTACAGTACTGGCTACCTGCAATGCTGGGAATCTAGGAATTACCAAAATATAGATACAATTTCACAGACAGACGAATGATGCAAATTCTGGATTTCTACAAATAGTTTAAACATAGCGTGATGTTTCCATCCTATAATATTAACAAAAACAAGACCAGAAATAGTATTATACCATCTTCTGAGTCAACACTTTTTGTGCTTCAGCTGGTCCATTTACTTCACTTCATTCTTATTTATTAGTCCACTCACTCCAACATTTCCTGTTTGTTCCAGTGCAAAGCAAGGAGTAAGTAACTTCCAATATGAATGAGAGCAAACCAACAATAGGGAGCGGCAGACAGGAGCACAGAGGAAGAAATACAAACACACATTTGACAAGTAAAACTGTCACAAGCCTTCAGGGATTGAGCCTTTTGGCAAATAAAGGTAGGAGGGAAAGATAAACAAGTCGAGCTGAACGGAGGAGTAGTCAAGCGCTCAAGCAGGAATATGCAATCACACACTCACACACACATTCATATACACCTTTGTGTGTGCTGATGCACCTGCGCGCATGTTCACATAAGGACAGGCGCAACAACAAAGCAGATGGAACACTAAGGAGACCAGACTACTCCACAAACCCTGATGGGGTTAGAATTTAATAAGGGGAGGACATATTGAGGAAAAATGGAGGCAAATGAAAGGCATGCCTATGAATGCAAGCGTATGCACACATACACATGCATATATACAGAAGTGCCAGCAGGTGATAGCATGATTGATTTATAGATAGATTGGTGGTTGTGTCTCAGCTGGTAGAGCCATCTTATCTGAGAGTGTGGACTGCAATACACAAACACAGCTGGGAGCAGGCAGAGAGGAACAGGTGATAAGAGCAAGAACAGTGCAGAGATAAATATCGAGGCACTGTGATAAGAGGTGGAAGGCATGAAAGGCAATGAATTTGAAGGAAGAGAAAGCGGCAGAGCAATTAGAGGTGGGGATATGGAACAGAGGAAAGGAGGAATGAAATAAAGGGCATTAGGGGGACCATGGATACGATGAAGGGATGCAGGGAAAATGGATGGCTTTGTGTACTTGTGTACATACGTGCATAGTGCCAAAGTGTGTATTTTCATTCTTTCATAACCAGAAGGACATCAGTGCACTGGGCACTTGTTGCATGTGCACTCGTTCATGAAAATAGTACAAATCTGTCTGGTCTCTCCACAGGCAGTGACACAGGCCAAAGCCTACAGGAAACTGCTCAGTTCCATTTGGTAATTAAAAAAAAAACTAAAAACTAAAATTGCAAAAGAATGGACATTAGCTCTGTCTCCATTACTTGCTCTTCCATTCACATATAGTACATGATTGTCTTTTTGCTTTGTGATTAGAAAACAGAAATAGGCTACAATGGACCAAGGTTTATGAGCACATTAGTTCAGAGTAGTTTTAACCAGCATTTCCTGTACTATCACAGCTGTGGAGGGCACTGGTGATAACTGCATAGTCATAAGGCGTAGGGGGAAAAAATCTTCTTTTAAGAAGGCAGAATATTGCAATTAAAGAGGTAATGTTTTGACACAGAGTCATGCCTAGTTACCACTCATTTTAAATATTATCACCTCATTAAATGGCTGTTATCATTTGTTCTTACACCCATAATTATACTGTAGGGGCAAAATGCACCTACCAGTAGGCCAGAAGGTGGTTATCATTAAAATGTGCTACAACTTGGTGATGTTAGCAGCTGTAGTAATTATGACAGGAGTAAAAGTCACAGTTGGTGACCTGCTATAAAGTCTGAGCAGAGAGGCCTACTGAGATGGACAGGTCTAGGACTAGGGCCCCACTAACTGACACTGAATGAGAACATTTACAGCAGGTGGTGCCTTTTTCCCATCACACTGGTTGTAGGCCATGCTTTGTTGCTGCTGAGGTTTTGTGACTGATGAACAGTAGTATTGTGTGAGCTTAAAAAGTATTAAAGTAAGTACAAGAGTAAGTCAAACACGTTTTTTTCTCTGTGGGCTCATGCATTTAAAAGTGTCTGTGCATATGTATATGGACAGATGAATGTATGAATGAATATTTGGCCTTAGCAAAATAAGCATTTGGGAGAGGTGTTCCAATACTTTGTGCCAGCTCCGTGATGGTTGAGGAGACTGGGCAAAGGCCTGCAGGGAAAAGTCTGGCTTGGAGGAAGGGCTAAATGAAAGAGAAAGGAGAAGGACAGAAAAGCGCTCAGGTGCATAAAAAGAGTGCTTGGGAGATAGAGAATGAGAGCATAGGAAAATGAAGAGGAGAATAAGTGCAAGAACGATATGAAGAGGACAGAGACAGGGGGATTTGGCCCTCCTCTGTAGGTCCCGATATCTCCGGCGAGCAGGACTGGCCCTCAGCAGACCACAGAGACAGAAGGGTGTATGGGAAAGAAATGGCTGAAAAGTTTCTTGAGCTGGCTGGCTGACTGTCAGGCACCTGCCTCTGGCTTGCCAACCTCCTGCTACTCTCCCGCTCTCTGTCCAGTGGGGAGGAATGAGTCTGGGCTGGAGGAGAGGCTGTTAAGAAAGAAAGGACTCAGGAGAAAGCAGTAGGGTTTCCAGGTAATGATGTGTGAGGGCTAAACAGAGACACGGTTTTAGAGAGAAAGAGAGCGGGAGGGGGCAGATAGCACTGATGGGAAACAGGACACAGCTGTATGAGAGATGCCTCCCCTCCTCACACTCTCCACCTGATTGTCTGATGGTGGCGATGTGTATGTGTGTGTGCCCGAAGTACTGCAGATACTTCACTTCCAATTTCAGTCGACATGCCACTTCTATCTCAATCTATCTCTCTGTCTGTCTCTTTCCACATTTCCCTTAGAGCCCCTAGATCTTCTCCGTCTCCCTCTCAAATGTCACTCTATGTTCCTCGCAGCATTATTCACTCACTATAAATCAGCATGAACACATCTCTGTGAACTCTGTCCTCCCCTCCAACACACTGGAGCTCTGACCTCTGTCTTTTCTGCATTAGGTCAAAGCTTATGTGGTTGTCCTCAACAGACCCAAACAAGAGTAGGGTCCTTTTGCATTCTACCAGTGTGATGTGGATCTATTTCTCAAGCGCTGCGGTGCACCAGACAAGCAGTACATCTAACCAGAGCGGTGTCAGCAGTTTTTGGTTTTATTTGGAAATGAGTTTTCCATTGGAACGGGCGGGCACCAGACAGAACTGTGCAGAACTGTGCCTGAGTGACAACTAACTCGGTGCTAGTTTAATGTTTTCCAGCTGGGAAACAGTAATCCCCTCAAAATATATTATCCTTTGACATTAAAACTCTAAATTAATACATTACAGCAGTATTTATTGATTTTACGGCTGCTTGTGGGAAACACAACAAGCTGTAAACATAATATCTGACGTTGTTTTACTGCAAGAACAATGGAAAACATCTGCTTGTTAACACCAGCACATGTGATGAAACAGCCACATTCACTCTCTTTTAGCTCCGTTTCACAATCACAACCTTCTGAAGGGAGCATAATTAGGGAAATGTTCAACAGCTAGTTGCAAACTTTGGGGTTTATCAGAGATAGATGTAATTGTAATGTAATTTCTCACTGGGTACTGGCTTTTAAGGGCTACCACTGTACCGTTTGAAAATCCCATCATCCCCAAGCCTGTTTAGCAGATGAGGAAGCATCTACAAGAAAGTGTAAAAATGAACATTTCTGTTTGTTGTGTAGCAGTGTGTGTACTGAATGGTAAGCAGAATAAAAGACATAGCGGAATTACAATATTGTGTGCTGAATCAAATCAACCCATTTTTACAGCAGCTTTGCCAGGACGGCTGACAAGCTGAACCAGAGCCCACGTTTGCGTTTGCACTTTTTTTCTACTCAGATTGTGAATGGAGGATAACAGTCCTGACAATAAAAGCATCGTGGGTCTAGTGCCAAAACACAAACTGCTATCCTAGTGTGCATAGTCAGACAAAGCAAATTTGGCTCTGTAGATGAAAATTTGAGGTGCACTGATTACACAGTGAAAGGCAGTGCAACACAAGCTGGATGAATTATGTGAACATAAGGGGCTTGCCACAGGTTTTTTATTTTCTCATGAAAAGTTTACACTCAGTTTTACTACTACAAATCGCCGCTTTATGAAACAATGTATGAGAGAGTTGTTTCTAAAGTGTTTGTTCAGTTTGAAACTGTACATGTACAGTAGTGCGAGCAGTGCTGTATATTGTTAGTTTCTATACCTTGGCAGGAGGATCTCATGAGGGAAGAAAGCACTGAACCACTTCACTCGCTGGTAGAGAGGCAGTTTTCTCCATATGGTTTTCCAAGACTCATTGTCGTGGAGTTCAGAGGATACTTGCATTGGCTCACTGGGGACCTGGGCAGAGAGGAGATGGAAGAACCAACAATGTAGGGCGGTTGACAGGAGCGAGAGCAGAGATATAATACTAACAGAAAACAGACGATGAGGAAACCTGAATGGTGGACGTAATGATACAAAATCTCGTTACTGGCAGATCACATGATAAATGTCATTATTGTTTACCAGCTATCAAGGAAAAAAAATACAATGTATTAAAATTATAATTCCACGGGAGCTTTTCAGTGAACATCTGTTTCATTTTATCAGACGGTGGCAGGGGGTGTGCATCTTTCACTTCAAGTGACAAAAAAATTAGGGCACAGTAACAATGAGCAGAACAAAAGTAGTGCAAACTGACAGAGGGGAAAAAAAAAAAAAAAAGTCCAAGGTGCAGCAACATTTACACAAATGATGTGATCATATCAGTTAGAACTGGCTTGTTTGGTAGCTACCAGGGTTTGAATGACAAAAAATATAATGTGTTATAATTTTACTGCAGTTATCTGAGAAACATCTGCTCTGCTTTGTGTGCTAGCAGCACTAGGGATCATTAGCGACAAAACATGAGCTTGCGGTAAAAAAAAATTAAAAAAAATAAATAAATAAAAAAGTTGCAATAGAACAGAGGGCAGAAAGATAGAGCAAAAACTATTAAAGGCTTTGTCAGATTTATAATAACACACTGTCTTTTTCAGATCATATCACTGATTACTTGCTTGGCAGTCTGCTACCAAGGTTTAAACAAAAAAAGACATTTCAGGAACAGATGCTTCACTTTATTGGCAGGTTGCCGTCTGTTCAATGTACAATGTTTACAGTTTTGTTTTTTTTTTTCCCCTTTTTATACCTGTGCTTCTTGCACTGGATAATATCAAAGGGACGTTACATGGTACCTGTATTGTGATAAAGGATGGAAATACTACCAGGGGCACGTTTAATTTAATATATGAGTTTCAAAAATGATGTGGTACTCACTGTACAATATAATTTCATAGCACCTCTTCAGCTTCCAGCTCTGTCAAGTGAAATCCTAGAAAAGGGTTTATGGGAGGAAGGAAGCCATTCTTTGACAAGACTTGTCTGATATTACAGTTACCTTTCCTTTTAAGAAGTAGTTTTAGCATGTATCTCGTGTTCCCAGAGGTATAAAAAGAGAATCCAGAACAAAATTACTACTCCGAGGAGTGCACTGCTTTTAAAACAGTGCGTCTGTGAGTGCGTGTGCACAGGTGTATTTATGTGGGTGCACGTGCTCACGCATGCACATGTGGGTGGGACAGGTTCGGGAATAGACGGTATCTAAGCAGAGACAGAAGCAGAAGAGAGGAAGAGAAAGAGACAGATAATGAGAACCAGGGGGAGGTGATGCTGGCATGGGGAGAGGAAGATAGAGACCAGAAATAGACATGCAAAGAGCAAGGTGTTGAGTCAGAAAATGAAAGAAGAGAAGGGGGGGAGGACAGAGTGAAGTAGGGAGAAAGTGAGAGAAGGAGTGAAAATGCACAAGGAAGATGGAGAGGCAGAAAAAGAAGAAGGAGAAAATGAGAAATGAAATGTAGAAAATAAAACAGGAGAGAAAGAGAAAATACAGGAATAAATTGTTAGAGAATAAATGGAAGGAAGAGTTACTAACAGCAAGATGTGGGGAGTAGGGAAGAGAAGGAGAAAGAGACACAAATAGACATGTGAGGCTGAGTCACACTGGGAACCTAGAACAAGCTGAAAGCATACAGAATTATGGCTGAAACCACAGGGAGCAAACACAGTCCCTTTGCATATGTGATTTAGCGATGCACTTCGCAAGTGTGCTGTGAGAAAGCAAGGCCAAAGAGCACTTAGAAAAGGCTCGAAGACAAAGAGAAAGACAGATGAAGGTTTAGCAGGTGAAACACAACATGCTTAAAGAGATGAGCACTTAGCTTGGCATGCGTACCACACACACACACACACACACACAGTTTCTGATCTCTCCCCACCTACTCTGGGTCTGAACCCCATTCCGCGATTTCTAAGAGGATCTGGTGGTGTTGGTACAGGAGTGACACAGAGTGACAAAGAAAGAGAGAAGGAGGAGGAGACAGTGACGGCCCTTAGTGTTAAGGAGAGGTACCGTACGTAGGCCATATAGAGAAGTGTCAGCCAGAAAAAGCATTCAGCTGGGGCAATATCAACCATGTTTCAGTCTGAAACAGCATCATGTACATACTGTCACCAGTAAGCAGCAGCAATTAGCATGGTCTTCACTGTGTGTCGCAGGATGTTTCTGCTCTGTCCACAGGAGTATGAGGGCACGTGCAGGAGAGACATGGTCGGCTGATACAGATTTGGGTCTTTTGACTGTAAGAAAGTGTGAAACGGGAAAGAAACAACTATAAAGGGTTTGCTTGGTGTCAGTCTCCTGTGTGCTTTAGTGTATATATACACAAGACCAGTCACCAAGCATACATGTACATTTAAAGACAAAGTGTTCATATTTGTGTGTGTGTGTGTGTGTGTGTGCCTAACTGTATACGCATAAGCTAATAAGTGAAGTGTATTTGGCTGTACAATGTCTTGGGTGTCCATTTACAATATTGTAAGGTGTCACCATCACCAGTGGGGTTTATCTGTGTGTGACTGAGCCCACACAGACAACCTATCCACAGAATCAACATATGTGACGATAATATCAGTGAAGAGACTTATGCAGTATGTTTGCGGTGCCCTGGCGATGGCGTTGCATCAGACTTGCAGTGGTTTTAATGCTACATTAGGCTAAGAAAATCCAAGCCTGTGGACTTGCAAACATGCATGTACAGCACCAGATAAAAAAAATCTAATCTGTTATTCTGGGTTTCAGTACCTAGTCAAAGATCTATTGAACATGAAGCACAACACCACAACTTATCGTAGAGTTTGCTAGAATTAAAACATCTTTGTGAACACTCATTTCAAATCTGACATATATCACACAAATTCACACAGTCACCAAGTGCCACCCCAAAAAAACCGCACCATATGGCTGATAGTTGCGGAGTATGACGAGCAGCTTAGGTTTGATTCCAGCATGACTTGTGCTCTGGCAGTAAAAGGCTGAGATCAATTTTTAAGTTTCACTCTTTCTCCATGAAGAAAAAAAAAAAAAACACCTTCATGGTCCAGATACGTTGGCTGCACTGTAAAACCTGTTCCTTCAACTTTAAAACTGTACTATTTTACATTTTCACCAAATGTATAAGTGCTGCATTAGATTTTAAAATGCATCTCTACCTTGAAACTTTGGTAATAAGCTGAAGAGAGGATTTCCTACTCTGCTGCCACAGTAGTTACAGAACAAAACCTACCCCCACAAACAGCAAATACTAAATGAACCACAGAAACCACAAGCTACCGAGCCACTGACTGCAATCACTGGTCTCCCACAGAACATGAGAAAACGAAAGTGTAAAAGCCTTTCCTTTGACTGTAACATCACACGGTGTATGTCACGACACTAGGAGTGAGTTCAGTCACTCACTGTATGTCCGGGTGTGCCACTTTCTCATTTGTCTGTCTTACTTAGACTCCATGTCAACAAGATGATTCACACTGGTGCTTTAATCCCCCTCACTTAGCCCGCATGATCCGTTTAAAACACTCGCACAAATACTTTCACATACACAGTTCTAGCCTCCCTTGAAGCGTAGAGGTTGGTAGACAGCAAAGGAGCTCTTAAAACTGATTAGAGGGGGGAAGGCCCACTGCAGATGATGAGATACACTCAATTAAACAGGATAGGGCTCTATTGTGCCCAGGGGAGCCATGCTAAACCAGTACGAAGAGAAAACCATGAGACAGAGATTTGTAATATCTGTAGGATGTGTGTGAGGATGCCTGTGTGTGTATGAGATGAGCATCAGAGTTGACAGATACATCTGGCTGTTTGGCAGTCGGTTTATGATGTATATGCTTGTATGGGTGTGTGCGTTTATGTGCATGTGTGTCCCTTAGAGACAGTGGATGTGATCATATGTTGTTGATGCATCCTGATACTTGTGATAAATGCTCCAACACGTCTGTGTCAGAGCGAAGGGTGATAATGTGTAATTTCTTGGAAGGGCCCCTCAGGGACGAATGTTGTGATATTCATAGTAAATGAGAAATGGATGGACAGTGTGAGAGGGAAAGAAAGAGACAGAGGATCATGGGGGAATTGGGAATACAGGCAGATAAAAACAAATAGAGATTATTAGTCAAATAGACACTTACTCTGAGTTGTAATCTACAGGAAACGGCAAAGCAGATCCACATCAAAACTGAAATATGTTGTATCATTTATAAGTATTCTTTGACACTGAATCCCACTGTTTATGTAACTTCCTGTTGCTCTTGTGCCGTCTTTCAAAATCCTGAAATTGACAACACAATTTTACACAACATTCTTCACTGCAGTATACTGTAACATACAACTGATGCTACATTTGGCTGTATTTTGAGTGCCAAAATAAATAAAGAAAGAAATAAATGAATGAATAAGCCTGGCAGAAATCTGTTACCAGATTTTGGAAAAATGTTGCCATCAATGCATGAGGGTCAGTGAAACGGCTGTGGGTTTGGATTATCAAGCTAATGTGGCTGCCACTGGAGAATTGGCTGGACCAAACTTTTATCTATGTTTGGTTCTGATTGCAAATAGAGATATATACATACACAGTGGAATACAAGGGAAAAAAGACATTAAATAATTGTAGCAATGTGTGACAAAAATGGTATTTACACTGATTTAGTGAAATTACATATGTAGTGAGAACTTTTTCAAGCTCAGTCAAATGCTTATGTTGCTCATTTTACTGGATTCATAAAAAGGTGATGACTAAAATCAGCAATAAGATCTTAAAATGATGACATTTAGTCTCCAGTTCATGCTCTTCTATCCTCTAGTGGTAAAAAAAAACCCACTGAACTTTAATAGAGCTTCCATTTCAATTTTCTTTTTATTTGACATTCTATTCAGAAAGATGATTCACTCATTTAAACCCAGCTGATGGAAATGCACCTTAGTAGCATTTTGTTTTTTGATACATTTCAAAAACTTGCATAAAAACCACTTGACAAGTGACTGATGAGTGCAGAAAGAGAGCCAGAATGTGACGGAGAGTAAGTGGCACACAGCAGGTAAATAGAACAGGTTTTCATAGACATTTTCCAAAAGGATCCCAGGTGGTAAGTTTATTCTGTAGCCCAGGGAGCCAGTCTGTTTAAAACCTATTACAGCCTGTGTCCTGTGGAGACACACTAGCACAAGGCCCACAACCTATTTCTGCTTCCAGTCCGAGGGGAGGAAAGAGGTCAGCTCCCAGTGAAGCTGACAAGGTAGGTCATACATTGTCTTTTCCAAGATCTCGTTTCAGGTATGGAGAAACCTTGGCTTTTTAATGACATGCTTGCTAACTGGGATTGTTATTATTTGGCCAATACTCTGTAATATTCCATGAAGTGAAGTGGAGACAAATGAAAACGCAGACTGAACTCAGCTCTACTTTTTATAAAAGGCATTTCAAACACACTCTGTCTTTTTGTATTCTTTTTTTTATGTGGTGACCTTTGTGATGCCATACATACAAAGGTCACCAGAACTTGGAGATAAATACATCATCAAGATACATCACTGAACAGGAATGAAACCTTTACACAAACAAGTATTTATATGCTGGAGACAGAACGAGAGTTTAAAACTAGACTGTGTGGAAAAAGAAAGTGTACAGATGCTGACTGATGTGCAAAAGCGACCACAGAGACAGACAGGCAGCTGCCTGACAGTGAGCCAGACAAACAGACAAGAGGAGTTGAACCACACAGCAGGAGGGGCGCAGCCCCTCCCCGAGCCGCCACACAGAGGAAACACATCTCCTGTAGCATACTCTGATCGAGGTGGAAATGAGGAACCAGTGGAGCCTGTCAGAGCAGATGGCTGAGAATCCATTAGCTAATAGTGGAGGAGCCTCCCAGCCAAACTAATGACGCCCTTATTACTACGCTGCATGCGCTCCCGCCCAGCCAATGGACTCTGGCTGGGCCTTTGTTAGTGCTGGGTTACACACATGATCACACACGTGTGTGTACACCAACACATACAGTACATGTGTGTGCCTTACTACAGCTGTGAGGACCTTGTGTTCCCTTACCCTAACCTTAGAAATTACAACTAAATGGCTAACATCGACTCTGACCTAAACCTGATTCTAACCTGAACCCTCAAACCAAGTCTTAAGAGCCTTTTGAAGGTGTGAAGACCAACCAAAACACCCTCCCCAAATTAAAATACCCTCACAATGATGGCACCAAACAAAAATCTGTCTATATAAACATTTTAGTACATATATAGTATATACCTGCAGCATACGAATACAGAGATGATCGCAAACACAAAAACCTGTGTGCTATATTCCAGTGCATATAAACAGACATAAACATCAGCAACATGATTTATGCAGGGTGGAGCGGAGACAGAAAAAGACTGTGGACTGAGACCCATCCATCTCTCCATCCTTCTGCACACATGACTGCCACCTCAAAATATGCCATCTGCTTTTCACAGCACTGAGAGCAAAGGAACGAGGCAGAGATGAAAAACACAATATCACAGCTGCATAAATAATTTAGCGTGTGTGTGCTCTGCATGCGATAATGCACTACTATTCATCCATCTATCTGCCTTCACCTGTGTTTAGAAACACACTCAGGCACATGCTCATGGGCATGAGGACACAACCGTCTGCAAGCTAAACCCGCTAACAACCCTGAAAATTGACAAGCAGAGAGACAAGGACAAAAGTTACAGTCAGTCGGTGCAGTGACAGATGTGGTGTCTAAATATTGTCCAAATCTAGTGAGGACTCCAGTTGGACCAATAGCAAGAGGTGTTTATGTACATTTCAGTACTCCACTGAATATTAAAAAGAGATGACAGGAGGAGGGCCTCTCAGGACCAACTCTAGGGGGAGATGAACCACAGCTGAACTGTGTTTTATTTGGCATCTAACTACTTGGAAAAGGGTTCATCAAGATGAAAAAGCCCTGGCGTACTGACAGAACGTAATAAAACACTACCTCTATGTAGCAACACTAAGCTTGACTGCTGATCTTACATCAGCTTACCTTTCCACAGTCTATAATTGGTGTTTCCACAGCAGGGAAGTCCTGGGTGATCCCATTTAACAGTGGCAGGTCAGCAGATGTCATCTCAGCAATGTTGTTCATTGCCACTGGCAGGTTCTGAGGGTAGAGAGACAAAAGAAATGTTTAAATAGAATTTCACTTCCTGTTGTCTGAGCTCAGTTTATTTGTAAGCCCAGGAGAGCTGTTTGCGTGGCGACCATTGAAGTCAGTGGTTCACCTATACACTGGCATTTGTAGAAAGACACGGCGCTAAGAAAAGAAGATGACAGCTTAGTTTGGATTCACATTCCAGCTAATGGAGTCAGTAAATGCCTACTATTCCCATGCAAGTTAGTCCTAGGCCACTTAGCCATGAGGGCAACCCCACAGAGAGTAAGTGACAGCAGCTTGCATGACTAATTTTACTTTGAAATGCAAACTAATAGGATTTTAAACAATGGTGACATTTTAGTGTAAAGACTGAGAAATGTGACAACCAGTGTCATTAGAATGATCGGCTTACATTGCCCTAGAAATGATTTTGTGATCAGGTACAAAATGAGTAGGTCTTTTCAAGTTTGCCTTTTCAAGTTTTATCCCCTCTTTGATACATTTTTGATCACAGCCATATCCCCTGTAGGGCGTTAGACACACATTTTCCCTGTGTCAAGCCTTCATCTGCAGTCGCTGCCTCTTGACTCCCTGTGTGTCTGTGTTAGTACGTGTGTGTGACAGCAGGCCTGGAAAGACACGCAGAAGCAGAGAGAAGGAGTGCAGTCCTGTTGTAGAGCGTCTGGCTGGCAAAAGATGAGAATAAAAGGTCAGGTAAGAGGTGAGTGGAGATGCACACTGCATTCTTGTGGTGCCAAATGCCTGTAAGACCTTTCCTCAATCTGCCAGATAACAGTATCCAATCTGAACCACAGGGTTAGCTTAGGCGGTTTGGTTAGAGCCAAAATAAAGAGGTGAGTAATGGACAACAGCTAACAAACAATCTTAATGGATTTGTGTGTTTTTGGTATGTTTGTCTACGTTAGCTTTCAGACAGAGCTCCACTGGCTAACTGGGAAAGTATGAAAATACATTATCTCCACTGTTGCAAATGACATGAGAAGACAAATCTTTCCAGCAACATGAGATGGATTTTGCGGATGAGGAAGTATGAGGTTGTGGGGCTGTGCTCCAAGCCATCTGGTCCTTGTGAAACTGAAGGGAAAGCTGTGTCCTCAGCAGTAGGTCGAGTGCTTTCTCAGTAGCTACTGAGCTTTGCCAACTCCTTGATTTTAACGAACAGCAGAGGAGCACAGAGTCTCCATTTCGTGACCTTAGTGCTGCACTCTAACCCTTACTGATTATGTAGCCCTGCTGGACTTGGGGAAGGGAAGATTACAAATCCTGAAGGTTTGCTCACAAATGGGGATTAGATGGAGCATGAGATCAGCCTTTTGCATTACTTGCAGTCATTCACATGTTGTACTTGACTGCTGTGGTGAAGAAAGAGGCGACTGAGCCTTAATTTTAAAATCTCACCTCTGGCAACAGAGATGAACTATGCAAATCCCTTCAACGTTGATTGTCCTGTTGCTGCATTCCACAATAGCCCAGCCACAATTCTTATCATGCTCTATGCTGTCAAATTTAGTGTCAAGCGAGGTGTCTACATTTACACGTCCGTTCCTCGACATTTGTCACGGCAGCTCAGGTTGCATCACTCCCTTGAGGACTAAAAACAACCTTCTGACCAACTTGTGTAATATACAGTTTTTCTACCTCATGATCATTGTGACTAAGGATAAAATAGTTGCCACTGTTCTAACTTTCTAGAGTTATAAAATCCCATCTGTGAGTATTACACACTGTGCAGTGTTTTTGCATCTCATAATCCTTACTCTTAATCTCTTACTCCTGGATTTCCTGGATCGTATTGCATTGTCTCATCCACCATTACCAACCTGGGCCTATTTAACACAGGACTGTTTTTCATCTGAATCCCTGCTCAGGTGGTTCATTTCACAGGGACAGTACAGTCACTGGGTATGTGTACCAAGATGTCATACATTGGTTTAACATAGTTTATGTTTTAAAAATAGGACGATAGGAGGAAAATGGACATGGAAAAGCTTAGTATTGGACTGTTTATTTTCCATCTGTTAACACATGTCATAATCATAGATGAGACTATGACATTATCTTCCATATCTATCTATCCACAAACAACACATTTCGGGGACAGGAAGTCTGAATGAAACAGAAGTCTTGGTACTGGTGATTGAAACCTGCACGGTCAGTCAAAAACTGGCTGGAACCTGGTGTTCCTATATCATAAACAATTGTGGTGACTAAGTTTCATTTTCAATGCATAAGTAAATTCCTCTCTTGCATACTGATAGAAAGGTTGTAACGTGCCTGTAGCAAGTGTTCCAACCCCCATTACACGTAAAAGCAAGAGCGTGACCTCTTTATCGCGAGAAAAGAGCACAGTTTCTTTCTGGCAAAGCAGAGGAAGACGGTAAGGGCATGCAGGCCAACATTATCGTTGTCCTTTTTAGACAGGTGCCACACTTCCAGGGAGTAGAGGGTGAACACTTTCTTAGGCAGGAGCTAAAGAGTAGAGAGACAGATGAGGGATAAAATGAGAGAGGGATGAAGACAGGAGACAGCAGGTAGTGAACTAAATAGATACATGCAACCAGACACAGAAAAAGAAGAAACAAAGAAGAAAAATAGAAAGAGGGTGGTGAATTATACAGGGTTGTCAGCCTAGGATAAATAGGAATAAAATTTGCAGTGTAAACCAGAGATGAGCAGGGGTGACTGAGAAGGGCAGTGTGCCAGTAAAGCATGTCATGAAACATAAATCCATCACTTCCCATTCCCTGCCTCAGAGGACTTCAAAGACAGGTCTCAAATCATGGATCCATTCAACCATGCAGCCACCTTGCATTACAGCATGAAGAGTATAATGTGAAGTGTGAGTCTGTCTATGCAGTATGTGGACACCCACTCAGGATGTTACAGCCTGTTGGAGCTGTGTAAACCCTCTTCTTGGCAGTCTGACTGTCTATATGTCAGTGTTTGTATGTATATACGCACACACACACACACACACACACACACACACACACACACACACACACACACACACACACACACACACTTGCTCTACTTAAAATATATATTCAACACGCCAATGTGATACACTGGATTCACACCTGATATTACTTTCCACCATTACTTGCAATAAAAGTGCTATAAATATTTTATTTAGACTATTAGAAACTTATGACAAATTTAGTAAAGAAATTGGGAACAACTAATAGTCATTTTAATACTTAAACCCCTTTTAAGTGTTTAAACATTATTTTGTACTAAACATTATATTAGCACTACATATTTTGTTCATGTAAATAGCTTACTTTGTGTGTGCATGAGAAAAAACAGAGGCAGGGAACAGGATGTGAGGGTGAAAAAAATGTTTCTTTCACACATATTTCAATCAGTATGCAGGACTCCTGGGCTACTATGCCAGTTTGTTCTCAGCAGACTCACAGAACATGCACACAGACATGCACAGACACAGCACGGCTGTCATACTAGGCAGCACAGATGATCAGCTTGTGGGAGGCAAATCCACCTCCGTTCTGATTCTGCTCAAGGACTAGTCAGAGTTCCCAAACCAGGCTAAAACATGCTGAAGTAGGCCAATCCTGGGACTAAAGTCTTCTGCAGTGCCAGGTAGGACTCTTCGTACCAACAGGGGCTAAATTGTGGTTTGTTAGCATCTGGTAACTAGCCAGAGAAGCAGATGTGTAATAAAACTATGTGTATTCAAATTTGCATGAGCAAATTTTAGCATTTGCATTTGTGCATCAGCATACTTAAACTATTACAAATCTATGTTAAAAAGTAAGAGTTTGGAAAATGAATTAAAATAATCATTAATATATGTATATTGTATCCTTTAGATAAAAATTAAGCATGCAGTTGCAAGGATTAACCTTTGAATCAATGTGAGAAGGCTTGGTAGCATTTTAGGAGGAGCCCATAAAATAATGAAGCATATTCCGCTAACACTGAGTACTGAGTGGCTCTGTTGTTTCTATCTTAATCTGTTGTTGTTTGCACTGCTGCTTGGTTAACACTCCTAATTCCCTATCTGGCACATAATTACAGCTCCCAACAGGATCCAGCATGGCAAGACTGGTGCCACACTAGGATTCAGCCTAGTACATTTGTGTGGCAATGTCTGTGTGCTCATTTGAATGTCTGAGTGAGTACCACAGACTAGTATTTTGCTAAAGTTTTAAACAAAGTTAGTGAAGAAACGTTAGCGAGTCAGTGTTTGTGTGTCTGTGTGGGTGGTGTTGATGGAAGTCTCCAGAGAGTAAAAAAGGTGCTCTTGTTTAGGTGCAAGACAGAATTAGGATCTTGTTAAACACACTCCGGTGAGGTAACACACATACCAAGTGAATACTGACAGCAAACTAGTGCACACTCGCATTGAAACAGAGGCACACAAAGCAGCAAGAGTTCCCTGGTGACTTGGCAGCAAACCTGCACCAGCTCTGGTCCCAGAGAATCATCTGGCTGTGGTAATCACCACATGTATGTACATACACATGAATCCTCTCACACATTGGCCCTTGCACCAAACCCCACATTGACACTGATCCCAGACCAGCACTTACTGCTTAAAGGAGATGAAAATCAGTAGGGAAACAGATGGCTCAACACCCACCACTGATCTATGCTCAGCTACGGCTCCAGATAATACACTAGCACATTTCCTGTTAAGAATCCCTTTAATGACAGTGATTTCGGTTGGGAAAATGACAGTGCTGAAATGTGTCTGTTAAAAACACTGTTATAAATCTATAAAGTATAGAGATCTATAAGAAAACTCTCCAGGGCTGACATGAAAAGGGAAGCAGGGGATTTCTAATTGAATCCATCAGATTGATTTGATAATATTGCATCTCTATCAGTGTGGAAGAACTCAATCTCATCTGCTGATTGCCTGAACTCTTCACATAAAAGAAGCGGGGATATTTCATTAAGGCTGTGATAATTCAACAAGATATACTTTAGAAATCAGTGCGTATTCAGAACTGTGTACAGGTTAAAAATAGCACTCTGACAGAATTCATGAAATGGATATATTCACTATAAAGACAAGGCCTTGTTACTGAGAAGTGACACAGACATACAGTAGTAGAAATGAGTTTTCTTTACAGAATAGTGACATGGAGCAATCAAAACTCTGTTGTCATTGGCCAACAACCAGCAGACCAATCCTGGCTGAACAGGTCTGTACTGTCCCTGCGGTTTTCCAGCAGAATGAACGAGAAGCTAAATAAGTTCTGCTGCACGGAGTCAACCAGAGTATACCAAATGGAACAACATTTAGATTGTTCCAAAATCCTGACTACACACCGGCCAGCATCTTAAATGAGTATGTCCTTACAGATGATGAGACTGATATAACTCCCATAATTATCTTATTTATTTCGCACAATCAATACAATTCTGTGCACTCTATCTCATCATGCTCTACTCTCGCCTGTGCTAGGTCATGGTAAATGCATTCTTGTCTGCTTCCCATTATAAGCAGCTATTGTATACTGTAATTACTACTATTCCCAGTGCAACATCTAATATATTTAAAAATAGCACATCCTTTGCTCATCCATCGACTCATATGCATGCAGAGGAAGAAGGAGCTTTTATTTTGCATTATGAATATCTTTAACCTTGCCCCATCTACAGTATCATTTTCCTCTAGTAGGGAACTTTGTCGTTATTGCTTATTTGACCCATCAAATTATTTTCAGATGTATCGGTAACCTGAATTCTTCAAATTGGCTGCTGTTTGCATACTGTGCTAACTGCACACTGGCTAGAGTCCCGGCATGTCACTGGTGACAGGCTGAGCAAAATCAAATCCTCCTCTGACAAAACAAAACAGCTACCATTAACAAGAAAGCAATGTCAAATTGAAAAAGTGAAGTGGTAATACAATGGCTTTTCAGCCTAACGTATCGGCCTAGGAAACCCTCCACTCCATTTTACTGAAAGAATAAACAGGTTGAAAAAGGAAATGGGCAAGTTGAGTGCATGCTTTTTTGGCCTCCATCCAACTCACAAACTCGTCTCTTGCTGCCAGCAATGTAATGACTATTAGTGGAGAGTGAGAAAAGCTGATAATATGGGGAACAAATGTAAAGCAGACAGACGGTGTTAGTGCTCCGGTATTCCTTTTAAGTGTTTCTTTCACTGCCACAAACTGTTGGATGGGTAAAAGCCATCGATTTTATCTTTTAAATTTCATTAAACAGCATGCAAGGAAAGTCACAGAGAGATGTTTTAAAATTCATTTCCTCTACATGGCTTATAGTTGTCATCCTATTGAACAAATATCAAAATGAAAACGTAACAATCACTGTTAAAGAGGAATCAGTTCCTGCTGGATCCTAGTGTCCATACACTATTGTCATTTCATTCATCTTCATAAGTTTTTTTCTGTTTTCCTCACTTAGTGCATACATTGCCCCAATATACCCCACTCATACATACTGTAACATGCCTTGACCAATTTATTAATGCAACTGATCAAACTCCTGCTCCATACTCCACATGCAGGATTTTGGGGAGGTTCCCACTGATGCCCTTTGATTAGCGCAAACACGCACGGTAGAGAGACAATCATGGCTAATGCACAGGAGTATCTTAGAATTGCTTATTCCAAACCCAGCCCTCAAAAAATCTTAACAAAAAAATCTTAACTGTCTGAGTTGATATTTTAAAGCTCACAGAACATAGTACTAGTTTCCACACTTAATTATTTTCTTATAATGGAAACTACTTTATATCTGCCAAAATTTTGTGGAGATGGAGAGAAGTAATATTGAGTTCACCAGGGATGAGGATTTGTAATTTGAACAAAATCATTGTGGATTATACAACAGGCCATAAAGGAAGAATAGAACAAGGATAAAAAAAAAAAAAACTGGATATCAAACTGGTAATCAAATTGGATTACAAGTGGGAAAATCCATTTGAACTGCTTTAAAATGCAGTTTTTCTCCCATGTCCTTCGGAGACAGCCAGGCATGAGCGTGTCACTGCATCAGTCTCAGTCAGTATTATCAACAACACCCAAGCAGAATAAGAGATTAAAGACGTAAAAGCCAAATAACATGTTCCTGGCCAAGCTCCGACCCATTTGTCTCTCGGCCCTGTTGTTTCCAAACTCAGCCACAGTTGTTCAGATAAGACCTTAGGTTATTGTGCATTGGAATTATTAGCACCACACAGTTACAACCTACAAGCACAAAATAATAGGGTGCTCCTATTCACCACCATAACTGTCTTTCAAGTGTTCATTACTACTAGCGTCATCACGATTACACTCTATCATCGTAACATCACTCTGATCAGCAGCATCAGCTGTCTTCATGCACTCACTGGCAATATTGCCTTTTGTCTTATTTAGTTCAGGTCTTGATAAGATAAACCACAGCTGATCTCAACTTACTGGGCCCACACATCAAAAACACATCATCAAATGACTGATGATTTATGCATGTATGCAGGGGTTAATGTCTTGCAGGGTATTATCATGGTGCTTTGTTGATAAGCAGAAGGTGGGTGGATGTGGGTTAAACGAGGGTCACATATGGCCCAAAGGATCTGTTTTGCATGTGTCTGTGCCAGTGCATCAAAAGTCCTTTTCTGAGAAACTTGATTAAATTTTAATAAATAGCATCCATGAGGTGAATACTGGACACTCACATACACTCTGAGTCCTCCTGCTGATCCAGTATCACAGGAGTGTTCGTTCTGAACATCTGATTCATTATGATGTAAAATGCTGAAATGAGGATAGATCAGCAGTCCTGCTCCCCTGACACACTCAATAAATGTAGCCTTCAGGTGGAAAATCAGACAAATCCTGGCATATAAGAGTTTTAAACCCCGAAAAAAAGTAATTTAGCATGATATTAAGTATGAAAAGAAGACTTTTGTCTTAAACAGAGTAGCAAATTTCATCAACATAGCATGAATTCATTTGTTTCTAATACTCATAAACCGATTTAAAACTGAACTAAATACTATGACGATTTCGGAATATGACATTTATATATATGGAATATGCTTTTGTCATCATTCTAATGGTGTTCTTTAAGCCAAATGTTCTAAAAATGTTTTGAGTTTAAATATGACTTCAAAAGACTGAGGCCATGGTGGCTTTCCAAGCAAGCGTAATGTTATCAAAGTTTTATCTTGTGAGCAGCTGTTTCCTGACGTCCTTTCATTGGATAACGTTCTGGAAGAATGAAGAAGAAAGGGAGAAGAATGACTGACAGAGATTGAAGCAGGGTAGTGGAAATAAAGAAAAGGAAAAGGAAACCAAATTATTAAAGGATGACAGCAAGAAAATAAAGGTAAGAAAAGGAAAACCAGATGGCTGTCACAGAGATAAGACCGGAAAACCTGGGTTCAATGTGTGTACACGTGAGGCTTCTGAAACACACACAGACCATTGTTCTGTTTATATGTTATGATGAGAGCGAACAAAGGTGTTTCAGGGCACTGCTGGGCAGAATGCAGAGGCTACTGGCATGTTCAGGGAACTAACTCATTTGTGCTTGTTTGTAATATGTAAAATTATGTTTTCCAGTGACAGTTCCTAACTGAGTACTTCATTCAGCTGCAACAACCCACTGAATCCACATACACCCAGAGCAGTATGACCCAGGCTTCACGCTCATCAAGAGTACTCTGCTAAAATGTGACAAGCAGCAGGAAAAAAAATCATTTTAACCCAAATCTAATCAGTTATTAATGAGCACTATTTAAATATACTTTCCCTAATAACAACTTTGCAATGCAAAGTCAGACTCTCCTTTCTTCTGCTCCTTTCACCGTCTGCACATTCATAATGTAACATTAACCTTCTTTCACAAAATAACATGGATTTCATCCAGTGATAGGGTTGAGTGTCCCTTTTACTGTGCCGCAGCATCTGCATGGCAAAGGCAGAAACTGGACGAGAGCTTAATTGAAAACATACTATACATACACTATGTATGTATAGTATGTTGAGACTGGGATCCATAGGAGTATAGCTTAAACAAAAATGTCTTGAAGTTGTACATACAGTACTGTGCGCTGCAGAAAGGGACAAGAATTTAATTTATTATCTGATTGTTTATGCAACAGTTACATGTCTCAATAAATAACTAGGGGTATAAATAAACAGTGAAGGAAAAGACAGAAATAGGGAGTCAGCTGGAGACAAAAGAGAGCAAAGCAGAGAATAAGAGGCAGCCATTTATCTGGCAACCTTCAGACTGGGGCTCTCACCACCCCTCGAGCACAAGCGGATCCTTGATGGTTGGAGACAGGGCTCCTTTGTAAATGTCTATTGTTTTTGACACTGACTGCCATGACACTAGTGTTTCAATGTCTTGTTGAGTCAAAAATCCCATTTTAATTCTCAATTCTGACAAAATGCCATCGCTTAAGGATGAGGCTGTTTCCCTGCATTAATATGCCTACATCCTACATCTGAAAATTATTAACAGCCAGAATGGCATGCAATATATTTGCAAAGCATGACTGATCTATGATTCACCATTGCTTGTTAATTACAAAGGCACAAAGAACTCCAGGAAATTACAATAACACACAGGAAACAGCATTTTGGGAGTACTACAGTATGGCTACAGACAGGTTATTCAGTTTCTCGGTGACCTATAAAGCAAAAAAAATAAATCCGAAAAAATAAGTCTACTGATTATAAAAATTATATATATTTTTAAAGGAGTAATGTAAAACAAACGTATTGAAGTATTCATTTTCAAAAATGAAAATGAATACTTGCTAGATCAGACTCAAGACTGCTCACATGGAGTACAGAATGATTGTATGCATATGCAAATAGACACTTAAATACACACACACTCACATTCACACTCACACTCTTACAGTCACTACAGATGTCTTTCTACAGAGGTGTCAGAGGAATATCCATTATATAAACATTACCATAGCCCAGAGTAAAACTCAAAGGTTCAGGATGGCTTTCTCATCCATTTGTAGGTGAAGAAACCACCACACACACACACACACACACAAGGTATATGCCTTTCAACAGAGGCCTGACAAAATAAATATTTTTGCACCTCCTAACACAAACACATACAGTACACAAGAGAAATAAGAAACACCTCTCTGTACATCCTAACAAAGAGGTCTGTGAGATGCTGGGTGAAGGAATATTAGCTTTAAAGACAGGAGGGGCAGCGAGCTCCCTCTCTCTCACAGGCACATGCAAACGCACACACAAACACCCACAAACACATAGATACTTCTATCATTCTGAGGATATTCATTGACATAACACATTCCCTAGCCCCTTAACCTGACCTTAGCATCACAACTAATTGCCCAACCAGACTCCTCAAGCAAGAATCGGAAAAAAGTTGGAAGCAGCCAAAATGTCCTCACTTTGATAAAATTACACTCACAATGGCCCTCACAAAGACAGAAGTACAAGTATGCACACACACGCACAGAGTAATTCAGTACTGGTTCTCTCCCCCCTGCTTGGCGTGCCTGGAAACCATGGCAGCAGTGTCTCACAGTACTGCAGCCGTCGCCATGCCAACAGTGGCGGCAGCTTTCTGCGGAGGATCAGACTTGCTGGGTGACACCTGATGAACACACACACTCATGTTTGTCTTTCTATAATTGTGAGGACACTCGCTGACATACTGCAGTAGCAGCCCATGACCTTAACAAGTCAGTCCTTAATCCTTTACCCTAAACTAATTCTAACATTAAACCTAAAACTAACTATTAGCTCTCAAACAGCACTCTGAATGCATAATGATTAGATTAAATGTCCTCACAATGATGGTACTGCACTCAAATTTGTCCACACAATCACAGACATACACTCTCATACAAGCATTGAGTCACTTAAAAGAAATAGGAACAAAGAAAAGCGTGCAGGTGAGCTTCACACAGGTGGGTAAAAAAAATACTTGCCGAAATGCACACAAGGGCAAGTACATGAGAGCACAGACAGGCAGTGGGACACAGACACACAAAGAGACAGAGACGGACACACACGGACACACACATACACATGCGCGTGTGCACACACTGAAAGGCAACCTTTCTTTTATCTATGCCTCTCCTCCTGTTCTGAGTCTGCGTGCTCGACTCTATCTAATTAGGGAGCCTGCCTGAGTCTGGCTGTCTGCATGGGGGCACACGCACACACAATCTTGTTCTCAACACATATCACACAACATCTAGTGCAGACAAATGACAAGAGCACTTTATCACTCTCCAGTGCATGTACATGCACAGCAAAATGCATCCACACAAATGTTCACAAAAACACACACACACGCATCCACTACCCACATTAATAACCAGGTCTCCAATGTCAATTTGAGCTCTCAAGGACTGTGGGTGCTGAACGAGACAGAGGCCACACAGAGAGAAAAGAGCGAGAGAGCAAGACAGACAGAAAGCGAGAGACGGAAGAGTAATGGTGTAATGCATTCAGGTTCTTATTCATGCTGATCCCCCCACTGGGTGCACAGACTCATTTACCTAAACAATACATTTCAGACAGGGCAAAGAGGACACAGAGGTAGGGCTGGTGAGTGTGTGCGCTCGAGGCTGAGTGATAGGCTTGTATTGCCCTTTGTGTTCTCTGAAACGTGTGCGATTTCTTTATGAGTGAGAAAAAGTTTTGCATACAGTATGTACGTGTGTTAGAGACAGATAGCGGTCACTGACTCAGGAGAGGAGTGTTTGTCGCCAAGGTTTGCCATGGCTGTGAACATCTACTGTCTGCATCTGATAGAGAAAAGGCATAAAAAGGAGGAGAAGGGGGAAAAAAGAGTAAAGGAGGAAAAATAGAGTGGCCCTTGAGTGAGATGGAGGCTGAGAAAGGTGGTACTTGACCTCATGTGAGTGCCCTAGCATGAAGGTTGGAGCCTAGCCTTTTTATATATCTGTCTCTAGATTTACTGGAGGCTGAATGTGTTCAATCAGTCACCCATAAACAGTCAGTCATAAACAGTCATACCTTTACAAACATTTACAGTATACATAAATAGTTGCATAAAAAATGTAAATATCACACATTAAATTGTTAATTATCTGTAGCTCTGGCCAATTATCAGTTAAAAACAAAGTCATGGGACAAACAGGCCAAATTATCATAAATGTTGTGCACAAGCTGCAGGTCGAGGCAAGTTGGTAGACGATATAATGTAGATAATCTAATTCATGGTACAGTATATACAATGTAGTATTGTGATACTGATAGAAATTGTGGTATAATTACACATTTGTTTAATAATATATCCTCCAACAAAACAGGAACCCACTCATACTAATGGCCAAAGTGTCCACAGGTTATTTCTGATGTCCTGGAAAATCAGCTGAAAGACTGTTAATGGATAAAATGAGCAGATGGGACTGTCTGTTTTTGGCAATCCAGGAAATGAAATACCCGATAAATCCAGGTAGTTCCATCGTTTGGGCAGAAAAATCAGGTAAAAATTCAATATGCCCTAAAGCAGTCTGAATAATTGAATTATAATATTCTCTGGGTGTGGCAGCGCAGCACAGAAGGTCATGTGCTGCACAGATTCAGTAATGGGCTGACACTTATGAGCTGTTCGCATGATGCGGACACACACGTTTGCTTTGCCCTCTTCCCTTTTCTTAAAAAAAAAAAAAAAAAAAAAGCTTTTTCATCCATCTACAGTAGGAACTATTTTAAAAGCCATATTCTGGACTTTGATATATTCTTGAAATGCAGTCCTATGAAATATCTTATAATCCTCAAATCAGTGTTAATATAGAATGCCACCATGTACTCTGGTTTGCTTGTCATATTTTAGAAGTTTTTCAGAAACCGTTAACAATACACACATTTTGTACTGTATATACTATATCTGGAACCTCAGTGTTGTGTGTGTGTAAATGTGTAACTGTGTTAATTACTCACTTAAGTCCAATACCTCTGTAGACTACTGTACATTTAGAGATTCTTTGCTACCTGGACTTATTTACAGTAAATTTTCCCCAAATGGTAATAATTTGTGATTATTAGAAACTTCTCATCATAGACCACAGAAAGGAATTTTGTGTTCATATTTTAATACATGACTCAACAAAGGTGGTTAAATTGGGTATATGCAATAATTCTGATTATTATCTCCAAAATGCAGAACTGAACTAACTGGCTACAGACCTAGTACAGCCAGAGATAATACATGGAGAGTTACCTGAGTAAAACCTCTGGCTAACTTATATATTGTGACACTATATCTACAATACTGTGCAGATGTTTTAGGCACTTTGGATGCTTTACACACCATCAGCTGTCTGATTGATCCCATTGCACGACAACAAGCCCATAAAGAACCCACTACAGTTCATGAAGAACTACTTTCAGAGGAAAGAAGAACCAGACGTCCTGCAGCAGATGGTCTGACCCCCACAGAGCGGGCAGTGTGGAGTCAGTCTGGGATCACATGTAGAGACAGACACTCGGGTAGCTTTTACTGTTCTTTGTATGATGTTAATTGATAAATGAAAACTATTCATGTAATTGATATTAAAATTACGCCTACAATTTTAAACAGTACCGTACATCATTAAACACAAGCAAATAGTAGCCATAAGAACTGAAAGACTTCCTGGCTCAACTTTGACCGACTGTACTTCTTTGCTGGCATTTTGAGAGTGCACGGTCTTTTCATGCTATTAGAGCTCAGCCATTACCTTGCTAAGTACAAAAAAAAGCATAATCAACAGAAATGATAACCAGGACTACAAACATAAGAGCCAGGTTGTATGAAAGTCAAATTTTCTTTTCACCCTTCTGCTGAAACATGCGCATGGAGCAACACTGTGCTCATTCACTCTGACACACAGCATGCTCTGAGTCTCTACACGTTCTGAACATATGCTTTGACCTTAGGTGTATGCCTGAAAACATAACCATTAACCAAGCCTCACACTCACACACACACACACACACACACACACACACACACAGTTGCAGTAATAAGATGCTCTGGGCAGTGACTCACTACATCTACTGTTCAGTGAAGTATGAGCATGCAATGTATCTATGCATATTAACACAAATGAGCAGAACAAGTCATAATGATGTATATATATATATATATATAAATAAATATATATATATATATATATATATATATATATAAAACACATAGCCTTGACATTGTGTGTATGAGCCAATGTGTTCCATTAATTTGTTTGAGCAGGATACTGTGAAGTATATATATCCCCTAACAGGTTTGTGTACAATAAAACACAAACCCATTGAAGAATACCAAGGCAGCCAATCACTGGTACAGCAACAACTCTTAAGACACTGAAACCACAAACCTATTGACCCAGGACCCCTCTGGACACGTGGTTGGTTTGATCTATCCTTCTTTAATAACACACAAACATAAACACACACGCTTTCATAGCCCACTCAGTAGGGTAATACACTTATCGATCTGAATACTTAAGCACACCAGGCCAAGGTTTAGCCTGTTGGCCCATAATATGAGCTTCATAGCAGAATTTAGCCAAGAGGCAAAACAAGAGGAGATCCAATGTCCACTGAGTCATTACTGCCATGTTGTTTGGCCTGCTGTGTCTGTGTGTGCATTTTCTATCACATAGAAAAGCTCGAAGCGTTTCCCAAGAACACAATAACATTGTCTCTTGAATGCCTGGATGTTGATGAGTATGTCTATTATACACTGAGGCAAATGTTTTCTTGATTCTATTCTTCTATTGTGATTTTCTGGTTCTTACGATTTCTAAAGAGTAATAAAATTTTTTTAGTCTCTTGCTCTATGTGTATTTGTGACTTCTGAAATTTTTGTATTTGTGTGTGTGGCAATTGCCTGAGGGCATGTTTGCACATCAGTGTGCTGATCCAATGCAGGGTTGTTGTGTTGTGGTGTGAGGAGCAGGTGAGAGACGAGAAAAGGGAGTCAACAAGATGCCCTCCCTGCATTCACACCCAACAGAATCACATCCTGATACACACAAAAACATACACACCACCGTATGAGAGAAAATGAGCAAGTGCAAATACACAAAAAGGTGTTATTCTAGCATAATAATAAAAAAAAAAAAGCTTCTCTGCAGAACACTCGCTAGAACAAAATCCACAATCCCACAATTGTTTAAAAGTCTCCGTTTTCCAGAGATGCCAGTCTGACATTAGTTAGAAATCAGAGAAATATGCAGCAGATAATTGGGAACATATCCACACAGCACAATGTTTATATGTGCCAGTGTTTTTGTGCATTATGTCTCCAAGGCCTCTGAGCACATCTGACAGCATCAAGAACATATGAGGAAGTATGTTCCCCAGGATTTGTGTGTCCTCTTGCCACCAAGTCAACATGTGTATATGAAATTATAGTATATGCACGCTCTGGAGGTTAGGCAGATCAGGCAGGTATGTTTGTGTATACTATGGGTGTGCATTTGTGTGTGTTTGTGTTTTGAGGTGAATCAGCCACTGTTACCGTTACATGTAGGCTTGTATGTGTGTGTGTGTGTGTGCATGCGTGTGTGTGTGTGTCTGCCTCCCTGTGCTTCAAAAATCTTGTCCAACCCCAGGCATGTTTTCCACTTCGACCAAGGTTTATGCCAGTAGATTATTCACACAAAATCACTCTCTCTCTCTCTGCCCCCCACACACACACGCACACTCACACACACACACACACACACACACACACATTTGTTTTCATTCCTCATGGGAACTTTACATTGACTTTTCAATTCCTGGAGACTTACACTAACCTGAATCATGACCACTACTTGTCAAACCGTAGCCCTCACTCTGACCTGAACCTCTCACTAACCTTAAACCAAGTCATGACTCTAAAAGTGAAATGTGGGGGACCACACACACACACACACACACACACACACAAACTGTCTCTCTCTCTCTCTCTCTCTCTCTCTCACACTCTCACTCTCTCACACACCTTTCCAATCATCCTAATTCTTTGGTAGAATGTCCTTGCAATCATTTGTTGTTCTGGAATAAGGTCAAACAAATAAAAGAAAACACTGTATGGATAATTTTTGCTGTTTTTGATTCAAATTACCACTGACCTACAAAACACTGATTACTGATGATTTTGAGTCATTAGAAAGTAGTTTGGCTCATTTAAGAAAACATTAAGGTTTTTGAAGCATGAACCAATTTAAACTGACATACTCTGACACATGTAAAGAGTTTTAGTGTATTTCAGATGTTCAATTTGCTCATTAAAGTTGGGAAAGTAGTTGCACTACTCAAGTTTGGCTATGAACAATGACAGGTTTGTTTCCATCTGTCTTTGTCCAAATATTATGAAGGCAAACCAGATGCTTATCTATAGGGCATTTTTCCCTTTATTCAATCAGCTTTGTCTATTTCCTCTTGCTTTGTTCAGAAGTTGGCAGAAGTCTTGTTTTGGCTTTTTTTTCCCTTCTTTCACCACAGTTGCTGTTGTTGAGTATGTGTTGGCAAGAGCAAAAGACAATGTGGTTCCAACTCCCTGACAACTTGGGACTATTTTTTCTTTTTCTTTTTTTTTTTTATATATATGATCTCTGGTGGGCTTAGCCATGGGGTGATAAATTGGTTAACAAACAATGTGCCATGAGCTCAGGCATATCTAGCAATAGTCAATCATGTTTCATTTTCTGACAGTTTCAAATTACTTTTCAGATATTTTCCACCCACAAGTAATTTTGTTGAAGAATTTATTTTAAAATGTTGAATTTGTTTTATTTTCTGTTGCTTTTACTCTTACTTTTCCCTCTCTTTCATCACCGCTTAGTTCCACAATCCCACCCCCCTCCATCATGTTTACTATGGGCCGGCGGCTCACTGTAACCTTCCCTCTTCTGCCCAATCAGTGGCACTGGCTTGGGCTGCTAATTGAATTGGGCTGCAAGTCTAATTCTAATGTGCAGCAGATGGCTGGGGCATTCTTTCATTCAACCAGCCGCGGGCCGCCACCCGGCTCCACACTGCTCAGCCCAGGGTAATGTAAACCACCATGGAGAAAGCGGGTGGTAGGGAGAGAGATCCTTAACTCAGTCACCTTTAGATTCTGCACAAAATTTACTAACACTGTAAATAATTCTCACACTTCATACAGTACACCCTCTCTTCTACTTCCTCCTATAACAACCAACAGCAACATGCAACCATCCGTCTACATTTCACGTAAACTGTATGAACAGGCATCTACACATACCCAGCAAACAAAATCTGCCTTCACTCATTTTGTTACACATCAATGGATTAAACCATCACTGGATGGCAGTGTTGAGCTGCACTGAGCACCAGGATCTGATGATGCTGGTGAACAAGGTTCCACTGAAGACATAATAAAGACACAAATCAATGGCCATAATTTGGAGAGAGACTCAGCCTGGGTTAGAGTTATAATTTCCCTAGTTTCTGGAGCTGCATTGGAGAGTAAACACTGTAAGCTCTAAATCACAACAGACAGAGCGTAAAGGAAGGGGGAATGAGGGAGGTAGACAGATAGAGGAAGAAATAGAGCGATATAAGGCCAAGAGGTGGAGAAGTGAAGAAAGAGAGAAGGGGATAAAATCAAAGCTGCTAATGTAATAACAGCACAGCACAGAGATGGGAAGCATTGCTTCTCACAATGGCTACTATCACCAGCTATCAAGTGCATCAGGGACGCAGCATCAGGGAGCGTGTGTGTGGAAGGCTGTGTGTGTGCGTGCACACGAGCAAACACAGCACACTTTATGCTAGCACGGGGCTGCGCTTACTGTTTTGAGATGGCTCCCCAGAGTGCAGCCTGAGTGCTGTGAGGAAGATTATGAGTAAGATAGAAAGCACACATGAATTTGGGCTTTGTTGTGTGGCAAGATAATAAAAGATGGAACTCTTTGTCAGAGCGGGTAAGTGTATGTTTTGGGAGTATATGACTGACAACACAAAACAGCCATTTGGGCTGTGGGCGTAACAGTAGCTCTTTGTACAAAGATCTTAGATTTGTAAGCAAGTGTGTTTATACATTTTTGTTCAAATGAGCGCAAGTTATTTCGATGCATCTGTATGGATGTTCTGTGTGTTTGCATGTCAGAGATAAATGGCTGAGACTATGGGTTAGAATTGCAGGTGATTTGGTCTGTGTGCACTGTATCCTGCTTTCCTCCTATTGTAGACCTAGAGGCAATGCAATTTCAGTGCAACTAATTATAAACAAGGTTTGAAATCTAAAACTAGTACAGCAACTCACTGCGGCATACTTCAAAAGTCTCTACTTGGACTAACTGCTGCCCACAGACTCAGCATTTACAGTGTGCCATTGGTACAGTAATACAGTGACCCATAATTCTATGAAAAAAACCTGCAGCCACATAACACAGTGCTCTCTTTGCTTTACCACCCCAGTGATGGATCAATGGGTGGATGGATGGATGGATGGATGGATGGATGGATGGATGGACAGACAGATTTCAAGACATCTAGTCTTGTTTATGTTCTTAATACTTGTTGCAACTATTTAATTTTCATTGCAAGCCACACACTTTGAGAGGAAATAGATGCTGAATAATTTCTTTTTTTTCTGAATGTAATTCTTCGCTTCACACATGTTCACACCAATTTCTAGCATTTCTTTGTGTGAACTCATGCTTGACAATTGCATTTTAATGGTGGATGATGCTCAGTAGCCCTAGCCTGGTGTTTAACCATCACTGCTCCTTGCTAAAACGTATACAGATCTAGCATGTTTTCTTTCTTTCTCTATAGTTCTGCCACAAACATCCACACTTCAGTACTGGGGTTTCCATGTTATTAGTGAGTTAGTGCACTGTAAAAAGATTTTCTTATAGGCCTTACTGGAAACCTAAGTTTGCCACCTCATGCTCATCATCCTTTGCCTCTTACTAGCTTTACACACTAATGAATTGCCAAATTTTGCTAACTGGGTGCATGATATCTGCTTATGCACAGCATTGTGCAAATACACATGGGTATGCACCTGCTACCTCTCTGTCTATCTCACATATGTGGACACAGGCACCTTCACATGCAATTAAATTAAAACTGAAATTCAAACACTATAATTTTAGAGGATTACAGGATATATTTTGGTCATTTTAAATATTAATATCAATTCCAGACTTTAGGATCATTGATCACACTGATTTTGATCACTGTTGCATCCACTACTGCCGTATGAGTGAATGATAGTGATGGCAGCTGGTCAGGTCAGTCCACCACTGTGGCCCAGACTTAACCAATGTTGTGCTTCTCGTGTATTTACATTTCAGTCACAGTAGAGAGCATTTATTTTTGCTTAAGAAACAATTACCTGTGCAAGAGGTGTTACTTGAGAACCTGTTAACGTTTTCCATTTTTTATTCCGATGGTTATTAGAATATAAGGATTTTGGAAATGCCTACGAAACAGCAATAAATGCTGTTAAACAACCACCTGGGTGTTTCAAACAAAGCCACATATATTGTGTATTTTAAGAAAAATGGATGCTTAACCATTGTACCGCTTGCCATGAAATTTGGCACAGACATTATTACCTAATATTTTCTCTAAACTTTAGAATATGACCGATTCCTGTTTTGAAAAATATTTAGGACTATTCTGAAGGTATGTATACACATGATGGCTCTGACTGATGCATTAAAAGGCACCAAAATGAGACGGTATTGTTATTGGGGGTTACACACCCTATCCTGAAAGTATTGTATTGTGAGCTAACCTATGATTTCCATCCTTTCTCATCTACTTATTCTATTGTATACTCTCTCTCACACACACACACACACACACACACACACACACACACACACACACACAGTGCAGTCTCTACTCAGCACCAAATGGAGCAGTGATGTCTCTTTCCCCTCAGTAATGCCTGTCAGTTAAAACAGACACATCTTCAATGTGTGTGTCAATGTGTGTGTGTGAAAGACACACACATCTTCAATGTGTGTGTCTTTCAGCATGCAGAGATAAAGTCTCAGTGTGTGTCTTACTCACATTGTCCATCGTATCATCATTAATCATTTCTCCTCCACCCAGACATGGCCATCAGTTATTGAGAGGTGCAATAATTTGGAATTGATTTAGCCACCCCCACATGAAGACTGGCTCAAAATACAAAATGCCCCTTTGGAAAGACAGAAAAATGAAAGCTAATGATAAAGAGCTGTCAGCATCTGAAGCTCCACAATTCTGTAAATAGCTATGAGAGGTGTCTCTTTCCATCCCTTGCTCTCTTGTGGTGTCTATTTCATATCCCTTTCTTTTTGTCAGCGGCACAACTACGAGGTAGGACTGTAGGGAAATCGTTCCTGTTGTGTGTGTTTACTTGTTTGTGAGTCAGTTTCGGAGGAGGAGAAAGGAGAAAACCTGATGGACGGAATCTCTCCCCTCCTACACAAAACCCCTTGTGTTAACAAGGATACAGATTTAGGAGAGAGAGCGTGAGAGAGACAGTCACAGAAACCTTGAGAGATAGTTAGGCAGAAACAATGAGAGACTGCAAGAGAGAGCCGCGAGCTGAAGAGCAAACCACTAAGCCTCTATAAATAGGAAAAGACAGACGTACAAGGGTTGAGAGACCCTCTTCAAATTCTATTCTATTTTTTTCCTTCACATTTCTCCTCCAGACCTAACCCACTGATTTAACTCAATTTCAGATAGAAGCAAGATATATTTGAGAAATCTTTAAAAATCGATTCTACATTTATTATGTTAAAACAAGCATATTGCTGATTTCGTGCACTTCAGTCCAGTTCCTGTTTAATTTACATTTAGCATTTGATTTGTTTACAGCAATGTGATGATGTCTCCCTACCAATAAGCCACTAAATGTGCAGTATGATAGCAGCAATGAACCAGTTGAGGCATGTCAGCTCTGGTATACTATCATCAATTCCAATTATTTTGTTATCATTTCCAAATGGGAAGTCATTCTTGATATTGAACCCTTCCCTCGTAACCTCTCTTCCTGTCATCCATGGCTGCCTAATCTCTGCCTCCCTCTCTGTTCCACAAATACATACACAAAACACAAGTATGGGAAACCCCATCTCTCTCTTTAATATTTCCATGCAAAGTATTTTAAGTTTGTGGTTCAATTAAAAACCTAAACATTCATTTGGGTTTTAGCTAGCTAATGGTAGGTATATTAACTCCTGTTTATGAGCAGACTCTGAGGGAAAAGATTATTCTGCATACTGACAGTAGAAGTACTGTCTGCCTGTTGTCGGGATGAGCCTCAGCCTTTTATCTACCTCCTCAGAAGAAGCACACAGGCTATTATTACAGACAACGCTTTATTCCTCATTCCTGTAAATCTGATCATGTTTAGGTAAGAAACTTCCCTGATGTTGGGCTTGCCCACATTTGCCATATTAATTTACTGCTGCTGCTGTTTGATGCTAATGCTAATTCAACACTTCCCCCAACTGTTTCAAATGAAAATTTGTTCACTACTTCAGTATCCTTTCTTCTCAACAGACTTTGAAATGTTGACTTTGATATATAACAGCTTCACACAAAAAAAAAAAGAGAATGCATGGCATAATTATATTTTAGTACTGGTAAATTAAAGCTATGAAAGACATCACTAACGTTTTCTTTCAAGCTATTATTGGAGATGTTATGATACAGACCTGTCTGTCTATGGTCATTCTCTTTTCTATCTCTTTACCACTCTTACTTTCCTTTCTTGCCTGACTTTATCTTTATACTCATCATGCTCCTGTCTGTGTATGTGTGTGTGTGGCAGCGGCCTGGCGGAGGCTGAAAAGCAGGTGGGCGAGAGGAGCTGAAGTGACACCTGGTAACAGGCTGACAGCCCCAAGGAGAGATGCAGCCCTTTCATCCCTCATATGCATCAACCTCCCCTCCTCACCATCATGAACTTTTAGACACATACATTGGCTGACACACACATACACCGTATACTAAAATGCTCACACACATACCCACCACAAAATAGCATATATATATATATATATATATATATACAGTATAAGCTGAATCCAGTGACAGAATACAGCTTTCCCTGGAGGAAACAAAGATTTTACCTTGCCACAAGGTTTAACATTATATCCTCAATTGAGCCAGCTGTCTTGCTTGCATGTTTCTCTACAATTGGTATTTTCTTTACAATTTCACAACATTTGGACTGACTGATACAATCGTAAATACAAATAAATTTAGCCAAGGCCTGTATTTTTCACTTTGCATAGTTCATTATTGTACTTCTGCTACTACACTTAGCTACAAAATATGTGAAAATAAAATTATTTTAATGACAAATGATTGCAATAAAGCCTGGCTGTCTATATATTTTATTTGCAACACCCCTGCAGCTTGACCTTTACCACTACTGTATATCAAAAAGTCCACTGTGCATTTTTTGGTTTAGACGGTAAATCAACACATGAAAGACACTCCAGGTAGCCGTATAAAACAACAGCAGTAGTGCTTGTTGTAAACACTAAAGGAGAGGGCTTATGTTTAGAAACCAGTATGCAAATATCATAAAACAACCATTTTAGACCAATCAAAAATCTTTTCATTTGTCTCTAAACTGCACAAGGGAATAAAATTCCAAACATCACTGATATTGACTTCAGAGGAAATAAGGAGATTATATGTTCAAAAATCTCTTTACTTTTTCATTGCAGAATCAGGACCCAACCATGTCCCTGATGCTACAGATGCCCTGTTGCTGACAAGCAGTAGAGTCATCGTAAGGCCCACGGATTTGAAAGGACTCTGCATATCAGAATTCTTAAAAGCTTAAGCTTTTCTACTCTAATCCCCTCTTTTTACTCTCCCTTGTGTTCTCTTTCTCTTTCCTCAGAACCTCAGAGCTGGTGAGTTACAGAAATCCAGCAATGACACCAGCATAAACACTACAAAGACCAAATATTTCTAGACTTAGCACTCCAAGGTGCTACACTCCATCAGCCTGAGAAATGGACCATCCTGCTATTTACTCCTGCTCAGGTAGTGCCATTGTTTTCCCTTCATATTTCACATATTGGATTCATTTTCTATATGGATACTGTACATAACTGAATGTGATGGTGTAAAACCTCCTTCTACACAGACAGGCACAAGGTGCAGAACTCAGCACCAGCTACCCAGTCCCCATCCAGCTAGGGAAACACATGAAAGTTATGGTTCAATTAGGAAACAGGGTAAAAATAACCTAATCCATAAATTAGCTAAAGTCAATTAGGACAACTCGGCAATTAAGGACATATCTGTTACTTGAGGGCACAGCTATAATGAGGTTCCAGGAGGAGCCACGCTGAGACTGTGTCCTTGCTTGTTTGTGTCGAATTCAACAAACACAGAGCTTTGACCATGTTTTTGATATGGAACTACACTGCAAATTGAATTTCATGAGGACCAAGCCCACGGTCTGGCCACATGAGGAAGCAGGAGACAATGAAAATGGGGGAGAGAATGAGAGAGTTTGTGTTTGTGTGAATATTTACAGCTCGTCACTCTGTATGCAGCAGCTGTAGAAGATTGTGTGTTTTGTGACTGATTTTCATCTAAGTCAGTGTGGGCAAAATCACCAGGGTTTTCTGGAAGGGCAGGAGTATTTTTAGATGACTAATTTTAAAAGAAAACACTTGAAAGAGAGGACTGCCCTGAACAGCAGTAAAATAAATATACTAACAAGTATTTTTAATTCAATTCTGGGAGATTAATAGAGATTAATACAAAACCCATTCACCTGCTTTTCAACACATTCTCACAATCACTGACCTCCTCCATCATGGAATTTGAGTTTTAAAGCTGCCTGACCGCTAACACCTCTGACCCTCCATCCAGTCATGCCTTCGAGGCTCTCTCTTCAGTTCTCTCTCATTGCACTATACGGTGCGTTGTCCAGCAATATTCAAAATTCCCTTAAGACATCTGAATATCAAAGCCTAGATGTAACATAAAGCACAGTAAAACATATCTGGTGCAAACAGTTACCATGGAGAAAAGGCAAAAGGAAAGAGATGTTAGTGAGGGGACGACCAACAGCAACTTTTTATCATATGAGGCAGCACTAGAGGAAGGAAGCAATTGATCTTAGCAATTATTAAGTGCTGCAGCTTGTGCATATCAGAGACTAAGAAGCTTTTGGAAACAGTCTTCATGGTGACAGTGTGTAACGTCGTCTCTTTTATGTGTTCTTTCTGTCTCCCCTCCCTCTGCACAACATGAATTGTCAGTGAACTGTGGCGAGATTTGGGGGGTTACTAGGAGGTCTGAACCAGACACCTTTGACACCTCCATAGGCCAAAGTTATTCACACACTAAATCTGCACCTCTGTGAGAGTCAAGCTGCATGGTGGAGAAGGGCAAGGGGCAGCAGTGATTTTGACACAGGTTGACAGGCAGACAGGGTTGCTCTATGAGCAGGCTCTGTCGCCCCAGGACAGCAAGCCTGGAGGCAGAGAGGAAGTGAGCCAAGAGCCAGCCAACCCATTTCCCCTCTCCTCCCTCAGTCACATTTCTGGTCTGGAGGAAATTAAGCCTTGTCTCCATTTCCCCACTGCTTGCCTGCTTGGGCTCTAGACCTCATCCACACAGGCCCTTGGAGATGTTGGGGAATAAACTGATGAGTGGCTGCCAGAGGCTATGGAAGGCTATGAGGCTACAACTATGAGCCGCCAAAACTACTTAACCCTTTCTGTTCCCTGCTAGCAGGGCCAAAAGCCTTTACCTGAGGTGATTACCACATGGACCTCAACACCTGGCAGCTATTCATCATTCCCAGCAGCATTACAACCTTTGATACCATGATATGCACGAGGTACAGAGCTCACATACACATATATGCAAACAACATTCAGGGTTGTGAGGTAAATACAATTTGAAAGGATATCCGTTTTACCCTTTGACCCCTGGAACCATAACAAGAGTCTCATGTGGCTGACCCTGGAGAACAGCACTGTACTGACAGATGGGAAGGTCAAATGAATAACTTGGCCATGGAGAATTCTAACACTAATGCTAGTGACCTTTTGATGGGTTGAGGAGAGGGATGCAGACAAGAGGGGAAAGAATAAGGGAGAAAACATGTGCGAGGAAAGGTGAGTAAATCTGTAAGCCAGTGGGAAAATACAAGCTTCAAATCACAGCAGGCAACACATAAAAATAGGAAAATACAGGCAGCTGCACAACCCGCAACAGACCTAATCTGCATTAGAGCAGCTGTCTCCTTACCTCTTCTTCACAAGAAAGATGAGTGTCAGAACCAATGGAAGCCTATGAAGCAAGACGAAGCCAAGTGAGCGCCAGGTTAGAGGAAGAGACTGGACCTCCTCTATGGAAGGTTCTTTCCCAGCAGCCCCAGAGATCACATATTGGCTGTCTGCAAACTTGCGGAGGTCCAGAGATCTAATCTTCTCCAGGGTGAATTCAGCACTGCTTTGGTCTAAGGACTGCTGCAGCTCACTGTAGGTCTGCTTCCAGTGCCTGAAAAAAAAAAAAAAAAAAAACAACAAAAAAACAAAAACACACGCTGTATTAGATGCATGGTCAAACTAATCATAGAAAAGCAGAGCTGACGCCCACGGGGCATTCATCAAATAATGCAGAAAATAAATTAATAGCATCAAAGTGGTACTGAGACATTTTATTGTGCTGATTATTTTACACATGAATGATTAAAAGCTAACACTATTTACCACATGAGCTTTCATTAGAGTATGGTTTCATTTGCAAACACATTGACTGTGCTGGTTCTGAGGAAAACTCTGAAAATGCATTTTTATTTTCTTAGCGTCAGCAACTCTCTCATTCACTGCATGATTAGGCATCAACTCCTTTGCAGAGAGCATGGGAGAAATATTTATTATAAATGTTATTATTCTAAATGTATATTCTAAATGTCTTTAGCCATTCACTGTTAGCAAATCCCATCTGACTGTACATAACACACATGTAACAAAAATCCACTCAGCTTGGCCTTACAGAGTTGTTGAATTGGATATGAATGTTTGGCATGTTGTAAAATGCTACAGTAACAGTCTTAAAGCACAGTATTAGCAGTGATGTACTGTATGAACTAAAACAGCACATCTAAGTCTTGTTTGGCCACTGGCAACCCACAATTCACCTTTGTCAGCAGTGTTGCAGGAATGGGACAAATGTGGGTGAACACTGGTTCTTTATCCTGCGTCGGACATGTCTATTTTGCAGTGGTGTTGAAGACCCCTGAGGACCACAAGAGGTAACAGTTATAAGTGATAGCAGAGAGTGAATATGTATGAATTGCTTATACTGTGTGAAAAAACAAAATATACCAAACTAGGGCATTTGTGGACTGCTTACATGTGAACAGAGCAATATTTGGGCATGACAGATGTATCACTGTGCTCTGAGCTCAGTAAGGGAGCATCATTAGCACACTGACTGACATAACTGACAGCTGGCACTGAGAGGAGAGGGTGAAATACAGGGGGAGGAGACAGCACAAAATCTGTGCCAGCTATCACCCTCTGGCTGTTCTCCACCATTTTAATCACAGCAACAGTGCTCTCACTCAGCAACCCCTTGGAGACCCAGGTACCTTAGCCACACTTGACATTAACCACAAGGCGAATACACCCAGGTTTAATGCAGACAAGACTCCTTGCCATCTTCTTTAGTGTGTTTCTTTCTCTTTCATTACCCTCAGTGACTACTATAACCAGGGGACACACTAAACAAAGGAATATGTATTTTCTGTCTCTTTTTTGCTTTCTTCTCTTGCTGTGTTGTGGTGTAGCTTAACATCTAATCCTCTCATGTTTATTTTCATGTATTCCCTGAGAGCAGTGAGCTGAGGAAGGCTCTTTCAGAAAGTTACATCACTGATGATACTACCCATCACTGTTGACTTCTCACATTGGCTTGCCTTTGGATTCTTGTCAAAACAAGTTTTGCTGAGTCTGACAAAACTGTACGTTCGGCAATATTAGTGCCAATTCTGACGAAATGGGCAGGATGACTCAGGACAAGGATGCTTGTGCTGAAAAAGTTGTATTGCTCTTCAAAGGAAGTGAGTGTGAGGACAGAGAGCAGCAAAGGTCTGGATGGTCCTCTGGGAGTGGAGCTGCAGATACTGATGAGGACAAACAAGAAAGAGGACCACCTTGGAGAAGAGGCAGCAGAGTGAACTTCAGGAAGAGCAGGCTGGACTAATGAGCTTATTCTATGGGACTTGGTCATTTGCCAGATCATTATTATCTCTTCACAGCATCACCTGCAGTTTTTGTGCATAGCTCTGTGAAGAATCAAACATGGCATTTAAAGTGAGAAAACTAAAGAGAGGATATTTTCAATGAATCTGAGGCAATGTACAGTATATAAGACTGTACTGTTAAGCTTTAAGACAATAAATTACAAGGCAAAATAAAGTGCACTAAAACGATTATCATCGCATGTTTGTACCAATCAGCAGCTGAGAAAGATGATCCTGTTAAACTGGTCAATCTTGTTCTTGCATCCACTGTGGCCCACTCATCCTTGCAATCAGACAGTCAGACAATCAGTCCTCACTATTTTGTGTGGTTTATGTCAGAACTGCTGAGGTGTTTATTTTTGGGCAATTGTGCATTTTGTGATATTAGCACCGAATGTTGTGTGTCCTGAGGGAGGGCCGTGAAATGTTTTAGCTGTCACTGTAAAATGCACTTCAGGCAGAGTCTGTGGCTCTAAAACTAAAAATACTTCTAATGGTGTCCCCTAAGAGTCTGAAAACTTTGTATCCATTAAAAACCTAAGTGTAATTCTTAGTTCTTTCTACAGAGACAACAGAGTACTGAGCAAATAAATTCTTTTGCTATTAGGTTTTTGTTTGCATAGAACAAAACCTAACTAGTTCAAGGTAACACATGACAGCTATCCAGTGACTATCACATTGTAGCAGGAAGGTAGAATCTCCAGCAATAGAAAAACTCTGCCTGGAGAAAGTGCCCTGTGGAGTTTGCAGAGATATTTGAACATGTTATGCTCTTTTGTGCTCTCTGTCCATGGCGTCGCAAACTGACCAACCACTCAGGCATCCCAGTTGGCATTCTAGTACAATGTCTACACATACCAAACACACGTGCACATACAAAAGCTCAATGACAATGTGCTTTTCGTGATACACTCAGGGCTGTTACAAGGCCATCATTCACAACACAGAAGCATTCTTTCAAAGCCCACGGCTAACACATCTATGTGGTCATTGTTAATCCACAAATATACTGCCATGCTACACTGCACAATAAATGGAAACTCAGGCAAGTGAGCAGATCAACAAAGGAGTGCATGATGGAACACAACTCAAACACCTACATGTTCTGTTATATTGTGCACAACATATCTGCATAAATAGCTACCGCAGAAATGTAGCTTTGTGAAATGCAATTTTTAAAACAATCATTACACCATCATTATATTATTTTCTTGTTGTAGTAAATGGAAACTGTCACTTGATTTCAATTGGGTATAAATGGAACGTCTTGACAAAGGGACATCCTAATCTTTAATTACTGTCACTACTAAACAGTCTACAGTACTCAGCCTTTTTGGAACAAATGTTGTCTAAACCAGCCATTCCTCTGCACGTCATACAGGTCAGGCAGGTATTTATCATCTGAAAAGAACGTCGGCAAATGTTTGATTGTCATCAAAATTCTGCACAGAGCTAAAGATTTGATAATAGCTATTTTAGTTCTGTATTGGAGTATGTAGAGCTGAAGTGAAGCTAATGCGATAAGCAGGATGAGGCTTTTATAAAGCAAAGAAAGCCAAAAAACAATTAAGACTGTCTGTTCTCTATGGACAGCATCTGCTCACTCACACTAATTATATCTACAGACGAAGTTTGTAGACTGTGAAAAACTAAAGCAAGAAACGAGTGAAAACCAAAGCACAGAGAAAAAGTGATAAAAATTGCTGTCCCTGCTCTCGTACATGGTGGTTACACACTTGACACAGTTTCCTTCAGTGGAATAAGAATATGTTCTGGTGAAGGCGTGTGTGTAAGGTCATATCATTTCAGGGCACAATTACGGCCCGTTAAAGACTATGGTGGCTAAACCGATCTCCTCCAGCACTGGCAGTGTTTTTGACAAGTTATTGTTCAACCTTGAAGATGCCCAGTCTTTGGAGAAAGGTGCTCTTCTCCTTTTTGGCAGGGACTCACTATGTGCTGTAAGGCTGCTCAGCACACTGTCAGAACATGCACATGCAACTTAACATGCAGAAACCACAAAGAGATGTGGTGCAGAAATGAGTACTATCATATCTACTGCATCTAAAAAGATTCAGCAAGAACTGCACAGACTCTTGCATGTGTTTTGAAATCCAAATAGATACTCATGAACACAGGGAGAAATGGTGCAAAAATAACTAATATAACTCATCCTAATGAAGTCACATCCCTATTTCATGCACACAAGCACACACACAGTACACACACAAACGCACTGCAAGTGAACTGACACATTACATGTGCTTGCGACATTAAGCCAAGCCACTAATTTAAGACCTCGGCGACAAAGTGCTCAGTCAGAGCTGCAACATAATTAGACAGCTGGAACATTGTGAGTGGAGATGGTTATCTATGTGATGTTTAGCTTAAACGGCAGCCATGCTTGGGGTGAGTGGAGGGAGAGACAGCTGTTTGCTGGGGTAAAAAAAAGGCGTGGAAGGAAGGAAGGGGGGATGAAAGGGATGAAATTAAACATGGAGAAGTGTGGTGAGGAAAAGGGGGCTTGAGTTGTGTGGGTACCGTACTAAAGGTGGAAGGACAAGGAGATTGAAAAAGAAAACACATGAAGAGATGTGGTGAGAGGAGAGACACAGAGGACACTGCTGATCCAGGACCCACATATCCTCGTTGGCCATCCAGATTTGATTTTAAAGGATATTTGATGTTCCCTGCATGAACATTGCTTAGTAGTGACACTCCAGTGCAATGAGATACCCACACAAATGTGGTCTCACCCTGCACTATGCTGTTCTTACTGTTACGGACCTGTGCTGAAGTGACCGGGGTCCGAATGAGAAACCAGTAACCTGCACTAGATACTTACATATGTTAAACTACTTTATCTTGAGTGAAGGAACTGTACTGTACATTGGGGCTAGAAAGAGTGGAAGAGAAAGACTAGAGCAAAAGAGACTGTGTGAGGAAAACAAGAAGATGACAGAGAGAGCGAGACAGTGTGGGACACAGCTAACAATTATAGTGAATAAATGGGACTGTATTTCTATTAGACTGTCAAAGAATTCTCTTTTTCTGTTTGTGTGTGTCCTTCACAGAGGCACAGTGATGTGGCTGACCCAAATGACTGGGATATTACTGGGAGAGCGAGAGAGTGAGGCCTTTGTTGAATACTGATGAAGCTCGGCACAAAGCTGCCTCGTGGCCTCATTAACCTGCCGAAGACTGCCTTTGTTTTCCTCTGCAATGCTCCAAACACTCCCTGCATCCTGTCTGAAGGGGTTTCGGAAGTCACACCATGGACAGATAGAAGGCAGCCTTCAAGACACTAAGGAGTGGCAGCATAAGCACGAACAGCACAGTGTGCTTTCCAAAAGGGAAATGGGTATTCAAGTATTCAATATGTGAAAAATATTTTGTAAGGAGGACTTAAATGTGTGAAAAAGTGTCAGATAAAGAAAGTTACTTGTTCTGTGATCGAGGCAAAAGCAAAATGATAAAAGACAACACAAAAAACATGGATCACATGGTCTCTCACCGCTTCTACAGCAACTTAAAGAGGTGCAGGTGAGAGCGAGGAAGTGCAGTGAAAGGATAAGAATACGGTAAAGCAAAAGTAGGACGAAAGATCGGACCTTTTCCATGTGCCATTGCACTGCGCGTCATGGTTCTGTCAGTCAACGTGTGGCGGTGTGATGCCCGTGTGTGCGCGTGTGTTTGCGTGCCTCTCTGTATGTGTGTGTTGGCACAGGAGATTTCAATTTCATCTTTAATAGAAACAGCAAATAGGGGAACAAATAAAATGCGAAGGAGAGGAGCAAATCCTTCCGGCAGAGACCCAGTCAGAATGGATGATGAGGCCAACATGAAGTAAACATTCAGCTGTTCGCGAAACAAGGTGGGTATGAAGATAGAAGGCAGAGACAGAAGACACAGAGGAAACTCAGGTGAGCAGGGAGGAAGAAAACAGAGTTTAGCAGAGGTGAGGGAAAAGGAGGAATGGTGGGAGTAACCAGAAAAAAAAAGGACAAATATATGAGCAAAAATCAAATGGCAGAGAGGGAGTGAGACGGGATCAGTCATGGTGTGTCTTTGAGTCAGAGTCGTCACTTACACTGTGGAAGGGAGCAGCCGTGTAGTCAGAAATCATCAGGAGAAGGAACAGATTAGATACAGGCTATTGGTTCTGATGAGGCCTCATATAGATCAGTAATGGCTCAGTAGGGACAGAGGAAAAGAGAGAGGCAGAGACGGCTAGAGTAGCAATAAGGTGTTGGCTTTCAGCACTGGTGGCACTATTCCAATAAAGTGGATTCAAAGCAGGTATGAGGACATTTTAATATATGCTTAAAAAATAAAATTTGTTGGAAAATCAAAGTTCCATAGAACAAATATCTGTGAAAATTATCTGTGCATCACAGCTGAACGTGAAGGCCTTTATTTCAACACCTATCTATGTTAATCCACTTGACAGTCTAATGAAAACACTGTCAAACAGAAGGACAGTCAGAGAAGATAAAGAAAGATGGGAGTGGAAGTAGAAAGCGATGCCTCAGTCTGCTGCTCTGCCATGCAGGGATGTGACCACCCACTGGGCCAGTCAAGGCTGAGGCCTTGCACCATGTCAGACATGCAGAAAGACACAGTTAAGTCATCTGGTCACGAGATGGGACAGATGGACAGAAAATAAGACGCAAAAACTAAAGTGCACTCTTAAAAAACACACACAAACACAACATACACCCATCATAAAACCTTAGATACATTTGCATGACTGTGTGTGATGACTGCACACACAAGTATAGCTGTCTTCACTGCATAGCTATCACTCACTGACATAATGTATTCCCTATCCCCTTACCCTAACCGTAACTAAATGCTTAATTCCAACCTGTACCGTAACATAAGGCTGACTCCAACCTTAAACCTAAAACCAAGTCTTCACTCTCAACAGCCTTGGAAGGTGAGCCAGAAAGTGAGGAGTAGCCAAAATGTCCGCCCTACATGGTAAACGCTCAGTGACAGTTTTTTAGCTTCTCTTTTCTCTTCATCCCTTCAATATCACTCTTGCAGTGTATTATTGTAGATGTAATGTGTCAAAATGCAAGTGATGCGTGAAGCTCATCTCATCTATGCAGGCAGGGCTGATTTAACAGTATTGCAGGCGACAGGATGAAAGGATGAAAATTACTCAATCCTGGCTGACTTTTGTACTGAACAATAAAGTTGCCAAAACACCTAGTGAATGTCTGTCAGAAGCATGCTGTTTCACCACAGACAGTATGTTTCCAGCTTTGTGAAGCTTTTCTGGACGTTCATGACTGTCTGACGCCTTACTACAATTTGCTTTTTCCTTTAATTTATCGCCCATCTGTGATCTGGATCTTATTTTTGAAGAGAATGAAGTTATTCTTGAACTTATGTTTCTTAACACGAGGCAGCTGGCAATAAACACCTGCTGGAGACACAGGGGTCACGTCAGCACCTCACATCTCATGCTCCTATGGAAAAAAAGAGGCAAGCTGAAATCTTGAGGTTTTTAGAGTGTGTATGTAAATGTGACAATATAATTACTTAATTTTATATTTATTTTGCACTCTGTAAGTGAAATTTTAACTGCTTCTCAGACATTATGGTGATGTCTTCAGAAAATGTAATCAATATTCGGTACCATTTAATAATGTGTAATCTATAAACAAAGCCATGTGCTTTGCCTGCTGTATACAGTATGTGTGTACATGTTTTGATTATTCATTTTTAGCTGCTTACAACTGGTTCACACTGGGACCTCATATTTGTCCAGGATACCAAACTGTTCATGGATGAGAGGAATCTGAGCTTCTGTCTGGCCCACATCTCCCTGGAGAGCCCCCAAGAGCTTCAGGCAGTTACCAAACTCCCCCAATTTCTGGAGGGGTGGTTCACACTTGTACTGAACTAACCCAGTGGAGTGGGCTGCCTGACTGCATCAGACAGCTGAGCTTTTAAGTTGTAACACAGCCCAGGGACAAGGACACACTGCATTTCTGTCTTCGATTTGATCATTTGATAATGTGCAGGAAGGGTTAGCCTTTCATTTGAAATTACTATCTTATGTTGGAATATTTTCCATTTAAACAAAGACACTGCCAATTAGCTGCTTACTGTGTGACTGTCTCATTGTAAATCACAGTTGATCAAATCTCTGATTGTCATTGTAAACAAAAATGAATTTATGCAGGATACTGCTTGCAAATATTGATGATTAATAATTATTTTATAGCGCATACAGGAGTATAGTAATGCAGCCAATAGTCAAAAGGCATCACCTCCTTGTTCCTATTTGTACTGGTTGTGAATATCAAAAAGAATTTCACCATTTTAATATTTATAAATCCAACATTTACATTAACATTTAATATAACCACAGACAAACAACCGTGAAGTGATTCAAAATCTAATTAAATCTTGGTTCTCAATGCATTTAAAATCCTAAGCTTTGATGATGTGGCTTTTAGTACCTGAGACATTCTGGAGCCATGGACAGTACAGAAAATGTAGTTACCAAAACATTAGTTTTTCTTAGTGGAAAAAAAACAAGGTGAGAGAGGTTTTGATAGAAAAAAGAAAGAAAAAAAAAAAAAAATTTAAAAAGGAACCAAGCAATAAACACCACCTGTTATCCTGCAATCATTATAATAGAATCAAAACCACGAAGTACAACAAGGAGAAAGGAAATGCAAACTTAATTTGTGCAGTGGGAGAAATCTGATTAGTTTTATCGATGGATGAGTATTATCGACATGGGTGTGAAAGCCAAAGTGCTGAGACAGGCTGCAAAGTATACACACACAGAACAGTGTTGACATTACAGTGATTTACATACCAGTGTCTTTGATGAATCCACAAGGCAATAATGCATACTTGCACTGTGGATACACAGCATGTGTACTTGTGTGAGTGCGATACCCAGTTTAATGTTTGCAGAGACTGTGTGACTGGACCTCAGTGTATACATTCCACTGAGGTCACAAGGACAATGTTGCTTGCTTTAGCTTCTCTACCTAACTCATTATTTCTTCTCAATTTTTAAGCCCAACTCTTTCACCTTCTCTCCTCTATGAAACAGTAAGACCAGCCAATGCTTCAAAATTCTGTTTAAAACATCAGGAAGATATTTTTTTTCCTCCCAATTTGACCAAAACTAATTTGATTCTTCCCAAATCTACTTCTTCATTCATGTTGACTGCTCAACTGCTTTCTGTGAATAGCTCTGCATACATAACACTGGGAATATTCTTGTTTTATATATTTGAATTTGTATCAATCTCCAGCTTTTTACTGGCACTGCAGCTGTTCAACACTCAGCAGGAAACAGTGAATGGATGACAGTGGAACGGATGTTTTAGAGTTTGCTGGCACATTTTGGGTCTGACAAACTGCAGGCTGTGAAATTACTTTTACGACCGCACAAATTAGTTCAGAAATAATCAATAATAACATTCAAAGTCAATGTACTTGTGATGTACTATTTATGTGTTATCATTGTACTGCACGTTCATAGCAATTTCAGTCATCATTCTGCATTGTCATGTAGCACAAGACCACCAGGGTTTACAACACACACAGAAGTTGTAAAGCTGGTTTAGTAAACACAATTTCAAACACACCAAATGGCCAACCCAGATCATAGACTAAACTGACTATACAAAAAAAAAATAAAAGCATTCTTTGATTTCCAAACCACTGTGCTACACTCTCAGACATTTTTTTTCTCTTTCATTTTGGATCTCACAAGCTGTGTCCTATTTCAGGGTCAGGATGCTCTGAAGTTATCCACAGCAGTTTGCCCGTCAGGACTGAAAACACAGCTGAGCATGGTTGTGCTCCACAAATTAGACCATCTAACCTTAAAGAGAGCAAAATTAACTGTGTGCTCCTTTTTATGAAGTTCATGAACAAAGTTTAAATAGCAGTGAGACAAGGACCCGTTCTTTATATGTTACTAAATATATCCAAGATCAAAGGAGTGATTTTGTAATGCTGGTCATCTGACAAATTCAGTTCCTTGTCAACAGCAAAACCATGATCAGCTAGTTCCTCACCGGTTACATGCAAAAGTCCAAAGAAATTGCAAAGTTTTTCCCCTCAGCAGAGCTCGAGCTGGAGGCCTTTGATGAATTTCGTAATGTAACTAAGGTAACTGCAAAAATGTGTCAAGATGGATGGCAAAAAGTAGCTGACAGATTAAACGCATAAGCATCTCATTTAAATCTTTAATTCCCCCTCAGCTGCATGTCCACTGCTTTAATATGATGGTATAATTTGTATAATCTCTCCATTATATTCAAAGCAAGTATATGCATGAGAACCTGGGAGGAGGTGAAAGTGAAGTGCAAGAATATTTGGCACCTGCATTACTGCAATGTAGTATTCTCAGCTCTATCGCTGTTATTTTTACTTTATTGCTTTTTCCATTTCAAAATACATTTACAAAGCAGTAAAAATGCAAACATTGAAGGGCTATGAATGCCTTTTGAAAATACTTTATACAGTATATTTTAAAGTCTGATCAACTGTTTGTCAGGTGAAACTGGAACTTTTCTTATAGGGAGTGTTTACTGTGATTTTGTGTTGCTACCAAACATTTCTTGAATATTTTGTTTCCCCATATCTATTTTTGGTGACATATTACATTTCCTGTAATATACCGGGCTGTGCAAATGTTTGTTTTCCCGTTTTACTTCTGTTGAACTGTGTTGAATTTATATATTACAGGAAAATAAAATCATCTGCAATTACTGCAAATGTAAGGGCCCATTGTCCTACTGACAAAACAGTTATACATTTTGAGAAACCTGACTTGCTACTGCACAATGCTAATAAAACACTTCATTCTGACAGGGTGCACTTATTCACTGACACTATAGTTTTGTATAATACGTATAAACGGTTTTGACAAATGCATATTAAGCTTTCAGAATGATAGTGATGTTTCAAGAAACATCAGGACTGTTCTATAAGCATGTCATATTATCATTACTCCGACATCAACAGGTCGATTCCTGTTCCAGCCCAGTTTAAATCTCAGACGTCATTTTGTTTACACTGAAAAAAAACCCAAGACCAAAGAAGAAAACCTGCTCCTGAGTAGGTTTGAGGCTGCACCCCTGTTGCCATGACAATAAATTTGATGATGCTTTCAAAGAACCAGCAGATTTTGGATCATATGAAATCGTCAACTAAACTTTCCCCTTAATCCTTGTATACAAAGAACAGGTCCAAATTCTGTAACAACTGTGTTTACAGTGTGTGGTGTAAGAGAGGGAAAACAAGTGAGGGCCAGTCAACACTACCTGTGTACATTTGCAACAATGGGAGTGGATGTGGGGTTCAGCCTCCGGAAGTGCTATTAAAGGGAGTCTTCTCCTGGCTCAGGCCTTAGGTCTTCACTGTGGGTGTCCAGCATCAGATATCATTAATGTGGTCACCACAGTCTTCCTGGAAAATGTGAAAAGGCATTCAGACACGTCTGCTGCTGGTTGAAATGTAGATGGGCAGATGAGAAATGACAAGAGAGACAGAGAGAAAATGGCACAAAGAAGGGCTAATGCTCAGGTTTTAAGATAAGGGGGATGGAGAGGTGAGGATCATTGGAAGGAAAGACTGGCTGGCTGGGGTGACAGAGGTTACTGAGTGAATATTTCGAAGGGAAAAGTTAGAAGTGACGAAGATGACATTGCCTGGATCCAGCCTCATGAATTTTTCCTGCTATATTTCCATTTCATACTTGAACCTCATTTAAACTTTGTGATTTTTGTTTCTGGCGCATTTGCTTGCTCTCTGAAATTCACCAGACCAAAACAGTCACGTTTAACCTCTGTTCCTACCCCTGTTCCTACCCCTGTCCCGCTCAAAAAAGTGTTTCTGTCAATGATGTGAATAATTAGCTATACTAAACTATGGTCACTGTGAAATAGTCACATGATCTGGTAAAATACAAAGAAAAAAATAGAGGAGGAGTAATATGGAGAATGTGAAAAGGCAGAGAAACAGAGGAATGAGTACAGTGGGGAGCAGTGATATAGTACGGCTACTGGAAAAGGGATCACAGCAAATGATTGTCCACATATGTGGTCTAAACATACCAATAATGCTGACTCCCATTTGGCTATAACTAAAGCTTTGTTATTCCATTAAAAACAAAAGTCTCATTCCAGACAAAACACATGTTGGAAATTGATGTGAAAGTGATATTACAATGTGATTGTCCCCAAAAACAGACCTTCCAGATTACCACATGAAAGCTAGTACATATATGTTTTACAGTTTTGGGTTAGTTTTTTAACATTAGATAAAATTGATTTTTGTGTCTGGAGAAAAGTATCTTAATATGTTGATCAGACTTGTATGAAATGTGTTTGCATGCTGAACTCAAGCTCCCAAGACTTTACTGCAGAGTTACATTTTGATTTAATTTAGATTCAGATTCAGAGTTGGTGCTAAGGAGCTGAACCAGCCTCTGGTGTGTCAGGGAGAACTGGATCAGTGGACACAGACATCTCTCTACACCCATACTGGTATTATCTATCACACACAACCACTTGGCCCAATGATATTAATAGTAACCTCAATGAGATCAGTGTTTTCAGCCTTGAGGCAGAACAACTTGAACAAGTCTCAGCTTCCTTTTTTCTACACAAAAAAAATACCAAAGCAAAATTTAAACTCCAGCTACCATCTCTGACAACAACATTGATTTTTGTGACAAAGATTAATAAGGTTCCTTCTCCTCAAAGCTGATATTGTTCTATCAAGACATACCTGTCCAGAACACTGAACGCCAAGCCGAGTTAATACATTGTGATCTGGGATATAGCTTGTCTCTTTAATGCAGGTTACAGTCACACAACATGCACGAGGCACAACTCACATGTCAGTTCTGATTTATAGCCAACAGCAGTCTAGCTCTCTGTGATCTACACTGCACATCTCGCATTATTACCATGTGGGTCAGTGTCTGTGTTTACACATTTTGTTACAAGGTATTTTCCATATGAATACTGGGTGCATGTTTTTTTCAGTTTGTGTTTTGAGCTGTGTGACAAGGACAAATGGCTATTCTGCTATCCTATCATGTTGTATACAAGGTGTTGCCCTGTCTGCATAGGACCCTCAAAGTGACTCAGACCTTGAAACTACAACAAAGCCGGGCATCACACAGGGAAGATAGATGACTCTGTTCAGACCAAAATATGAAATTCTTCCCTTTGTCTACGTGAATGTGTTCGTGCCTGAGAAAGAATAATATTGGTAGAAACTCCCCCGTCTGAAGTAAATGTCAGCACAAGATAAATAAAGATTTCTCAACATCCCTTTATTGCCTATTGTTATTTGGCATTCCTTATGCAAAACCTTTGTGCTGCAGGGACTATGTGTATGATAATGTGTCAGGCATGTCTGGCATCATATCTACTCTCAAAAGTACACTGCACATGTTGCATAAGCTTGTCTACAGTACGTGTATATGGCCTCTATCCCAGCTGTCTATACAATCATCTTAAAAACCTGGAACCAAATAGTCTAATATTTTCCTGGACCTAAACCTTTCCTGTAGGACAGATGGTCTGATAGATGTTCACTTCCCTTTCCATCTCATTTTGACATTTCCTGCATATTTTGAAGTCTTGCTTTAAATCTTTCTGTCTTTCTGGGGAGGAGAAGTAACATCTAATTACAAGTTACATTTGACTTGTTCAACGTTTGTATAATTTCCTTTCAAATGCAAGGCCATTTGTCAAAGCTAATTTAGCTTTAGAGTACTTCTAGGACACTTAGTAAGTTTTGCAGTAACTGTGTTTATCTTAGCTGATCCAGATTCAACAGAAAGCATGGCTTATTATGGGTAATTGTTTAATGAACCTTGGTTTGTTGACAGATTTATCCATCTTAGACTAACTTCACTCATTCTGCTCTCTTAAAGAAGTTACCATATTTTCCAGACTATAAGTCACATTTTTCTACTCCTCTGGCTTGTCCTGTGTTGTTTTATCGTTTTCATCAAAGTTAATATTGTGAAGCAACAAGTTGGATGAGCATCAGCTGCTATGGAAAATTACTTGTTTCAAATGATGGAAAGGTAGCAGAAGAAATATTTTATGATGGGTAAGACATATCTGCTGACAACAACGAAAACAACCGAAAACAGAAACAGAAGAGATAAGATAAAAAGAGTCACTGAGAAGATTCTGAACATTAATTCAACGTGAACATACAGTATTTTATGTTCCTTTGAACCAGGTGGACAAAGGCTGATTACTGGTAGTTACCTATGCTCTCGTCTGGGGGTCGCCCTGACGCAACTCTACCACAGCCCTGAAGACATGCAGTCCACTTCCTCTGTGTGGCTCACCCATTAATCCTGCAGCATAAACACACAGTGAGGGGAAAAAAGAGAGAGAGCCAACTCATTAAATACAGTGACAGACTAACTTGGCTAAACCTCTTATAGTTCTTTTGGAGTGGCAGAAAAAAATGACATGATTCTTAATGGCACTAGGGAAATTTATTATCAGCGTTATCCTGATTTTTTTTGGACAGCACTCCAAACAGCTGGTAGAACCCTCATTCTTGGCTTACATCTATGGTAGCACTCTACTGTGCCATTCCTCAAAACAGTCAGATTCTTCTCCTTCTTCTTGGAGTTTGACTATTATGTCTAGAAAACATACACAACAGTGTCTGCTGGAAAGTTTCTGCAGACAATGTGGTGAGAATAAAACTCAGAACTAGAACAACACTCCTGAGTAAACTGTTTGGAGGCAGTTCTTCTGGTGAGCCTTCCTCAATCTCCAAGTACCCAGGAAACACTCAGGATGCAACCGACTAATGAAACGCCAATCCATCACTTGTGACAGTTGTGCAATTTGCGCACCTCAAAACGTGTAGATCATGTTGGTTTGATAACATGGCATCAAGAAAGCAAAACAAACAGAGAGCAGGAACCCACATATTAGACATTAACAAAAAACCTGTTTGCTACAGTACTGAATGTACCACACACTTTAAAAGTTAAAGATTTACTTACATCTCACTGGACTATAGTGTTCTTTTTGTACCTCATTGGTAACAACCAATCAGCTCTGGTACCCTAATGTTAGCTAAATGAACTCATTGACACTGTCAAAACAAAAGATATTAGAGTGGGTACAGAAAATGATAGCTGATATAAAGTGAACTATAAAGCCCTTGAGAAGTGCACAAATATTTGCATGCACTATGCTTCAATGTCTAATTTAAATTTTATAAGTAACATGATGAAATCTCCAACGATCACACAGGGCATCTGGTGTACTGATCAGACATTGCATGTCAGTAAGTTACTGGACACATTCTTGTCATCCATCAAACAGCAACAGGTTACGGTTGTGGAGAAGGAGGACAGTGACAGACGTACTCATCAGCAGCAGTAAGAGGGTGTGTACTATATGAGGATGAGAGGATTCTGGGAAGCACAAAGAACTCCACTGGGTTTAACTCTGCTGCATCTTCCACCCATCAAAAGCCCCCTTCCCATTCTTCCAACATGCCTCTGTCTCTCCCCCGCTCATGTCTTTTTGCAGTTCTACAGATCAGAGGGGAGCTCATTACATAGGGATATCATGACTCTAACATCTCATATCCTCTGTCTCACTCTCTGGTTTGAATTACTGCAGACAGGCCTTATCCAGACAGCATCAGGCTAACATACATCCAACACTTACCTATTCAAATTGGGGGAGCAGACAGCACATTCCCACCAAGATTCAACATGCTGCTGCCACCTCTCCACACTCCTTCTGAACAAATTTGTTCTCTATACAATATGTATCACTCCCCAATCTCTCACGTGCTCTCTGCACTGCTGGACCTAATTCCTAAGGAGAGTAATTTTGCTCTCACTCAAAATTCCAGATCCAAGCGCCAATCTTCGGATTTTATGGCTTTCATGGGGATAAGGCACAGTGTGCAGAATAAGCCTCTGAGAGGAATTTTGCTGGTGAGGAAGGAGGGGGACTATTCTGAGCCAGTTTAGATCTTTTTTGCAGATTTTCTCTCTCTCTCTCTCTCACGGTCTCTGTCTGTGTACCTAGAAATGCAGAGACACACTGCCAGGCTTTTGACTTTGGGCTCCACAGATCTTGACATTGGCTTGATGTCGGCCTGATCTTAAATCCTTGGAGAGGAGCGCAGTGGCAATCCCTGTCAATGAGCATTAAATTTTCATTAGGCATGCTCAACCTGCCGCAACTCCAGCTGCCCTCTGGCAACTCATCCTGAAGCTTTTATTATTGTTTTTAAACTATGGGCCAACAGCAAATCATGCACGACAGCGTGCACACATGTATGTAGTGTAGCTGTATGTTTCACCAATAAAACGTCATTCTAATGGTTACCGACTATTTCGATAGACAGATTAGCTGCTGCAACAGCCTTCCAGTAGTGCAGTGCCATCTTGCCATTGCTATTTTATTCCTCATAAAAACTTAAATGAGTGTAGATGATAAGACAAACTGTATATTCACATGCACATAACTGAGCACACATGCTTATTGTGCACACACACTTTTCCCTCTGGCCATAACTGATTACTGTGCTAAGTCAGCACTGTATCCATCTTTGCATTTTACGACCTGCGTGGGGTCTGACACCGTGTTCCCCCAAACAGCTTATGCATCATGGCCTGGACTGCAGCCAGGCCGCTCCTCTTGCTGCACTTATTTCCAACACAGGCCCAAAAAAAATGCAGAAGACAGAATGATGACAGCAAAGCAGCCACAGAGGTACAGAAGAGTGGGGGTGAATGAGTGACTGAGTGAGATAATTAGAAAAGAGGCAGAAAGAAGAGCACAGTAAGAACCAGAGAAAGAATGTGAATACAGGTGTGGAAGATAGAAATATTATGTGAAATAGAGTAATGCAGGCAAAAGGTAAAGTGAGAGTTACAGCTGTGCTCAGAAACACAGCAGAGCAGTCATGTTGTAGGTTCTAAAAAAAACCTTTGATAAATTCATGAACAACGTATAGTTCAACACATTCTAACTTTTAAATTCTGCTGGGCTTTAATCTGTTTTGTACGTGGGCATTTTTACAGTACCTGCAGTGCCAACTTGACTACTATGATGATAAATGCGTAACCTAATATGCTTAATGCATAATTCATTGTGTTCTTCATCAAATGAGCTTAGTTTGTATCTAACACTTGGCTCCCATTTTATAATGCCATTGTTTTCCTTTAGCACATTGAAACCAATATCCCTCATTAGGCCCACATCTTCACAATAAACTAGACTTAATCAAGTTGTTCCACTTGTTTATTGAACACAGCCCAAACAGACAATGCTTCACAAACAGCTTTGTTTTGCTATACTTGAGAAGACCACTGTTATATATTTGCAGCCTCTAGAGTTTGTCTGAACGTTATTTTTTTTGGTGATGATTGAAAAACAATTTAATGAGAAACTGTTTTTGACATTTATGTATCAGTGGAAGATTAACTATGATGACTGTTTTCATTAATTACCTCCTTAACATTCATACACAGTAGCTGCACCCAAAATGCTCTGAGGATTTTCACCTTATGCAAACTTGGATATTAAGGACAAACAGAATTCGTGACCTTGAGACTCATTGCAGTTTGGTGTTTTGCTCAACTCTAAGTCTAAAGATGCTAAAAACAACAATCAAAACTGTGCCAGTGTCTGTGTGCGACTTCCTTCTAAAAAACGCCATGTGAGGTCTTGTGTCACCAGATGAGAGAGGAAAAAATGTTAGTGGGGAAATGTTTGATGGAGCATTTCAACTAGAACATTACAAAAATAACAATTTTCTCATCTGTATGTACAAACATATTCAACAAATGTCTTAAAGGTTATCATTGTTTATGGAGAAATATCAGACAAAAGCTGTCAAGGTTAGTGGCTATTGTGCATCCACTGGACCTCAGACTGTTTTTGGGTTATGAACATTCATGGCATGCATGACTAGCTAGATTTGTGCTGACTCATGGAACATACGTACAGCAATACAGCTTCACTTGAGTCCCCCGGTAGCTTTGTATGCATACAGAATGAGGTCTCTGCTATCGGAAAATACTACTACCTTCAGTGAATCAGTTTTTTTTTTGTGTGTGTTAAGTCAGGGCATGTCATCTGCTCTCCTGGTCTTCCATGTACTCATTTTGTTCAAATCCCTTGTGTATAAAATGTGAAGTGTTGGGGTATCAGTGTGTGGCATGCAGTCTGCCACACAGTGTGTTTTCTCACAGCTCCACTAGGAGTCGACAAAGGAAGAGTTTTTAAAATCATGTGCATAACACAATTGATATATAAGCATAGTGAGTCACCAAAATAAAAACTGTGCATGTGCATTATTGTACATACAGTATAAAGGCTCTGACCCTGCTACTGATGCCACTAGATCCAATGCTTAAAACATAAGAAATCATCAGGAACAAAGACAGTGTGGGTAATTGCACAGTTTCCTACCACAATTGTGCTGGTGTCTAAAGATTCTGTCAATCCAGGCCTCCCCACCATCTGATCCAATACTGCTCATTGACCACATGTCTTAGGAATGAAGGGTGCCCTCATCTGCAGGAGAAGGGGACAAATGATTAAATGTCAAAGATTTGGTTCAAGCTACAAAATGTAAGTTCTGTAAATAAAGTTAGTGCGAGCATGACACTCAAAATCTGCTCCTCCCACCCGATCCTCTCCCTGATCTATAATGCTTTGCTATAATGCACCCAGCTCTTTAACTACATCCCTGTGTTGCCAGTCTCAGGAGAAACAGGAGCTTGCTAGCCTGTAGCTTGAAGCCTCAATGCAACAGAGGTACTAGACCAGAAACACATTCACGTAATGATTGGCAGCTATGACGTCCCACCTGATGGCAGTGGCCTTCTCTGATTGGTTATAAGGGCTCAAACGATTCACAAGAGCCTTTATCATCTGGAGCACATATCAAACTAAAGGGCATTTAAAAAAAGTTACTTGCTGCATCTTTAAGACCATGTATAAGACCAAGTAACTTTTCTAACTGCATAATAAGCATGTTTACAGTATTATGATTCCACCTAATGGCTGTCTATGACATTAAAATAAATGAAGAAGCCACAAAGCCAATGAAAAGCAGGTGGCTGGGTTCTTTTATTCAGAGCGCAGTACTTTCAAGTTGAAAGTAGTTTATTTTTTGAGAAGGGCACACTGGAGCTTTGATTTGTAGCCAACACCTGATTAGGTCTGACCCAGTGCCAAGGGTACAAGCCCCTCTGGACTCCATCTTGGTTTAAATGCCTCAGGCTTGGTCTAGTTGGAATTTGTGTTATTCTTTTCTCCCTTTAAACAGAAGCACATGAAACAACACAAAATCATCAGTCTGTCTCCTCCATCTCACAGAACTATGTATGACATGTAGGAACTTGACATCTTGCTGTGGTTTAAAATAAAGAGAGCTAACATGAGATACAAGAGTAAAAATAGTAATAGTGAGTTTATAGAAAAAGAAACAAACAAAACAAAAAGGCCAAGAAAGGAAAAATTCACTTTTAATTTGAGCATCAAATAATGTTTTGATAAACAGCATTTCTTTAACAGAGAACAAAAACAGAAAGACGTGGAAAACATGTTGATTGGCCGAATGTTTCTGGTTATACCTTCAAAAAGCTCAATTTTTCTAGCATGTGTTCCAAATCTTATTTGTACGTGTTACGTAGTCAGGTAAAAAAGTAGTCCATTTAAAAGGTTATCAATGGTTTTATCTTTGCTTTACTACCATAGAGAATATTTAACTCAATTCCTAAAACATTGCTTTGTATGCAAGGTGTTATGACCTTCAGAAAAAAATAATGAAAAAAATACAGAGCTGGGTAGCACCATGTGAGAGCGAATCTGTGCCTGGGAATTTATTTCTTAATCATGAGAAGGTTTTAAGTTTTAGATGAGAAGCCATTTAAAGTTATATCCTCAACAGTGCAAAAAAGTATACTATGCTCAATATTCACAGTACAACACAGCAGCACGCACATATTTTCCATTTTATTATTCACAAGAGACTGTTGTTGGCCTGAATAGTAGTCCTGTCTCATATTTCAACCTCAATAAAAGAATCTCTTATTCCACAGAGAATTTGAGTAAAATGGAGAGCAACACAATCATATCTGTGTACAATTAAAGCTCCCCTACTGTTGTAAATTTTTGGTTGTGCATCCGGATAGAGATAATAATGTTAAACAGAGTATGAGCTCTGACTCTTTTTGTACTTGTGTACATTGTGTGGATGTTACCAGAGGCGAGGCAACAGCAGCTGTGTTTAATAGTGACCAAGCTGGCAAGGCAACAGCAGAACTGATGCCACAGTTGTTGGAGGATCGGGGGGGGGGGGCTAAGTCTGGTTTAGACTGGGCAGGCACAAGGTCTGAACCTAAAAACCAAAACTGTAGTGGTCTGAGAGCCGACCTGGCTTACAATAAGCAGGAAGAGTCTGCCTTACTTGGCCTCTTTTGCTCATTTGAACAGTACACCACCAGTGCATTCCACTCACTAAATAGTGCCTAAACAGAAACCACATTCGACTAGTATGTGTGAGTAAAGGCATTTTCTCTCTTTCTGTGCTCCCAAGTATGGTTGCGTGGTTTTAATGTTCTTTTCAAGCTGAAAGTTCATGGTCAAGAGTCTCATTGTCTGCTGACGTGGAAAGGCTCCATCTTATACTGACCTGTCTCTCACCGTTTATTGACTTCAATGGTTTACCAGAAAAAGTCTGAATATGTTGGGAGCACACATATGAGAGAAAGAAAAGGACGAGAGGAAGGGAAGGGTTATGTGCAGATCATTATTTTACTGTTATTTTATTAGCTTTATTTTATCATTTTAATTTCCTGGATCAGACATTTTTAACAGTTTTTAAGTGCTTTGTTGCAAAAAAGTCAAAATATGAATTACTGGTCTATCCTGGTCACTGGATCTTTGATGCTTAATTAACAGGTCTAAATAGCTTTTTGAGCTTTGAGAGATCACTGTTTTTGGAAATCTTTAATAAGAGGATGTATATAAAAAGAAAAATGTATTCAATGTCAGAAGGTAGAGCCATATTTATAGTAGCTTTCATTAAATATGAAACAAAATAGGCTGGTAGAAAAGGTTTTGTGTGGGACTCAAAATGGATAAATTGTTGGAATTCTGTGAAGCTAAGCAGTGGACTGCATTACATCCAGTGATATCTCTATCTTATATTCTCCCTATTACATACATGAAAGGATCACAAAATTAGAAACACCTCTCCCTATAATGCAGTCCAGCACAACACCAGCTCAGTAATAAACATATAATTGAATTTATAGAATTCCACCAAACCCCCCTAAAAATGATGACTTTCATAATGACGGACATTGTGTTAGGGATTTTGTACTGGACTGCATTACTAATGAGTTTTTAACAGCTGTTGGACAACAACTGAGCTCTGTGACAGATACGGATAAGCTAAATCAGGTTTTGGACACACACACACAGTATTTGTTAGTAGAATACATTCACTGTTGGTTTTGGCCTTTTTCAGGGTTTGGTTGGCAATAAACAACTTTAACCTTAAAAGCAGAAATCTGAACTTAAAATTAACTTTTTCATCTTTCTCCCTATCAATGAAGAACGAGTATAGATTTTTATTAACTGATAACTACCAACCAATGTACATTTGCCTTTTGCGATGAAATTACTTAATTTCCTTCAGAAGAGAGGCTAATAAAAAGCTGACCCATCTATTCTCTCTATACTTTATCATAGCTTAATTTGTGTTTTACTATAACCAGTCGCATAATACAGATACTCTCACTAATATACAGTACCGTAGTGCTTTCTGGTGTTAGATGGCAAGATACATGGAGAATAGGAATTTGACCTCTGAACAGTGATGCTGGCATAAATAAAGAGCATAAGAAAAAAAAGGTAGTTTAGTGTGCATGGGAGGAAGAGGTAGAAAAAAAAAACATGGAACAGAACCAGGAAGTGCAAAAGCAAAAAAGAGAAAGAGAGAGAGAGAGCAAGAGAGTATGAGTGAGTGTTTGTGATAAAACGCAGAGAAAAAAGCAAGACAACGGAAAAAGAGTCTTCACCCAGGAGAGTAGTGTTTATATCTATGGGTGAATACATAAAGTTGGTTAAGCGTGAGAAAGGGGCTTGCAGTGAATGCAGTATATGCAAGGAAGCTGAGACAGACCTCGGGGCTCTCAGAAAGCTCAGAAATCAACGGAGGGTGGATAATCTACACACCAAGACTATTGTGGGAAAAGTGCCTTTGCTCTCTGTGTATTAAAGTGATAGAATGGGCAGCTCTCTACGGTCCATTTAGGGGAAGAAAATGGACTTTGGCGTAGGTGCCCCCAAGCAAACTACAGAGACAACAACAGGCATTCTACAATTTATTACCAGGTAACTGTAAGTACAATAGAGGGACAGAGCACGACTCAAGTCTGTAAGCACCTATAGAGCATTTGCTAATGAACATACGTACATGTGAAAACACAGTCACACAAAGATTAGCCCAAATGGGGAAGTGACTAAACAGATAAAAGCACACTCCTAAAACAATGCTCCCAATACTCACACAGACACACGCAAATATGCAGAGAAGCGGAAGTGGTGTATTGATTTGACTAATTTGAATGTGCTGAGTCGCTATAAAACACCTGCCCCAGACACAAGCGCAGCTGTTTGTCTTGGCAACAACACAGCAACCCTGTAACCCCCCATGACCCCAATCCATCATCCACATGCCACACACACACACACACATGCATGCAAAACACACACATATGTATAGGCTGCCAGTGGACCCCTTTTCCCAAGACCTGTACTGGTGTGTCAGAAGAGCAGAGGAAGGACCGAGTGAGTACAAGTCCCTAGAGGGGCAGGTCTTCACCTTCAAGGTTTTACTGTGAACATGCACATACACATAAACCTACACTGAGACTGGTCACACTCAAATACATATAGACACACACACACTCACTGTACTGAAACGTAAGGGAGATGGACACATATCCATACTTCCACACACAGGCAATCCATCCATTGTTGATCATGTTATTCAAATAAGCAGTCAAATGACCTGCTGTCATGGCAGCTTTGAATGACAATGAAGAGGCGTTTCTTCACGTCATGCTCCAGTGGGAGACGACAGGCCCCAGCACAGATAAATTACACATGGGCACACAGGCACACACACAATGACGTGTGGTACCACAAGATCATTTATCTGGAAGACACATACTAACTATGCATTAAATGTCAAATTTATGAACAAACACATCCATGTCGACAGGTTGTCTAGACACAACACTAATTTGATGCACTTTGCAATAAATGGCCAGCATCCATTAGTCCATATGGATGAGCTCTAGACTGAACATTTCAGTGTTGTGTGTTTGTGTGTTATATGGATATGTCTGTGTGAGTAGTACAGAGCTTGGAGAATTTACTGTTTCTAGCTAATTAAACATGTTACTTTTAATATTTGTCAGTTGCATTCTTAAAGTCAGATTTTGTTACTTTTGTTGTCCTTAATTTTAAATATTTAAAAAATACATAAACTAAAAAAAAAAAAAAACATTCAGATTTGCTCACTGTAGCCTATTAGGCCTGTCTGCACTAATTTAATCTTTATGGCATTAGGTGTCTGATGGCCTAATGGTTATGGTGCATGCCACATAATCACAACACCCACAGTTTAATTCCTGGCCAAGGGATTTTGCTGCATGTCATAGTCTAAATGACAGTGTTGAATAAAGACAAATCTCTACCTATGACAACAATCAGTTTAAACAGAAAAAAAAAATATTAAAATTATACACAAAGCTGTGCTTTTATGCAAGCAAAATGATAATGGACTATAGGGCTGTGGCCACATACTGATGAGTGTCATGTTTTGCTTACATATGTGTGTGAGATGGGAATGGAAGCTGATTTCTGTCCTGCCTGACAGCAGTGTACAGCAACCCATTATTACTTGAAAAATGACAAAAAAAAGATGACAAAACACCCTTGTCTGGATGTGTGTGAACTAGCATAACAGAGGAGATATTTTATCCTGGCTTATGGGGCAAGGCACTGACTCAGAGGGAAAAAACAAGATAGATTCTCAGCCACGGCACATTTATCTCTATTACTTCAAGCAACACCATGCATCTAAATTCTGATGACAGCCCAGGGATTTTATACCAGTTATCAGCATGATCCTCTCATATCAAATGTTTACCACTCTCTTTGCTCAAAGTTGGTTATTTTTTCAACAGATTAAACAGAAAGGAGGGGAAACCTACTCTTTAGAAATTGCAGATGAGACAGCCTTATTTACTCCTAAATTTGGTAGCGATGCACATTTGAGTCTCTTGACATCCCTCCTGCGTGTGCCAGGCATTTTCAATGACCAAACACTCGAACACCTCAAAACTCAAGCACAAGACAAGACAGTCTGAACTAGGCCAGGCTAAATCCCACTGAATCACACCTGTTTTATCGATGCATGTGACCTTTTGAAGGACTACTGTGTTTGTGTGTCTGTGACTGTGTTTGGAACACTCACCACTGTTAGATGACATAGATTTGTGCTAAATTTATCTTGGGTCACAAATACTATTTAAAAGGACACAGGCAAACATGAATATATGACACAGAACAATATTACAATGAATGTAGTTGCAGTTATCACATAAGATAATATAAGATAAGCTTTTTTTTAATCCCTAAAGTGAAAGTAAAATTTGTTATCCAATGGGTTAAAGGAGTTTGTTATTTAAAAGGCTGCTGCTTTTTCCAATAACACAACTGGTGATTTTAATTGTGATTTAAGGACCAAGGACCAGAAAAATCTGACACTGACAGTAACAAAAGCTACAGTTATTAACAGGCCCTAAACTACAGCCTGCTGTGCTGAAGAGTTTGAAGACTTCTGTCACATAATTTTTCATTCATTAACCCAGCCCTCACTCATTTAGGTCTTCACTGGGGGGCTGTGCTGCTGCTGCAGTGGAACAACACAATGAAAATATTAATTCTATTTTTTTTTTTTGTTGTTGTTCAGGGAATTTCAACTAACAAAACATTGCTGACGCTTTGCTGCACTGCACATTTAGTGTTACCTGAAGGCGATGGTGTTATTGCACTGCTGCAGGTCGCTGATTCTGACAGGGTTACAAAATATGATCTAAAACTGGCAGTAGAATAAGGATGAGCACCAGATTTTACATTAATGTGATGGACACTAAAGAACATAAATATTTGTCATTCCCCCCTTGTTGTCAGTACCTTCCTGAAATATTGCATTTTCCTGGTGTTTTATTGACTATGGAACATTATCCTGTCCACATATATTTACAGTAATGCTGCTATGAAATCATGCGTTTGAATCAACATCCCTATATACACAATGAACACTCAACTACATGCACCTCACTGCAGCAAAGTTACAACTCATTGCTTACCATAATGTTTCATTTTAAGGTTAATTGCACTGTCCTACTGAAAGCACATGGTCTTGTTTTGCACATCTAAGACAGGCCCTCAGTAAGCTCTTAGTTGTGCTTCCACCCTTCCTGCTTTAGGAAAAAGTCATGTTTTAAGGCCATTGTTCAGCATGGCTTCCTGTGATGATGTTTGGAAGGATGGCAAATTGAGCCTATCGCTGCCATGTACTTTTAAGAGAACGCATATGCTTACAATCATAAACTCATGCTGTTTCATATGAGCTCACATTCAGCAGACCACATCTACCATACACACAAAGGTTCAGACATCTTAGCTTAGCCTTAATGGTGGTATTGATACTATAAGTATAATGACTTATATTTTACCATAAGTGTATTTAGATTCTGAAAATGCATGTGTAAAACCATTTCACTATTTTTTTTTTTTTTTTTTTTACACTCAGTACTAATGCTTCTACACTTAAACAGAATGGGTCTACAGTCATAGTACTGACTATTTTTTAATTTTTTTTATCAAAATTCAAGGTTCATTTATGGTCAAATGAAATATGTACCGAGGCCTGACAGCATACAAATCAACCTACCCCCTTTACCCTGTAGAGCATATGGTTATGATTTTACCATATCCTTGCCATCAACTACCATATTTTCCAGACTATTTTGCTCCAGCAAAAAAAAAAAAAAACTGTGACATGCACATACACAAAAACCTACACTGAGACTGGTCACACTCAAATACATATAGACACACACACACTCACTGTACTGAAACGTAAGGGAGATGGACACATATCCATACTTCCACACACAGGCAATCCATCCATTGTTGATCATGTTATTCAAATAAGCAGTCAAATGACCTGCTGTCATGGCAGCTTTGAATGACAATGAAGAGGCGTTTCTTCGGTGTATGAGTCCCATTTCTAAATATACTAATTATATTCTAAATTAGCCCATAAAGAACACAGGCTAGGCATAAAAAACAAGAAAATGCATTATGAAATTCATTTATGTATATCTGAAATATATGGTATGTATTGTTTTAGTATTTCAGTGCTGTGTACTTTGCAGCAACGAGCACTGTTCATGCAGACATTTTAAAGTATGAATTATTACTCATGGTAGGTACAGCGTTTCTAAGCACTTTTGTTTGTTACATGTCACATGTTGGTATAAAGAGGGGTGCAGATCATTTCTAAGGCTTTTAGTTAAATTTATTAACACCCAACACCACTGCTCTGATTCGAGAAGCTTCTATATGAACTCTGGCATATTTTACCAGTCTAATTATAGTCCTGACACACACGAGGCCAAGAAGGTCACTGGAGCCCATATGTTAAGAAACAAGAAAGAAACACAAATCAGGAAAAAAAATGTCATTGCCTTTTAAAGATAAACAGCACTACCTGTTGTAATCATTGAGCCAGGTGGTGTTTTGACATCCAGTATGCCTGTGCCAACAAAGTGCAGAATCTGTAGGCAGCAACGGAAGTTTCTCTATATCTCCAGGAGGCAGTGGGTGACCTCAGGCCCCTAGTACCTTCTGAAGTCCAGCAGGGCCTTCTGCTGACCCTCCTCCCAATGAGCAAGCAGCTACTGGCAGTCACATGGTCAAGGGAAAATGAAATCCCAGTGGCAAAGCTGTTCTGTAGAGACAGGGTAAGGTAAGTATGAATAAGATGTTAAATAGCAACACTGCTCTTCATAGTGTAGTATAATCTATGTAAAACAGCTGTAGGTGGATCAGAGAGATGAAGTACTGTAGGAAAGCAAAAGGTAGGGCAGAGCAGATGTGAGAGGGAAAAAACATTCATACTGCAAGAGGAAATGTGTGTTATGTGCTGTATATATGATGATAACTGAGAAAAATACTGTATGGTCTAAAGTCCAAATGTATTCAAGGTCACGTCCTATGAATTTGTAAAGGAGCATATCTGCATTGAAAGATATTTTCAGCCAAAGTCCACAGAGAGGCTTAGTCAACAATGGCAGGGAGAGAGGTTGTGTGAAATAAATTAATAAAATGAGAAAAAGCCACAAAGGATAAGCTTAAACATGTTAAAGGTCATAGATGCCAATTTGTGAGGGCAGTGGTGAATGGAGCTGCATCATAACCCTGCAATCATTGCAAAAATTAAAAGACTTTTTTTGCTCAAGGCAAACAGCTGTTTACAAGGCAGAAAACCAAAGTATTTTGGTATCTCACATAAAATGACATCAAAAATTTGGAAATAAAACAACAATTGAATAACATTAATTTAGTTCATAAGGAGACAACACCCCACTAATATCATGTATAGCAAAAGGAGGGGAGAAGGATAAAAAGATAATACATTCCTTTGGGACAGATAACAACCGTGGTTTGTGTGATGAAAAGGTATGAATGAAGTGAAGGATACCAGTAGAGAGAAATCCAGCATTCCAACAGTGTTTAAGATTTATTCAGGTGTGTGACAGAAGTGGAGGAAGCAGCATGGCAACACAAGATGAAGTGGATCACACTGAATAACTCTGACACCTGTTTCAACAACATCAGCCTGTATGGTTGAGAATGTCGGCCACACGACTGTGTGTGCAGAAGTGGGTCTGTGGCTATGCTGTGTCAGAGTGCAATACATCTCAAGTAGGTCTCTGAACCTTTGGAACAAAGGTGTCATCAAGAACAAACATGCTGGTTTGGTCCAGGACCCAGCCTTTGGGAGACAACCTCATAGAAACAGATGACTGAGTAAGAGCAAGAGAGTGAGAGGGACAGACAGAACAAAACATACAGTGAAGAAGAGAGAGAAGAAGTGGGAGCAGTGAGACACATAAAGAAATAATGAGAATGTTTCACAGACAGAGACGACATACACAACCGAAGTAAATAAAGACTGAAGGAGAAAGAGCAGCACAAAAGTCAAGCTGTCTTTTAAACAGATGATCACCTCAGCATTTTATTGCTGGGTCTCCAGCTGTCACAAAATTGTAAAGTGCACGAAAACAAAAAGCGTCTGTCACAGTGGCAAATCGCCATCCATACAGGCTGAGGGATAAAGGTCAGAAAATGATCTGTCATTGGCATAATTGCATCTGCTGAAGTTGTGTATCGGTGGCCTGGCATTTCTTAGATTGCTTTTCACACTTCATTCTTCTTTTGATGGAAAGGTAATCCTGAAGACACAAAAGTGTATAGTTGCTGCTCACAGTGAAAATGGGAAGCTCAAGGAGAGAGAAATGGACTTCAGGTGACACCAAGGTGACACCAGGTAGACTGGAAATGCACATGACTTCAGAAAGTGGAAAAACTAAGTCAAAATTCTCTAAATACGAAAATAACATTATTCCTTTACTGTGTTTACAATTGCTCATAATACAAATTTACAAGCTTACACAATGTAATTGCAAAATAGTTGGTGACCTTTTGCTCCCATCTTTTTTCTTCACAAACCAACACTGTGTGTGAAAGGAATGCTTAAGGATTTATTACATGTTGTTCTCTGTTTAACCTGGGGGGACTTCAGCACAGAGCTGCGCTGTTTTTGTAATTTTAGTCAGTTTGTAGCTTGACAGCAGCTCCTCCAAGAAAAACAATATAATGGCAGACAGGGAAAGTTTGCCTTTCTCCACTGTACCCTGTGCAAAACACAAACTTTGAACTACAATGGAGTTTGTCAGACAGTTCATAAACTTTTATGTTACAGTTACACACATGGAGAAACATTTGGGAATATGCATGATAAAAGTGCTGGAAAGACACTAAAAAAACAATGGTTCTGAGTACACATCTAGTTTATAAAGACTTGTACTGCTTTAGATACTGAGCTTATCAAAAGCATTTGTGTGAGAATCACATTACTATCTTAGCCTGTGGAGGTTCTTTTGGCAAATACCAGCAACGCAAGTTTGTTTCCATGGCTGAAAAACAAAAGAATTTGAAGCTAAAATGTAAAGCAATGAAGAATGAAGGGAGTACATACAAAATTTTACCTTTAAGGCTAGCCTTAAAAATAAAGACAAAACACTAAAGCCTGATAAAAAACATCCACAAAATCCAAAGTCAGTAAGATTAAAAGGGCAGACTTGTCTCAGGATAAGGATAAAGGGAAGCTTATTTAGCTGGGTTGCTGGTGTTCAAACTTCACACTGAGCATTTTAGTACATCCCACCACACAGCTTAAGCCTTAGCAGGGATGGCAACTGGGTGATTTTTCTGGCTGGCTAATCAATGAGATGGAAGGAGCTGAGAGTCACTAAAGCATGTGTCAAGCATTTTATAAATCATAGGTCCATAAAATGAAGAACTTTTCATCTATACCTTAACATACAGTACAAGTAACTCGTAGCATCACAATAGTTTCATCAGGGTCAAAATTACCCAGTGCCTTTGGATGGTCACAGGCTCCCATTATCCACTAACCAGCATCTTCCTGACAAAGTGTTATTCTGGTCATACATCGTCATCACCGTTTCACCTCTCTTCCCACCTCCCTACCTGCTGTGGTTCTGTGACTAACTCTCTCCTTCACACCTCATCAGTCCTGTGGGCATTCCCTGCTTTTCATTCTCCCCTTAGAGTACTAAGGCCACAATCATTGTCACTGTCATACTCATTGTAACTCTTATAATTTTTTCCACTATCTGCCTGCATGGTGGGGACTCACCATAGTCTTCTTGGCTGTCACTCTGGTCTCTGTCTCGCTGTTTTACACACACTCTGCTGCTGAAGGGTCAAGCTATTTACTTCAGCTCAGTCTGTTATTTTCTCTCTTTGACCTCAAAAGACAAAATTAAAGAAAGAAAACAGAAAGAAGAAAGTATCTCACACAACAATAAAAAAACACTTGCATACAAGTACCAAATCAAAGAAAGAGCTCTGAGCTATAATGAAATCAAAATCTGCTCCACAACGCATACACACAAAGATGTGTACACACAGGAGTACTGCACATAAAGGTCGAGGCTTAAAGGATAGGGACTTCCATCCATTTTAACATTTTACATGTGGTATTAAGGAAGTGTGCAAGAGAAATGAAACAAGGAGGGTGTCCACATCTGTGACTCTGTCTCTAACCGCAGATGAAAGGAAGTTGTTTGAAGTTGATGTGGTGCTATTTCTCCAGCGTCTCAGATTAAACACTGATGCCCATGCCGAGCAGCACATTCATCACTTTAGTGCTACTTTTAGTGGCCATTCCCCTGCCCAGGCAGAAATTAACAGCATTCTGGTGCCCTCGGTGTGCACGTAAACCCTGCTCTCTCACTCACACACACCATACCCATTCTCACAATAAATGCCCAATTTTGCTCCTATACAAAGCCATGCAGGCGTTTTGGGTATGCATAGGCTCTGTTCTCCATTTCTTTCATAAATCTTTTCCACTTAGGGGGGCATGACGTTGCAATAAATATGGGACTAGAGTTTACAGATTACAGAGGAGGGTAAAGTGTCTGTTTTTATGATAAAAGAAAAAGAATCAATGCACAAATTCTCAACATATGGGTAAACATTGATGTGTGTTTGTGCAGAGGGTAAAGTACTACTAAATACCAGCATAAATTATCTAAATACAAATGAGATCTAATTACTTTTGACCTAATATTAACCACCTTGACAGCTGATTCAACCTTTTCTAAAAGCTAAATGTATACATCACTCTACCATGTTAATTTAAATAAATCTATTGTTGCAGCACACTGCAAATATGCAGCAATCTTTCCAAAACCAGATAGTGTGGACAGGTTGGGTCTAAAAAGACACTGGGCCTCTAGGCTCTACTATTGGGAGTTTTATGGCACTTAATCTTGTTGCAGCAAATAACATCTATGTATTTCATTTGTAACAAATGACACATTGATATGGGGTTTGAGTTTCAGTGTTTATGTATAGTACTATGTGTGCACTATTAATTTGCCCATGCATATAGAACAGACGGTACTTAGTTATGGGGAAATGTGAATCGGCGTAATATGATCAGTGTGGCCCTAACCTCATGGGATAAATACCCAATAAAAGACATTTTGCTGTCTGGATAAGTGTAAATCCATCCAATTAAGAGCCTAATGAAGTGGAACTTACATAGCACACTGGGACAGTTGGTTATAAGGGACAAAAAAATGACCATAGACATCAACATCTCTGCTACCTCAGGAGAGCACTATATCTAATAAGGATGGAAATAAGAGAGGGGTCAATGTGGAAGCACATAATCAGAGCTGACTGATTGACACACACACACACGCACACACAGCAGAAAGACAGACATTATGCCATATGGCAGAGAAGAGACATGTCGGCAGATCTTAGAGAGTCAAAGGTGTAGGATTAAATGTTCTGACCTCGCAGCAGCCAACTGACCCTCACCTCTGAGCAGAGCATGAAATGCTAATTTTCCCATTAATTAATTAATTATTAATGAATGCCCCCAAAATCTAAAAATCAAAAATACAAATATTCCTTTACATTAAAGAATCGATTGCTTGCATGTTGCTTTTTTATAAACACACTACATTATCACATTATAAGCTATAGCAGCTATTAAACTGACTTTAATACAATATTTTCCATAGGCATTAAAGCACAGCTTGTTATTTACACGATAAACAGCCAAGGTTGCACACAAACATACTCACATACAAAATCCCATGATAAGAGATATCGCTTGATGATAAAAGGGAGGGGCCAAAAAAAATGTGACTCCCTCTATATGGGCAAAGATATACACGTCAGGCCACAAAACAAATTAGTCTCTGTCAGAATCCCTTCAGATGTCTTCCTGTGCATTTCCAGATTTCATGGGCAGAGCAAAAAAATAAAGGCCTCCTGCCACAGAGAGACAGAGAGCCATATCAGGAGGTCATCTGTGCTTCAAAAGGGAGATATATTAAATTCATTCATCTCAGTCAGTGGGAGTGCCAGTACTGTGGCTTCTATGTGATGAGGGATGGAGAGATCTCCCCCTCTTACTCGGCCAGCCTGGCTCACCACCTTCAGAGGCATTGTCTGGGAAAATATCCCCTGTAATAGAGCCAATGATTAAATAAAGACAGAGAGGTGTGTGTATGACTGTATTCGTGTGTGTGTCTTGCATGGCTGCACATGCAAAGAACATGAATAGTCAGAGCTGGGAAGTGGTCTGAAAGACTAAAACAAAACAAAAACAAAAAAAAAAAAGGCGAAGGATGATGAAAAATGTTGGAAATGTGAGAGACAGTGATGGAGAGAACAACAGAGAAGAGGAGATAAAGAGAAAACAACAGAGAGGCCACCAGGAGGACAGAGAGGAGGGAGGGCAGACTGTGGCCAACCTCACATTTATCATGTGTCACCACGCCACGCTCATACAACACTTAAATTCACATACAAGACAGATCTAACATCTCTCTCCCACGTACACACAACCATGCACATCTACCATATAGGCACATACTGTACAGTGCACAAAGACAAATCATATCAACTAACACCCCTGGGGGTTACATAAACTAAGTAAACTGCTGAGTGTGTGGCTGCACACACATACTGTACAGCCTAATAGAAACATATATGTCCTAACAGTAAAAGAGAGGTAGTGCAGAGCAGAGAAGCTGTGATTCATTGCAGTTTTCATGGTGACATCTCAACTCTGATCGATCAGCGAATGCGTTTTACACTCCTGTTTCTCCTTGAGTTGTTAAATTGGCTGTTGAGTGCGACCGAGAACAAGGAGGTGCTAGGAGGAAGGTGAAGGAGACACGGAAGAGAGGACTGTGAAAGCGAAAGAAACAAAACAAAGGAAAGACAGAAGTAAGGCCAAGTGAGGAAATGAAGAGGAGAAATAGTTTGAGCCAGATGGAAGGCTCAACACCTGGTTTATTACCTTTGAAGGCAGGGTGTTGTGTGATGAGGCTGAAAGCTGTTGTGTCTGCAGCTCTGACAGACGGCATAACAGGAACTTGCCTGGAGTAGGAATCATTAACATAGCTCCTAATAATCCACATCCCTTGATTGTCCTGATGGTTGGAAAAATAAAAAATACACACATTAGTGCCCATTTCCACACAGTTATTTATTATTTTATCTACGACTACACTAAAGGGTTTTTTTCACTGCTTTGTAACCTGAGGGAGTCAAAACATGAGTTCTTAAGAAAAAAAAAAAAAAGGGTATTCATACATCAAAAAGATTTACTGAACTGCAATTACAGCCTGCTTTGCAGTGTTAATGTGTCTTAAAATCACTTTATTGCACTTAATATTGCGTGGGAGTGACCAATTTATCACCACAAAAACATGTGAAAAATTATGTGTGCATGAGTCTGAGCTATGCTTTAAGAGCAGGAAGGTGAGAATGGTGCAAATCCTACAGGCTGGCTACTGTGGTGCTGGTGACAATTTGCCAGCAGACTTTCAATTTATGACTTTATTCTACTGCTTATTCCATTTGCCACAGAGAAGCCTGCATTCCCTGGCTGATACCTAATTCTGCAACAAATTCAGCGATGGTGGAATCCTTGGGGGACTAATAAATGGGTTTCCAAGCTGTCAGTATTGTTGTGTTGACACTGCATCTCACAGCACTTCACCAATTTCCTTGGATCGTGCTTTTCACAGCGAGCAAATATGTACGAGTTCACCAGAGTCAGAGCAAGTGAGGTGCATTTTGATGTAAAAGTCCTCTTTTGCTTATTCATACTGCATAGACCATTTCCAGCACTACTCCACTGGACCTCTCATCTTTTCCGCACAATTATATTTCTCCTGATCTATTTCCACCTTTTCTCTCCCCTCCTATTTGATTTCTCTATCGCTCTCTCCATTTCATAACTTCTTTCTCCTCTCTGGGGGCAATGTGGTATGAACTGCTTGTTTTGTTTGTATTTATTTATTTTGCATGTATTTCATTTCATTATACAACGAGAGAACAGAAAAGCTGGCTAAAACCCACTGTACTGTAAGCACATGCCATGCCCTATTGCTCTGAGCCACCAGGACATTCTCTAGTCGTACATTTTTACCCTTGTTGACTTCTTCCTCATTTCATCCTCCCTCTCTTCTGCTTTCTCTCCCTGCCCTGTGACTGAACCCAGCATGTGGACTGACTGTGATATTGGCTGTGTGGGTGACAGGCTCACTGGTGTGATAACTGAGGGGGAGAAAAACAGATCAGTGTCTCTTTACCTAACACCCTCCCTCCTTCACCAGCCACTGATGACGGAAGGACTTACTGGAGATAGCAGGGAACGCTTCATTTATTTTTCAAAAGGTGGTCATCTTTTTCCAAGAGCCTTTCTGAGTTCAAGGTCTCTTGGAAATTCCATGAATAAAGGAAACTGAGCAAAAGGAAACAATTCTGATTCAGATTGTTTCTACCACTTTCAAACTTGCATACCTCTCCTACATATTAGTAGATACAGTATCTACAAAGATTCCCCACATTTAATGACCCTCTGCATTCTTCTCCATATGAGTATAAAATAAACCTTAGGCTCACCCTCAGTCAGTAATGCATTATAGCAAACTACTAGAAACCATTTGCAGAATTCAATCACCCCTGACACTTGTGATAAAATAACCTAGACATTATTCTGATCTGTAGTAATGCTTGTTGATTCACTGACAAACAATTATTACTTATTAAAAATGAATTCCATCAAACCAATTGATGGGTTGGGCACATTAAGTGTGACCCTAGGGTAAGACACATTAGATAGGGGCACCAAAAAAATCTTTCACTGGATCATAGAGTAGATCTTCCTGGGTAGTTCCCCTCCACTCCTGCTGTCCTCATGCTGCCCCACCCCAACCTCAGCCATCGATCAGGAACTAAGCACTGTCTTTAATTGGTTGGATGAGGTCGAATGCCTGTGCAGACAGCGAGAGGCCCAAAGGGGTATTGGAGAGTCTGGAATGAGCCTGTGTGTATGTGTGTGCTTGTGCCAGCCAGTGAAAAACACTGGGATCCCTTTCAGACTCTCTCTTAGGATAATCATAGTAATGAAGTGAAAATGTAGCTCAGAAATCTACTGACCCACTAATTCACTGACAACCTAAAAAAAAAAAAAAAAACTACTTAAAGAATAATTTCTTGCTCGTCTTTCCCACTGACACAATAAAAATTGAATTTTGTTGGGACACATTTGAATTGCTATATTTGAATGTACAGTTTGTGTTTTCCATTACTTGAATACCGCAAGACAACGTAAATCTATCCAAAGACAGCGTGAGCGCAGTAACTCGTGGACAGGAAAAGCAGATGTTTGCAGCTGTTACCGCTGTGCATTTGGCATCACTTTGAAGTGAGCAGGTTTTCTTTTGTTATTTAACACAACTGTTTTGATATAATTAGTAAGAAGAATGTGTCATTATTAGCAACGGCAACAGCAGAGGTAGTGCTGTGATATCTGCCACTTTCACATTTTCCACAGTGATGATATATTTAATAGAGTAACAACAAACAAGAGTAACAACAAAAGCTCTGATGATAAAATTAGCTCAGTCAATAGTTGTGGCAGCATTCCCCTTAATATTTAAATGCAGATTAAAAAACAAACAATAATACAAAAACCTCTCGACCGACACGACCTAGCTGTCTATTCTATCCATATACATGTTATACTGTCCTCACTGTAACCTGTTGTGATTAGTAAATCTGCTGTAAATTGGCTTCATAATATAAACGTCCACTTAACACTTCCATTCTACTTGTTCTGCGTTTTTTACGAGCAGGAATGTATTCTGTCCTACAATACGGAAATCATGGCTGTGTTTCGTGTAGTAAATTAAATTAAAATTAGTTCTACAGAATGAGTTAAAGCTGGCTAATCCAACACACAGTTTATTCCCTCTGGCACTGTGTGTACTCATGGTAAACTGATCTCATACTGATCTGATTGCTTCCAAACCATTAAAGAACACAGTAAAAATAGCAAAATCAAATTATTAAAAAATAAAAACATCTGATGAATGTATCCAAATAATAAATCCACAACATAAAATGTGTGTCCCTGTCTGAACTGACCCTGTGACCTAGATGTGCGTGTTAACGTTAACATGATAAACTGAATATGCAGTGCAGCTGGAAAGACACTAAACTACTTAAAATCCCACTGTAACCCCAATTTGGCTATTATGATTTTCTAGATTATAGAGTCTATTGGTCTGCAAACAGAGCCAAGGATAGTCAGCACACACACTAACTAAGCAGATTCCAGTACAAATGTAACAATATATGATACATACTTCATAATCAGGACTTACTGCATTCTGTTAATACCTCCAAACATAAAGGACCACTATACTACTGTACCACTGTGCAGTCTGCTGCTGCTGAGTGCGCTCAGACCACTCTAAGGCCTCGTGCATACAGTATATCATAAAAGTTGTAGATTTTAATTAGGTGAAATAAACAAATAGGATGTGACTGCGTAGTTATCGGGTTTGTCTGCGACAGTAATATGCAAAGGTTAAATGTGATGTTAAGAACTGCTTTCCAGGCTTATAGACTACGCTAGATGACAAGAAAATAAATCCACACTATATCCAGTCCCATTGATTTACCATATCTACAGCAGTTTATTTGTTACTGACTTCCTAACTCTGCCCCGACTATCCAATTGTACAGTTGTGTGAAAATTTAATTAAAGATAAATCCGCACAATACTGTCTAAGATTAAGACCTCCAACTACTTCATTTAATACTGTAATGTTCCATATTGCTTTTCAATTATACAACTTAATTTGTGTTACAGACTATTACTGGACCCTCAGTGTGTTAAATCCTGATAACTGAGATATTTTCCTTACTTGTGTGTGAATCTGCGAGTTATACAGATACATTTCCTGCAGACAGTTGCTGAGGCGATCACGTACCCCTTAAAGATCTTGTCCAGAGAGATGCTTTGGAAGGCACAGGCGAATGATCTCATTACTCATCTGCAACACAGCAGAAAACAAACACTGTCTCACACACTTGTCACAAATAATGAGCTTCGGGGGACCAAGTTACAGACACTGAGATTTACATTTATTACACGCTCAAGTGCTGAGCTATAATAACAAGTCACTGTTATACAAAACCCTGGATACGAAGTAGTCTTACAGTACAAAGTCATTAGCTACAAAAGAGGACAAACAGCAAGCAAAACCAAGGTATTAGCTTATTCATTATCCGCTCCATAGCACACGCTTTGGTTTTTACAAAGCTCAGCTGAAGAGACAGAAGTGTTGTACTGGCTGGAGTGGTCTGGCTCAGTCTAAATTCTGGGTCTGGGACTCAACTTTCTAAGTAAGTGATCAAAGTTCTTAAAAATCCCAAAAAACAACAACACAAGGAAAACAAACCAAAATTAAAACAATTAACTCTGAAAACAATCACTTATTGGCTGCAATGTACCACAGCTGTTACTGTTTGTTTTAATCATTTCCACTGACCTATAGAGAAGAAAGGTCAGGACAATTTTCACAAACTCATATCAACCAAAAACAAACATAAATGTCATAGAGAGGCTGTTGTCTATTACTAGAAATGTAAAAAAGGAACCATATCGCCCCAAACATGTTTCACCAGTGACAAAAATTTACAAGCTGTCCATCCTATTAAGGACTATATTACAACTCTTCAACTTACCACATAAACACTAAACAAAAACAACTAACAGATGAAAACCTAAAATAGAAAGCATCAAAATGAAATTAAAAGAAATGTGTAACACTGTAATAGGCTACACTGAATAGTTTCATTTTTAGCTGCCTCCAGTCTGTAAAGACTGTGTTCTTTATAATTTTATTGATTCCATGGAAAATTCATTAAAAAAATGGTCATGAAATGAAAGGGATCTTTGCACGACAGCTTGGATCTGGTACCTTTTGACTTTCACACCAAAAGTCACATATGGCATTCACCTAAACTGACAGACCGTAAACTTAGTTTACACTTGAGGCCTTGCTATGTAACACTGTGCTTGAACTGAATATCTGACCACATTCAACCTTAAAGCCCAGATTGAAGTAGTTAGTTGCAAATATCCCCTGCAGGTTCGTCCTGAATGCCAGATGTGGGCCGAGCAGGGCTCGGCACATCTGTATCAATTCAAAAGTGGATGCATGCATACTTATGTGGGCACAGATGCACATATATACATGCAATATCATTTAAATACACAATCTCAGACACACGCATACAGGTGTGGCTTTATACCATAGAGGGATAAAAACAAGGCTTAAAGTGAATGTAATTCAAGCAGACGCACATTTCATAATAGCCCCTACTTGATGTGCTGGGTGTCAGTTAGGCATGTCATCTGTGACAAACACACACGAACACACACACACACAGGTAGGCGGTTATAAGAGGAGGAAGTGAGGCGAAAGAAGGAGAGGGTGTAATTATTGAGGATGATGTGTATAGAAGCCCCTGTGGAATGACAGCTTCCCTTTCATTTCTCTGATCACTGCTTTAATCCTGACAGAGCCACAGCAGGCCACGGAGCTGCTCTGTCTGCCTGCCTGGGCTCCAACACACTGCCTCTGCCTGTGTGTGCACATGTGACAGGAGGACACAAAGTATATGAAGGTGTGTGCATCTCTGCGTTTGCTTGTGTCAATACATCACCGTTTATCACTGTGTGACAGTGGTATTGTCTGTCAGTGCATATGTACCGGTATGTGCGTTCAAAGGACACCTTACTATGTGTGAGTGCTCATTGTCCAGGAAAATGTGTTGTACAGGCTGATTGCAGTGGCAAGCAAATGCTGCTTTTAATGAAGGAGGGGGAGAAAAGAGAGGGAAACACAGGAAATTAAATTGATATGTAAATGACGGAAATTCTCATTTGAGCTGAAGGTTGAGAGTGCTACAGCATTAACCAGCTTATGAGTTAATAATGATTTTTTCCTCCCTCCCTCTTTTCTTTCTCAGTCTGACTCCCTCTGTCTCTGGATATAGGTATGAGGGGGAGGAGGGTGAAGATGAAGACAATAAATGTCCCTGAATCTTAACTCAAGAGACATTTTCCCCTAAGCTCTTGTATAAATCAGCTTTCTCAGAACCTTGGCCTCTTCCATAAAAAAAAAAAAAAAAAAAAAAAAAAAAACATTAAACCAGCCAGTCTTGATTTTGGAAGTACATAAGTTGTTTTTTCTTCTAACTACACATCTCTCCCCTACACATCTCTCTGCTTTGCACAAACAACCAGATGGCGTTGAACATATCTCGAATGGACATAGAGGATATGAAGGGTGTCGGACAGCTTGTAATAGTGGTGTAGCTCCATGTAGTGGGGAGCAACAAAACAAAGACAACATTAGCTGCAGCTACAGAGAGCACCAGAGGCAAATGACTGCAGAATGATCACTGCAGCTATTATCAACCACTAGGATTATTATTTTCTCTCCCCTCTCTTTGGTATTAGCTGGAACGAAGCAGCCCAGTCAAAAGTCCTTGCCCTGCAGCCTTCAGTGATTGGAAAATGATATTAAACCAGACATTGTGTTCCCTAGTGCAAAAAGAGGAGAGGAGGGAAAAAAGGGGGAGAAACACAAAGCTGCAACAAATGAAGAAAATGGTTGAGGCCCTGCAGGAAGGGCAACGGCAAGTTGCACACAAATGCAAACTTGGAATACAATGCAGTCTCCTACAGTCACAGACACACAACGGGACACACAAAGTGCATGCATTACACATCATAGACACATAAAAAGAGGCAGACAACCACACACGCTACCATGACAAAAATGGACTCTGATTAGAAAGCATTAGCCAAAAAACATCAGACACAAATGGAAACCACATCAGTGATCTGGTTCTGCTCCAGAAAAGGAAGAAAGGGCCTTGTTGCTTGATGGAATCCTTCTTCTGCAGAAAATAAACAAGACATTTTCCATCTCTATTATTTCATACAACTGGAGGGGGAAGACAGCCTACCAACCATGGGAAAGGATGGAAAACACAGAGTGAGCTGTGCTGCAGGAAAGGCTAAGGCAATTCAAGCTGTAGAAAGCAGAGTGAGCCACAGGTTTCCAAGTACCTCCACAGGCAATGACAACACACACCACTGTAGAGAAAAAATACACATATGCACACCAAGATATATATTGTACATATGCAGTTACACTTTGAGATCTATGATTTTTTTTAATGCGTGCCCACGCAAAAACATCATACAAAAACAAGTCAGTCAATATAATGATATGAGACACTGAAGGCTGAGGCATTTATGTAGGTCAAGGCACACCTCAGTAAATCTGCTGTCTTCTAACTAAATAAAACATTTCAAAATTATTTATGAAATTTGACTCTACAAGCCAACTAACTACACTGTTTACAAAGTCCATGGAGGCAGAACTGCAAATGCAGAGCCTTGTATTTTGGTTTATTTTATAAGACAATGTAGAGATAATAAAAATCTAGGAAAAGAGGAAAAACCCAGTGGACACGGACACACACGGACACACACGGACACACACGGACACACACGGACACACACGGACACACACGGACACACACACACACACACACACACACACACACACACACACACACACACACACACACACACACACACACACACACACACACACACACACACAAATCAAGCAGTAGCTGTAGCGTATGGAGAATAAGAGAGTTTTGTCAGATTGCACAGCATACTTGTCATGAAAGGCTGATGGAAAGGGTAGAACAAATGACTTGCTTTAAATGAAGGAGTCACTTTGCTGATTAATCACCAACTGAAAAAAAAAAAAAAACATTTGTGGCTTAGATTGCTTAATATCGAACTGTTTGCCAATTGGCACAGGCCTCAAAGGTGCGAATGGGAGAGGGTTCAAAAAGGCAACATTTTTCTCACCTGAAAAACAAAGAGTAAGCAGTGCATAGCACCCAGGGTCGAGCACAGAATTATCCTAACACACTATTATAGTTCAAGACAAAGCAAGTCATTGAGAGAACAAGTAAAATAAAAGCAGGGCTCTACGCTGACATTTGTTTTTCAGAGCACTGGTGTCCCTAAAAAAAAAAAAAAAGCCCTCTTTGTGAACCTATTTACTGTTCAGCACTGGGAAATTACTAAAAATTATGAGACTTAGAAATGTTCTGCTAGTTTAGAGAAGAGTTGCACTCCAATACATAAATGTTATGAGGTTGAATTTAATTAATCCTCAAAGAAATGTATGCACCAAAGACACGCAGTATACACTGTAAGCATCTACACTATACATGGCAGCTGAAAATATCAAAAACATATTACACATTAACATTAACTGCCTACTGATTTTACTTTTCAATAATTAATTGCACCAAACACTGCAGGTCCTGTTTCAGATTTGTTGATATTTGGACATTCTGACTGCTAAAAAGACAAAGCTGTACCTCGATCATTTCCACCCTGAGCTTTGGTAACAAGAATGTCAGAACTGGTGTTCCACATTTGCTCACACTTCAGTGTTTATTAACTACAACCAGCCATGCACGATTTAGATGAGATGCACAGAATTTGGATAGATGATCTATTTGGACTAAAAAAAAAAAATAAAAAAAAAAGCTATTTTTGCCTAATGATGACAAGTATGGATCCCTGAAGCCTGGTTAATGGTGCCCATTTAGTGGTGTAAAAAAGACCTCTAGTCATTTTGAAAGAAACATCACACTAACAGTTATAGGGCTGTTGGATCATTGCAGCCACATTCACACAAAGAAAATAATTACACCAAGTGTTTTGTTTAAGCCAGTATGCCTTGATGTGTTATCAAAGGAATCAGAGAGACTGCGAAACAGGGCAGATAGGAAGAAGATGTGGAAGATGTCAAAATGGTGGCACACATAAAAGAAAAAAGAAACGGAAAAAAAAAGTCATGCAACAGGGCAGCAAATGATTGTAACAATGAGGGTTGAGAACATAATTATTTTAGGTTAAACATTCTTCCCTGGGTATGTGAAGCTGTCACTTGAAACAAAAAGAGCTTGGGTAATGAAAACAGTGATCAGGCCTTTTACTGAGTGCATTCAGTCGCAGTGATGTCTGAACCCCCTTGATGAATGTGAGTTGGCTTCAGTGGTGATGATACCTTATCAGAACAAGACAAATACCTAATTCAGTTGGGAAGCTGATCACAGCTATCTGTTAATGTTGCCCTATGGAACAAACTGTTGAATACATGTGGTTAAGTAAAGTCGCTTGCAAGAGCACATCAATCAACTGTTCACAAAGTGCCTGAAACAAGGCTAGATTGTTGGAAAAGACTCTATATATCCAGTATGTAGAAATGAACAGTACTAGGAGTTAAAAGACAGAGGGTGTTGAAATGCAGGTACCTTGCAGAAGAGAACAGTAATCCTCTCACTGGAGATGTTTTAAACCAAGATGACACAAATGCCACCGACAAGATGTTACGGCTTAGGAGCAACTTGGTAGGACTCGAATAGGACAAGCTCCTAAGGACGCATTGGGTTGTGCTTATAAAAGGCAATCCTGAGCAAAAAATACATCCACAAAGAAAAGCATTAAAAGCTGAGTGTTCACCTTCTCACCGACATGTAAAATTTAACAGTAATACATTAGATTTATCCAACCATCCTTATCTCATAAATACCTTTTCTTTTCAGTACACTCTGTTCACTGGACAGCTGCGGTCTGTACAGTGACCTACAGATATATTGGACTGTTCCTTTAGTGATAAATGGCAAATGTCCAGCTCTAAATCACACAGCTTTGGCTCCTATATGTGCACATATTGAGACTTTACCCCGCTTCCCATCAGAATATATAAAAAAACCCTCAACCCACTGGCTACATTCTCCTTTACACAGCAAGGTACTATATCTATGAACATTAGCCATTGTCATTGGCCATGGTCTGTCCACATTCCACATCTAAGCAGGTGCTGCTCTGAAGAACTGGCCCTACACCACTGAATGGATTGTTTGGTTGGCAAAGCCAACTCAGGGCAGTGGATAAAGCCTCAATATTCTATATGTTCGCACATAACTCATCACAATATGCCTTTATATCAGCCTGCCTTTACCTGAACATGCTGCACTGGCCAAAACTACATGCTCTGTCACACTGCACAGTACTGCAGGTCATACTTAGCACACACTGTGAAAGCAGTATTTAAAAAAGTAACTCAACTCTCACTGCAATGGCTAATGTACCAGTAGTCACCACTGTTAAACTGAAGAGTTTTACTAAGCAGATGTTGCATATCTTTTTTAATAAGAGGAATGAAGCAAGATGTATTTTTTGCACAAACCTCTACACAAGAACTTAAAAATAAACCTGCATGATTGCAGTATGTTACATTCAATCTAACAAACTTATATGTCAATAAGAAATTTAATTAAATTAAAATTTTTAAGAAATTAAAATATGTGCTGCCAAACAAAACATTTTCTGACCTCTGCAACTGTACACAGGCTTCTCCTTGTACAGGCACACTCCCTGGATCAGCAGACTTCCTGCCCACATATCACCTAATGTTCCCAACAGATTGGCACAGCAGCTCCTCCAGAAGGCCACCTCTTGCAGGAGGCCTGATGTATCCCTCACTCATCATTTATGGGCACTACTTCCTTGGTGTGAAATGATGGTAGAAAGGGAAGATAAAAAACTGAAAGAAAAAAAAAACCAAGATGGGTCAAAGAGAGCAAAGAAAAGGTTGAAATGATGTTGGAAACAGGAAACACTTAAGAGGTTAAACAAAAGCATGGATTTGACGAGACTGTTTGGAAATGGAAGGGGTGAGATGAAGGTACAAAGAGGTGAAGACAAAAAAAAACAACCAAAAATGTGGTTAGGTGAAGTTGAGAAGTGCTAAGCTCAGTGCCTCATTAAAAAAAACTCTAAAGAGTCAGGAAGCAGATGCTGGGGCTTCAATAGCATTTTGAACAGAGAATCACAGATCAAAAGATAAAGTCTATGTGACCTTTTAGACACTATCCCTAGAGAGACGATTGGAGAGACAAAGGCAAGCAGGCACACACACAGACACACACACAGAGACAGAGACACACACCCACACACAGAGACACACACCCACACACACACAGACACACCCACACACAGACACACACACACACACACACACACACACACACAGAGGGAGAAAAAAAAATACATATAGCCCCTTTGGCTTTCTTTCCATTCTCTGGCTTCTTGTCCTTGCTGGCCTCCTCAGGGCTGCGCTGTAGGCCTTCCTTTGGGATTGTCAACACTATGTTGTTCACCTTTTTATGCATAATCAGTTATATAACATTACAATAAACAGAGCACATCACACAGCCACACCAAGTCTTTCACTGGATTACACTTGGGTGTGATACAACTCAGAAAAAAAGGTTTGTGTTCCATTCAAAACACATGTAGAGCACATGTAGTAAAATCTTAAACTATATATCATCTCAGATGGGTACTACCTGAAACAAGGTAGTGTATTTCTTAGGTTGTGTGTGTCTATAAAGCAAAAGGAAAACAGCTGTAAAGATAGATGGAATGAAATATGCAACTCATTCTTTGCACTGAGATCAAATGGATTTCAAACTGCAAGCCTCAGAGGGAGAAATTGATACAGTTTCAACTTCAACCACACAAAGCCAAAAAAAAAAAAATTTCCCTCTATTTGAAAACACACCACATATGCAGTATGTATTACTTTGGAAGGAAAGGCCACACGGTGAAATATAACATCATACAATAAAACTAAATGTCATACAGTAGATGAAGAACAGGTACACGAAGTAAAACAGGGGAATGGGCATGCATGGTCGTAATAAATAATGAGTGACTTTAAAGGCCAGTGTATTGTAAGACTGCAGCTTCCTTATATTAGGTCTAACTGAGGGAACAGTGGTAATCAACTTATTAAGATAGCTGGCATCATCAAAACACAGTTGTAGAACCAATGGTAGCAACGTATAGCCATATATGAAACTTTTAGCAGAGGAGCTAAAAAAGCTGAAAAAAGCAGCTGATGACTGATGATTTCTGTCCTCTTGCCATACCTGGTCATGTTTTATGTGAACTGAAAGAGTTCTTGGCATGATTGTTAGTGCTCAGTGTGACATGGAGCTGACCCAGGAGCTACTCTATTACTTGTGTTCTTTATTTGCATGCATATTTATGCCATAATTCTCGCCTCTGCAGACAAGTGCTAACTCACTGTGACCTCATTGTTACTGAATTTGGAAAGTTTAGAGTAAATTTTCTAGAAAGCAAAAAAAGGTGTTCCCCCAAGGCAAGATTTAACAGTCTAGGAATTTTAAATCCTTCAAATGCATTTGATTGTTAGCATACCAACTGAGAATGATATTGCAAAATGAAAATTTGCAGGGGCCTGACGGAATGAAAAGAATTTGTGTCAGGATTATCCAATCTTTGTCTGATTATCCAGGAAACAGGGAGCTGTGTGAGGTACAAAGGTGGTAATTGTGGATGTGCAATTTCTGTTTACTAGCAGTGTCGATATGTGCTGCTTCTTTGAAAACCAGTGGAGTTTTGTAGGCTGATTGAGATAATTAGCATGAGAATTGAACCATCACAACGCTGCAGTATGTTGTATGATTACCACTGTGTGTCTTTCAGTTCATCTGTCAGCATTTACCTTTCTGGCTTTGTGAGCATCTCTTTTACTGCAACATGAAAGAACAGGTTCAAATTGTATACCTGTCGCTCCATATGAAGCAGATCAATGGATGAAAATATGTCAGTTTGACAGCCAGAGAGGGCAGCACCATTACCTTTATTGGGACACACTCCCTTCTTTAAGGAGCGAATGTTTTGCACACAAGAGGATGAGGATAGACGTTTGGCAGCTTCAAGTTGTGCTGTTAAGGAAGGTTATAGCTAATATATGGGACAGATAATGGACAGAGAAATAAAAAGACATTACATTTTTTTAAATAAAATTCCATTTATAATAATTTATTTTTTTTCAGTTATTTTATAACTTGAACCTTTTATTTGGAATTTCAAAAACTGGGATCACAGAGATATCTTTGACTATCTTATATAATTATGTTTATTTGTATAACCCAATATCAAATCCCAAAAGATCCTAGAGACCAACTGCAACTGACAGCATACACCAGCTGGAGGCAAGTGGAACTACCAGAAAACACAACTACCAACAGGTCTGATTCCAGGACAGATCTGAGCTTAAGGAGATGAACAAATGTTAATACAAATCATCAAACCGTGGCTAGTTAAAGCTGTACTGACACGATCCTTACACCTCCTCTGTAGAAGTGTAAAGAATTTTTTTTTTTAGCACTCCTGCCTTGTGTAGTGTCATCGACAGTGACTTGTCTCACCTGTGAGTGGAGAGGTATTAGCATGTGTTGGCAGTGTAGTTGTCCTTGATGTTCTTTTCCCAATTGGTGCTGAGGGTAACCAAGGGGGCATGCAAACAGGTCATCCTGGGTGGGGTCGCCCTGCACTGTGCCAAACTGCACGGCTGCATCAAACGTCTCCTCTGTGATTACCTTCTCTGACACATGGACGTAGTAGGCCAGCTGCTCTGCCACCTGTCCATGTGAAAGAGTGAAGCAGAGGAAAAATGAATCAGAGTGGTAGTGAAGAGAGGCAGAGATATGACGGGAGAACACAGGGATAAAAGGGGCTGAAAGAATTACAGACAAGACAGAAAGGACATGAAAAACAGAGAACTGAGAAAAAGGGAAGAATGGAAACGAGCAGTGAAAGAGTGAAAACAGAAACAGGAGACAGGGTAAAGACAAAGAGCAGAACTATAATGGGGATGCAAAATTTCCAAGAGGCACAATACAAGCAGAGATACCCTGAAATACATAATTAAATTGTGGCATTCAGTGGTTCTCTTTTGTGATCTCTCGAAAGAAGGAAACCACTGAGGCCATGAAATGGGAGACATTTTTATTAATTCCTGTGAGTCTCTTTAGATGCAGCTCACTTGGTATTCAGGGACATCATTACCAAAATCTACAAAAGCTCTTATCGGTTATAACACTGCATAGCACAGCGCCTGTGTGTAGGGGTAGGGGTGTATATGTGTGTCTTTGACGAGGCCTGGCAGCAATCTCTGCCTCACATCTTTTGGCTTCTGAGGAGAATGGGCAGTCCAGCTTCTCTCCAGTGTTTTTGACATTTCCATTAGTCAGGATGAAAGCTAAACAGGTATCAGACAAGCTGGACAAGGCTGCATAAAGAGACTCAACAAAGACATTCGAAAGCATCTCTCTGATGGGGCCATACAGGTACAAACTAACTACACAAGGCTAATTTAATAAAAATAAAAATACAGCTAAACACTATCTCCCCCATCACTCCATTCAGCCACTATTTTCTTTATCAAATGTGTTAGCTGCTTGAATCTACTCACAGGAATTAAGCAGTCCTCACTGTGATTTTCAATGTCAGAACATCCATTATAGGACTCAATGGGGCACAACTCTTTCATTAAGGGCACCATAACGCATGTCTCACTGGGGTTCAACCATTATCAGTTGGTGCAGCACTCCACTGCAGATACATTTGGTTGGGGCGGGGGAGGTGTTGGCTGTACTGTGCCTGCGAGGTCATGAGGTGGAGGTGATGGTGTCCTCAGTGGAATTATACAGCTTCCCTTTTCTGTCCTTCCTCCAGTTCTTATACCAGAAATTACCCTTACAACTAATAATAATTTCTGCTGGATGGTGGGTCCTAGGACAAGAGAGAGAAAGGTGGTTATGATGTTAGCATGCAACTGTACACACCCCAGAGAAATGACATGAAAGGTTTGTGCAATTACACCCAGTGACACATATCTCCCAATTATAACGATGTATATCATAATTGGAGAAGGCTGTGTTCTAACTCCATCAAGCCCCCCCAACCCCAAACCCACCTGGCCCCATTCCTCACCAGCAATTTAAATACACAAGCAGGTGGTGACTGAGCTTCCCCCAATATTATCCAAATGATATCACTATGCTGATTATGCAGGGAGCTGTCTTGTCGAATAATTCTAACAGGCAGGTACAGAAAAATGTGCATGTGTGTGTGTGATCTCTGCCCACACTCAGCAGGTGTGATTTTAAAAGAGAAGGTGCATGTGCACACACATACACTCATACATAAACACTGCAATGAATGGAGAATGGGTCACAGCATGTAAATGCCAGCAGTGTGTTCCCAGGCACAGAATGGTAATTAATTCTATTAATTCAATTGATGAGAAGACAGTGACTGTGCAGGTTCACTGACTGCACACAAGCAACTCTTTATTGTATACTCTTAATTTGGCATTTTTCTATATTTTATGTTTTTGTGCAAACATTTTTTTGACTTACATTACAAAGTTACAAATAGCAGTACATTAAGATAGGTGAGGAGGTAAGAGGAAAACTAACAAGGGACCAGTTCAAAGAAAAGAAAAAACATAATCTGTGTTTGATGCAATATGTCTGTTCTATAACAGTGACTACATTTACATGTACCTCAGTGATCAAACTGACTCTTACAGAATTTCTAAAACATCATGTGAAAAGAAAAGCCCAGTTCTCTGGATCTACTTGACGCTGTTGGAAAAGAAACCAGATTATTTGACCTACATATACACTTAACCAGTTGTTTTACTGAACTGTGAAAATGAATGTCTAATGCAGGAATTTCCTTATCAAAATTCAACATACAGATTTCAGTCTCACACTCATGTCACACGATACCTTCGAGAATCGGTTAGAAAAAATATTAGCTTTGACACAAGAAACTATGTTCAAGGAACAAGCAAACAAAAAGGAATAAGGTTTGGCATTGGCATTATCACCACAGAACCAAAACACAAATTTGGCTGTAAAATGTTAAAGAAACCTGGTGACTCACAGTTTATTAAGCACTGCTGAGATAGTTGGTCTGGATGACACAGCAGGTGAGTCCTGGACATCTGTTTTTTGGCATAGGATCAGAGCAGCTCAAGTTCACAAACATTGCTTGGGCTGTAAAAGAGCACAGGAATAACACAAGTCTTGAACTTAATATGCCAGGTTAATGCTCATCTGCAATGTAGAAATGATTTAACGCTGTGATGATCGTGATGGCTGGGGAGAACACAACCATCGATTCTTCACTACAGACAATGTTTCCAGTAACAAGCTGTTACTGGCACGCAGCAAGAGTCTGACGTTTCCTTTTCACAGGAATCTATAGCACACAGATATTCTGTATATTGCTGAATGTACAGTGACATACACACAAAACACTTTAATAGACCTTTGAAATGCAGTAATACACTGAAGGACACCAATTTTCTTAATGACATCTGGTTCCTATTCGTACAATAATTCAGGCTTACTATTATCTCTTTTGTTATTTTGAGCACTACCATTATTTTTGACAGTAGTCTGGACTTCAGGGTTGATGTAATTGTGCTGAGACTTACTTTTGTATATATAAAAAATATGAACATCCAGACTCCTGAGGGAAAAAAACTTACACAATTTTTTCCTTGCAGAGGTAATCACATAATTGCATAATTAGGTATTTTGAAGGAGAGCGATACAAGATAATTACGTGATGCCTTGTCATTTCAAAAATTTGCTGGACACCACCTCAAAAGGAACAATATTCATGGCGTCATGCTGTGAAAAAGTGGAATCCATAGAAATTCCTTTTCAATAGATCAGGAGCATTCACTGTTAAGGTTACAATCAGTGGCCACTTTAGTGGGTACATCTGTACAGTCTAATGGAATCAACAATTTTCTCAGAATGTTTTTCTGATTTTATTGGAAATGTGAATATTAAAAAGTATGTTTCAATGTTGAAAACACAGGTAGCAATAAATGGAAGTTACACTTTCCTAACAATGTCACAGTGAACATTATGAGGTCCATAATGTTGTACTGACCACATTAGATTGTGCAAGTTTACCTAACAAAGTGGCCTCGTAAGTGTATTTTGATGTGTACCATGCTTCTATTAAATGATTTCATGCAAACCATTGCATAAAGTACTGACAATAAGAGTGTAAGGTTATGTACAAACAATCACAACCTGCTCTACACTGTGTCATGATTGTACACATGTACTTTGTAAGCCCACTGTGAAGTAATCATTAGTATGTACCTTCAAGTTGGGTCTCACATAGTTAGCATAAAAGACTTCCGGTCATTGTCAAAGATTGCAGCAAACATTATCCTGGACACATCACCCGGGTCAATTTCAAAACAAAGCAGAAACAAAAAGGCCAAAAACCTAAAAGCAGAAAAGATTAAAAATCAGGAAAAAGTCAGAAGCAGTCAAGTCTAACGTCTTCATTTTTACTGCCACGGTTTTGCTGTTTTCTAAACACAGCTGAAATTATCATAAGGTATCGTGGTAGCTTTGATAGTTTTTTCAAGATCCTGGCAACTATATACGCACCTAAGCTCGGGACAAACTTACAACTCCCATCTTCCCTACCAACTCCTAATCCTGGGACTGACAGCTGGGGCCTGAGGGGAGCACAATGAATAATTTGTGGGCAGAAAGAGCTGCAGGCAGGCAGAAAATTCTGAGACAAAAGTAATAAAATGGTGAAGTCAACAGCTTCATGAACTATTTATCTTTCTGGAACTGATATGTCCTTCAGTCTCTTGCTGTACTGTTCCACTTCAGCTACCTCACTTGTCAAAGCCCACAGCAGTCCAGGCTTTATTGAAACTTTGATTCAGTTTCCCAAGTTGTCACTTTCTAAGGACTGTGTGCAATAAAGGAGACAGGTTATTGGGGAGAAGAACAGAGAAAAGGACTAATGAAAAAAGAAACCTGTACTGGAAAGAAAAAAGTGAAGAAACCCAAAGCTACAGTGTGATCTGAGGTTGAAGGAAGCACAAAAGTTGACAATGATCAATAACATTAATATGGGTTGCTGCAGAGCGTCTGCTTCAGGCAGATTAACTATCTTCTGCTGAAAAAGACAACAGTGACAGAGTAAAGCTATTGTATGATATTGGGTCTTCAATTTTTTTTTAAGGCCTGTGCATGCCAAGATCAAGTCCACTTACTACTTGTGGGTTTAAAGTTACATGAATTTATGCAAAACCAGTCTAAATATGTACTTCACATGCTGAATGGAAAAGCTTGATTTATACGTTCAAATTCCACCTGGAAGGCTTTTAAAAAGTGTTCTGACTGTCAGCCCAGCTTGTCACTGATATTCCAATAACAAATAAGAAGCCAGCACTTGAGCAGGTCATTGTATCAATGGCCATGTTATGATTTTTTCATCAAATAACAAAACAAAACAGAGCAAATAGTATCTTGTACCTCATAATCTTTATGTTTAAGCTTTATGTTTTGAAATCCTGACTAGTAACTTAAACAACACACATTGGAGTCACAGGACTCGGCCTACCTAAAGGACTGCACTGGTTATGTTACTAATTACCCCTGTGCAGTGTCTGTGCATTTCCTGCTGTGAGATACACCCATGGGTGCACATACTGTGGTTTAAACTGACACCAATTATTTGAGGTGACACGAATAACAATAACAAACCACAATTTAGTCTGTTTGGTCTATTCTTGGTTTGTGCCTATAAAATGCTGTATAGTTACCCCCAGAACCACAGTACAAAGCTAGTGAAACGTGTATTAATGCTACATAGTAACATTATAGCTAGTTTGTGTTTGTTTGTGTTGTCACAGCTGGTTATTTTGAAGCGTCAATGCTTAGAAATAGCTCTAAATTGTCTAAAAACAGTTAGGCAAAGTTAGCAAACATTTAGCTAGCTAGGTAGCTAACATTTACATTACGCAAACATTACCCACAGGCTTAAACATCAAAAACACTGGATGTTGTGTATTCCCACCTTTCACGGCTCTACTGTAGCAGCCTTCAGGAGAAACTAGTGTCATCTCTGTGAATGAAAACAAAAGCTTTGTTTATTTATTTTCGTGTTACCACAACAAAGCATTAGCCGCCGCCGCTGCGTCCGCTTAAAAAAGAAAAAACCCGCCTCTGGGCCGTTTTCGGTGACGTCATAGCCCGTCCCTTGGGGTAAGTTCACTTCAGTCTAGAGGGCATTTTGTTATGTACACAGGTAAGGAAGTGCATTTTCATTAAAATAAAAACCTTATCTCCTTTCACCTCACCCCCTGTGGGTCTGAACCAGCTCTGAATGAAAATGGTGTTAAGCAGCTGGCTTTTTGTGTGACTTTTCAGAATGTCAGTGAGCTGTCCCTAAGGTCAAACACAAGTATGAAGCATTGCTGTTTTCCATGTATCACATGGCTGCCTGTTCCTTTTGACCTATCTCAAGCTTTAAACAAGATAAAGGCGAAATGGAAGGGCCCCTGTGGCAACTCCATCAGCTAGTTGACCCGCTGCTGAACACTGCCACTTCAGTTTTTTCTCTAAAGGGTAAGTACTGTACTATAACTGGGATGACTCTGCTCTGAGTGCTTTTTCACTGCCTCAGCCTTTTTCCTGCCTCTCAGACCGTCCGAGAGCTGAACCCCTAACACAAGGCAGCGGAGAAGACTCAAAGTTCATGGTGTCATTTTTACATCGTTTTTCAATTTAACATTAAAATCTTTTCAAAACAGTTTCAATGTGAGAGGTTGAGGAGCAGCTCTATTGTCAGTGAAGCACAGCGAAAACAATTATATGTCTTTTCGGAGTACACTAAACATTATTGCATAAAAATCGTTGCTTCCTTTGAAAACAAAACTATGAATAATTATTTTTTATTATGTTGCAATCTATCAAAAAAACTTGCCAAGTGTGCAGAGTACAGCTCAGTGACACAATTTAAATAGACAAAGCACATGAATGTGTATATATGTATATGTAAAATGGGCAGAGAGAAATGAAATCAATAGTCTGTTATTCAGGGACAGACAAAGAAACTTTAAGAGTCACCCCACAGCTTTAAAGCATTTCTTTTGTGGCTGTAAGCATTGTGACTGCTTTGGAAATTCAAATTATTACAATCACAAATCCATCATGACCAATTTATGTAAAGAAAGAATAGAAACGCTGCAATAAGAAGCGGTCAGTTATTACTTCAGCAGGTAATACTTTGCTTAAATATACTGTACTATTGAGAAGTGCTCTTACCTTTTTCTTGCATGTCAGATTATATGTGGCTACATGTGGACCATGCATGTGTTTGTCTGTTCTAGACTGAATAAAATGTGAAGGTGAATCAGCAGGGAGGCGATGGTGAAACGAGCAGGATTGATGTGCTCACAGCAGACGGCATCAGATCCATCAGCGGCTTGTCTAAATTGATCTCCCGGGTTCTATTCAGCGTGGAGTATACCTGCAATATAGTGCCCTTTGCAAGTCTCAGCTGCACAGGAGGTCATTGTAGTAGCTTTATTCGTCCACAAGTGCACATGTGAACAGTAAATGCACACGCACGGACAGACACACACGCGGTTGCTGAGCAGACCTGTGCAGAAGGCTAAATTAGGAACACGGCTGTAATACTGCTGTGTTGCTGGAACATATTCGTTGGATGCTGTGCACCAGAAGAACCAGCTGTGTGTCTAGACGTTGTTGCTTAGCACTGCTGTAACAAGACACATGTAGCACACATTTACATTTTTACCTTTAGGAAAACACACTGCACCTCGTCTTTCTCGGTTCGTTAGCAGACATTCACAGTGCCTAAAGTGAAAGTAAAAAGACTGTGTACAATATGAGTTCTGTGTAAACACAGGGGTAGCAGGTACAACACAAAAGCATGTTCTAGACTGAAACAGTCTGGTATTTTTAATAAAACATTGGAGCCAGCACTGCTTTAAAAGAAATGGCAAGGAGGGGCTTTCTTTTCAGTCTTATTTATTTCTCAATTATTCATTGTCGGAAATGGAAGAAACAAATTTTAACTTTTCTTGTTTGGAAGCATTGAGAGAGTGTGTGTAGACAAAATTGCTGCTGCCCTCCCCAGGCATTGCGATTTTATTATACACTGCCACTAAAATTCAAGAACTGATGGTAGTTCAGTATTTTAAGAAAGACATTGACAATCCACATAACTGATTTATATCCAGATCCAGCAAAGACACTGATAAACACATGTAGCTCAAGTGAAAAATTAAGAAATGCAGCCTATCAAATATAGATTTCAAAAGTAGCTGCCATCATTCACTCATCAATTCAACAGGCTCTTATATGAAATGTATATCACCTCTGAACTGCTGTATTGATCCTACACAAAAACATATGGCATCAGAAATCTTTGATAGATGTAAAATGTAAATGTAGAAATGGTTTGATCCATCTTTAGCTTGATGTTGCAATTCATGCCCATATTCCACACAAAACTGTAACTGAAGTCTAAAACTAGAAGTACATATGTATAGATTTAAGATCAGTGTTCCTCTAATGCAAAATTTTAATTGTTAGGGGATAAAAAAAAAAAGCTATGAAGTTACTACACTGAAGTCAAGTGATGTCAGTCATGTTTGTTACCAAAGGCATAACAGTGTCACTGAACCCTGATGGTATTAAGAGATTAAAAGGCTCCCTATCCTCTCTGTGTTGACAAGCGATGCGACTCATTAGGCCCATTAGCATTAAGCTGGCTCATCAATAAGCACTTGGCTGATCAATCAGTCTTTCCCAGATGTAGCCCAGGGGACTCTACCGTAGGTTCCTTGCCAGCTCTGAGATGGGCACCCTTGATCTATTGTTCACTATACACACACGCATATATATACAGTACTCACACACACACACACACTCACCTGTCCTGGCGTTTGCCTGACAAGGAGGAGTCAAGTATCCCTGCGAGTCCCTGTTCGTTAAAGTTCTTTGTTGCTGCTGCTTGAAGTGGTTTGTCAGTATAACCACTTCTGCTTGTCAGTGTGTTAGTGTTTGTCAGTGCACTCTTGTTTGTCATTTTGTTTTGTCTCGACTTGATCATCGAGGCCTTGGATGTGTGTTTTTACATGTGTGTGTGGGTGCGCGTGTGGGAGACAGAAAAAGCAAGGAGCCTCTCAAAGTTAGTGGTTTTGTTGTAACCATCAACTTTAGCATTGTCTTGTACAGTATTTTCATTTATGTATGCCATGTAGGTGTCACTGTGTGTACGTGTGTGTGAGAGGCTGTGGGTATGGTAGTGTCAGTGTCAGTCAGCCTGAGACTATGAGGCGTCAATGTATGACAGCCAGGCATAGTCTGACGTGACTGTGCCACACTGAATGACAATGGCTCAACTTAGAAACCAGTGTGTAGTCTTTCAGCAGGGGAGTGTAAGAGAGTCAGGAGTAAGAAGGATGCTACAGTTCATCATGGAGTGGCTCTCCCTCCGCGTGGTCCAGAGCTCCCATCAGCAGCAGTGCTCCCGTAGCATTGTCTCTAACAAAGATGATGAAAGGGTGATCTGCATAAAAAAGCTTGGGCTTTTCTATGTTCTCCTCCTCTAGATCGGCATCTCCTTTCCCAGCTTGAGCAGCCAGCTCCAGGGAAGCCCAGTGGAGGACACCACCCAGATGAAGCTTCCCTTTGCTCTTGTCTGACACCCCGGAGAAATCGGCCACTTTCTGGTCCCAGGCGTCGGTCAAGCCCAGAGCGGACAGCTGTTTCTGGAATTAGAAAACACAAAGTGATGCAATGTATGGACTGCCTTGGTTCTAATTCTCCCTCTGCTTGGAGCCATTCTACATACAGACAACCTGCATGTGTATGCAAACAAGCAGCTACCAGGACACTGATTAATTATGCACCCAAGAACCATATAACAAGTGGAAGGAAATGCACATTTTTAAAATTTCATGATGCTATGACATTCCGAAGTGGGAGACATGCACTGCCCTTCCAAAACCTCTACATGATTAACGCAAACATAAACATACCCTCCCAAACAGTCAATCATTAACTTTTCGGAAGGAGTTCTTCACCATGTTTATTTACTTTCCATCCCAAAAATTCAAGACAGGAAGGAGGATGACAGGTGCCCTTGTTGTGAGCTGGCAGAACAAAGTGGGCGACAGGCAGAGAGGAGACGGAAGGAGGAAGCAGAGGATGAATAATTTAAGAGTGATGCCCCATGACCTCAGCACCTCCTTTGTTTTGCCTCTGATATGAATTCCACAGAAAGTCGTCGTCATGACAGGTAGTTTATCCTCCCATGGCAGAGGGCCACTCACAGTGACAGGCTTCTCCAGGGGCCAGATGAGAGCATGTGTGGGAGTGAGTGTGTGACTGTGTGGCCTTGTGTGTGGATGTGTGGAAGGCCACAGCTAGAAGAAAAAGTTATAGAGATAAGATGAGTGGGTGGCGATATTGTTTTCCTCTGTAGCGCTGTTTAAACGTTAGCTGATTATACTTGTACGGATTGGAGAACTCTCTTACTGCCAGACGAGAACACTAGATCATTTATCACAGGTAAATGTAAATGTCCTAATACCACATGTTAATGCCCAATTGTTATCATCTATGTTTGGTTTTCTACTTAGAAATTGAGAGGTAAACTGGAAGATGTCCACAAGTCTGAAAGTGAGCTCAAGTCCAAGGCACCTCCCACACCTTAGTGTTTTCATGCAAAGCTCCCCCTCCACACAGACACACATGCCACCTCCTGCTCTAATGCGCTTCTATTGTCCTCATCCATTATTCCTCCACTCGTGCTCTCTTCTTCCATTTGCTACCACTACATCACTGTCTTCCTCTGCTGCTTGGCATCCCCATCCCTCATCTGCCCTGTGTGCTTCTGTTTTATCCCACTCTCTCTCTCTCTCTTTGCTTTTCCTTCTCTTTCTTTGACAGGCCGGAATACATCACAAATTCTCAATCTCTATCTAGAATCATTTCGAGTTTTTTTTTTTTTTTTTTTTTTTTGCTCGCTATCTAACAAGTAAACAGAGACTGGACAGAATCTGGCGGATTCCTCAAATTGTTAAGATAAATGTCTGGATGAGGTAAAGCAGTCATTTTTTGTCTCTGGCTGAATCACTCATGTCCTCATTCTGTTCACACGTATTCCTTGAAGACCCAGCTCACTTGCCCAACAGTCTTGCAGGCGTCACAATGAAGCATATAAATAGTACTAGCCTACCTCAACATGACCTAGTCTTCCTCTCCAACTCTCTTACTCTGCTTGCCAGGGCAAAAGCACTTAATTTTTTTTTAAGCTATGAAGTGTTTAAAAATTAAGGGACCCCGTAGGAGCATGCTGGGAAACAGGCCAGGGGTGTCAGAAGAGCCTATGGAGGCCTCGTGCACCGCAGAGGTGTGGCACTGCATTATACGGGGGGAGAAACCTCAGGGAGGTGCTCTTTGGCTGCCCTTTCTCTCTGAAGCACCACATGAATCTTAGATGGAATAGCACTGGGTGGACTGCTGATGCCTCAGCAACAGCATCAGCGACCTATCTGTCTGCTAGTGAGAGCCACAGGCACTGTCAGCTGGTGGTTTCCTCTGTGTGCGCGTGCGGGTGTGTGTGCGTGTGTGTGTGTGTGTGGACGACTTGCTTGGCCAACAGCGGTGCAGTCAAACCAGGACTGAGGTAGCAGAGCATCAACGCTCGGGCGTGCGGCATAACATTATTTCAGCTCAGTGGTTAAACCCACCAAGAAGCATGGTGGAAGTACCTGTGGGGGTTTTAATGGGGTAGGTGTGGTAGGCAGGACGTGTTACAGCTCTATCTGTGAGGAGTCACTGCAGCTGGTGTAAAAAGACAAAGCAACTAAAGAAGGAGCATAGGAGAAGCTGCCCTTAAAATGAATATACTATAATGAAAAACTACACACCACATATAATGCTGGTTTGACAGTCAAACTGAGAACAACAGGTTAATTATCATTAAAGCTGCATCACTGGGAAACCTATGAAATCCCATAAAAAGGTTCTGTTTGGTTATGTGTAGTAGTGATGTACTTTTGTAACTATTTCGTATTATTTTTTTATTGTCTCTCGTGATGTTTTATGTATGTGAAATGCATGTTGCATTCACTGAACTGCAGTGGAGCCAAGACAAATTTCCCCAAAGGTACATTGAAGTGCATTCTTTTCTCTTGTATCCCACAAGAACTCAAAGCAGAAATCCACAGAGCAAAACGGAAAGAAACCGAAGAAAAACGCTAAATTTGGATGAGACTGTGGACAAGGACCATTAAATCCAGAATTCCCGCAAGTAGCCAGTGCGAGCTGGAGGTGAGTTTTGAAAACGCTGTGGCTAGAAAAACCTGATGAACTGGATTACAATGCCAACATCAGATTTCAATATTTTACTTGGGCCTGTAAATACACATTATGTCTATTACTAATAAATCTGCTAATTATTTTAAAGTTGAAAAGTTTATAAACACAAACAATATAATATCCTGTTCGACAAATTCAAATGTCTTGGCTTTTCTTAGCCCAAAATCCAAAGACATTCAGTATTCAATCATTCAACAGAGAAAACCAACAACTGAGAAGCTGGATCTAAGCGCAGTTGGGGTTGCTTTATTTCAACAGCACCCAGTGTTTAATCAATTATTAAAATAGCTGCAGATGAATTTACTGTTGAAGAGCTAACTGATAAACTGTTTGAGCTCAAACTTTATTGTTACTCAACTTTTTTAAAAATAATGATTTCCCACACTACGTGATGCCAGCGGTCCAACTTCCAATGGTAACTAACAAACGTGTCTTAATAAGAATCAGAGATATACTTTATGTAAAATGCTACTTAACTTCCATCCATCATCTATAGCTAAGAACAACCCCGACAGCCAGATTTGTGTGTGTGTGTGTGTGTGTTAGTGGGAGTTGGGGGCACATGAGAGTGTGAGTGGCTGTCGTCTCTATGTGTCAGCCCTGTGAGAGACTGGTGGTCTAGCAAACTTGATCCAATTAGTTGTGATGCTCAAATCATGAGCCTGACAGGCCCGACAACTCTACAAGACCATGGCTAAAAATGCCCTTACCTCCACAGCTCCTGCACAGTTCACACCTCCTGTTCCCCCTTGTTACCAGTAATCTCCACCAAATGATTCTTTAAAGCCTTCACCACATTAGACAAATACAGACATGTTCTGCCTAATTCAATACTGCCCTTAACATTTTGCGTAGGTGGTTTCAAGTATGCAGTATGTGGCACTGGCATCATCACAGCTCCATTTCACGGACACATTCAATGCAGGCTTTTAAAAAAGCCTCTCTCGTTCTCTCTTACCATCAGCTCTCTTGAGGCTTCAAAGCCTCACCATCTCTTTACTGAGTCTCATCAGCAACGCTCCTATTTGTCTCTTATTTACATGGGCTTTTTTCTTTTGCACTGTCAATACGCTCTCTGCGTCTCATTCACTCACATACACACATGAACTGCTTTTTATTGCACAAGGCCATTTTACCACAAATGAAAAATCAAAACTGAAGCCTTAGCTGTTAGTGAGATATTTAACTAATGGCCATGAAACACATCTGATTAATTCATATGATGCAGGGCTTTGGTAACTGTGTTAAAACAGCTGCCCCTCGACACTGTATACTGCAAAGTGTGCTCTTGTAAATATTTGATGGCCTTTTGACCTCATTAGCCATGACTGAGTGAGCTCTCCAGTGCACACTCATATGTCTTAGTCACTGACTGGCGATACAGCCAGAATAGGACTCAAGCTCAGCCATTAGTGTGTATGTGAGTGTGGTCAGGTCAACACTGGATCAGAGACAGAGGGAGAGAGCGATGAGGGTGGTTTAGTCTGTGACCTCTGCGTAAGGCTTGTTAAGAGGGTTCTGCGTCTCAGGCTGCAGACTCCGCCACAGTCTGCCCTTCATCAGAGGAGAATACCGCAAATAGGGAGACAGGAAGAAAGAAAAAGGCAGATTTCTGAAAGTATTTATAGTTCTCTATGGCGCTTTCCACCTTGTCCCCAAGCAATCATTGACCCCCTCCCAACTCCATGTCCCATGAATGTCCTATTTAGGTCAGCAGAGCCAAGGTGTGGCTGCTGAGTGATGGTGTATTAGTGATACATGTGGGACCTACAAAAAAGAACTAGATCCATGCAACTGATACACCAGAGAGGACAGAGGTGAAGGAGGGAATGGGTGCGTTTGGATGTGGCAGACCTGTGAGAGTCAGAGGTGTGTGATTTTGTTTGTTCTCACTTGCCTCGCACAGAGAACATGAGTCCACCCACACACCCACACGCACGCACGCACGCACGCACGCATGCACGCGCGCACACACACACACACACACACACACACACACACACACACACACACACACACACAGAGCTATATTCTTGTGTTTGTCCAGATGCTGCCCTCTCAGGGGTCTGGGGCTGTCCCAATTGCTGATAGAGAGGTGAGTAGTGTTAACACCGTGATGGGAAATTATTTGCTGGGCCCAACTAGAATAACGGTGGTTAGAGAAGACAGCGTGGATTGTCACTGGCTATAGAGGTGGGGCAGATATCAAATCACACAAAAATTTGTTCAGAGCTTCAGCTTTTCATAACGGTTCCTCAAATGCACTTCCAGACAGTCAAAGGAGTTGTTTCAAGCCCCGGTTCTGGATTACAGGCTCCCCCCCAGAGTGTCCTGACAGTGATAATGTCAAAAGCTTGTTCTTCAGGGCATGGCTAGCAGAAAAACATGGCAGCATAGCCCTACAGAGATGTTTGCTAAACTAGAAAGAGGGCAAAGTGGATTTCATGAGCCCATAATGAGATTGCAGTGTACATCTAAAGCAGACATGGTAACGGTATGCTGCCCTGGGGAAACGGGTTTTACTGGCATGCCCTCTGTATCTGTCACATTGAACTTTATCTTACTATATCGTTTTCACTAAATCACAACTGTTGTACCACCAACTACCCTGTCTCTCTCTCTGATTCTAAGAGTGGGTTCATAGTGAACGCAAAATAAAAGTTAGATGTAGAATGAGAATACAAAGTCAATGGAAAGATACACACAGATGCTGAGGTGAAGATGTGTCGACTTAATCGTACAGACTTTCCTCACTGTCTTTTGTTCACCTCAGTCTATTTTACTGTATGACAGCCGGCTCCTCAGCATGAGCATTTGGCTTTCATGTGCAAGTCAACAAGTTGACAGAATCTTTTCTCCTTTCTCTTTTATATTAAACAAGAGTGGTACAAAACCTTCACGTAGCTGCTGATTTACAAGAATTCCATAAGTGACATAACGACCGACCAAAATTACATGTGGTTGTTGTGTGTTCTTTGCAGTGTGGGTACTGTGACATCAAAATGAGGGAAGAAACACTGCTGTACGATCACAGGTATTTCTGTAGTACAGGCACTGTGATAGAAGTCACATCTGTTATCACTTTAATAGGTCTAACACCTAATGTCACTACAATAAGCTTGAAAAAGAAATTCCCAAAAGTGTGCAGGCCTGTGTGAGTCTAGCGACTTGTCTGTGCCCCTGCCCCCTATTCCAGACCCTGCGACCAGGTCAAATAGGTGTTCTTCGACCAGCCTGACAACGCTCTGACCTCGCAGTCAGCAGCCCGACACAGTCTTCGGTGTGGCCTGTACGGACCTTAACAACCCCCTGCACTCACATTAGCATCAGCAGCCACCGAGCTGCTGCCTGTCTGCCTGGTGCTCCTTCAGCTATCTGCTGGCTCTGACGGTAACAGGAGCACAGATTCAGACTACCAGCTGGGCTTTGGCATGACCTCTGTACTCCTGCAAGAGCAAGTCTGTGGGAGGCATTAGGAGCCCACTGAGGAGCTTAGTCTTAGTCATCCTTAGGCCCCTCTTAGCCTCCTAGAAGCCAGGGTTTGATTCCCTGCTGAAGGCTGTTTTAGCCTGATGGTGTGTACAGCTGGACCACCATCACCTCAAGGGAGAGAGGAGAACGGTATGAAGGACTGTCATCTGAACGCACCTGAGTGAGTCTGCATTGAACTGGAAGGGTCAAGCCGAGGAAGGCAAAAGTAGGCAAGAAAGACAGGTCACAAATGAAGACAATGGAAAATGAAAGAAGCACGAAACACAGCACAATGTGGAGGCAGAGCAGCAAGACACATGGACACAGAGAGACAAGGCAGAAGAGCCAAGTGAGGAGGAAGGGGGAAGATAAAGAAACTATTAAAGGAAAGGGGGAGAAGAAGGAAGCCAAGGATGCTTGTCATTACTATATTTTAGGTCTCATTGCTCCTTGGGGGACTTGGAAAAGGATGTCTCAATTCCTTTACTGCTGTTTGGAGAAGCAAGGAGGCTGCCCAGAGGAGACATAAGCAAGCATACAAGAGACCATCCTTTATGGACATCTTTTATCGCTCTGACACAGTACAAATACAAAATACAGGCTCTTAACAAATGGGCAGTCAAACTTTAACTTTTTAACTAAACATTCAATCCTTTCATGTTGGAGGACATCACTGTACCATTATATTAGGTGGACAGTGCCTTATGTTATCTGTACAAACAAAAAGTCCAAGGCATGCTGAGCTCCTAACACCTGCAGACTGAGATCTGATCCAGCTGTGACAGCTGTGCCTTTGTCTTCCATAACTGACATGTCTTCAGATGGTGGAGTGGAGGAAAGGATGTCTCATTTCTCAAAAACCATGTTTCCTTGATTTCTCTCTCCACACATTTTTACCTCACAAGGATGAGACGCAAGGGAGGGAAATGAGCTGACATTTTTAGGTAAGGGGAAGTGTCCCAAAATAAGCAGAGTGCAAAACAGGAAGAGGAGGTGGCCAGGACAGAAAGAATAAACAAAAGAACTGTCAAGGAAAAACCAAAGCAGAGGACAAAGAAGAAGAAACGTTAAGAATAATGACTGTATTGCTTAGAGATATGATAAACTGTATCAGGTGAAGTGAAAAATAAAGCACAGGAAATAGAGGAAAACAAAACTAAAGGACGATGCTGCAATTGCGGCTTCATACAAGGATCGACATGTCAGAGCAAACGCTACAGCAAACGTCTCTCTGCTTTACATTTAATGTGCTGTGTAAGCACAACACCTCTGTCTTCTGTGAACAGTACAAATGAAGGAAACAAGGATCAAAAGAGAAACTGAAAAGAATCCGCCAGCATTAATCCCATAGAAACACCTGTCGATTCCCATAGGGAAACACACACACACACACACACACACACACGCGCGCAGCTCAGGGGACTCTGGAAATTAGGCTAATTTAAGCTGGGCTAGATTTAATGGGGGGACAGAGCATCATGCTTGCCAACCACAGCTGTCGGGGAAAAAAATTAGGAGTCTCCTGCTATAGCAGCATGCACATCACTGGAGAGGTAAAGAATGTTGCAGCCACACACCTGGTAGATGTGTCACCTTCAAAACAGGACCCTCGGATGAACTAAATATCAAGAAAGCTACTAAAGCCCCTCAGATGTGTCTCAATTGGTCTATCAGCCAATCAGGTGAGGAAAACGCCAGTCCAGAGTACAAACATCAGAGAAAGGACTTTACCTGCCATGGTACACAGGAATTATGAATTAGCCTGAACCATCATCAATGCCACATATGTATCGACACACATATGTGTGTATGTACGTTGCCTGTACTACACATTTTACTGAAGAATGTTTGAGTACATCATTGATTGAGGGTAAGGTCAACATTATTCCATTTTAATGTCTTTGGTGTTCTACAAACCTGCAGACTGAGTGTGTTGCTGATGTTCGCCTTGGGCACTGAGATGGCCATACTGGTAACAGTGGTCTTCTCCAACCACTTGGACAGCAACTCCAGGGTCAGCAGTTTGTCCAACCTGGACAGGTCCTCCACGTGGAAGGGCAGCAGGAGGACCAGGCTGGCCTTCCCTCCCCACAAAGGTGCCTCCAGAACCTGCACCATGTTTTCCACGTCTTCGTGGTGACGGTACAAACCTGGAGGGGTGAACGGGAGGAGGCAGGCACTGAGTTTAGGTGAGGTCAGAGGGTCAAGGGCAGGGGCAGAGCCTTTGGCATGATGCAACATTTTTTTTTGCATTTAAACAGTAGCATCTGTTCACTGCTGCAGTTCTCTTGGAAACTGGCACAGACTTGGATGTTCAGCTCAGTCACTGCAGTTATCACTTTTCTAAATGAAGTGAGAAAAAAAAAACTACAGAGAAGGATTAAATCAGTGTAGTCATAATGCAAATGCAACCCTTGACAGGGATGACAGAGGATCACTGAATAATATTTTTAACGATTTAGAAATGATATAAGATTTAAGAGAACACAATGTACTATATACCTCCCTCATGTTTTCCTACTGTCACAGCAAAAACTCCCTCTGCCCTGTTGTTAAGACAATATAGTACATGAAATATGAAAAGCAAGTTTAATAAATCATAAGATACACAGTGATAAATAGGAGGAAGCAGATTGGCCCTTACAGATCTTCAAGCCATTTTAGAGGGTGCTGTTTGCTGCCAGTAGTAAAGCAGCGACAGACCGTTTTTTTTTTACCTGCTCTGTGCATCATCGACACTTTGGTGTACTTCTTCCCCAGGAAGGTACGGAGATCCGTACGCTCCTCGCTGAACTCTCTCTCCCACAGCCCTGAACAAACACAGAGGACAGAGCCATTTTGAATAGAGAGTGCTTGATGTGGATCGGATGCCTGAAAATACTCTGATTACTGATTGAACGAGGTGAAAAGGTGGCCACGAGGTTAAACAATGCCATACTCATAAAATACATATAGACCGTGACACTGGCTGACACTCCTCATGAATCATCTATATATGGTGTCCATTAAAAAAAAAAAAAAAAAGAGTCTATTCTTTTCAAAGCTATGGGGTTGGAGTGCCATACTGAAGCAGTTATGAGGTCCTTAAGTCCACAGCATCCCTTTCAGTGTTCAACACATCCCACTTGACCCTGCTAACCCCCTGACAGCTGTCAATTTAGGAGGGGCTGAACACAGTGGAATTACTGTTCTAATAACCTCAGACCACATTTCTAAAGCCGCTGGCCCATTCAATAAAGCAGGGGACACTGGAAGGAGCGAGGAGGTTGACAGATTATGACTTGTACTTATGTCACTCTTTGTCAATGACACTGGCTCCGAGGCCCCGGAGAGGGCAATAACAAATGATTATTTTCATTATCGATGAATCATTTGGAAAGATCACTGCACTCCACACAATGGTAAGGTGCAAGAAGGACAAAAACATTAAATGCCTCATTAGCCCTGATGAAAGTCTGGAGACCAATTGCTTGGCTTTATCTTTAAACTCATGCATTTGGGCAACATGTGCAGAGCCTTCTTTTCCTCACATTACTGATAATCGTTTCATGTATAAAATGTCAAAAAATGGTGACAAATCACTAAAAATAATAAGTAACCTACTTGTTGCAATCTCCCAGACCCAAGGTGACATCTTCACATTGTTTGTTTTGTTCATTTAAATAACATTATTTAAAGCAACCAAAACTGTTTAGCAGGTCCAACATTTTCTATCCATCTATCCCTCCATCCATTATCTAGAGCGCTTTTACTGCAGAGGGCTGGAAGGTGGGGTGGGTGAGGTGGGTGGGGGCTGTCGCTCCCCAGCTGACACTTGGAGAGAGCCACAACATTTTCTAATTAGACAAAAATTTAAGGGATGATTACAGTCATTACAAACTGCCCCGAGGGGAACATCAGTATGTGTACCAAATTTCATGGCAATCTATCCAACAGCTGTCAAGTCATGGCACTGAAAACCACAACTGGTTATGGTGGTGCTAATACAAACATCAAAAGGAAAGGTCAGGGAGTGACATTAGGGTTCATCCTCTGGGCACCATGCACCACAGTCAATCTGGCTCACTAGATGAAAAGTCATGGGATCTTCCTTACAACATGTTAACTGACGCAATTGTGTAAAATGAATGCCACTTTAAATCCAAGCTACTGTCAGTCCATTTTTCTGATTTATGTTTTTCTTCCTCGACTAGGAGTTTCAGCATTGCAAGTGGCTTTCCCAAAAACCAGCCAGCCTCAGTTGGATCCCAGCCAATCACAAGTCACAGCGAAGCGACATATGATTCTCCCTTCCAGGCGTGCTGGCACAAGTCAGAGACATTTGCTCTGCTTCCTGTAACATCAGAGAGAGAAACATGATCACACTGGAATTCAAAAACAACTGGCTGAAAGCTACCTGAAGTGGCAGGCGTGTTGTTTAAATGATGTCATGATGATGAACAATTTCTCCACAGTATGCGTGTGTGTGTGTGTGTGTGCGTGTGTAAATGCTACAAAGTCACATCAAGCGGGGATTATATTAATGACCTCACCAGCCTGCACAGCAGAGTGTGTTGATCTCTCTGTGTGGGCTTCAGTCTAGACAAGCAGACCAGGTTCAGGTTAGCACTGCATTATTTTCTTTTGTTGGACAGCACTGCGGCACAGAGATCACTTCAAACCTGAATCCATTAATATCTATCGACAATAAACAATGAGAGAATTGCACAGATAAGAAATCCAATCACTGACAGACTTATCAATTCATAGTGGAAACTTCAGACAGAAACTAGAGGAGGATCGATGACACTGACCGGCTCCCACTCCTCAACTTCTGATTAGAAGTTGCTGTGCTATTTCAGAAGCTGTTATTACAAGTTAAATATGCGGGGACTTGTTGTTCTCGTTGTTTTCCTCTCCTAGTGCTCCATGCTGTTGCATTATGCTGTTTAAGTTCCTCTCTACTGTTTCTTCTTCCCCCAACAATCTTATTTTTCCTTCTTCTGTCTCCGATGTTTGTTTGTCTAAACCAGGAACAAAGCCAGAATTAATTAACTAGTGTGGACTGGAACTCCCAAGGTAGGCCTTTTACATCCTTCCACTATGTCTGTCAATCTCCTTTTGCGCTCTCAGCAGGCTACCCTCGCTTTCTTTACTTTCCTCAGTTTTCACTCTTTACTTTCCTCCCATCCCTTTTACTCTGCGAATCTTTGTCCCCTTCCCACCCAGAACTCTCTCAATACAATGTTCCTTCTCTGCAGTCCTCTCGCCGCTCTCTTTGCTTTAACCATGTCTCCACTATAAACACGTTCCACTACTAATTGCCCCTGACCTTCCCTTTCTGTGAGTGCTGTGTTCGGCCCAGGGAAGGAGGGACAGCAACTTTATTTTTAAATCCTTCCCTTTAATAATTAAGTAAAGGGAACGAATGTGAAACAAACAAAAACGGGCAAGGAAAGAGATGCCTGCTAAGTGCCCAAACTAATTCCGGCACCATGTCCGAAACCATTACATTATCACACATTACGGATTGCCTTAGGACCCTGAAATCAAAAACAAATTAAAAAAACGGGACAACAAACCAGTGGCGACTAGTATGGGCAAGAGACAAACTATTGACCACTTTTAAAGTATGAATCTAAATTAAAGGAATCCAATTTTCTGTAATCTAATTTGTGTGCTGCAATCTGCTGTGTAATCTAATTTGTATATTTCCTCCACCAAATTAATGAACCGACCAATGAGGGTCTGATCACAGAAAAAAAAAAAAAAAACTAATTTTGTAATAAAGTCGAAACATCAAACCAAGAAAATTAATTAAATTGCTCATCAACGTATAGTCTGTCAAGGACTGTTATTTTCAGTGGGTTGTCTATCTGCTGGAAACCTGTTTTCACTTCAGCAGCGTTGCCTTCTTAACTCAGAATAAAAAGTATACCTGTAGGAGAGAAGCAGAAGGAACAGAGGCAGATAGGCACAGATAAGGATGTGAACAGGAGACGTGGGAAAAGGTGAAAGAGGAGACGGGGGTAGATTAGAAACATGATAAACAATGACAAAAGCCCAAAAACAGACAAAACGCAGCAAAAAAAGAACAAGAGAAACAGAAGGATATATTTAACACATCATCATCTTCAGTGGAGAAGGCAAACCAAATGAGATCCTACATCAGAGACAAACGCTGGCTGTGCTGCAGGAGACATGGTAGATTACATTCTTGAAAAAGTATCACAAAGACAGAAAATAAGCTGCCTGCTATTTCTGAGACTCTCGGGTCCAGATTCATTTGTACAAACACCGTCACCCTCTAACAGCCTAATAAAAGTAAACTCAATCGAACCATTTAGGCTTTAACAACAAACTTCTGATAAGAATTAGATGGATATGTTTTTGGATGCAACTGTTAAAATCACAGATGGGGCTTCTAACTGACTGAATTAGTATCGAAACACTGACTGGTTTCCACCACTGCAGCCTGTCACAAAGAACAGATCTGAGCCAAGCTGTGGTGGCGCAGACTTGGAGCGCTCCGAGCACAGATGTTGGGCATGACACCGAGGGAGAGAGCGCGGACACTTGTTACTCAATTATTTAAGATGACACATCACCCACCAATGGAAGATGAATAAGCTCTCAGTGATAGACCCCAGAATCATCCTTTATCTGCTGCGTCCACCAGCTGGAGTCCACTGCACGCACACACACCCAAACACACACACACACACCGGCACGCTGCACAGGTGGGCAGGCTGGCACAAGCGACACGGTGGGCAAACTGGCGTATGGCTGTCTGTGCTGTCTGAATGTGGAACATGGTAGAAAACTTAGAATATTAATATTCAAAGACTCCTCATCCAATGCAGCAAACAACAACAGTGCAGAGACATTGCATAATTCCAAGTGACTCCAGAATTACAAGGCACACCAGTCTACTTCAGCATGACATGTCGTCTGTCTACACTCAGCTGGCTATAGAGATGCTTCATTCAGAGTCCCAGCCAGGACACAATGAAAAATAATCATGTTTGCATATTATTTTATTTACCTGTGTCCTATTTTCCAACATGTGAGCACAGACCTCACCCAAAGCTGACCTGTGCATCTACTGTGTATTGTTTCTACTAACCTTTAAAGCGCAGGGCACTGGCTAATATCAAAGCTCCAGCCTTAGCCTGGATTTCGGCCTCCAAAGGAGCTCCTTCCAGTCCACCAAGCCCAGCTTTGGCCCAGCCATGCAGCTGCTTCAGGTCAGCCTTAGAGTCTCCTTTGCCCAGTGGCCGGTGCTGCAGCCTGAACTTAGCCTGGGTGTCCTTCACAAAGGCCTGGCTGACTGGAGGAGCTTGCTTTGAAAACACAGCTGAGGATGTGTGCAGGTGAAAGGTGGTCCCGTTAGCTTTGGTGAAACTCTTCAGCGCCCCGGACAGAAACTCCCCAACCTGAGCTCCGGCCTTGGAGGGGGATGGGGCCTTGAGGAGATCCTGAACCTGACTGGCTGTGGTGCCTGCAGAACCTCCACCCAGCGCTCCTAGTGAGGAGGCCACAAGAAGAGGGGAGAACAGGGTGTTTACTGAGCTGGACTCAGAGCGGAGGACTTGGTAGAGACGCAGGCCCAGAGCCCAGCTAAGGTCACCCAGAGGAGGAGGTGGCCGCGGTGCAGGGCTCTTCTTGGATGAACCGGTCTTGCTGCCCTGCACCAGCAGAACTGGCAAAGCGATGAGGAGACAGACAGGCAGTGTGGGCTGCATGGCAGATCTGGAGGAAAGCCCAGGAGGGGAGTCAGGTTAGCTTGCATTGGATAAACTGTGACTGAAAGAGAAATGGAGAGAATGCCTTCCTCTCATTCATACTATAAAGACCACAGCATTGATCATTTCTTTACTTTGACTGATTTTAACAGGGGAACAGCTTCTCTTGCTGTTACTGCCCAGCTCCTGCTTGAGATGAAATATTATAGGGTTCCCTCTTAGCTGCAAATCTCCTACTTATGTAAAAAGCAGTGAGCCTCACTTTGGAAATTCCTCCCCCCACTTGGCAGCAGGGATATTATCACCCACTGTGCAAAAAAACAGAGTGTGGCAATTAACTTTGATGAAGTTTCAAAGGAGGTTTTTCTTAATCTACGATTGAACAAAACACAAAGTACAAAACGCGTGTTTCTCTCCTGCTTCAACAAACAAGCGGACTCATTGATTTTTGCCGAGCCCGGTGACAGGACTGACTGGAAACATCTGTTGTCGAGCTCAGCCTGCTCCTGTCTGGATTTCCTAACCCCTGTCAAGGAAATAAAACAAGGGGAAGGGGGGGGGGAATTGTGTTTGCTCAGATTTACCGCTGATTTATCGGGGTTTTGGTCCTGTGCTCCGTCGCTGTCCTGGCCGCTGTGCGCTCCAGAGGAAGTGGGACCGGGACCGGGCTCCGACGTGGCAACGCACAGAGGAAGTTCACCCGTCTGCCCTCAACTTCACTCCCCCGCACAGATATTTCCCGAAACTTCCACACTTCCCCGACAAAGATTGGATCTTCCACTCTGCGACACGCTACGGGAAGAGTAGTGTTAAAGGGCTTTGCCTAATAAATATCACCCATATCCTCCTACAAGCACCGAGAGTTAAAAGTGTCTGCGCCGCCGGGTTTCCAAACGCTGCACCCGCTTAGTGCGCACATCACGGCTGAACATGCAGCTACACATCCCCCACAAAATGTCCTTACGTATGGAACACATGTACGGTGAGGTCGGTTTAAACACACTTGTGGTATGTCCAACCGGGTTATGCAGACATAATACACTTATGCTTTAGAAAACCATAATTAAACATCCCGAGCCCCTGCAGGGCTGTGTGTTTCTCGGGGGGTGGCAGGGACTGCGTGTGTGTGTGTGTGTGTGTGTGTGTGTGTGTGTAAAATGTAGTGGTGGCCCTGGTACGGGGTAAAAACAAAACAAAACAAAACAAAACAAAAAAAAAAAAAAACACCAGTTGTTTCAAATGAGGCGTTTCTCCATACATTGAAAGGAAGCTTTGTGGGTTTGCCTGGAGAACAAATAAACCCTCTTTTCTTGGCTCAGTGGGGGTTGTAGTTCCCCGAGTCACTCAAGCGGGGTCGCTAATGATCTTCTCATCCTCAGCTCAGTGACCCTGTGAGAGGCTGCTGCATGTGGGGCCAGGGCCTCCCAACACTCAGCCCTCCCACTGCACAGGAAACAGACTACAGAGCCAGTGGGCTGGTCGCTCTGATGATTTAGTGTCAAATGTGTTTATTAATTAGGCAGAGGGGCAGTAGCACTTGTCTTTAAAAGAGTCCCTGTTTAAGACCCTTTATGTTTAGGTCATGAAAATAAAATTTGCAGGGCATCCCCACACATTCCCACTTCATCCCATACCCAGCCACACCTGCACTGACACAGTCAAGAAAAAGTAGGGCACACCATGCAAGCCTCTATCCATCTGACCCTTCCACATGTCCTCATTCTGTATTCTCCTCATTTCCTACTTTTCTTGCTGCCTCCCTAAATTCTACCTGCATTCCTCCTAAAACACAACAAGGAGCTGACAGCAGATAACCTGTAACACATGGCTTTAGGATAGGGATTATTGGAGAATGGTCATATAAGGCCCCTGATCAATAAATGTAGAGATAGACTAAGGAGGCTAGAGAAGGCTCAGAGAGGGATATGGAGGAAGATAACTGCTCGAGACCACCAATGCACAGCAATCAGGCCGAACATAACAGCTTGTAGGCCCAACCAATTATTTACCCCAGCCAAATCAATAGAGCTCTCTGCGAAAAGATAGCCATCAGCAGCACTATCTGGAACACATTCACAGCAGAAAGCGCAAACACACACTGAGCACTCTGCTCGCTGCCACTCACTCTCTGTCTCTTTTGCACACAACACATTTTGCATACACTTAGTCATGGGGGCCTCCCTTTAAATAAGACATCACTGGACGTTTACACTGAAAGGAGAAACATAACAGCATATGTGCAACTACACCTAGAGTGAACATGAAATCACAGTAACACACACACCCACACACACACACGTCTGTTAATGATGTGGAAGGCACACTGACGGAGGATACATGGTGGTGGTGATGAGCAAAAATGTGCAACCTCTGAGGTCATAGCCATCACCACAGCAGCCTCTGCTCCGTCCTGGGAGGGACTCAGTCAGTCACATCAGTAATGAGGAGTAACACTTATTACAGAAAGGGGGGATTCACAAAAAATGCCACAGTTAAACGAGTCCCCAGGGAACTGGATGGGAACCCAAGAAAGTCCTCAGTCAGCAGTGCGTTAAGACATGCACTGTAACCACAATGCACCTCTTTATCCTACCTTTTTACCCCACCCCCGAGGCCCTCACCTGCACCATGCCTCCATCTCCTTGTCTAAATCTCAAGTCCTGATTCAGTTTTCCAGCTCCAGATGTCATTGTTTTGGGCAGTAAATTGTATTTCACCTCACATGTTATCTGTTTATGCGGCTGTTATCCATTGTTCTTGGCTGTTGTTGAGGTTAAACGCCTATGGCTCAAAGGCTCAGCAACAGAATCAACACATTGCAATGAAAGCCATGATGTGCCAACTGGCCTAGAGCTATATCCACTCAGTCCATGCCATCTTCTTGGTCTCATTTTCTCTGTTTTTCTTTAGCACACATTCAGTGTTTCACACATATTTTAGAGTTCATTTTACACCGCTTTTCCCATCTGCTCTTTCCAGAATGATATATTTCTCGACATAGCACATTAGCTCAGCTTCCAATGACTCCTTTTCACTCCATAAGTTCCTTCCCGTTTTCATCCATCCATCCATGTCGCTGTGGCTGAGGTTTAAGTAGTTCCCTCTATACCTCTCCTACCTCTGGGACCTCCCCACACACACATATATAGGCCTGTTCACTCCATTTTCCTTTCCTGGAAGGACATTTCTAAGACAGGACATAAAACAGATAGAGCCCCTTTACCATAAAACATACATAAAACAAACATTTAAACTTTTCTGTCTAAATGTTCTCCCATCTTCACTGCAACATCACCCACCTTGTTGTACTCAATGTACCCATTTCGTCTCCATTTCTCACCTCCTCTCATTCCTTTACCCCTACTCATTTCCCATATCTCCTCTGCCTTTTCTCCTTTTCCAACACCATCTAAATCTCTCCCCATCCCTCTATATCTCACAGACTTTGGAGTCTGTACAAAACAAACAGCGTGTAACATGTGAGCCCCTGTTCTCGTCAGTTCTGGCCTGCCTGTCTGTCAACAGCTCTGGCCCATTTCAATCAGTAGAGAGCTGGTTTAGTCCACGTCCGGGCAAGTCCACAGGGTCCTGTTGGTTTCTATCAAATTCCAATGTGGTTCTTTCAAATTAAAGCTCTTACTTAATGTCTGGCAAAGCTGCCAAACTGCAACCATGACTTTCACTGAAGCGTCACCTTAACTTGAACGTCTGTCTGGCTACAGATTGTCTCCCAAACCATGACCATAAATACTAAGGCCACACATGTTCATCTATTAGGATTATTTAAGGCCATCAAGGCCTTGACCTTTGCAGTGATTTTCAGTGACTGGAGTACCTTAGAAAAAACATTTGCAATGTATAAGCATCTCTCAAAGGAAAAAAAAAAAAGAGCATGATGGAGGCAAACAAATGGAGATAAAAGTGCAAGGATAGTACAAATGTAAAACAATCATTTCTGAAAAAATGCAAACAGAAGAAGAACAAAAAGGATGTTAAGGTCCGCTTTATTGAATATCTAAAAATATATACTTCAGATGGGATTCTGGGAATAGGAAAGTGTGTCCCCTGACTGGGATGTTTTTTTTCCCCCTAATTTAAATCTAGGGCAAAAAATTTACAAAGACAAAAGGAGGAACAGATGGACAGATGGAAAATAAGGGAATATGTGTATTTAATCGATGAAGAGAAGAGGGGGGAATGGGGGAAAGGCGAGGAGGGGCAGTGGCGGTCCGGGGTCGGGGTGAACATGTTGAACAGTGCCAAAATCACAGACACATCTGCTGTTCATCTCGAATGTTTCCAATAAGCTTTAAATGTTTCCTGCAGCGCTGTGAAAGTGAGCAGAACTGCCAAGACAGAAGGGGGCTGCTGTTTGATTTTCTTTATGTCTATGATTAAGAAATAGGTGGTCTCTCACCTTTTTCTCTCTTTTCTTTTTTTTTTTCCATTAGGCTCTTCTATAAATTACCCAAACTTCAGTGAAATGCACAGAAGCACAAAAGCTAGAGAACACATCTCTACAGGCACAAATCCACACAGCAAGAAAGGCAAATGAGTGGCTCTTAATGTGCTTGGTGAGTCAGACAGAAAAGCAAATGCCAAGCACCCACAAGAGTACACAGCTGCTTCAAGCAAGTGATGACAACTGTCTTTATAGGAATTACATATTACTCTTAACTCCACCCCGAGTAACCGCCACACACCTGTGAGTCACATCACTCGGGCTCAGGCTCCATGGCACTAAATCAACATGTCCGCTTTCTGACGCAAACTCGCATTAACGTGCCTCAGACGCAACCACATGTGAACACAACCAAGACTTATGGACACACGCCTTCAAACGACACATACACCGACACCCACCCACACTCTCATAAACACACACACACACACACACACACAGCTTATATCCTCTGGCTGTGAGTTTGCCAGCAGCCAGCTGGTACTGTCACGTCTGATAGGCTGGAAGAGAGACAGAGACCGAGACAAGGCCGGGAAAGGGAAGACGAAAGGAGGGAGGCAGGTTGGGAAAAGGGTCTACTTCAGAATCCATTAGTAAGACCCCTGTCGGTCTGGATCAGTGTGTTACTGATTGGCAAAACTGTATCAAACCCTGGTAAGTCATTATGCTGTCTTATTTTGGCCCATGGGGAGCCCCCCCCCACCTCATCCATCAACCCAGTCCTCTAGACTACAGGACATTTTTGTCTGCATCTCTCTCTTCCTACGTGACCTCCAGCTTGCTTTTAAAGAACTCCGTAATATTTAAGTAAACTAAACATGATCATGACAGTGACAAATGGTGCACCGACAATGTGCATGAGCGAAACATAATCTTTTGTACTTGTGCATCATTATCACTGTGTGTAAACAATGTCGATTTTAATGAAAGGGAAATAAAGACATTCTTTGCTGGCCTGCAAGACAAAACAACAATAATTAAAATATTGTTGATCACAAATCACTCAGCAATTATTGTGCAATGTGATTTCTGGCTTTTAAAAATAAGCTCACGCTTCAAATAGCAAAACAAACATGTATTTATTATTCCAGTATTTTAGAATAATAAATACCGGTTGCCACCAGATCAGACATATTTACCCGGTAATGTAAAAACGTGATTTGTGTTGTTTGTGAGAAAGAAGCTGACTATGAAATAAAACAAAATTTTCTCGATTATCCTTCATTCACTCAGCATAATGAACAGCAGTTAAATACTTCAGGTCTTCACAGAAAAAAAAAAATTAATTCTTGTAAGCAGTTAATGCAAAAAAAGTGAGAAAGGTAGACCTTAAGTTTATTATTTGGTCAAACTATTTTAAAGGTCAGCATTGAACTTGCTCAATTTCAGGTCTTATTAGGGGAAAACCTTTATTTTCATTTTCTCTGTGCAAATACCCATGAACACAGCTGTGTGAAGAAAAAAAAAAAAAATCAAGTCTTACCACAAAGTTATAAAAAGTAGTGTAAAAAAGTTACCCAGATATCAGGGTTCTCATAACTGGGAGAAAGAAGTTATTACGGCCATGAGTATCAAACTAAAAAAATGTCAAAACGGGTGATGTATGCAGAAAAATAAACAGCTATGTTTTAAAGTTTTATCAGATTTTAATCATAATAAAACTTTAGTGCAAAACTTTTTTTTTTTTTTAAATCAGTGTTAAAAAATTGTATTATAACTTTTACCTGTCTCCTTTTAAACAGGCCGAATAAGCACATATTCAAAAGTCATTGTGATTGGAATGTAATTTCTACCATAAAAAAAAACCCCTGTCATATAACACATATTCACATTCACTTAACCCACAGAATGCAGTGACATTTGAACAAGATATGGTGAAGCCCTCACAATCACAGCCAGATCACGGCCTCAGAGATTAACATCCATAAAGAGTAGAGTGGAGCTACCATCACCTGTCCCCATGTTTTATTCACCACCTCTCCCCATGCATTACCATACATATTTATAGAGATAACTGCATTTACATGTACATGGACCCCCTTTAGCACAGGCACTCACACATGCACGCACAGGCACACAGAAGTTCAGTCTAACCCTGAGGGCTGAGGCTGTCATTTTAGTCCTTTACAGCAGTTACTGTAGGCGTGTATCCAATGGAGCTCACACACAGAGCCATTGTGTGTGTGCATGTGTGTGATTCAGATTGACTGATAGATGATGGCTGCAGGGCAGGTGGGCATCGAGTCATCTGCCAGTGTGGCGATGTGGGTGGATGGAGTGGAAAAGGGTGGAAAATGCTGTGCTGGGAGGGGTGGAAGAGAGTAAGGCAGGTAAAGGTAGACTGCCGGCCAGGCTGACACTCAGCCTCATGGGAAACTAGTTCCACCTCTGCTTAAGGGCAACCAAAATAATGTGGGAAAGGGGAATAAGGCAGAAGGGGAAAGGTCAAAGGTCAAAATATGGGGAACAGGAGGGGATTTAAGTAACTGAGAAATGCAAATGCATCGTGTTACTGTTTTATTAGTCGCTCTGCCTCAGAAAGGAGCAGGGTGCATTAGATACTGGGAAGTCACAGGAACAGACATAAAAGTACACCTTAAAACAGGGGAATTCTGGTAAGCAATAGGAAAAAACGAGGGGATGATTAGTAACCACAGGAATGAAAGACAGTGAGCGGCATGCTCAGGCAGAATTAAAAAAAATATAAAAAGAGCAAAAAAAGAAATAAATAAAGTGAGGTGTGTAATATATCACCACAGATATGTTACCAAATCAACAGGTGATGTCATCTGGTTGAACATGAAACCGTCACGCTGGGTTTGGGATGGCAGGGTTGAAATGGGAGAGGGAGTGTAACTGCAACCTGGTAAAAGAAGCAAAAACTGTTCTCTCCATTCTCATTATCCTATCATCTCTCCCGCTCTCTCCAGTTTACATCAAAGCTCCTCTGTCTCTCCCTCCCTCTCCCCCTCACCTCCCCTAAGCCGCTCTGCTATTTGCTCTGTCGAGGCTTAAGATGGAGGGATTTTGCCCTCTTCTGCCTGCATGTCAGTTCATTTCCAGTACGACGTGCTGTATGCAGGGCCTGCATCTATCAGCAATGAGATATAAGCTGCTATGAATGTCAAGGGTCAACTTATGATATTATTCTGCTGTTAATGGCCCGCCGTGTTATAGGGCCCCTAATACCCCTGGAAATGAGCGCTCAGACAGCTGCATAGTGTGTGTGTGTGTGTGTGTGTCGCATCTGTGAGACCACCCTGGACTGACTCACATGACCAGTGCGCTTTCAAATTCTAAGCGGGATTCAAACTTGGAGAAATACTTTTTTTTATGGACTCGACCACAGCTGCACACACACACACACACCAACACTACCGGCCATCATGTCCTTTGCACTTCAGCCAGCTCTGACCTTTAGTTTATAGTCCCACTTTGGCACTTTACTTTCTCTAAAGCACTACAAACACAGCAACTTTAGAAAAAATAAACGACATCTAATGCCATTTGGTCGAAGTGTGCACATGTGTTTGGGGAAAACACAGGGACGCATTATTCAGTTTGCATTCATCAAAATTACATTAGTTTCAGCCTTACCCAGTGTGAAGTCAAAAGATGTACACCAGGAGCCTTGTAAATATTACTTCACTGTAATTCCAAAGTGGCCACAGGTGCAGCCCTCATGCATTTATTAAAAGCACATTTGAATTTTTAAACTGTTGAATTGCATTGTGTTGTGATGCTGATCTGCAGATTCACTTCATGCCTCTCCCCTCCCGCTGCAATGAGCAATAAAAGGCTCAGAGGAGTTTAAAGGGGGTGGGGGGTTCACTGTCCACCACAGCCACATTTTTAAAGGTTCCCACAGAGGCTGGTTTAAGAGCAAGGCTTCTACACAGAATACTCTAGGTCTCTAACCTATACGTTCTTTCACACATGGCTAGATTACTGGTGTCATGTGGAACATTTAAGCATCAATAATTCAGTGTCACATTCATTTAGAGACATAAAAACAATTACAATAAACAAAAAAAAAACGACCACAGCTGGGCAGAATAGCAGCCTTTGTTGGCCTCCATGCTGCATAATACATAGTCTCTGCAATAAAAAGTAAAGGCAATTATGGGAAATGTGGACCCAAACTAAAAATACTTGTGACATGAGACAGAGGGTACCAAACATCTTGATGCAATTGAGTACAGCATTTATACTAAGGTAATGTATTCATATTATGATAGCTGTATAACAGTGATTAATAATTCTAGACTGGGCAATTTTTAAATCTGTGCATGAAGGCAGTCATTAAGGAGAGAAAACTTTTATTTCATATTTTCTGGATGACAGTGTTCCACCAAGCTAGAACAGATGTCACGAGGACTGTCGGACTGGGTCTGATTCATTTCCTTTGCCTGGAGTGGGCCTGCATTGTGCTCCATCCAGTTCTAATTCAGCAGTTTCTGTTTTTCATTTTATTAATAAAAGCAGTGCAGAGAGCTGTGGTGGAAAAAAAAAGTATATATATATTACGACCATTTAAGTAACACCACAATGCAAAAGCACACCAGTTCACCATTTAAAACTTTACTTAAAGTAAGAAGATAGATATATTAGCGAGATCATTTAGTCCTCACTCTGATGAACAGCCTCTTTCAGGGCATTAAATTATCAGTCAATTAAAGTATAAAGTGTACGCAGTATTTTAACATTAGCCAGTCAAGGTGGAACTAAATCTAACTACTTCACACTCAGTTGGAAATTTATTAGACATAACTAGTTAAAACTAACTGTCTAATCCAACAGCCCTGCACTAAATCCTCCTTCACCAAGGTGAAGGCTGTAGTTTGTGCTGGAGTGAGCTGCACAGAGATGTCTGTCAGATTAGTCTCATTGATATGAGGTGGACAAAATAACAGGAACAGCTGTCAGTGTAACAACAAATGATGTGCGACCCTTATCTTGGTTCAGTAGTCTGAGCCTGCTTGATCTTTCCACAGCCATCTGCAGACTCCTGGTCCATGACCTTGACTGTCTCCCAGTCAATTCTGTGACCCATTTTCAACATACAGATGTTGTTATCTGCTTCTGGAGTTCATTAGCTTCAGGATCCACGCTTTTTCCCTCAACGTGGTGTTTCCCGCTCCAAATATACAGCTCTTAAAAATTATCTTTATTTGGAATGAATGCCCGTCACCCTCTCTGCAGCTGCAAAATACTGTTAAAAGAAAAGTACTTCTACAAAAACACAAACATCTAAAACTATAGCTCACTTTATAAGTAACTACCAATAAAAAAAAAAAAAAAAGAGATCTTTAATTATGGCTCATATTAATACAAACTGCTGTGGCTACACTTTCTTTCTGTACTGTGGATGTTGCGCCTGGTTTTTAAAGAAGTGCACGACATCCTCTGATACAGAAGCAACGTTTTCACAAAATGGCACCAATTCTAGCTTTTCTTTGCCCTCAATAACCCTCATCCTGTTGCACTACCTGGCTTGATTTACGGTCGTCAAGGTAACCACTCCATTATAAGCCTAATAGCTCGCACAGAACAATGCATGTCATAATTCTGACAAATTTCTGTATGGCTCACTGGGAAATCATTGTCATCATAATTGCCATTACATGTGTGTACCACAGCATGGGCACTTACCTAGGCACCTGGTATGTATTTTTTAAGCGGTCTGCTTCTGACAGCACCGACAAAGAGGGCAGAAAAAACACCACACTCAAATCTGTTCTATGCAGCTTTTACTCAGACTCCTACTGTTTGCTGTTTGCTTTTCCAAGGCGATTTCTTTTTTTTTTTTCTTTACTTAACTATTTCTTATTCAGGCAGCAGGAGACTGACGCAGAAGCACAAGAGAGACGGTCTGCGGCGTCAGGACTCCATGAGCTACGACGATACACAGCACAGAAATTGAAAAGTCGCAGCTCCTTTGCAGAGGGATCATATTCCTACTTTGTAGAAGTGATGAGCGCAGCACAGAGACGGGGTGATAAAGCGGGAAGCTGCAGTCCTAGGTATGCCGAGGCCCTCTGCATAATGAACGGTATAATTATTGTCTGTTCCTGTACTGTATTGTGTTGGGTGTTAATCCTAACAGATGAGAGCTCAGGTGGACAGGAGGCAGTGAAGAGCGGAGAGGCTGTTGCAGGGTTTAGTTTGCTGTGGCCTAGGCTGTAATGAAGCAGGTGGATGCATTGGTGGTAGAGGAGGGAGCTGTAATCTGGGAGGCTGTCTGCTTTATTACCCCATGTCTTGTCATGAGGGCACCCCACATACACACACACACACACACACACACACATATATATGAGAAAAAGAGCAGAGATACAAAGGGAAAGATAAAGTGAGAGAACAAATCTGAATGTGTGAAGTATAGAACCGGAGGGAGGGAGGGAGGAAGGGGAAGCAATCAACCGCCTGGTTCCAATCATATTCCTCTCTTTCTTTTCACTGAAGCCCTGCTCCCAGCTCCGCATTTGGACGCATTAAGTTGCCTAAATTATTTCATAAGCATCTCGGCCTTCACCACCAGCGAAGGCAGAATGCAAGGGAATGATGTACAAGGCACTGATTAGACCTAATTATGAATCCTGATTAAGGCTTTTAATTAGTCGAGCCAGCACTTCAGCTGGAGAGGGCGGCAGAGATGGAGAAGACAGTAGGAGAGAAGGGCGGGAGAGGATGGGAGGAGGGGCACGTGGGCATTTGAGGGACCATGAAAGAGGACTGATCAATCCATTCTGATTATTATTGTGAATAATATAATATTGAAAAGAACAAGTGATACATGGGGGAGAAAAATCACAGATAGGGAGGAAGAGGGTTTGACTCGGCTTGATCTGCTCTGAGCATTAAACATTTTAGTCTAAGCCAAAACCGATTTAGCAGGTTACAGTCTTTTGTAAGCTCTCACTCTTTTTTAAAATAGTTGGCAGTGACTTATGAAAGATACTTTTTAAAAAAAATAATAATACTAAGCAAGCAATTTTTGGATCGGGCATATATGGCTCAGTTCAATGTCAACCCAAAACAATGCAAAATATCATGTCATGGTGCAGCTCCAGTGTATTTTAATGAAACAAGCTTTGGAAACTATTTGGTTTATTAGTGTTAGAATAGTGGAGGCCTCACAGTGAGAAATGCTATTAAGGTTGCTTAATGGTTTCTAAGATTTCAACCGTATCCCACAGTCAGCAGAAGGAGTGGTCTTAGGTGATTAGAGCTGTCAGGTTTTTCAAAAAATGAAATTCAAAGTAACATTTAAGTCTGAAGTAGCATTATTTAAAAAGCAACCATAAGAACTAAAATACTTTGTGGAAATGAATATTTCGATCTATGCTATACAATGCACCTTTGCACTTTACTTATTAGATTTCCATTTTGCCTTTCTGTGGGGAGTTTCCTTCTCGTGCCTGGGTGGGTTTTCTCTGGGTACTCTGGTTGAAGTACAGGTTCAGCAGTGACTCCAAGTGCCTGTAGGTGTGACTGTGAATTGTCTGTCTCTGTGTCAGCCCTGTGAGGCTGACGAATTGTGTAATCCTGATAGGAATAAGTGACTAACAAATGGATAATTTAGTACTTTAAATCTTGAATAAAAAGTGACATATCTAGCTGTCTTAGAACCAGCCAACATGGACTAGAAGTGCTCACAATAATGGAACATTTTCATAATAGTAAAAAATCTGCTGTTCCACGACATTTAAGTAAGCTTTTTCTGCTGATGACACAATCTGTAACTCCAAATGAAGTGAGCTGAGAGAACACTGTTTTCATTACCCTTATATGTTATGTTAACTTAAACTAAATGATAAAAAAAATCAGGTAAAATAATTTTAAAAAAGTGAACTGAACCAAAAAAACAAAAAAAAGATTTGACATTTTTTCATCTGGTTCAGAAAATCCATCCATCCATCCAACATCTATACCCACTTATTCCTTAACCAGGGTCACAGGGATCTGCTGGAGCCTATCCCAGCTCTCTTTGGGTGAAAGGCAGGGGTCCACCCTGGACAGGTCACCAGTCCATCACAGGGCCACATAGAGACAAACAACCTCACACACTCACACTCACTCCTATGGGCAATTTAGAGTCACCAATCAACCTGACATACATGTTTTTGGACTGTGGGAGGAAACCAGAGTACCTGGAGAAAACCCACACAAGCACAGGGAGAACATGCAGACTCCACACAGAAAGGCCCCTGATGGGTTTCAAACCAGGAACCTTCTTGCTGTGAGGCAACAGTGTTAACTACAGGCTAACCACCAGCATGGTGGTTCAGAAAATAACACTAAAAACAGAAGCGAACTAACCACAGCCATTGTAATAACTACAAAACTCATTTGCCAACAAACTGAAAGCAACAGAGACTGATTGTAAACACATCTTGATTTTGAAGATAATACAGACACCAAACACTGCTGTCCTGCCTTTTATTCTGAAAGCAGAATGGAAGAACAGAGTGACCCCAATAGTCAGAAGTAAATGCCAATTGCTTCAAACATTATGAGCATGAGAATCCCTGCTTGCTTGATGTAGTTACGCAAAACCTCTTGTGTTCTAGGAAGTTCCAGTTTAAGTTAGGCTGGTACTCCCAGACCAGACTAAATTCAACCTGGCTCTAAAATGAGCCAAGAGGCGACTGATTGTGAGCTTTAATAGGGCCTAATTTGGTGGATCTTAAAACTGCCGGTCATTCTGGAAATGTTTCAATATTGTGAATAAGATATAATGGATTTTTTGCTGCTGACCTTTATATTGTCAATCTTCAATACATTGCTCTTGTATGAGTGTTGGTAAGTTAATTCACATAAACGCTGCTGCTGAGGCTGTGTAAATAACTTCAACAGCTCAAGCACCATGTTACCTCAGACTGCAACTAAGCTACAAGCATCTCTGCTAACCCCTGAACAAAGATATTTTCATAAAGGACAATCTTAGCTAACTCTTTATTTTGCATTCTATTTACTCAGGCTTTTAATCAGTATTATTTATTATTTAATCAGTAGTCCCATGGGGTTTTGTCTGGAGAGTACAGGGACGTATGTTAAGTATGAGAAACACATCTGTGCCTTTCACCAGAGACTAGAAGAGAATGCTGATATTTCCCTTTGACTTTTCCACCAGTGTTTGCATCCATCCTTCTGATCTTCCTCTGTAGGAGGGCCCTGATTCGCCTCAGTGCTGCTGAGCTCCACGTTTTGACAGATCCTTGTTACAAACATAACCTCTCAGTTGTTACATTCTTCGCCTCTCATCTTCCTCCTTTCCTCATTTTCTTGTGCTTTTCCTTTGTTCTGCTTCCCATCTGGCTTTTTTTTTTTTTTTCCACCCCTCAAAGTATTTCATAGATTCTCCCTCTCATACACACACACACACACACACACACACACACACTCTCTCCTCTCTCTACTGTAGACCATTTGGCACAAACCTCATCTCTCCTCCTCTCATCCCTCGCTCTCACCTCAATTTTCGGCTGTTGCATAATTAATTAGCAGCACTGTTCACTATCAATGCAATTACTCCAGAGAATGGAGAAAGAGAGAAAGGGAGAAAGATGAGTGGTGAGGGTGTGGAGGAGGGGGGGATAAAATGGGAATACAGGACCAAAATGGAGATGCCATGAAAAACATGGAATAAAAAGGAGAGAGAGAAAGGGTGAGTGATTTTAGCCCTTAAAGGGATGAAGTAAAATGGCCTAAAATCAAAGTGGTCATTTTAACAATGCAAAATCCATTTGGAGGCTCAGGGATCCAGATGGAGACAACACAGACTTGGCACAAAACACATTTATACACCACCACATATTAAAAATGACTTCAGTCTATACAGATTTATCTCTATCTCATTTAAGATCTTAGATTGATAAAATTACATACATCACCACTCTTTTCTGGGGTGGGATGTTTAAAATGGTACGTTCATGACTAAACATCTGTATATGCACAAATCTTTATGGCAGATTTACACAGCTGAGTCACTGTGAAAGTGTTTGCATGTGCTCAAGCCCAACTCTGATTCCCAAAATTATTCATAAACGTATGTCAACACTCCCTTGTTTAATCTTGTTTGAACATAACACAGACTCATTCCATTCCTGATCTGACAGTGGTGATGCCGATAGTGTTACACAAAGGCCTATGCATACAGAGTACTCTGACCCATAACAGCCTACTTATAAGAATAATGACGCATAAGTGGGTCAGATTTATGATTTACTTATTCCCACAGTAATTGTAAGAAGGAGTGGGTGACCTTCCAAAACATTTTACCCATACTGGAATGATTGAAAGCCAGCGAACAGAGATACTTATTCATGCAGCTATAACTATTACTGAAACTGCTGTTGAAAGCTATGATGTCATGAAAAAAAGTGGTTTCGAATGAAGCGACACACATGTTGCAAAGCATGCGTGAAGGTATGCACATTTTTAACGATAAAACACCCCATTCTGTGTGGAGAAGTGTTTTTCTTTCATCCAGATATATCATTTATACATCTGACCTGTGCTTTTTTTTTTTTTTTATATCACACTGACTGGTGCAAAAAAGGGAGGCCCTTCAATTGCGGGTCAAAACAAGGTGACATATTTGGTAGTGATTGACCCAGATAAGTACAGCAACATTTGCTAGAAATGACATTTCTGTCGTTGCCTGGCTTGTAACAGGCCTATCAGCTGGTATATTGTTACAACAGAAAAAGGATTTCAATTTACTCGCAGTAAAACGTACAGTATTGCCACCAGATGACAAAGATGACAAATTATTTATTGTGTCACCAGAACCATTTTCCCTCCATGCCATTTACTACAGCCCCTTGTAAAAAGAAAGACTGAAAGTGAGAAATATGACTGCAGACTCTTGTTTCATTCCACGTGGGACCTTTGATCATTTCCGTGCAAAGAGCCTTTAGCAGAGATTTAGCCAACACCCATTACTTACTACGTGGCAATTAACACAAAGCCAGTGCATTCAAGGATCGATGCCATTTGTCTGTGTTTAATTTGTTAGCCAGACATCATATTACGCTGTTGTGATGCCGGAGTCCATTATTTCATCCATGACTGAGGGATCTGGGGAGTATGCTGCATATGGAGAGGCTCACCATACCAAATCGCCAACAGAGAGAAGATGTTCTCTAGAGTCTGACAGCCCATAAATGACAGATGGACTAATACGACTTAATTCCTTCAGCTTGTAATTCTTTGTCCTGCTCTTAACAATGTAATTGCAATTCAAGGCTGGATGTATTTTCATGTTACAATGCAACTGGTGTTACTCTGTGCTATACATTTGCACTCTGCCACTTTGCATTTCTACGCTCTGCGTCGTGAACTTTCAAGTCTATTTGATTTGAAGCAGATACTGCTCTTCTTCATACTGAAAAGACAAATAAATAAACAGGATGTGTTAAAAACATGTCAAGTAAACTGAGATGGAGCCACTGAGAAAGCTATTTCAGCGTATCCTGCTTCCCTATTCATCTGTAGCCCATTCAGACTCATTTGATTGTAGTTTCTATGGCTTTACTTTCAGACATCCATTACTGAAATAGCAATTGTATGAGCATTAACGAGTGAGTCACACAGAGGAGCAGCAAGACCGAATGGAAACTGTTTTAAAAAAATTTGAGACAACATGCATATGCAATCATTTGCATCCACATATACACACACACACACACACACACACACACACACAGACACACAGAAATAACCTGGAAGGTATTCCTAATTACAGGCAAATGTATTCATTGATATTGTTGCAGCACTTTATCATCTGAGGATGTGATTTGCATTGAAATGTTTTTTGCTGTTGTGTTAATTGTTTACTGTGGGCTAATTAAAGCCTGCCTGCCATTAATGATGATCACTGCTCTCTGCAGATGGAGACAATGGTGACAGACCCTGACAGAGGGAGGACAGGAACAAAGGAGACTGACAGAGAGAGGCAGAGAAAAAGACAGAATGGAGGGGGGGTGTCACTGTATAAGGATCCTTCAAAGTTAGCATGGTTTTAGATGCCCCAAAGTCCGACTGTCAGTCTAACACTTTGGCCCACACTAGTGTCACAACATCTACTTCTTGTGCAGTCATGTTCCCCACAGGATGGGTTTCTTGACTTCTTCTGTGGTGCCAATAGCAAGTCAAAGTTTTTTAATCTACTATACTATAAGTTTAAAAGACTCCACAATGAGGTTCACTATGTGATAGCAATGAAATTTAGTACACCCACTCATTCAGGCACCCCTTAGTGACCCTTTTTACTTTTCCTGTTGCACCATCATCAGCTCAAAATATCTAAGAGACACTGGAGATATACTATATACAGCTAAAAGTCTACATATACCACAAAAGAGAATGTGTGTTTGTCATGAATGTAGAATAATGTCAAAATGACAAAGTGTAAATCAGTGATAAAGATTTAACTCCTTAAAGAAAGTCTGATAGTAGCTTGTATAAAAAAAAATGTATGGATTGTGTGTGTGTGTGTGTGTGTGTTATATTCTTAAGCTTGTATATTTCTGCATGTTGGCCTGTTTGTGTGGGTGCCTGTGTGTAACGAACAGTGTGCAGGCCTGTGTCAATCACTGTTAGATGAAGTGGATGTGTTTGTTAGTGGATGTCTTTCTCCATCACTGAGTGTCCATCCACATTAGATCCTATGGCAGGATTAAGTGGCACTGTTGAAGGTACATGGCGGCCAGGAGTGGTTATATCTTCATTTACAGCTGGCAGCTAGTGATTTGTTCCTGTGCACATCTCACAGGTCTGTGTGTGTGTGTGTGTGTGTGTGTGTGTGTGTGTGTGTGTGTGTGTGAGAGAGCAAAAGAGAGAAAGCATATCAGTATGCATGCATACACACAAAATCTGGGTTAAATGGGGAGAGAAGATATTTCAGCTGAAGTTGATTGACTGTGCATACGTAACAATAGGTGTGTATGTGAGAGAAACAGTGAGTAGATAGAGTGATAAATGGAAAATAGGAGGAGAAAGCTAATCTCTATTGATAAGAGAAGAAAGATCACAGGTGAAGGTTGGTGATGTAGAATCGATCAGTATATCAGGTTGGTTTCCCAAAAACAAACAAGGCAGGAGGCACCTGGGAACACAAGTTACAAATCAAACCTGATAAAATTACCCCTGTAGGGTAGACTGTCCAACAGGGTAGACCTTTATACATCAGGTACAGTATGTAGACTGACTCAGAGTCTGAGAGACTCTGACTTTGACTTCTAGCTTCTTATTGAAGTCAAGCTCCAAAACCAATGGATCCTACACTTCCCAAAATGTAACTCACTTTTTTAGCATCAGGTTCCCGCAAACCACAATTCATTTTTCCACTCTGTCTTTATATAGAAAGTTAACTTTACATGTTTATTAGTGAGCTTTAGAGGTTCTGCCAGACAGAGCCAGGCTTGCAGGTTCCAAGTCCTTATGTTATTCCAAAATAATCTGTTGCTGCCTGTAGGTTTATTACTCATCCTTTGTAAGCATACAAGCATGAAGATGCTATCAATTTTCTCATCTAACCCTCAGCAAGAAAACAAGTAAATGTTTCCTAACATGTCAAACTCTTCCTTTAAGGTGTAAAAGAGCTTAGTACATGTCAGTCTAGGCGAGATATTCACAGGCCTTTCTGAGTGTGGGTACCTACAGGGCTGGTTGGACATCTGTCACCGCTGTGTTACTGTAGACTGGTTCAACTGCACTGATGTTTCTTTAAAGTACTGGTATAACATATCCAACAAGACAAAACATGTATTTGTTATATTTGCCCTTGTACTGTTGTATATATTCGTGTGTGTGTGTGTGTAGATTAAAGTGAGGAGAGACAGACACAGCTCCTTTTCAGCCATCTGCCAATTTTACTGCCCCACGGCAAAAACAAAATGACTATACATAAAATAAGTACAAAGGAATTAGATCCACTGATGTGGAATATGAATTACACAGTTTTGCAGCAGGTGAGACAACCCGTGTTAATTTGGACCTAGCCATGCTTAGCCATGTATGTCCTTCCTCGTCCAAGCTTACAATGCCAGCTACCACCAGCACCTGCTTCCTCTCAGCTCCTGCCCGAACAAATAAAAACACTTTCATATCAGCATCAGGGCATGCTCCACTTTTTCTTTTAACAACTCGTGTAATTTTATGTAGGAAACAAGGCTGATAGCAGCTGCAAGGAACTAACGTTCAAAAAATTATTTGCTGTAGAACTAAGTCTGCAAGCCTAAAATCCCCACTTAAAAGCTGGGTAAACTGTGCGTGTTTATCCTCTAACGGTGCCAATCAGGTCTTTGTCTATCTCGCTGCCCCCAGGGTCCTGGCCCATATGCCTGCCTGGTCTGCAAGCCTGGTCACACAGGTCAGGACCCTGCCAGCCTCACTGTGACACGAGTCTGTGTGCGTGAAAGCGCGTGTGTGTCCATCTGTTACAATTGAGGTGTGTCGTGTGACAGATCACCCCTGACCCCACCCCTCCGAGAGGGAATAAGTGTGTGTGGATTTCTCTGGTTACACACTACAGATGTAAACTGTGTTCACATGCGTTTGCCTGTGAACATGGTCGCATTAGTGTGCTTGCTCCAGGCCCCATATGTCTGTATCTATCTTTATAAGCAATAGGCCTGGCCCCCAACCACCAATATCAGAACCACTTCTCCTTCCAACACCACCTCCACCCAGCCCCCCACTCTTATGAGTATATTCTGAACCAGATGGGGTGCCAGGGTCACCTCTGACCCCTGCTGCACTGTGACTGATGGGACAGCCCAGCCCTGTAACCCCCCTCTATTGTACCCTGATGGGCATCTGACACCACACGGGCCCGTTCATTAAAAGCACAACCACCACACACCTGAGCTTTTTAATAAGTCTGCCAATCAGTGTTTATTCTATAGGCAATATATTACAATAAATCTTGGTTGTTGCAAATTTATCAGAGCAGAATCAATCATTTGTCATGTGGCATTTTAGCTGCGTAATAACACTGACAGTCAATGCATTAGACAACAGAAAGCAAGTGACCTGTAGTTAAAGGGTCAATTCATCAAAATGACAAAAAAAAAAAAAAAAAAAAATTCAAACAAAAAGCTCTCTCCCCGCTACCTGTAGTGGCTTCAAGCCATAGATATCTGTCACTGATATTTCTGTTTCCCTTCCAACACAGTGGGAGTTAAAGAAGCCTGGTTTGTGAGGCCTGTAATCTGTAGACTAAAATAACAGTTAAAAGTTCTTGTTTTTCATTTCTGTGTGCATCATCTCTGCTGTTTCACAGCATAGTCAGGAACCTATTCACATATAACTAAAACTAGTGGAAGTGAGAGATCAAATGTATTATTTAGTAATTTACATGAACTGACCCTTTAAGCCAAAACTTTCTTGTAGTTTCTACCAAACATGAAAACATTTTCTCAAAGGAGTTCACCACAGCTTTTCTGTGTCTGATAATTCTGTGACACTGTATTCTTCTCTGCACTGTTTTTCATCCATGCCCTCTTGTCCTCGTCTCATCAACTTTGTGCTGGGCTGTGAAGTGTTGCTATTTTTGCGGTGTAAAGTGTGCATCAAGGCCATCAGGAGGAGGTGGATTTTTGTCTCGCAGAATCTGAGGGAATGCCTTACACTAACGCTCTGAGACAAATTAGCATACAGATCCAGCCGGGGCTGCTGTAAATCCATTTTTCTCCTTGCAGATCTGTAATAAACACCTTCTTTTCTTATGAGAACTATTTTTTTTCCTCCTTTGATGATTGCTTTTTCCCTCAGTGTGTGGGAAGTATTATGCGATTGGTACAGCATGCTGCAATATTAAGTGTAATGTGGGTTTTTTTTGGGATACTTATCAGTGTATCGGGCGAGATTGAAATCATATGGTTGCATGGGCCCAGTGGCGTGCAAATCTCTTTAGGGCAGAGGTGATAAGCCAAAAAAGTTATTTCCTCCAAAATGCCAGGGAAGGTTGCAGAGGTCAATCTGCTTCCCTAACAGGAAAAAAATGATTATCTTTGACTTTTGAGAAAGAGATTACAGTTTCATTCTGTTATAAAAGTGCAATTTTAAAAAAATGCATTGGCTTCAATGTGGTCATATTCACTAAAGTGTGTGCTTGGTGCAGTAGTTGTTGTTTTACGATTATCTTTGAACAGTTGCAATTACATTACGGGGAACAAAAGGAAAATAACATGAGCAGACAAAGATAAGACAAAACGCAAGTGGCACGGATGATAAAAACAACATATGGGTCCATTTCTTTTTCACAGTGACTGACATAACTCTTACTTGAAGCACTTGCAGCAAGGAAAACTGGCTCATGAGTTTAAACTGGTTTTTTGAAGTTAGAAAATCTGCTTTTGATTTGTCTTATTTTCAAAAGCGTAGGTTACAAATCAAGTGGACTGGACTGAGAGCACTGAGGAAAATCTAAATGAAAACAATCCAAAAAGCTATTTGCCATCTGCAATCCATATCCTTTGGGAAAATGTGCATATGCAACAGTGAAATAACTGAGGAAAAACCATTTGGGGCTTTAAAGGTCAAATGTTGCCTGTGAAGCACTGTCCATACTCAAATGAGGCCCCTGGGGCCATGTTTTGAAGTGAGCGTTTAAAATGAGTACAGTGAATAGCACAAGCAGTCACCTCTCACATTCTGAAGGTTACATTATTTAAAAAGGTCAGCCTATCCCAGAATGAAGGGCTTCCAGGACTGCATGCCACATACAGTAGCCCTGCACAAGACCACAACTGCTGACTCTGACTCAGCTTGGAGGTGTCATTTTAGCATGCTTCTTCAATTTGCCCTTTCTGAGGTACAATTTGGTGTTGACCTTTACATTTTAATATTGGTGTATGTTTCACCACATATGTTCTACTCATTATAAGTCAGCAGAATCCTCCAACTGTGAAATACAAATGGAAGCTGTACGATAATATAAGAAAAAAGATTGACTGAAACATGCCACTGCGAGGATCCTTCTACCATATAATCCATCACAGATTATTTATTTCATGCCAGAAATGATAATCAGCATCCAGTGGCCAATTTCTCTGATCTCTTAACATCTGGACTACTTACTCTGTCCAGTATTGCATTGTCTCAGAAAAGTTCACATCTGCAGCATATGTTTGATTTGGCCACTGTTTCCACTGTTGAACCCTGGGACATCATATGATTTAAGAAGCTCCTCCATTGTCTGTTTCGTACTTCGCCTTTCCACCAGATAAACAAATTCAGTGCCTCCCTATCATCCAATCCCAGGGATTATCTCTGGAGACCACACAAACATAATGGGTCTTGATGAGCAGCTTCCATGATCCTCCTGGATTTACACCCACATTGTTATCAAGCTTTCATTAGCAATTTCCATAAGAAAAAATGAGATGCATTTTTACACTGGTAAAATAATCAAACGATCACTGTCTTTGGCAAAATGTGGTAATTTAAAATGCTATTTTACAGATTACAGACATGGCAGATTCATACAGGATTAAGAACAACATGTGCAATTATTACAAATCCCAGCGTGGCCTGAGGTGATACTGTACAAGTCCTGTGCAAAAAGTGAATTATTATGATGCTAAACCAGAAACTTACTTCAAAACAGATTAGTGTGAACACCATGCTAATTTTTTATCTCCAGCCATAATTAACCTTTATTCAGGTTGTGTTAAATGACTGCAACTCTAATCTCACAATCAGCCTTTGGTGTCGCAAGAAAATTGTTGCCTCAGTGACAATCAACACCATTGTTTCATGTGGCCTGATTTGGATCTGAGGACTTGACTTTGAGAAAACTTCTGAGTGATGGAAAGGTTAGAAGGCAGTTGCTTAGAAAAGTAAGAAAGTATGTGACTTAAAGCAAGTAATGAGGTTAATTATTTAACAATGGTGCAACAGAATGGACCATCGATTCCCGTTTCGGTAAACTTCAAGCACTAAAAGATCTTCCATATCTGTTTTATTATTTCTTCCCCAGTTGGTTTTGGTTTCAAATAAGTCCAACTATCGTTCTGTTTTGCTCAGTGCAAGAAAGACACAATTAAAGCAGGCAATGCTCCCACTGTACAACTCTGGATGACCTTAACAACATGTGTCTTATTCAATATTCCAATGGCTGTAAGTATTGGTAGATAGCACAGCATTGATTTGTGTTGTAAAGGCTGTTTGTGAGCGCAGAGAGCACTTACAAATGGTGCCAGACAGAACAAGCTGACTGCTTCTGGCCAATTAATTAGCTGGTGTCACACATGTCATCAATCGTGACATACAAACTGACTTACAAACTCTGTTCTACAAGCTCCCCATGTACTGTAGTGAGTACTAACATAATGAAACACTGAATGTAATGTGGTGAGGCTGCCAGTTTGTTATTGCACACAGAAGGGCATGAGTCGGTTTTACCCTTTGCCACTTGCAGCCACTGCGGTAACTGAGCTTGTATGTGTGATGTGTTGGGATACAACAAGCCTGAAGCAGTGAAGTTTATTGCTCGGGTTTTATTTGTTTAGTCTAGTGGCTACAAAGCCATTCAAATGCTGGTGGCACTAAAGAACCACACCAAAATACAAATCCCCTTCAGAGGAAACTTTGTAGCATTTTGTGCTACTAAATGCACATAAAACGACCCATAGGGTCTTAGCCAACCTAGCAGCGAGGCTCTGAGGATGGCAATGCTGATTTGTCGCTTAGACAGTCCAGCACTTTGGCCTCAACTAAAATACCTCAACTATTTGATACACACATTTATGATCCCCAGAAGAGTAATCCTAATAACGTTGGAGACCAACCCTGACTTTTCCTCAAAAGCCACATTAACGCTGAGGCCCCTCCAGGAAAAACCGTAACAACTTTGCGACCTTTTAACTCTTCATCTGGTGCGATCAGAATCGGAACTCTGGATTTTTCTCCTAAGTTATGGCTAAATAACGACAGGTTATCTTCAGCTATACTACGTACTATGTTTAGCGCTTATGTTAGCATGCTAACACACTAAGATGATGACCATAGTAACCATTAACTGCGGACCATCAGCAGCATAGCCGTGGTTGCATGCTAATGTAAGCAATTACCTCAAAGCACTGCTGTGCATTCGCCTCACAGCATCGCTAACGTGGCTGTCAACTTCCACTAACTGGAAACCACCGCTTGGACTGTTGCTTGTCTCGAGCGGTTTCTTCATGTTTTCATAACTGGGGTCACTGCCAAATAAGACCAATCTGGTAACAAGCATGGACAGGTCCATCGTCAGAAGCCAAAAGCTCTGATCTATTGCGACGACAGATTACTAAACCTGTCCAATAAAGAAGCTTGTAGTCTTTCAGCAGAACAGGAGCTTTCTTGCTAGGCCTTAGCAAAGCAGAACAATCTGTGGGTTTACTTGAGTGCAACAGTTGAAGCCAAAAAAATAATGACCTAAAAAAAAGGGAGAGTTGTACAATGTCTCTTTTCAAGCCAGAGTCTACCAGTAATGAGGTATTGTCAACCTTAACAAAACAAATGGAACAAAGCAAACTTTCCCAGTGTGGTTTGGATTGCAGACACCAAACTGCAGGTGTGATATTACTTTTTCCTGTTTATTCCAAAAAGTACAAAATCCAACAACCAGTGCAGCAAACATTTCTGTCCCTCCCTGAATACAATCAAAGAAATACACTATTTGTATTGCCAATGCAATTTCCAAGCAAGGGACGCCTTTGGTTCTCGAGCAATAGCTGCTCGTACTGATGATACAGCCTGTAGTCAGTGAGATGGAGAAGTAGCTACCGTGGACAATGATTTGACTCACTGCTTGTATTTTGAAGACTTGCTATGGGAAATGTCCACGCTCTGCTTCTTCTCATTCTGCAGCCTTAGAATCATTGTTTGTCAGCATTAGTCATCCTCTCGCCCGCTTTCTCCTCCACTCATACCTTTCCTTGGTCACCTCGCTCGCTATCTCACCATGTCTGCGTTCTCCCGGGCGACCCCCAAAGTCCTCCTGATCCCAAACAAAGGTAGAGTGCTTGAACTGGCTTTAGGGGTAAAAGACTCAGAGAATGTAATGTATCAGTTTCTACCCAGGCTGCCAGTGGGAACAAATATTGACATGTAATTCTTTTTTTTTCCTTTCCCTTCTCTGTGGCCAAGCCTTCACTTCCATTACAGCTGTGAGGGAGAGTGGGAGGGAGCGTCAGAGTCACCAGGGAGACTGACATGAATGATATATTTTTCCTTCTTTTCTCCCGTTTCTGCCCGCTGCCTCTCTCCTGTCCGTGCTCTTTCTTTTCCGAGGTTGCTCGGCTTTTGCTCACGTCCTGTTGTTGATCTCTCCGGTGAGAAAGCGAAGCCCTTTCCAACAAGGTAAATAGCCATTAGATAGTGAGTGAGTGGGAAAGAGGCAAGAGAATAAAACACACAAAGTGAGAAAGACAGGGGGAAGAGATGAAACTTGCAGAAGGTCATTTGTTGCTTTTTCAATATCCTCAAGCCCCCCCCCCTCGTCCCCTCGTCCCACCTTTTATTTTATCCATGTGCCTATTTGTCTTTGCTTGAATTGTGTCTTGACTACAGTAAGACAGCAAGGGCCTTTTACTATTCACGACTTGTAATATAAGAACACCATGGCTGCTTCTCACAAGGTAGTAAGATTTCTCATTACCTCTCTTTATTTATCTTGCCAGCACAGAGACATGGAGTGAGGGACGCGGAGACAAAAAGACAGAGAGTGATGTGAGGAGAAGGGAAAATAAGTGATTTCTTTTATTATTTAAGCACAATATCCTGTTCCAGTGGCAGTGATGTAACATTTCCAAGACCTAAGCCGGGCTGGCGCTCCACTCTGCCTATCACACATTGGACACATATTATTGATCACAGATGCTTGCTGGTTGCTTCAACTCAGTTTGGCCTCTGACTTTTCCGTCTGCCTTTCTTCTTCACTTTGTCTGTATCTCCCCTCCATCCTGCTGCCTTTCCCAAGCACCCCTCTTCTCATCTTCCTCCATCTGCCACCCCTCTTCTCATCCTCTTCTGCTTCTGCTATCAACTCTCTAACTCTATGTCCCAGCTCTTTCTCCTGTCAGACAACCCTCGCTCCTCCCTCCTCCCCTGTCTCTTGGAGTGTCCTTAGGAGACACTTGTAGACATTTACTTGGAGGTGAAGGAGAAACAGTGAATCAGGTTCAGGGCTGTCCAAGTGTTTGCTCGTCATCCGAGCACCCTTGCTCGTTTGTGGATTTCATGAATAATTGATTAAATAATGGAAAATGTAATGAGGGAGATGTTTTAAAATTCAAATTCAAATCAAACAACTAGCCGAGGCATTCGCCGCTCTTCAATAAGCAGATCTTTCCGATGATTGGCTGAAAGATTGTAACTGCAGGGTTCATTGAGGCATGGAGGGGAGGAGATTAATTTGAGGATATTTCGGAGAGTTGCAAAAACAGGTGTGCACGCACGCACTAAACTTGGCCAAGTTCGAGCAAGTTGGCCTTAATATATATGTCTACGCTGCTTTCAGGGTAATCTTCACTGACACAAGTGCCTCTTCCTATAGGGCTCCTGCCACCGTGATGCATGTGTTTATAATAAGCGTGTTGTGTGTGAGAGTGTGTGTACTCTGTGTACCCTGACTGTGAAAGAGCATTTGTGTGTGTATCTGCTCTCATGTGCCCATCTGTGCCATGCATGTCCAAGTCATGCTCCAGTGGCGGTGACTGTGTGACACGGCAGATCAGATTCAGTGAAAGACGCCACGTTTGGAAGTCATGCTATATGGAAAATGCATGTTATGTTGCATGTGATTCACTCAGTCTCCCAGCAGCATCATCCTTCACTCTGCTGCACCGCTTCCGTCATTTTATTGCCCCCTCACTCTTTTTCCACTTACTTTTTTTTCTACTGCTTCCTCCCCCCCCCCTCTCCTCCACCCTTCCTCCACCTCTCCCTGTTTCTATCCCTCTCCATCAGTCACTCCATAATTTCACCTCTACTCCGCACCACTCCCTGGCTCTCTTTGGCTCAGACATTTCGGTCCCTCTTTCCAACGCTGCCATCGCACAATGCAGGGATCATTAGTGACTTAATGGAGGTAGCCATTTTCTGCAGGGGGGAATAACAATGGCAATGAGCAGTATCCACCACTCCTCTGCCCCCCCCTCCTTTCCTTTCTGCCTTTGTCCTTCCCTTTTTTCCCCACTTCTTGTGTCTTGTTGACTCTGCTTCCTCGCCCTCTCTCCTCCTGCGGTGACAGTGACACTGAATGCAGTGTGCAGCCCATGTAAGAGTGGTCCTCCTGTCTCATTTACACTGATATTGGACTGGGTATCAGGTAGGCGTGTGTGTGTCCGTGTGTGTGTGTTTTGACGTGAGAGCGACCGTCACTGCCAAATAACTGCATAAGCACACCGTGGTGTGACACACCGGCAAGAACAAATGCAGGTGGGACGCTCACACACGTACGCAATGCATGCACGCACGCACGCACACACACACGCACACGCTCATGCACAATATTTTCAGTTCATATTTCTTCATCTATGCAACTCTGACAGTTTATTTTGGGTGATGCTGTTGCACGGAGAGGGGGAGAAAGATGGTGATTCAGTGACACATAGCTAAGGCCTTATGGGAAAGAACAGGGAAATGTTAGAAAATCCCACATATTTCAATGCACACAAACATACTAGGGCTGCTTGACGTCAGCATTTTCAAACCATGACTACCAAAAATTGACCTGTCCAAGGTGTACTCTTTCACCCATAGAGAGCTGGGATAGGCTCCAGCAGATCCCTGTGACCCTAAACAGGAATAAGCAGGTATAGATGATGGACGGGTGGATGGACGGACAGACGACCAAAAATCATGATTTAACTCTAAACAGAACTTCAGGTGGCTTTACATAGCGATAATGAGGAAGATATACTTTCTCAGAATATATGCGGGCACTTGCTTTAGAGATGAAGGTAGCGCTGCTAAACCCCAGTAGAGGACTTGCCGGTCTGTGTCATTAACCTGCAGCTTACAAGGCTTCAAAAAAGGTCAAAGTACACCTGCTTTGACATATAAGTGAAATTACTGAATCAGGTTGGGTCAGTTTTGTGTCTCTGCATGATCCTGTGACTTTTTTATATTGCTAATCCAGTTCTCTCCTGAGTAATTAGTATCATGAAGTTGGAGTTTTATGGAGTTTTGAAGAGTGTGAATTTTAAATATAAATGAACGACAAACTAAAAAAAGACAGAATAAATGCATGGAGAAGAACTCTATGCTTCCATGCAGGTCATAAAATGCCAGGGAATGTTTTATATGTTTTGTACAAAGCAGGACTCATATCTTTTACTTACAGGAAGTAAAAGTGGTAATGAAAATTTTTCGATTACTTATTAATATGAGTAAATGTCCAATCAATCACACGCTCAGGTATGGGCTTCACATTCACCATACCTCAACCCAACCTACAGTAATGGAGATTTTAGTGGGACATTGTTCAACACCACCATCATTTAAACATCAAATGTGAGAATGTCTTTTGAAAGGATGGCGGTCGTCCCTCCACTGGGACTCCACGCTGAAGCTGCTCTGCAGACTAAGCACTGGAACGTCATCTCACTGAGATCTTGTATTCTATGTTGGATTTGCCTTTAATTCATCGTCCACCTGTACATACAGTACACAGGATACATAACAATTCCTGCACTACTTGGGCACAGTGATATACCCTGAGTACCCAGTCACAAAGACTTGGCATTAAATTTTCATTGTATAGATTTGACTCATTAATATGAATGAGGTCTGGTGTGTGTTTGCAGCAGCCCATCTGTGAGAAGATTCACAGCAAAGTGTGTGTGTTATCAAGTGCACACACACACAAATACACACACACACACACACACACAGACACACAATGCAGATTTACTGATTTAACCCAGGTTTGTGCACATTCATACATAGAGACACAGCACACACACATGCTGGCACAGTGTGTCCGTCCTGACAAATTTCTAGCCAGCTCGCATCCCTTTATTTACCCAGCAATGTGCCCTGCGTCCTTCCTCTCCTCTCTCGCTGTCCCTTCTTTTTCTTCCCCTCCTTTAATACAAGTCTACCCTGCAGTTAGACCTCCTCCCCTATCACTGCCTGCTGCCACAAATCACAGCAGCAGAAAGACTGAAAGGACAGGGGGAGATGGTGAAAAAGAGAGAAACAGAAAATGTTAGACGGAGGGGAGGTGTTAGTGGGGGTCTCTCTGTCTTTCTTTCTCTCCAACAAAAGACCAGTGGGCATCCATCTCAGGCCTATCTGTTGACACAGGGCCACAGAATGAGCAGCCAGCTGGCTGGATCAACATGGATGAAAAATAGTAGCCGGAGCAACGATGACGACGACCACAGCAGTTAGAGCTATGACAACAGTTGATCCAACGAAAACAAATATAAACAACCAAGGCATCCGCAAAAAAAGCAAAGCCCAGCAAACAGCAGCATGCAACATCAAGGGCGGCAATCACAGCAATAAAAGCATCCAAGGAGAAGAATCAGGCCTGCTGCAGCAACTAAAGCTTCATCTTCTACTATAAGATGTCAACAATAACAACCACCTACACAACAGGAACACTAGCAGGAAAAACACCACCAAAAATAGCACAAACTGCTACAACTACAGCCATCGCAACAATGGCAGTGAGAAAGCATTCCCAACCTCCAATACAACCTTCAACAATTGCAGTGTCTGTTCCAACCATTATTATTTTTGCTCCCACTCTGGGTTTTATGTCAGTTTGTTATTTTTTCGCACTTTTCCGTTCTACTTGTCCATTTCTCCCCCCACATGTCTGCCTCTCATCCATTTCGCAGCTGTGGTGGTGTGAACATCTGAAAACCCTAAATCCCAAATTTGTGCGAGAAGGCAAACAGCACCCCGTCATTTCTCTGCCCGCACCCGCTCATCTTCCCTCTCCATCTCGCCTCTTTCCTTCTCTCCTCACAGTCATCAACCTCAGCAATCAACCAAGATCTTCACTGAGCGCTGAGAGGGAGGGAGCAGAGAGCATGAAGAGGAGGAGGAGAGGGACGAAGATTAAGGAAATAGATGGAAGTGTGCAGCTGCTTGACATTTAAGACTGGAGCTGGCTGGACTTTCTGGCTTGGATGGCACTGATTTGATTCAGACTTATTTTACATGTAGAGGTCACACTTCAATTAAGCTCAGTAGCACTGTTAATGTAATAACTCCTAACATTTTTTGAAATATCAATATTCACAGTTCATGGCAGATTCTTTATTTGCTGACTGTAACATTGGAAGGGGCTCTGGTGAAAGGACTCAAGCTCAGATCACTTTCTATGAAACAAGATTGTGGTCTCATATAGTTCATCAAGTTGGCCTTGTGTTGTCAGAGAATAAACCGTAATAATGACAATAATAATATATTTATAAAAAAAGATTATTATTATTTCATTCTTTGTCAAACCAACATACAGTTTTTCCTCAGAACTCAGTTTAATTAAATTTTAGTATTTGATGTGTTGAACTCCAAACATCGACAATGACTCAGTGATTACCACGTCAGAAACACTGTCATGATAAAAATAAAACGTGCATATTTTTGATAGGTTGAATTCAACTCATTTTAGTCATCCGTGGGTAGCACAGAAAGCAATACTCTTCAGACAGGAATTTTCCATTTCTAGCTGGACCAAAAAATGCCCAAACTGACAGTGTTGGTGGAGATGGAGGAGGAGGGTGAGCGATGATGGAGCAAACACAAATCAGTGGAGGAGCGAGGAGGTGCAGAGGGGAATGGAGAAGGAGGACTGAGATAAGACTGGTGGGGGGAAGCAGAGAGGGCCAGAGCGGCGAGAACTGACGAGAGTTGATCTCTATTGATCACCACAGACAGCTTCATTATCAGCACTTACTGGACACACCATGAATTCTCAACCACTTCCTTCTGTGTGTGTCAGTGGCTGTGTGAATGTGTACCTAAGAGTACGAGTGTCTATGTAGTACATTACTTTATAAATGTAGTCTGGTGGATAGTTTGCTTACATCTGAGGTCCACCCTCTAAACAACATATTTTAATGTGAAAACTGAAAAAAATGAAGGTACTATTTTAAAATCAGATTACTGTAATGCCATTTTTTGAACTATCTTTGTCCTAACCCCGTTTATTTTGTGTGTCCTTCCCATTTTATATTTTACTGTACCTGTGTTCACTGGAGATGCATTCAATGCAGTCCCCCTCAGCAGTTAGAGTGAGCACTTTCACTGGCAGTACATTCATGAATTAATGAGCACGGCTGTTGAGATATCTCCCTGAGAGCCGGAGAAAGTATTGAACCATCAAGGAGGACCGTGAGAGAATGAATAGAGGAAGGAAAGAACAAGAAAACAAAATAGTCTTTTGTGAGCAACAACAGCAAGGCCTCCCTCCGCACAATGCTTCTATAGAGTTTCACTATTAATGGAAGTTTTGAAGGCCAACATCAATATTAGTGCAAAAACTAAGTTGTTCCATATCTTTATATCACTAAAATGCTCATTTTAACACTGTGGAAGTGCATGAGACTGGTAATGTACAGTAGCAAATCAAATTCAAATACTTTACTTAAATTCTATTCAGGGATGTTGTGCAAGTTATACATCTTGGAAAATAGTCCAGAAACAAATGAGAACATTTACACCAGGGGTGTTGTAAATGTTCTCATTTGTCTGTATGATTAAAATAAAATTCTAGTTTATAACATATTATATATATTTATAATTATATTTCACAGATAAAACTAAGAGTACTTGTAATGAATGATGAAACAGTGGGCTGGTTCATTTTGATCAGTTTGTTGACTCACATGAAACGAATCAACAATTTTATTTTGACCTACTTAGATAAAAAAAAAAATCCAATATGTGCAACTTTTCAAACGTAAATATGTGTTGCTTTTCTCCTTCTATTTCATTTTTTGATCACGAAAAAACTGATTTTCTTCGAATCTGACACCACTGATCAGAAGAAATTGTCTTCAAACACCAAATTTATGCTCTGGAAACCTTTTCAAGGCATTTACACTATTCTGTGAAATGTTTGTAGACTAAATCAATCAATCCACCCATCCATCAAGAGCAGATTATCCTGGTACATCCAGTGTTGGGGAAGATGGGCTGGAGCCAATCTCAGCTGACACTAGGCGAAAGGCAGGGACAGATCACCAGCCAATCACAGGGCTGACATGTAGAGAAAAAAACGCTCACACTCACACCTACGAACAATTTAGATATAAACTAAATTATTAGTTGAAAAATAGGTAGGAGAGAAACTGAAAATGTAAATAATTTGTTATTAAGACTTGTCATACTAGAAAAAGTATAGCCATCATTTATACTTTTTACATCTGCTTTCCCTGCTCTTCCTACATAGCTAACATGTCTTCCCTATAAAAGGCAAATGATCAGCTGCAGCCACGCTGATACTGAAGGAAGAAGTGTATTTACAACACAGCATTTTTACAGACTACTTTTTCTGATGAAAATATCAACTGGACACCAAATAAGTACAGTGAATATGTATGTAATCAAGCATCTGCTGCAGTCAGTGTGTTATATAGAACAACACAGAATCCAAACAAGTGTAACTCAGAGCACTGAAAGGCGTGTCAGTGAAAGCATCATGCATTGCATTAGCTCTGTCTCCGGGTTTATGGGTTTCTCCCATCAGCTTCCTGCCATAAATCTGAAAACACTGTCCACTCCACATCCACCCATTACACCATCTGAATGTATTGAACAGTCAATAGGATACAGCAGTAGATTACAGAGCAGACGGAAGGGAAACAGGATATAATGCATGTACACTTCAGATCTTTTCTTTCCCTTTCAGACGACAACACACACACGCACACACACACACGCACGCACACACACACACACACACACACACACACACACACACACAGAGCCTCTGCTTCATATCTTCCTTTCATTACCTGCAGAAGAAGTGGTGAAGGGGAGGAGGGAGGGAGGGAGGAGTTGAGATTGAAGGTAGTTAGTGGTTGTTACAGTTAGAGGTGTGTATGTGTGTGTGTGTGTTGTGGTAGCAAAGAAAGAATGAATGAAGCTTGGCGAGGTGTTGCCTTGGCAACGGGGAGCAAGGCCCTCGTTAGCCCAGCAGGTGCTAATAGAGATAACGAAGGGGTGTCGAGGGGGAGAGGGGGTGGGGTCTTAGGACAGAGACAAGACCAGGAACCCTTCTGGACCACTTTACCTCTCCCAGCATCCTTTGCTCCTTCACTCCTCTGTCGGCTCCTCTTCCTCCTCTGCTTTAGAGCTTGTCTCCTTCCCCTTTTCTCCTCCTCCTTCCCTCTCCGTCTGTCTCACGCGCCCCTTATTTCTTATTCTTCTCTCCTTTTTTTTCCCCAGCTACTCCACTTAAACCATCTCTTTCCATTTCAGCTGCACCGGCTGCACTCATTTCAACAACTACCGGCCCCATTTCTCCCCTCTCTCACACTCTCTCTCCATTTCCACTTTTCTTCTCCGATCCATTTTTGCCTCCCTCTTTAAGCCTCGTCCTCTTTTCCACTCCTCCATCCCGTCCTCCATCCATCCTTACACTACTTCAAGATGGACAGAAAAAAAAAAAAGACCTCCAGTGGCTCTCTAGATGAAAAAAAGGCAATGAGACAAGGGGAAAGGGAAGGAGAGAGATAGAGATAGAGGGAGGATGTTCAAATCAATACTTGTGTTTGTTGGGTTATATTCTTCTGCAACCCCCCACCCCCTTTAAACCCCAACTATTCTTTCCCAGTATCTCTCTTGCTAAACACACACACCCGTTCTCTGGCCATGAACCCAGGAGCCAGCACCATTTGAGGTTGTTTTCTCTTGCTCAAAGCGCTCTCTCCTTCAGCTAGCCTGGCCATTTTGCTGTCTCTCACAAAGCCTCTTCATGAGGCATTCAGCAAAAGGACAGACCTTACGCTGTCGTTTCATGCATTTCGAGTTCATACAACCTGGTGCTAATTAAAATACAAGTGCCCAAGGCCTGGCCACTTATCAACACAAAGAAAACACAGGGACTCTACTCAGCCACTTCACATCAGTGCAGCAAGACGTGTTCAAATGTGAGGCGCTACAAATATCTTCATCATTTAGGTTACATCCTCCCTGCCAGTTTCCAGATTTTCCCAAGTTCAGTTTTTGTCATAGGAGATGAATGCATAAAGACCAAACCATTTAGTTGTCACCACTAAATCCCCAGCTTTTGTGCTAATAATTCATATATAAAGCAGGGGTGTAGAAAGTAAGAAGACTGACCTTTCACTAATGTAGGTTATCTGATACACACTGCATACACAGAACATCCAGCAGCAGAAACACCTTCTATACACATACAATCACAGCCCCAGTACCTGAGGAAAAACACTTCTACGTGCCACATACTGGTCTGATCTATTAACATACCTGTCAACTCTGTTTTTACCTCGGAAAATCACAATCTGTGTCTTCACTGGCATCTCAGACACATGAAATGAAAATCTCACAGGCTGACACGCTATCTAACAAAATAAACAGAGGTGTATGTTGTAATCCCGGTTCAGTGATAAGATGCTGATGCACAGCAAAGTAAGTTTCCAGGCTTCAGTAAACTAAAGTGAGGGGGCAATCACAGTGAGAAGCAGGGGTGCATGGTAATTTCCACTGTCAGCTGTCCATGGCTGGCCTCAAAGATGTTCTGCAGCAGAACTCAGGTCTGTGCATGGGGGACTGAAAAGTCTGATCACGGGTTACACCGGTCCCTACGGGTTTGACATCAGCCTCCAGATTTCCATTGCAGTTATGTTAACAGGTGTGTGTTGAGCAATGTTCAGCAAGCCATTATTAGGAAGCATACAATTGATTGTTATTGTACTTGAAAACGGTAAGCTAAGTTCTTTGGTTAGATATTTTAACATAGGTTGGCTTCGTCTGCAGTCACCTGGGTTCCTTCCACAATAAAACAACTCTGTGTTAAGAGTGGATGTTTAAATTCCAGCTTTGTTTGGTAGCTAGGCTGTTTAAATGCCAACAGAAAACAGACACAGGGAAGCAGGACATGGACATAGCAAAGAGCTTAAAGCTGGTATTCATCATTAATAATAAGAAACTGGATCTGGCAGACTCTGGCTGAGGATCTTTGTTGCATTCCAATATATGTAATAAATCCATCGGTATGCTGAAGTACTGTAAAATGAAAAACAGCACATTAACCTTGAGTGGAGATGTCCTGCAGAAATGGTAACTAGTTTGGTGGGTTGCATTTGTCATGGTTGGCTGTCCAGAAAATGTCTGTTCAAAACGGAGCCAGTACGCTGGAAGCTACACTTTTCACTCTATGGTTGTACTTTCACATGAACAAATTGAAATCATACAATAATAATAATAATAATAATAATAATAATATACTTTAGCACCTGGCATGCTTCTACATATTTGCAGTAGGCGGATATTCTCCCACAAAAGCTTGCCCATCTTAGCTGCAGTTTGCATATAATTCGTGACTCTAAAAACACTAACAACAAGATTTCAATTCAGGAATACTATTTCTCATCACTGTTGCATTTTTGCTGTATTGTTAACAGGAGGAGGAAGGAACTAAGACAAACTTAGACAAACAATGTTTACTTAGACAAATCCAGAAGCTACAGTTAGAGATGACAAGAAATTTTAGATTATCCTTTAGTTAAATGCAGATTCACTTTAAAAAGTAGAAGCATAAAATTCTGAAATGTGATGTGTCTTCCAATTACATTAACACTGGCTCAGCCTCACCTCCACCTCACTGACTGTAGCTTCCCCTGAAGCGAAGTTTATGATGAAGGGAATGATGAGGTCAGAGAGTACACACCGAACAGTAACTACTCTTTTCACAGTTTAATGAAACCTTACCTACAGCTGGATGAATGAGCATCACCAACACTACACACATCTTTTAGATAATGATAAACACCTATACTGTATGTACATGCATAGTTGGTAAAGCACTGGGCAGGAAAAAACAACAATGTTCTCATCATCTGATAGAAAATGAACCAGGAGTATCTAATCTATATCTTTACAGGTCCTACCTTATGGTAAGTCTGAATTCAATGAGCTCATACTACTGCAAAGCCCTTTGGATGACAGTGTCTCATTAAATGGCATATCATGCATATATTGTGTATGCATGCAAGAAAGGGGACACACAAATGATGCACAAACCAGCAAGGACACTGAAGCTCACACACGCACACACACACATTCATGCAACAGATCCTGAATGAATAAACCAGTGATGCAGAGGACTAACTCAAGGACTACCTCTCTCTCTCCCCTTTGTCTGTCTTTACTTCCTCTGCTTCCCTCTCTCTCTTCATAAAAATAAACCAGGTGTGCATCTGGCGTTCCCTCCTCCCTCTACCTGTCACCTAAGGGATGAAGGAGTGAGTGAGAGAGAGGGAGAGAAAAGGAGGGGGTAAGAGAAGAGGAAATTCCCAGAAGAGGAGACAGGAGTACAGACATTCCTGGGGTGTGAATTGTAACAACCCCTCCCTATTATCCAGCCCTCGCAGAATCAGGTCCAAAATGCCTGGGGGCAGATATGACCCTGAAACTTACACATACACGTACGCACAAAGACTTCTGAAACAGCTGGATAAAGACATCATCTGTCATGGTTGTCAGCTTACGCCCCTTTCTGCTCAACAACAACACCAAATCGCACATATACACCGGCGCATGCACAGGAACCCCCCCAAACACGCGACGGCTGAAGTGTGTGTGTGTGTGTGTGTGTGTGTGTGTGGTATTTGAAAGCCAGCCTCCCACCTCCAGTAAATCACATGGACAAACACACATTCGTCCTTCGCTCTCATCTGTCCATAATGGTGGGATTGAGACGTCATCTGTCACACTCAACTGTCAACCGTCCAAACACAGCCGCCCACCTGTCCACACACACACACACACACACACACACACACACACACACACATATACATACATACACAACCCAAACCTGCTCCCACACAGACAGATGAAACTGTATCCCCTCAGACACACACACCTCACAACATTTCTGTCTGTAAACACTTCAATTACCTGAGAGCAGCATGAGGTCTGGGGGAAATTGCTGCTTCATTATCATAGCAGTTATTATGTTAACCCACGTGTCAGAGTCATGGCCTCGCACACATATGTAATGATGGGGTCACGCTATAGGGCTGACAGCACTTCCTTACTTGGATGGAAGAGGTCATTATGACAAAATACATGCGTTTAGTGTGAGAGTGTGTGTTTTAGCAGTACAAACACAGAAACAAGAATGTGTGTGTGTGTGTGTACTTGTTAATAAAACTACAGCTGAAAAAAATCTGCATACGTTCAGACATTGCGGACAAGTAGCTGCCATTTTGAACAAAAGTAATTCGAAACTAACACAGTCACAGCTGCTTGTACGACAGCACCCCTTCTCTGTAATGTAGTGTCCAATATTCTGTAACTATGTTAAAGACCAGCTCCGGAGTGCCTCAGCCATTACTGCTAAGTGCTTCCTAATACACTTCATCCTATGTGCTGCTTGTTTGGAAAGAAAAATCTAAGTAAAGAAAAGCAGCTTCAAAAAGATAATAGCAATGCAGGAGCCGGTGCAGTAAACAGCTGGTGGACCATTTTCTGTCACTGTTGGATGCTGGGAGTTTGTAGTCTTTTTCATGTAATGACAAATTCTGAAGCTCTTCCATTCTGTTTTATGGTTTTAAAACACTCTACAGTCTTTCTACGTTCGGTCTGTACTGCATTCACAGCCTCTTCATTAAATCCTGGCCACCTGTGCCTGGTCAGTGCAGGTTCAGCAGAGGACAGTTTCCCAATGACTGTTCTCATAAAGCAGGCAGTTTTGGACACCGACTGTGATTGGTTACAAAATATACTCCTTTATTCCCACTCGACAGTGACTTTTTACTTGTGCTGGCGCAGCTCTAAAATGAAGTGAAATTGAGTGTAGAGAGAGCTATGGCTCAGCAAAATCTACTTCTGAGCAGTGTTTAGCCTCTCTGACGGTGTTGGCTCCGCCATCCAGTCAACGGATTTAGCAGGCCAGACACACATTCAATAACATCCTGATCACTGTCCAACCCTAATATGAGCTCCATAAAATGCTCCACTGCCAGCCCAGCTCATAACGCTCAACATCGCCACCGGGAGGGCAGAGGAACCCAAGAATCACGTATTTTCATAGTCCCCTGACCTTGACGATTGAAAGTTATTTGTTTTAGAATAATTCTCAAGTGTATTAACAGACCCAGCGTTTCACGAGGCTGGTGGTATAAACACAAGCTGTGTTTAGGTTTGAATGGGCCCAAGCATTCCTGAACGACAGGAGAAGGCAAATAGCATGGTCAAAGCTGCTGGCAAGCGGGACAGTAGAATAGAATATTGAATCTGCCCAAATATGGAAACAGCCATACAACAATCACATCAACAGCAGGACTCTTTCAGGACAAGCGTTTTTGTGGGTGTCCAAGTGAGGGGATTGAAATGGCACACATGCTTGCACACATACGCACATACGCACACGCGCACACACACACACACACACACACACACACACACCCTCACAGGCAGTGTTGGACAGTATCTCCATTTAAACAGTGGAGTAGAGAGTGAAAGCACATAATGGCAAAACAAAAAGCACCAGAGAGACAATTAGCTCTTGCATATGAAGTCACAGTGGAGTGTGTGTGCCTGTGTGTGTGTGTGTGTTAATTCATGTTTACGTGCCGGTTTGTATAAGTGTGCATGCATGTGCCAAACTGTGGGTGTGTGTGTCGGACTGTGCATGCACTGCAGCCGGCTGTATGTATGCACGCCAGTCTACTTGTTTGCTCACCAATCAAACACATGCCACTTGTGTGTGCACTGTAGCTGTCACTCTTTTCCTGCCCAAATCACTCACACACACACACACACACACACACACACACACACACACACACACACACAGCTTGGCATCTGGGTTGGCATTTGTATTGGCAGCATGGCATTTGTGTCTGGTATCCACACAAAGAGGAAGAGAGCTGTAATCCAGCCCCAGCCCTTGGTGAGTTTGTGGGCTTGTGTGTGTGTGTGTGTGTGTGTGTGTGTGTGTGTGTGTGTCATCAAGAGACACAGTCGTCCTTAGTGGGTTGCGCAACAGCACGCTTCAGTCTTGCTTTCCTCTTTCTCTGGCACAACATGCTACAGTGACAGCCAGACAACTAGCGCTCAGGCCCTGGAGAGGTGCGACTGGCCAGGACTGTGTGTGTGTGTGTGTGTGTGTGTGTGTGTGTGTGTGTGTGTGTGTGTGTGTGTGTCCGCACAGTTCTTGCTCGTCTACGCTTAATGTGACTGGGTGTGTAACAATGTGGGATAACTATGAATCTGAAATCCTCCCAGGTGTGTATATAGAGTATGTGTTCCAGTGCAGACGGCCTGAGACCACAAACAGATACACACACGCTGCTGCAGCACTGACATGCTTCTGTATTCTCACACAAAGAGATTTATACAAGTTAGATATCTTTTGCACCTTAAACCACTACCCACTACAGTATGTGATCTATGTGTGTGTGAGACTGTGTTTGGTTGTGTGCATGCATCAAAGACTCAGGTGTGGATTAGCAGGCTGGAGCCCAGGGAGTGAGCTCAGCGCACAGCCCCTCCTGGGGGGGTTTCAATGGGGTGAAGGGGGTTAATTAACAATGGATACACACATACACACCAGCACACACAAACACACACACCTACACACCATTAGCTCAAAGCACCAGACCTGTGTTGTTGGCTCATCCCTGGAGGAGAAAAGGTGTAGGTTTAGGGACGTTGTGTGTGAACGTGGAGGTGTGTGATTGGATGGTGCAGATATAGAAAGTAAATTGGACTGAGAGAGATGGGAGAAGAGGTAAGAGGACATCATGGAAGACAGATGGGCAGACAGAAAGCAAAGGTCAATAAACACAGAGCAAGAATGGCACAATGCAAACAGACGAAGACAAACAGGCAAAGGAACAAAACTAAATTGAAAAAAAAAAAAAAAAAAAAGACAAAAACTTCAAGATCTCACGAAATATCGCAAAAGGAGCTGATACTAAACTAACATGAGTTATCGGTATCAGGAACAGACCACATCAAAACAACTTCACTCTCTACTAAGGTCACACTGACTATTGGCTTAGTGATGTACGAGTCCTTTCTGTGACATCTTTATCTCAAGCTGATGCAGTTGGATTGATCACATATTTGAATAATTGATTACACTTTCATACTGATGAGAACAACATTGTCTAGTCAGGTTTATTTTTACAGCACAACATCTCATTCAGAGTCTTAATGGGCTTTACAGACCCAGCCCAAGCCCTTTGAAAGCCCTTTCATACAGCCGTTTTATGTATGACGCAGATCTCCTGAATAAGTGTTTGACCCATTTATATGAGAGTGCTGTCAGAGGTAACTCTTTTGTTCTCAGCATCCAGACTCCAGCCTGAATCATTTTATTTAATTTATTCTCAAGAAGATTCAAAAGATAGAGAACATAAGAACAATACATGAAACATACTGCGTCTTCGGTTTTCCCCTTATCTACTTCTTTTTAGTGTCCAGTTCCTCCAAAGAAAATATAAACTGCACCAGTTGAAATAAGGACAAAGAAAATAAAATGAAACAAAACAGCAGTAAATGTAACAGTGTGGTGCACGTTGGCCAAAAAGTGGAGCAAATGACAAACATATAACATGCACAGAGGGCAGCATGGTGGTTGAGTGGTTAGCACTGCTGCCTCACAGCAAGAAGGTCGTGGGTTTGCAACCTGGCCTTTCTGTGTGGAGTTTGCATGTTCTCCCCATGCTTGTGTGGGTTTACTCCAGGTACTTCCACAGTCACACTTCCAAACGTGCATGTAAATTGCCCATAGGAGTGAGTGTGAGTGTGTGTGGTTGTTTGTCTTTGTGTGTCTATATGTGGCCCTGTGATGGACTGAAAAGGCTCCAGCAGATGCCGTGACCCTGGTTAAGGAATAAGCGGGTATAGACAATGGATGGATGGATGGATGGATAACATGCACATTACTCCAATGCGGTTATACACAAATATCACCACATAAAGACCCAGCTGATAATAGTACATGATGCATACGCCGTAGTTCAATACACTATTACACCCCAAAATTACATACATTACATAAGTAATAGATATAAGTAAATCTTACATTTTAGATAAGTGGTTAAACAATGTCTACATATCAAGATCCTAAAATTAACTTTAACCCCATGTTTAACCCAGGGTGGGTAAACAGGAGTTTGGACCCAGGTAAGCTGGTGTGGTTTTATCACATTCACGTGGCCTAAATGTTACAAAGACCAGGGAAAAGTGATTTAAAGCTCTGCACAGGGACATTTAAAGCACGGCCCTGATTCATTTAAGTGAGCTGTAACGTAACATTTTAATCAGATATTCCTTAAGTGGGGATGAATTTAATATTATTATGGTTATCACTCTCTGTATCAGTGCAGTGGGGTTCAGCAGACCATGTCTAATGCTGCTTCAGAGGCACTTCTACACTGGTGCAGTTCTGAGCGAAACTGAATAATGATTGGATTTCAAGCAGTGAACATACATAATATCAGCCATTGGCTGCTTTGGTATTTGCCAATAAAGGCAGTAGTTAACCCTGCTCTCTACATTTTTTTCATATTCAATAATTAATGGAAAACTATTGATTCCTTTCCATCCAGTGACGCCAGACTCACAGTCTATATCTGTAAAGGTCAGTAAAAGTAATGAATTGATCAGCGCTCATTACCTGAGACGGAGACAAAGGTAAGACAGCTGGCTGGTCTTTCCTGTTTATACAGGAAGAGCAGCATACATATAGACAGCAGAAATATGGACAGTGGACAAACTATATTGAGGTCATGGCACAAAATGGAGGTGATTCAGGCACACCATCTCATATAGGAGAGCAGAGATATAGAGAGAGAGCAGGGGAAGGCACAGACAGGCAGATAGCAGACAGTCAGCAGGGAAATTACTGAGGGGTGCAGAGCGAGAGATGCCGGCCGCCACTGAGAGAACGGTAAAATGTCAATTCAACACACACACACATTATGAAACACACAGATAGAGCGGAAGAGGGAGGGGTGGAGGAGCGATCGGGGGGGTGGAGAGAAGTGAGAGAGAAAAGGTGGGGAATGAGAAAGTGTGGAGCATCTGTGTTTGTATCTAAGTGTCTGTGGGTACATATGCAAATGTGAGTGAGCGTATAGGTGGCACAGCGAGACACAAACAGAGGAGATTAGGTAAAAAGGACCAAAGCAAGATAAGTCACCAAATGGATTCAAAGCCTGAGTATGAGCCTAATGGATGTGAAGACATTCACATAAAAGCAACGGGTGCAAGTCAAACAAAACACAGAAGCCTTAACTAAATCAAATTAAGTTTACATACATATATATTAACAGTATATTTCAACTTTTCATACTTACACTGTACACAACCTCTATGTTTTCAAGGTAACTGAGCTATGTAGTTATGGGCTCTTGGTACGTTCATTATAAAAAACACATAAGAACTAAGGTACTAAAGTCTGTGATGTGAGATTTGTGCCACACTGAGGCCGCGTGTGTGTGTGTGTGTGTGTGCGTGTGTGTGTGTGTTGTGTGGGGAAGGGTTAGATGGCGCCCCACATGGGACACACGTCATATTTAAATATTCCTGGACTGAATATATGTCCCAGTAACTATGAAACACATCTGCATAAATGTGTAAATGTACACCCATACATCACGGTCATCCTCGCTAAGGTACAGCAATACACAGGAGGCATATATTCAAGTTATAGGGGGGGTGCCTAATTTGAAGTGTCAGTCAAGACATACAGTATACACACACACACACACACACACACACACACACACAGATGCTGTACACATACACATTCACAGTGACAAACACACACTTTAATGGCAGCTCCAGGCGCTGCAAATGACAACGTCAAGAGCGCCCAATTACCACGGCAACTGATCTGACTGCCATTTTGCCTGCCTCTGTCAAATGCACTCTGTCACACAGCCACCTCCCCCAACTTTTAACACACACATACACAAACTCGAATGCACATATACGCTCAGAGACTCAGAATGCATAATGAAAAGGATGTGCAGAGATGCACCCATATGCAGCAGATATCTACCTCCAGCCCTCTCTGCCTGGCAGACACGCTCATACATACACACTGAGGAAACCCTTCTGCCTCTTTCCGCCCACCACAGCAGCCTTTGCATGCTGTAGAGAGAGGCATGAGGCCGCATTTAGAAAACAGAAGAGGGCTGTTGCACTGCTTCGATGGAAAGCTCACTGCAGGAGGCGCCTGCAGCTTTAGTGCAAAAGCCAGGATGAAAGAGGAGCACAAACTCTCCCACACTCTTCAGTACACATTAACCAAAATTCCACTTTTCGTTTTCTCTTTCCCATATCATAGTGAGCTGCTCAGGGGGGTTCTGTTGTAAACAAAGCTGAGGAGTGCCGTGTTACAAAGTGAGGCACAACATTCTGGCTAGCAGCTCCTGTCCTGATTAGATGGGTAATACATGATGTCTTTGTTTTGTTTTCCCTCAATATTTTATGCATGTTTGGCAGTAAAATAAACAATGCTATGTTGTTCTGGCATTACATTTCCTATTCATCAGTCACAATGTGTCGACAGTAGTCCTCTTTGTTGGGGTTTTGGTCTGTGAAATCTGAGTTCAAGGACTTTCTTTCCTTATTTACTGTTAAGCCATTTTTCTTGTTTATCCCAAATGCAGACACACTTTCTGAGAGAAATAATTACACAAGAAACTAGAAACAGCAAGCGAAAAATATCGAAGATGGATGAAGAGGTTAAAGGGTGAATCAACAAGTGCTATGTAGAGAAAATACTGTGGATTATTCCTTAAAGAACAATTTGGGCCAGAGATTTAACCTTCCACCCAAATACAACAGTTTGTGGTGAATGGAATTTTATTTTGGCAGTAAGAGCAATGAACATTAACATTTAAAATATTCCTCAGCAGTATCTCTTTTCCAAAAACAGTGTTCCTGTTACTCTGAATAATCCATAGAAAACATGAGCAGGAGTTTTCACAGGGAGAAATCCATTCACATCCATTGCCCTGGGACAGAAGGAGAAATTTCAGAGACTGAGCTCAAAATTTAGGCAGTTAACAACCAAAAAAAATCTGCCGGGCTTGGTTAGGAAAGAAAATACAACATATTTTAAATGTGGTTTAACCCACCCTTCAACTTTGTCTGTTTGCATGAATGGGCAAATTATACAAAATTCTAAATTGATATCTCAACATCCAACCTGATATATTCTGGTTTTCCATGATCAAATAATAATAATTTTCCAGATTACTGGGAGAGGAATTCAGTGTTGCGATGAGCCAACTCCTGAAGTTACACACTACTTGGATTTCTTGAATATTAATAAGATGTTGGTTTGTGTGAAAAGCCAAGGAGCGTTGTTATGGAAGTGGGTTCAGGAGAAAAATGTGAACATATGGGGAGAAGAAAATATGCCAGAGACCAGAGACCTAATAATGGCCAGCGGTGTCATTTGAGACACACACACACACACACACACACACACACACACACACACACACACACACACACACACACAGCGATGCAACCCCATCTTCATCGCTGTGCACTTACACACACGCACAAACACAAACAAATGTGTACGCTCATCCACACACAACATTTAGGCTGGCCTCATTTCAGTAGCTCGTTCTCTCTCTCTTTCCTCTACCTCTTCCACCTCTCTCTCCCAGACACACACCCACACACACCCACACACACACACACAACACATCTCTGGCCAGGCAGTCGAAGCTGGGTCAGAGTTCAACTCAGTAATGGAGTCTCTCCCACCTGGCGGTGTCAGGTAATACACAGAAGGGGAGGTGTGCGACTGTGCATGTGTGTATGTGTGTGTGTGTATGTCTGCGCGGGGTGGCTGAAATGGGGCCGAGCTGAATGACCCAAATTGTGGCGGCAACCTTGAAGAGCTCAGGTGGTACATGATGAAAAATAAAAAGCAGGAGTTAGAGGGAAAAAGGGGAGAGGGAGGCAGAGAGTGCAGGAGACTGAGCAAGGGAGGGAGAGGACGGGTGAGGTGGTGGAGGCGGCACATGACGAGTGCTGTGGTAATACGTGTCCTTAAACTGATTTCAGTTGTTTTCAGAACGAGGTGTGGTCCTCTCATCTCTACATGGCACTACTGCTGATTGGAGACTTAGAGGTCTGCGTGAGTGCGTGTGTGACACGTACACACACACACACACACACACACACACACACAGAAAAAAGTACAAAACAGTATGTGTGCGAACGTCTTTTGTGTTGTGCACAAACGCATACATCATGTGCATTATACTCGCTTCCTTACCTAGATGCAATCACAGTTTTTTTGGCTCTCTGTATGTATTCTACTCCAATCATGTGTTTGTGTATGTGTGTGTGTGTGTGTGTGTGTCTGCAGAAAGCTGTAATAGGCTGAGCAGCTGCCTGTTTCTTAGAGTCTTTGATTAGTAATCAGTCAGCATTGTGCCTGAATGCAGATTGTTAACAGGGCTGGATGGCATGGTGGCCTTACCACTATGGACCTCATCAGAGCCCCAATCTAGCCCTTATTTGGCCTCATAAATTTTACCATATTCATCCAGAGTCTAACAGGAGGCCACATTGTAGATCAGTTGTACTGAATTTCATAGCATTGCAGAGAAGTACTCAAATTTGAAAACTGAGAACAATTTTGATTAATCACAGCATGTCTGGAAATGCAAATCAATAAAAATGTATTCAACTATGACATATATACTGACAAACTGAGCAGATCAGGTTTTTTTTGAGGTTTTTGAATGTCTAAGGGTGGAGAAGCTCTATGGGGCAAATCTGTGATTTTGGGGTAACATATAACAATAAGAACGAGTGCAAATATGAAGATGTATAATGTGACTCTCAAATCTGACTCTACTTAATCTACATTTGTTTGAATATTATTAATGCCCCTTAACACATTGTTTCCAGGTCATTAACATTTGAGTCTGCTCCAAATCCTTATGGATAATTTAGTTTATTATAACTTGGGTCTCAAAGTGGGCAATGACTTTCCTACAGTATTTTCTGTCTGACCTGGAGGTCTCTAATTGTCTGACTGCTCGTGTTTCACCCCCTGTAAAAACTCCTCTTTAGCAACTGTCGCTGCTCACCACTGAACTTAATGACGACAGTGTTTGCTGTTAGTGAGAGGAGAGATGATAAAAAACAAAAACTATGCCCCATCTTGTAATAAACCATTCTCTAAACAGCATATCATCCACAAAGCTCGTGGTCCCTCTAAAAACACACTGATATAAATGATGTGAAGCAGCCCTCTTATCTCTATCTTACATAACATACTGCAACTCTCAGTGTAGATTTGTTTTACTTGCACATTCATTACATAGAACATAGCTATATACGTTTATGGCTCTCGCTGCCAGAAACATTCTGCTTCAGTCTCGGCTGTGATGAAGTTTTTCCAACATTTGTCACGCGTATTTGTTTTGAATATGTTTTGGTCCATTATTTCAGCATTTTTCACTGTTGAAAAACATATGGCCATATTGATGAATAGGACCTATTGTTGGAGGTATTATTTGTCATTCTGACTCGCTCACCGTGATGGATGTGCGTGTGTGTGAACGTGATTTATGGCACTGGAGGTAATATATGGTTGTGTGAGTGAGTATGTGTGAGAAAGCAAAGGTCTATTAAGATGACCTTGAGAGGAACTCGCGTAACTGCTCGTACATAAACTAACAATGAAAACTGAAAGCGACGAGCTGACTGTGAGTGTTTGTGTGTATTTGCAAGTGTGTAACGTCTGGCAAGGTGTAGTACTAGGTTATATTATATTCTGAGTATGCTGATATCTCATATCCTTGCAGTGATATGAAAACCTGCTATATTAACTCTGTGTTTTAGACATTTACTATGGACACTGCCTATATCGTGTGTGTATTTACATTGCCTAAGCAGGATATTATTTCTACTTTGCTGTCTCCTGCCTTTATTTCCCTGCCTTCTTTTAACTTTGTTTTATGTTCTTCATTTCTACACCCTTTCTGTCATTTCATCTTTCCTTTCAGCTATTTACATGTCTCCCTCCCCCTCCCTATTGTCTGTCTGTGGTAATGTGCTCTTAGTATATTGCCAGGGGAGATCTGTCTGTTAACCAATGATCACCCAGCAATAAACCCTCTTCATTAAACCACAGACTTTCATTCATCAGTAGCCTGCTTACCTCCTCTATAGGAACCTGGATTAGACACACACCAATCATTTACTGCTAGATGTGTGTGGCTTCCTCCTGATGGGACATCTCGGCCCAACTGGATGATTTATTTACAATTCTGACCATGTTCTTCTCTGGTAAATGCTCGACTTTGAAGGGAAGGATTACTTTGTAAAGCAAGGGCACTGGGCAACAAGCCTGGGTGTGACTTGGCAAATGTTATAAGTCATTGTTGAGTGCATAACACATTATGGGGAAAGGTTCTTGTTTAATGTCAACTAAACTGTCAATCTATGTGGCCTCAAAATATTAGGTAAATCATGCGCCTTGTGTTCTAGATGCTCAGTAGAAATTATTATTGTTTTTATTAAATCTGCCATCTGCCATATATTTTTGTTAGGATTTATTTCAATATACCTTTAGTCAGAGGACATCCACTTTAAATAAGCATACATTTTTCTAAATACATCCAAAAACTGTCTGTTCCCTCAAAAATGCTTTCCGCTGAGGCCACTGAAACAAACCCAAGCAGAACTTACAGTAAATGCTGAGAATAGATCACCTTAAAGGAGCGGGGAAACTTTTCCATGAATAATATAGGAGCCATTCAGAGCACACAGATGGATTACGGGCTTGAGATTGAAGGACGCCTCTCAGAGGGCTTATTAGCTTAAAAGACCAGGCTGGCAGTTTTTGCACATTTTAGTCCATTAAGTACAAATCACATATATTTCACATTAGTCCTGACCATTTTCCAATGCACACTCTGGGTCTGACGACTGACTCCTCAACTCTACTAATATAGTTGTGCGCAGGTCTGTTCTATAATCCTCTCTGTTTGTACAGTCAGGGAAGCCTTGACACTGGATTTTTGGCTACAGACAAATGAATCTGCCAATTATTTTCTCAATTAACCGATTCATCGTTCTGTGTGAGAACTGAATGGCTCCACATTAAAGGCTGCAGCAGCACAAGGTTAGATACAGGAAGTGACAGAGTTTGACCAACCATGTGAATTCACTTTACCAAACAAAGGAAGTCGTCAACGTTATGTATTACATGTCTGAAAAGAGCATTCAACATGACGCAATGCGACGTTGAAACATCGCACATGTAGTGCTGCTGCACAGACATCGCATCCAAGTCTGTTTTGTAACTGTGCTGGAGTTGTTTCATTCAGAGTCATGTTGTGCATTAGTGGTAGGTGTAGTGCAGAGTATGTGTTGTGCAGATGGTGTCTAAACGTCCTTATAATCTGTTTGTAAAGATGTTTGTCCTTGTCTAAAAAACCAGAACCAAACCGGGCCCTCAGCATCATTCACACTCAACATGACGCATTGGCCTGCGTTGATTGGATAAAATCTGCCTGAATGGCGTCATTGATTGGCTTTGAAGATGGATGGCGGTCAGACAGCCATTAAACGCGAACCCCCTTGTACACCCCCCCCCAGCCTGGCCCGTGTCAGAGTCAGAGCTCATAGTAAATCACAGACTCCACTGAAGGCAGCATAGATCACCGCTAACAACACTGCATCAACAAGTAGACAAGCACAGAATAAATACCACAGGAGACAAAGAGCAACTTTAATAAACATGTTTTTCCTTTTTGATTTCTCTCCACAAAAATGTCAGTTCCTAAAGGTCATCTATTGCTTGGATGAGATTGTTTCACTTTAGTTTCAGATTTTTCTGTACTTCTTAGTTCTTACTTAGCAATTTACTCGAATCAAATTAACATATCTTGAAATCACTGGAGAGGTTCAACAAAATCCTGGTTTGTTTTCAGTGTTTCTTTCCTGTTTCTTCCCTTTACAACACAATCTGTGAGCACTGGGGCTCTGTAATTTCTCTGCTTACTGACAAATCCCATTTTGCATATTTTGCTTTGTGTTGCTCTAAGCCTGTGTAAAACATATCGGCCCATCATAATAAAGTATTATTCAGAGAGAATATCCCTTGGGGTTTGTCAAAGATGAGGAAATGTTCTCAAAATCAATACTAGTTATGCTCAATCATGTTTTGTCTATCTAATGTCAAAAACCTATAATCAAATCATATTGTAAAGAGGTGGCTTTTTAAACCGAACTGATTGAATTACATCCCTTTTAGTTTGTTCTCAGAAGCAGAAGCATGGGAGCCAGACTGAAAGAGCCTCTTCCTAATACAAGCCAAAGCTACTCATATGAGACAATGGCATCAAATGCTGCCACTCATCCTCGATGCTGTGGAGAAAGCCTTAGAGAGAGGAAAGGAATATTTAGTGGAGGGTTTCTTTTTGTTTTACCAGAGTAGGTTTCCATTCTGTTCTCTTGGAAAGCAATAAAAACAAACTGGATACTAGTGGGCGGGGGAGCCTTATCAATTTATCTTGTTTATGGAAGCGACAGGAGACCGCTCAGCTATTGTGTCTGCCTCTCTGCCACAATTGGTACAATACTCAGGACAAGGATTTAACCAGCTCCATCTGCCTCCGCCTGCACTCTACTCCGTCTCACTCAAACTCCCCATCTGAATCTGTGTATGCTGTATATTTGTCTTTCTGCACTCACTCTCTCTCTACCCTCACTTTTTCTTTCCATCCATTTAGTGCAGTGTCTCTATCCTCTTTTCCCCTCTTCCCTTCTCCCTCTTTCCTTCATTGACTCCAGTGGCTCCATCATTGACTTCTCTGACCCTCTGACAGCCTTGACTTGACATTCAGACATCGTGTTCATCTCCTGTTTGTCTCCGTCAACACAGCACAGGGTGTTTGATCCATGCACAGACTGTCAATAGGCAACACAGCACGGCCTGTCCACCTCTGCAGACGCTCTCAGGAAGACATCTATACTTCAAAACAGCAAGAACCTAAATCCTGTTCATACAGCTGTGAGCTGCTGCAACCTGTTTTCTATGTTAGAGGCTCAGATTTGAACAGCTACAAGCTAAGCTGTGGTTTATTTGTACTTTATGTCTCAGTGGTTCTTATTGGTGAATTAGCTACTAGGATTGCTAAAGTGCAGACTCGAATCAAGGCTGTGCTTTGTGTCATCTTCAGTGACCCGTGAGGATAAACCTGCCAAAGCTTTACTTAGTTCTTTATTTGCATATTACAGTTTACCCAGCATTTTAGGATGGCATATTATAGCACCGCTGTGCTATAATAACATGAACATTTATTGACAACAGGCTTATATTATGATCTTATCATGTTACTGTTGTACACACTTCTATTGACCAAAATAATGAGTCTAAGCAAGCTGTAATTAAAAACTAACATTAAACACAAGTTTGGTCTCATGTGATGTAAAACTGTTTTTAGTAACTGTTTTGTAATCACATCTTCTGCCCGTCTTTATCTTCTCATGTTTGTTTTGCCAGTGTCGTGTACTGTAGTTAACTATTTATTACAGTTACACACTCCAGCCTGTTCCACGCTGCACTGTCCAGCAGGCTGGAGAGGCGTAAACATACATGTTCCACTAAATGAAAATAAATTTGACTGTAGTTCAGTCACTCTGTTATAGCTGCTTTCAGATAATCCCAGTTGATATCTTGATAAAATCTCAGTATTGAATTGTGCCCACACTTGTATCCTAACACACTGGAGCAGACATGATATACATGTATTACATTCTTCCTGTCTTGCTGGATTCTTTCCAGCTCTTGACTTGCCTGCCTGCTGCGCACCAGGAGGAAGAATGAGACAGCATTGACTCAGACTCTCCACCTACAGCAGACTCCGCATTAGACTACTGATTGACATCCCCATCAGATCAAGTACCACGGCCGTCGTGTGGAATAGCCAAGGTAACAGGTTGTAACACGTGGCACGCTCTTGGCTTTCACCTTCAGCCAAGATATCCACAAGGGATCCTGTTTTCTTGTGAAATGTTGCGTGTGAGTGGTGAGTACTGAGACAGAAAGTTAGTCATGGCACTCTGCACAGGCAATAACAGTAGACGGTCTGATGCTGCGGTCTAGTTGTAGTCTTGTATAACAGCCGGAATGACCAACCTTCCCAGCACACATGAGGTTCAATGCCAGCATTTTTGAAATGTTTTTTTTTTTCTACCCATGCTAACTATGGGATGGTTAGGGAAAGAGAGTTGTTCTGGCAAGTCCATGGCTAAGATAAGGAAGTGATTAGGAAAAGATATTGATTATCCATCCAACCTCCAACACATTAGCATCCAAGAAATAAAATAAATAAATAATCAACAATCAAAGACAGAAGCCAAATCTCCTACTTCCATTAAACATTATTGCAGCCTGTCAGAGCTGCATTTATTCCACATTAAAATATTTTCTGTGAAACACGGTGGCAACTAAACTCTGACAAGTAGCAAGAAAGTAGCATGCGTGAACTAAATATATCACTGCTAATAGAGTAAAACTAAGGCTCATGTAGTGTTTATGGCCCCTGAATGCAGATGTGAGCTTGCACTCTATCTGCCATCTTTCCCATATGATAAAAAGCAGGATGATAAACACATCGACTCACTGACTGACACGGCTGATCAGTGGCAAGACGAAAAGACGCTTCTGCCAACCAGCCACGAGAGCTGCAGGTAAATACACCCAAGATAACAACCTCCATCTCTCTCTTTCTTTCCTTCTTTATTGCTACCTACTCTACCTCCCCCTGTCTCCCATCTCCGCCTCGGTGTCGCCATAGCCCCCCCCCCACACACACACACACACACACACACACTTTGCTGTGTGTTGTCGTGGCAACACAGCGGCTGCCCCATTGTAATGCCTGCGTGTTTTTAAGTAGAGTTGGTGCTTTGCTGCTGTTGGTTTCTCCCTTTTTCTGTCTTTGTCCCTTTGAAATAGAGAATAAAAAATGGGGTCTGACAGACAGGGAAGAGGAGGAGGAGGAGGAGGTAAAGGAGGTAGGTTTGGAGGGGACGGGGGTGGGGGTGATGCAGGCGCCCTAGCAATCATTTAGCACTTCCCTCTCTTGCTTTTATCTGTCCTTAGAGCTGCTTTCTACATTTCCTTTTGTCTCTGAGGTTGCAGGCTGCTCGCCGGTCCCGTAAAAGTGGCTGTGTTTAGAGGGCAGCTGTGACGTTTATTAGGTTGATCGTGCACACACTTTCTCCCCCCCCCCACCTTGTGTGCATCTACCCCCCCCCCCCCCCCCTCCCCTCTCAAACACAAATACATACTTTGAAATAAACACATTCACTGCTACTGAGGGGGAAAGAGTGTATAGAGCCATTAGATGCATTGATGAGGACGCCCGTATCAAAGAGAATCCACAATGAGAACAAACATACAGAGAAGATGAAACGCCTCCTTTGTGTTTGGCTCCAGGAGCAAAACACCTTCGAATGAGGAGCAGCGTGTGAAGGTGTGTGCACGCGTTTATGTGTCTGATTAGTACATTTCTCATCTTATATTTGTTTTCGGTACACTGTGAGATCTGTTCAGAGTTGTGTCTGGCAGTGTCTACATGAGCTGACTTACAGGTGTGTGTCTGGGTGTGTGTGTAATCTCTCAGATAAGGTAGGCAGATAGAGAGAGCAGATAGACAGGGGCGTTGGGGATGAGATTGCAGGAGGGGCTTAAAGCTGAAGCTGTAAATCACTTAACCTGGGGCTAATGGGCTTATAGGCTGTACTACAGTACACACACGCACACTGATAGGAACACAAACTCAGTCTCAGTTGCTCTTCCAAACACACACACACACACACACACACACACACACACACAAAATATCTAAAATTCTGCAATGTTGGGCCCCAAGGCCTCAATGAGTCTTATCTAAAATGTTAACTATTAAATCATGCCCATGCAGAATGTCAAATTAAAAACGCACTAATTTAGAGTGTGCTGGTGATGTATTGCTCCACCGTGTTTTAATCAATTTAGTTTGTGTGACGCACGTATGTTTGTGTGTGTATGTGTGTAAGTATACCATTTTGTAGTTTGCATTGGTGTTGCATCACAGTGTGTGTGTGCACACACGTGTGGGCATTTCACAGGAATATCCAATATAAGCTTTCATCCGATGGAAATGTGAATCACCGCAAAGCTGTGCCAGAGAAATACAGTCGCGCCTGATGCACTTAGCCAGTGTTTTTAGGACTGACGTGACTCATCCATCTATATGCATTCTTCTGAAAGTGCACATGAATCATCAGTAGTTGCTTCAAAACGTGAGTTTCAAACTAGCGGCTGATGCAGAAGCTAAGGGGGAACATATATAACATGAATAAAGCAAATTGCTGAGAAAAAGCAAGGTGTGTGCATGTGCCAGCTAGGAAACAAGCGAGCCATCACTTGCCTTTCATTAAACGTACACACACACACATACACACATACACACACACACAAGGTACACAAACAAATCCTTCCTTCATGCAGGGTCACATATGGTGGGCCATTCTCCTAGTCAGTAGCTCATTACATTTCTCATTATGTCTTTACACACATTTGGCTGATCCTCTGCACCTGTTGAGGTGTGATATACCAGCTCTCTGTTTACACCTGCTCCTTCTCCTTCTCCTCCTGTTCCCTCCTCCATCGCTCCATCTCACCCTCCTGCCCTCCATCTCACACCTCTCTCCCTATCATTCCATCTGTCTACCTGTCTCCCTGACTGTACGCCTCACCGTCCTCCCCTTGGATCCAACAGAGACCACGCTGTTGCCAAGGCTACCGCAGCCATTGTGTACCCCGTTGCCAGGTGACTGGTCGCTGTGGCGATGATCAAGAATTCTGAAGCGCTGCCGCTGCCACCACTCCTCCTCCACCTCCTCATCCTCCCCATGACAGATAAATCTTCCCCATTTTCCCCCCTCCTTTCTCCACTCCGTCGCTGTCCTTCCCTCCCTCCTGTCGGCATTAGTAGAAGAAAAGGATGGCGACCTTTAAGGGGAACTGAGCAACAATGGAGGGATGGATGGGATGGATGATGGCTTGTTTGTTTTCATCTCCTATGTTTCTCTCTCCCACTCTCTCTCTGTTTCTGCTGCCAACTCTATTTTTCTTTTCCCTTCCCATCCATTTAGACTCTGGCTGTCCAGCCTGCCCAGTTTAATAATGAATTGTCTCTGCTTTCTTTCTCATTTCCCTGTCTGCCCGTGTGTTTGATCACCCCTCCTAATTCTTCATCTCACTCTCTCTCCATCCTTGCGTTTTATTTCACCAAACAGCAAACCATGAATGGCCCTCGCTTGGGCTCTGCACTCCTCATCTTTGTTCATCCTGGCAGAGTAATTCAACCTTCTTCAGTCATGTAACTCCTCCTTTTATCCTTCTGCCCTCCACTGCTCCTTCTGTCCTTTTCTCTCCTCATCACTGGACAATTTTGTCAGGCTTGTAGTGATGCTCTTATCCTTTTAATATGCTTATTCAAATGCAATGCTTAATTCCTGTTCCCCATCACAGTCAGATGATGGTAGATAAAATTGGAGTGCAGCAGGGTTTGAACATTATGAGTTTTTTGGGGGGGGGGGGAACTGATGAATATTTTTTGGCATTTTCATTTCCATTAGACCATATTTTGGATGAAATTCATTTTATATTTGACAGTCTTCAGGCCAAAAAAGATTAAAGTATCCAGTTTTTGCTCCCAGAATTTTATTTGTGGTATGAAGAGGATGTGACACCAACCCCTACTCAAAGCAAAGATGATGGTGATGAAGAAAGAGAAGTTGACATGTCCACAAAAGAGGAAAGTAATTAACATGTGAATCGTATCTCATTTTTCATCAAGGAACTGGACCTGAACTGGGTCTCAGACAGCTGATGCACTTGTTCAGCTTAAGTATCAGAAAGCTGAGAGAAGATACAGCAATACTTGAAACATAAACCACATGAACTGCACACTGCACACTGGCATGCTTTCATGGCAGAGCTCATAAGAAAAGTCGGCCAGCTGTGCGTATTTTATGTATATCACAAAGTTTTTAGAGGCTAAAAATATCCAATATACCCTTAATGGTCAAAAGTATGTGGACAGACAAACTAATACATGAAACCTGAGCAGGTCAAACATTTGCTCCCATTAGCATAGAGAGAATAAGGGAGGCTGAACAGTCATGTCTGTTGTAGTCAGCAACACAGCAGCAATGCCATATTCAAACAGGGTGGAGCCTTTTCCAACTTGCTGTCACAAACTTGTTGCCATCCTATTACCTAAAACACCACTGTAGGATGTAGGATTAGGATTTCCAAAGGTAAACAGAACCAGTCCTGGACATAATGCCATTACACTTCTACACTAGTGAGCTTCAGAGGTGCCAGAAGGCAGAGCTGGGCTAACTGTTTCCCATTGCCAGTCTTTATGCCAGTCTGAGTTAACTGGCTGCTGGTGGTCATTGGCGATTCATATTGAAAAGATAGAAACTCTTGGCAAAAAAAGTGATGAAAATAGGAGGAGAAAATATGATTTCCCAGTATTACAATTACATCCAATGTGCCTTAGTACAACAAACATGAAAAAAACTCAGTACGCAGACATCTTATAGTAATCTTATAGTAAACATTAAAATAACTGATCAATGTCACAAGTTTGGTGCAACTAAATGAATTCTTTTACAAATTGAGGTTTCCCAAAAGTCATCAGTGCAGCAGAGTTTATTATGAAAGTAACCTTGTCTACTCATGCATCCTCTTGATGTGCTAGCTTGAGCCAGCTGGCTGTGTGTGTGTGTGCGGGTGCGACGTAGTGTAAAGGACAGGTGGTTTGCACTTTCCTGTGCTCGCATGTTGTGATGGGATGCGTGTGTGTGTGTGTGTGTGTGTGTATGTGCAGCTTCATCGCGTGTGTGACCAGGCTTGTCCCTTGACGCGTCCCCAAGCTTAGCCTGATGCACCATTGATTTGTATGGAAATACTGTCTGTTCACACAGCAGGTCGAACGCCCTCTGTCTGTCTGTCTGTCTCATCAGTGCCCAGCTGTGGGACACTTGCTGTGTTCTTTCATTTGATTGTGTGTGTGTGTGTGTGTGTGTGTGTGTGAGTGTGTGAGTGAGAGAGAGAGAGAGAGAGAGAGAGAGAGACGAATGGGGTTTACAGTATGTGCCTGAAAGGATGAGAACACAAGATTGTGTGGACGTGAGCTCATCAAATGTTTGTGTATATATGTGTGTGTGTGTGTGTGTGTGTGTGGCATACAGATTCAATGTGTTAGTATTTCAATATAAGTGTGTGAACTCACATCTGTCTCTTGACGATACTGTTGATCAATCTTCAAGCTGTTAATTCACAGATATACTCTCTAAAACACACACACACACACACGCACACACACACTTGCCCTGAGAGAATACATGGGGTAAAATATAATGACCAAAAGCACCATTTAACAGCCACCTATCAACGCCATCCATCCATGTCTACCACCCATTCTTCCTCATGTCCTCCTCTTCCTCCCTTGCAAGATGAGTCAGTTCTGCCCTTTTCCTTCTTCTCTCCCTCCCTCCTATAACAGCCCCTCCATTCTTCCTTCTCTCCTTCTTCCCCCACCTCCTCTTTTCTCTCTCTCCATATCCTTTTAAAATCACGACCCTATTCTGTTCACGTGCTCGTCACTAAATGACAAACCAGAGACAGCTTCCGCCTCTTAAAGGCCAAAGTGAGATGTGTGCAAATCTATCTCTCTCGCTCTCTCAGCCCTTTTACCACTCATACAATATGTGTTTTTTGAGCCACCAGGGCTTCACTCTACGTAAAACTACAAGTAATGGCACTATTCATGCTGAGAAAAAGACCACACAGAAAGGTCTTGTTGTAGCCTGTTTGCCTTTCATTACTTTATTTTCCACATTAAAACACTGACCTACACAGTGTTTTCTCCTCTTTTGTGGCAGTGATGTTGGTGGCAGCTATTTATGCTTTTCATGTTGTACGCACCAAAATGAAACCTACCTAATCTCAATACACACCTTAGTATTTGCAGAATACTGTTTACCTGCTTTCAGAAGCCGACATAAATATTTATGTGAGAAATGCATCGTCTGCATCATGCTGAGTATCATCAAACAGATGCAAGTAATATAAAGATATGGCATTCTGAGGGGGGAAGAAGAAACTGAATTTTCGTTTACACTGGTTGTTGTTAGTCTCCTGATGCCCAGCCCCTTCCATTTTCCACCACATCATCACATCAATCATGTTGTTGAAAACTCCACTTTAATGCTGGTTTGGCTGTGAACAGTATGACACGATTTAAAAAAAAAAAAAAAAAAAAAAAAAAAAAAACACACAAGCTGATATTTTTCCCAAATGAAATAAATCCAGCTGATGATTCCTACGTAAAATGGCCAAACAGGGTGAAGAAGCTGGACCGAAACAACAGGCAGCTTTACTGCTAATCTGACTATACAACTATTCGTGGAATTATTAAACATTAGCTCACAGCAGCAGAACCTGGTAGAATCTCTTAAGGCCCGTGTGGCTTAGAGTTTGATTGATTATGTTAGGAAAAATTAGATAATTAGCTCCCACTCATGGTATCACCTCATGAAATCATCATGACATCATCACAAAGTGACCTCTCCTTCAAATTCCCTCTACAGCCCCAATACTCACATGATATTTTCATGCAGAATTCAGATACAAGCAACCGTATTTATGACTCAGTGTGATGACATCAGAGGCAGATTCACTTTATGGTTCAATTTTATGCTGCTCCTTCTCTACAAACTAAGAAGTGAGTGCAATGGAATGAAGTATAAGACAAATATGACCCTACGTGGAGCTGTGTGTGGCTGTGCGTGGAACTACAGCATAAACTGAGCCATCATAAATTTGTTTTATTGTCCTGTGTCTGCGTATGTTTGTGTAAGTGAGAGTGGACTGGGTTTTTACTATCCTGTGACGGCAAAAAAAAAATAAAAAATACCCTTGGGGGAACAGATAACCCTAAAAAAGTGGTCTCCTGAGAGCCCTTTATCCAGCACTTTATTAGAAAAATGTCTGTTTTTAGGGTCGAGCGTGCACGTGAAAGGTAAAGATAGCCTTCACCAGTAAATTAAAATGTGTTTATTTTACTTCAACACAAACATGCAGAACTCAATCATTTCATTGATAGTAATAGTAAAAAAAAAAAATAAAAAAATACACTGTTGTCATTGGTGTGTGTGTGTGTGTGTGTGTGTCTAGTATTAGATGGAATTAGCTGGCAGCCATGTAGCTCAATAGTGGAATTAGGGTGATATTGGATATTGGATGGACTGTGACACATTACACCTCTTCACTATCATGGAGGGCTGAGTGGTTGTAGCAAACATCTCTTCCTACACACCCTAAAACATGCACTCTCTGAAACACACACACACACACACACACACGTCAACAGATGAGACACGACAACATCCATTTAACACAGACACACATGCCTTTTATGATATTTGGAGCTGGAAAGTAAACGACAAAAGAGGAGGACATTTAAGGAAATGTTTTTTGGGGGAGATTTAGGGAAGAAAAGTGCGTACCGCACATTAAGCCTGTTCTTTCCTTTATGCGAGCGTGCATAAAGCTCTTTTATATCATTTTAGATAATTTCTCGCTCGTACGGGCTCCAGCTAAAGCATATTTCTCTCCTTTTATCAGCTTTTTTTATCGCTCCATCCTCTTAACAAGCATTTTCCTGTCTCTTCTTGCTAAGTACAGTCTTTTTCACAGCTTCCCTCCCTTTTGTCAATCTTCCCATTTTGCCAACTCTCATTCACATCTATACACATGCTCTTTTTGTCTTTTCTTTTATCCTCAGTTCACTACTCTTTCAGCATTTATGTATTTATACATACACTTTGCAATGCAGACATGATACAGCATAGATGTTGCACACTATCTTGAATCAATCCCAATCTTGGGAGTGCATGACATAATCTTTGTGATGTTTTTATGTGTTTTTAATGCATTCCTGCTGTTATTGCTGCCTGGGGAGGAATAATGTTGATTGAATTGTAATGTTGAAATTGAATCTCTTCTCTGTTTGTCTTATCCTCTTTCTCTACCTTCCATCTGTCTCTAGAGACCAATGTCTTCATTTTGTCTGCTTTCTCCTTTCTCTTTCCTTCACTAATGCATTTTTACTCGCCGTGGCATCTTCATTCAGCGTTCTCTAGGCTTGGATTCAAATAACTGGTTCCATCTTGAATCTGGTTCCTTACTGTCAAAATACACAGATCCAATAATCTCCAGGGCTAACAATAGGACATTTTATCTTTTCCTGCTACTTTCTTACTAGCTAAGAGAAAGCGCTACTGAGGTACGAACATACAGAACACAAACTTTGGTCTCATGCATGGAAGTCACACGTTCGACGTGCCAATCCACACCCTTAGCTTCTGCTTTGTCACATGAACACACTACTTCGCACTTGAAAGTTGCCAATGGATTTGAATTGCAGAATTGTTCATTGTGGATGTTCACTGGATTAAGCAGAAAGCTACACCACAGAGGTGTCACACTGCACGATCACTGGGAGAGTGTGCATTGTTACATGTTCTCTATGACCATCCATTATATGAATAATTTAAGATGATCAGTTTAAAAGAACTGGATCTGTAGCTCATGGAAATATATATATATATATATATATATATATATATATATATATATATAAAAACATATAAATAAATAAATAGGTGTGGTTCGCTTACTTTTGCACCTTTTGCACAAACAAATAATCATCATGTCATTATCTTTTGCTGTTCATCACATTTTCAAATTACATGCAGAGGTACAGTGCTGGGTGTTAATGAGAGTGATAATAAAAACTTTACGTTTGTGCCTACTCACCTGATGGCAGACCTTATTTGAATATCTGAATTTCAGTTATTTTCCATTTGGCTACTTACAATAGCTGAGGTTTAGTGATTTGATAAAGTACAAAAGGACTTGATGTGCATTCAATAATAAAGTCAATAAAATGTTACTGAGCAACACCTTAAACTTTACAAGCCATCTAAGGAGAATGTTAAGCTGCAAATATGTTGCTACTGGAAGTTTAAGAGAAATAACTTTCACAGTGACATGAGAAATGATGTGTTTATTTATGTTTAACAGGACCCATGAGGTTACCCTAACCTTAACCAAGTTTTGCTACCTAAAAGTAACCATAGACAGGAATGTGGATGCAAACTTCAACCTCTGGTGTGACATTTTTATGCTTTGTATGCCAACGTTGAAACCCCCCCTAGGGGAAAAAGCTGCCTCTGAACATAATTTCAAAGAGACACTCTTGCCTGTACGTACCTGTCTGAATAAGGGCTTCACTTTCTTTAAGTTTCTAAACCTCATGTTGAATCATTTTGTAGTGGGTTTCCTCTTTTCTCAGTGTGTTGTGTTTCTGGTTCTTATATTCCACAGACCTTCTTTCCAGGCCAGGATCTACTGCAGGGCTTTTTCTAATTTGCCCTTCCTCCTCTCCTCTATCATATCTGCAGCACATGGAAAAAATGGGCCAAGCACATACGTTCTCTGCACTGGCACATACACCGGAAGTGACAGACAAGGGAAACATGGTCACAAGGGATGGGGAGAGAGTAATGTGCTTGTGTGCGAGAGAGTCAGAGGGAGGGGGGCAGAGCTGACACCGATACGATGTTCTATTTCTCTGTTCGTATTGGTAAACACAATCTCATCTGGCTTTAATGCTGTTTTCATGGTGACACCCAGAGTGTAATTATGACACATTGTCCTGCCTCTTGCCTTTCTTTTCTTCAGGAGCTACCACATGCTCATCATGTGTATATACAAATACACACACACACACACACACACACACAAACATGGTCCGAAGGTGTTGCAAATCTGCATGCGGACACACTTTAGTAGAGATGCAAGTGTGATCACACGCACACACACAAACACAGGTGCACACTTAAGCAAACAGACGCACACAGTGACTCACGCAGACATACACAAGAGTGTTACACTTGTCTTGCATTGTGTTTGCGTACTGGCTTTGTTCCATCCATCACACCATGACAGCCAGTCGCTGTGGATTAGAGCCATGTCAGCCTCAACAGACAAATCAATGGTGAAATAAATAAATAAGAACACAATTAAACCAATTGAGTGGAGGGGAGGCAACAAGTGGCCAACTTGAAATGTTGCTTCCTGCCAGCAGAGGGCGCTGATGAGCTTCCTAGTCTCAGTGGAGAAAGAGAGGAGGGAGTCTGAGGTTTCCTTTGTTAGTTCTCCATCATTCCTCCCGTTCCTTCAACTATAATGGATGTGGGATATTTGAGATATATCCTTGTACGTGTGTTGGCAATGCACTGGCTTGATAATGACCTCACCTAACAAATTATTTTCATCTGAACTTGAAAATAGTTCAAGAACGTCCGTTGGGGTGGACGGGGTGGGAGGGTAGGGGGGACACAATCCTGTTTCTCACCATCGATCACTGCACAGAACTCACAAACGCACAGTTGGCCCCCAGAGCCCCCAGCAGCATCGTTCAGAGGCCTGTCTGATCATGAATAAAAATGATTCATGTGTTTTGGGGTGGGTGAAAAGTGAAGTGCCTGGCCATGGAACTCAGAGAGGCTGGTAAGCTTTTTGAATCAGACAGAAAAAAACCAGGAAAGTCAAGGACAGGACCACAAGACAGACAAACAATAAGCATATAAACTGGGAAATGCACAAATAAAAACTAAAAATACAGGAAAACACTTGCAAAAAGGAAACTTGAGTGGTCTGAAATGGAGAGAAAGGACAAGAAAAAAAGAAAAAAAACCCTGCCAGCTGCTCCTGGCTCCTCAGCGGAGGAGTTGAGTGGCAGTTTGATCAAGAAATAGCACGCAAGCCAGGATGCCACACAGCGCCCACTTCACGACAGCTTGGGACATGGACACACACATACTCACACACTCCGGGTAAAACAGCCTGCACCGCTGCACAAAATACAACTGCTCCGTACATGTGTGGAAGTGTATGTGTATGTGCAACTTGGACCGGAGGTGCACTCCATGCAAATGCTAATGCAAACCATATCTCCATAACCTGCATTTGTTTCTAGCATTTCAAAGCTTCTTGTTTAGAGCTCTTAACAAGCCACTTTCATGTCAAATCTCAGACACACACATACACACTCACTAAGCAACACCCCAGTGTGGTGTTGCTAATAGCACTAATTAATAGGCTAAATTCTGCTAATTGAACTCGCTTATGCTGAAACTCTCTCTTCCTCCTACTCCTCCACTCCTCTTTCATTCTCTCTGGACTTCAAGCCCATACTGTTAGCTTTAATTTAAATTTGCATGGTGATTACATTACTGTTCCACAGACGAATGCAATCCATGTTCTTTCATCATTACTGTAAATACTTCCTCAGCACTAATCCCACATTCACCTATTTTCAACCTTCTCTCGTTTTCACTATTTGCTCCCCCATTCTTCATGTCGTGGTATCAACACACACACACACACACACACCTATCCTTGTGAGAACACTCCTTACTCTCATGGTATAAAACTCAAACTGGTCCAAGTGCAAACATATACACACACACATACGCACACCTGTTTCTATTTGTAGCCTTGAAAAAGAAAGAAGAGCTGCAGAAGAAGAAGACGTGTTCAGTTGAATGAGCAGAGTATGATGCGAGGACAGGATCTGGAAGAGACGTGGGGATGGATAGCCATTAGCTACGCCAGCTGTTACTCTTGTATGTTAATACACGAGCAGGCATCCAAGCACATACCAACACACACGCACAGGCACGCACCCACACACACACACGATGGTAAACTTGTAATTTCATACCGTGAAGACAAGATCTGGCGAGACAAGCAGAAAAAAATCAGTGAGAAATCAGACATACTGTAGTCTACGTTAAACTTTAAAGCCATGCAAAAGATTTACAGTAGACACATGTTGCAGATTTTACCTAGCATGGACGCACACACACACAGCATGCAACAAAGGTCAGTTGTTAAATCAGAAATGCATGCCACAGACATAAAAAGACATGCAACAGATTTAGAAAAGATATGTCCACATTCAGAAGAAATCACACACACACACACATAATAGCCCAGAAAGTCTGTGCATAAAAAAACATACAAGAGATTTACTATGTAGACACATATTGTTCAGATTCAAAACAGGTACAGTGGAAGAGTGTGAAAAACCAGACTTCACACAGCCTGTAAGAGCAAGAAGAAAGTAGGCAGTGCAGTATGATGGGCAGAGAGAGGAAGACAAACAAAGACAGAGGAGGGGAGAGAGGGCAGAGGGTGGCAATGATTGTGGCTGTGGCTCAAAGAATTCCCCAAGTGAGCATTATGTATTGAAAGGCGGGATAAAGTGCAGAATTGCCTCTGCCCTTTTGTTCTCTGTTGTGTTTCTGCCAGAAACCACAAACGCTGTCACATCCCTGACAGCTTCTCATTAATGCTGTCTGCTATACAGTATACGACCACATCATGTTAGCAGTATATTAATGACATATACGTAATACATTACATCTTAGTGTAATGAACATAACATCTGTGCAAAGCTGTGTAATAGTACTACTATAGTGTTTGCAAAGGTTTGGCCATATAATTTATATCAGTGAGAATAGATTAAAAGATTAAATATTAAAAGCTGCCTCATCACCAGGAAGTTTAATCAACTCTCTAAAACCCAACAAAAGCACAACATTATCTCCTCCATGAAGGTAGCTAGGTGTGCAGAGTGCAGCAGGCCTTCTCCACAGTAAACATTTGTCACACTATTAAAATCACAGGCGTACTGTTCTATTCAGGGAGCCAACATGTGGTTGGGTCGCCAGTACAAAGACCCCGAAGCAGCTAAATGGAATTCAACCATCATTAATTTTACTATTTACACCTGTGCTTTTTAAGTGTTAATGGTAATCTTGACAATAAGTGCCAACATAACCAGGATCATAAGGTGCTCAGTGACATGCTTAAACCTCTCAGTGTTTCTGGCTCAGTAACTTATAAGCTGACCTATCGTAAAGACCTCCTCAGACAGGTGTCTTTCTCTCTTCAGAGAAGCAACATGTGGAATTAACCACCCTTAAAAATGGTTCATAAATTGTTTTTAATGTCAGTTGGACGTTTTTGAAATGGGATCGGAAATAATTGCAATGGGTGATGAGATCCTCTTCACTAGATGTGGTATTCAGAGTGTATTTATTGGATTACTGTTTGTGTTTTAGTTGCTTCACATGTGTTTTCTTGTGGAGTTGTGCCACTGGTTGATTCAACACTGGAAATGCCAAATTATATGTGTGAGGTCATTTCTCTCTCATATATGGATACTGGCCCTGTGATGGACTGGTGACCTGTCCAGGGTGTACCCCTGCCTTTCACCCAAAGAGAGCTGGGATAGGCTCCAGCTGATCCCTGGGACCCTGTTTAGGAATAAGAGGGTATAGAAAATGGATGGATGGTCATTTCTGTACAAATCCAGTCTGTTATGTACAGTATATAAACATAAATATGATTTATGTCTAAAATCCCTTAGAGGTTTACTGATTTTATTTCACTCAGCCCAGAAAGAAAACCATCTTAAACCTTTTTATATAACAAAATATATACCTTCATGTTTAAGCATCCAGATTTTCTAATCACATTAACAACACAACTGGTCATATAACTTGATTTAATGACCAGACTTGCCTGACACTACCAGTAACAGAAACTGCAGTAATTACCTAGCAAAGCAAAACCGCAGTCTGCTGTGCTCAAGAGCTGGAAGACGTTCATCGCATATTTTCTCACTGCTCTGTGACATTACCCCTGCCCTCGCTCAGTTTTTCTGTCACTGCATTCATTCCTCACTGAGAGCTACAGTGGCAGTGAAACAACATAGTGAAAACATTCTTTCTACTTTATCATTCAGTGAACATTAACTCAAGTCGCTGATGTTTTGCTGCAAGATGCATTTAGTTTTACATAAAGGAAACCTTGTTGTTGCATTGCCACAGGTTGCAGAATTGGATATTCACAGAGTATGAGACAACACGTGGTAAGCTGAGGCCGAGCTCTAATCCCTAACAAATGATCAACAATAATGTCAGTTGTTACTTTACCATGTTGGATGGACATAAATATTTTTTAAGAAATGAACTTCTTGTGCCCCCTTGTCATCAAAGAATTATTCAAAAGAGATTCACTTTGCAGTGGAGTTTAACAAATCTGGACATCTTACCAACTTGGAACCAAATCCAAAATGAAGCTGATTGTCAGAACCAATCCGTACATGCTAGAACATATAACCAAGGGGCACAAGACTGTCATATACCCAGTGGTAGATACTGTTAAAATCTCCCTGTATTTGTAAATGACTACTGCTAACATTGCTTTTTCCAGTGTTGGGCAGTAAACACAGAGAGGTATGTTGAAATATACAACTGCAGCTTCATTCAGCCTCCTGTCAGGTCATTCCTTGTGACTTCTGACAGCTGAAAAGAGAGGAAAGCCTGTTTTTACCATGCAATTGCTCACGGGGATGGTACAAAAGCACAGCATTAGTTCAGATATCATACAGCAGAAAGCATCAAGGCCTTGGAGACTGTGCACCCTAATGCCATGGCTACCCAGGCAAAACAAGAAAAAAACACCTGGATAAAAGAGAGAAATGGGCAACGATAGACAGATAAATATGAAAAAGGAAAAAAAAGTGTCATCTTACCCCAGATAACAAGCAGACAGGCTTATGAAACAGAGGACAAACAGTGACAGGGTGAGGAATTCAAAGGCACACATATACAGAGACTGTGTGTATGTTCTGAGACAGACGCACGCAAACACACACGCACACAAACATGCTGCAGAAAGTAATAAGTGCTGTGACATAGATACTGAAACACTGAGACAGGTAGAGAGATGATCGTAATGTTAGTAGATGCACACACACACACACACACACACACACACACACATATACACGTCTCTGGTGTTAGCTTGACTTATGAAATCCTAACTGTGGCTCAACACTGCAATATTGTCTGAAAATGTCAAGGCTTAGATGGAAGCCCCATTGGGACAAAATGTACTGTCAACACACAGAGGGCTCAATCTGTTCTCGCAAAGACATATGGCTTTCATTTATCACATTCTATGCTCTGACAAATTGTTTTCCCAAAACCTTGTTGTGCAGCACAACGAGAATGGTAAAGATGAGGTAAAGAGGAGAAAGGAGAACACAGAGCGGAGTCGAGTTAATAGAATATTCCAACAAGACCAATATATCACGACTTAGTCTCATGTATTTGCCGGCTGAAGTTGCACTAGGCTTGATTACGTTACAATAAGCCATAATCAGACTGTAGTAATTTTTTGGTTGAAAGTGTTTCATCTGCTTTAATTTCACAATTCAAAGGCAATTAAAAACAACCCAGAATAAATATTCTATTTATTCAACTGTTTGGTAACTTCTCACTAGGCTGTGTGTTTAGCCCTGAAGGACAAAAAAACAAATCTGATTCTTGTCCTTAAACTTCAGCATAACATAATGGGGTTGTGTTCTTGTAATTAACCTTCTGTGCTGTACAAACCAGTTAATATATAAATATATACAAAAATAGAACCTGAGCATCAGCCCAGCCTGCCCTTGGTTATTTTTATTTATTTATTTATTTTTGCTATGCTTTTCAAGCATCAGCAACTTCACTTTAAGACATTATAATCTGTCTCCATATACCCAGAAACCCTTGCGTTCTGGAGCAATTTCCTGTTGAGATTATATTCGCACTCCTACCACTGCGTGCTGCAGTCGTGTGGGAAGGGAGAGCTGCGTTTTAAGCTGTCAAATGCTTCACTCGCACCTGGACAGATGTATAAAGGCTTATGAAAGCATACTGCCAACACGCTCGATGTGAACACACCCGAAAATCATCCTACACCTTCACCCATCTGAAGACGAATGAACGGGTTGATGCTTACTCGCCAGCAGAAAATCTTTAATCCTTCACTTTATGTCATACAGAAGACCTGAGGTGTAAACAAAACTGTTGAACATATGCAGCGTGCTAACTTCGACAGCAGTGATAGCTTCACCTGAAACGCCACGAGGATTCAGACACACAGCGCACACACTGTGAGCCAAACACACTCATATGCGCCATATGTGGAACACACACATCTTGATCCCCCCCACTTTAATTACAGTTGCCTATATTCCTCTACCGTGTTTCGCGCTAATTAGACAGAAGTGGTCTGTCGCGAGATAAACAGTCCCATGTGGCACACTTATTTTGACTTTTATCGCCAGCTCGCACCCACACATGTACAATCAAAATACGGTCTGAGTGCCCATCTATGTGTGAACACATACACATTGGACATACAGACAGATGCATATCAGCATGTATGTAACCATGCACACCCACTCAAATATGAAAACAAACGGAGGGTGCTAATTAGGACGTGCTGGTTTTGGTGTTTATAAAAAGAAAAGAAAAAAAAAATCCAACAGTAAATCTCGGCTTCCTGTTGAGACGGGCTGATGGATTTTAAAACGTCTTTATAGGCCCTCATGGCAGGGAGGTGCAACACCCTGGGGACATGACGCCAGGCTCGTAAGGTTCACCACGACGCTGCTGCTGTCGCCACCAGCCTCTAAACCTATACCTTCACCCTCCTCCACACACCACCCCTGTGCTGACCGCAGAACCACACCCGAGCCTGGACCTCTGTTTATAGATAGAAGGTGAAATGTGTGTGTCTGTGTGTGTGGTAAAGCTTTCACTCTCTTCCCCCAGGGTACAGTTTTATATTGTGACTCCCAGCTTGTTAAACGTTGTGGTGTGGCAAGTGGGACACTGGAGACGCAGAAATGGCCCTGGCATTCAGAATTTATTTGTCCTCAAATTGATCCAAGATGGCAAAGGAGATTTTTTTAACTAACAATGCAGATGTGGGCCACTGTTGTTCATTAAGAGAGGCCATATTAGTTTCATCCTTAGGTTAAAGCACAGAGGTGATGAGGGATATTAACTTTGGACTCCCTTTCAGTGGGGTCTTAACCTTCCTCCACCTCCATCTCCCTTCCCTGTATTCTATTCTTCCATCTCTCCTGACCTCTCCCTCTCCCCTGTTTCACTTCACTTGACCCCTGACCTGTCAGTTCCACCAAGCCAACAGTAGGGTCTTCTGTGTTAAACACCGTCTGTAAAAACACTGCTGCAGATAAGCTAGAGCGAGAGCTGGGCCAAACATTCTGATGTACCAAACTGCAGCAGGGCTCACAGACCCAGCAGCCCTCTTCTAATGTGGACAACACAATGAGATAAGCCGAGTCAAGTATCAATACTGTGGCAAAACTGATTCGATGTTGAGAAAACACTGCACCGAGATAAGAGGAATAAAGTAACACACATTATGGCTGCGTTTATTTCCAAGTCGCAGATAACAAGATGCTGCCGGCTGAAAGATAAGCTGGTGCAAGTACTCAGGCAAACATATAGCTGGGAGCCTGTGTGCATAAACAGAGTACAGTGGAGTGCTGCAGGAGGAGCTCCAGGCCAGTCACATGACACAACACACTTCATTACAGGGATTAATCAACATTTCCCGTTTCAGTTTACCATTTTACTTAAAGCAGGATTCTGACAAACTGGGATGGAGAAATGTTTCTATTATTGGGCTTCAGTTTATCTGCAAACTACATTCTCCCTGACAGTGCTGTGCAGTCATACATAGTGTTGAAATTAACCATTATTGTGTTGACTAAACAGCCTCACCACGAGGTCCATTAGCAGTTTTAGAACTTTTAATTATATCACTCAAGCTTTCTCAATTGATGCATTTTCCATGGTTGTGATGGTTCAAATTAGGTGTAGATTTTCACATTTCCATTCATGTGATCGCTTCAAGGACTTCCTGTCCTCATCTTAGAGATTATCCATCCATCCATCAGCTACACCCACTTATCCTTGAGAGGGGTCATGGGGTGGGGGGACTGGATCTGATCCCAGCTGAATGGGTGAGAGGCACTGTACGTTCTCGACAAGTCGCCAGTCTATCACATCGACTACCACTCACTCCTTCACACCTATGGCAAATTTAGATCCACAGATTAACCCGAGCTGCGAGTTTTAAACTGTGGAAGCTGGAGTGCCTGGAGAAAGTCTGTGTACACAGAGTGAACACACAAACTCACACAGAACGCACAGGAAGACCCCAAATTGGTGTCAAACCTCAAACCTTCTTCTTATGAGGTGAGACGCCTAATGCTCATCACAGATTCCAAGACCCAGAGTGATGCTCAAACCGTCAAAGTCCAGAAATATTCTATTCTAATAAGATCAGGAAAAATCAGCAAATCTTTACATTAAGAATCTGTTAATGACTTCAAATTTTCTGCTAATCATCTAATCTTCAGCAGTTCCAGCACCATTAATGTGTCAGAGAGCTATTTGTGATGGAGAATTTCTTTTCACTGCTAGTTTTGCAACAATTTCCTATTTTAGATATCAGAATGAAGCTAAATTATTAGTCCCTTCATTTTCTTCAGAATTACCTGTCAAACTCGTCTGCTGGGTTCTCTTAAAATTGACATAAAAATTATTTCTCTAAGGACATACTGTGGAAAAAAAGAAATATCGCTTTTGAAATGAGCAAACAGAATGAAGTCATGTGTCACTTGTTCAGACTTACAAGCCCAAAGCTGCTGCCTGCTATCCCCTTTAAAAGGCAAAAATGTCCAACTCTTTCATTCTGAATAAGGAGACTCCAACAGGTTTCTGTCACTGGGATGAAAAAGCCCAGACACTCGCCTCTCTCAAATAGAGAGCCTTTTAAATCCTCTGACAATGAGGGAGACAGATAAGGAGAGACAGAGGAGTGCGAGAGAAAGGGAGACACACACAAACAGAGGAAGAGGGAGATAGAAAGGTGTAAAATGGAGAGGATAACGAATGAGTGCGCCGCTGAGAGGGAGCCTTAATGATGTCAATGTGATAAGTCTAAAACGAGGTGAAAATTGAAATGAGTGCTGCCACGGTGGTGGTCGACGGGGAGACTGAATAGGAGCTGTGATGGAGCCACTGCATTCATTCGTTTAGATTAGCTGGAGGACAAAACAGACAAGAGGTGAGAAGGAAGTGAGAAGGTGGAAGGAGGAGAGGAGGTAGAGAGATCTGTGAACCTCTAAACAGAAATAGCAAAATGAAAAAACAGGCGACAAAGGAGGGGACAGAGTAAGAAGCAGCTAGAGAGGGGCAGAGAGTTGGGAAAAAAAAAAAATCCAGTGTAGAAAACCAAGCAGATGTGAAACAGAAAGAAGAACATGGGGTGAGACAAAGGGAGAGTGGGAGCTAAGTTCAAGCCAAAGTCAATTGAACAACTAATGTGAATCGATTTGTTGCCTCTGCTTTTGCTCTTTCGGGAGCGAGTGACATTTTAAAGGAATATTTTATTATTGGGAGGAGGTGGGGCTGTTTGCCTGGCAACTGAACACACTGACAGCCTGCTGACAGCTGGATGGAATACACTGAATAGAAGAAATACTGCAAATGGCCTGTGTGTGCTCAGGGCTCTATTGTGAGCCTGGTGAAGTGTGTGTAATGTGTCAGATAAGATACAGCGGGAGCATAGACGGGTGTGGGAGTGCACACTTGTTTCTGTATGTAGATTTGCTTGTCTCTGTGTGTTTACCTACATAATAAATACTGTGTTTTAATGGATGCTTTGCGGCAGTGTGTTATTAGTAAGCATGTGTGTGTGTGTCTGTGAGCATGTACAGTGGACAATGGCATTAGGTCTATGAGCACACTGGTCCACTGTGGCTTTCAGGGTTCAATGTAGGCACTGTTGCACGTGTGTGTTTGTGTACAGGCATGTATTCGTGCGTGTGTGTGTGTGTATGTGTGTGAGTGAGAGGGTGGGCATGTTCTGTGAGAATAATTTATGGCAGCGAGTGAGTGAAATGTGGTAGCCATCCATGGTCAGCCTGGAGTTCTGCCAGTATGGAGGGCCAGCATTAATAATTAAAAACACTTTTACAGAGAGGATCTCTGCGGTGTCTGCTGTCAACTGCTCCCTTCAAGGGCACATTCAGGACAATCACACAGAGAAAAAGTTGGAAACACTGCACAAAACAATCCAAAAGATAGCTCAGTGTGATATGGAGAGGTCATCACTAGACACAGGCTGCAACACGCCCATAAAAAAAAACTAAATTACTGACTTTTTCCTCTGCTGACTGTATAAACCAGTGTCTTTATTTTGCCTTTATAATTGATTCATGGTGTTTATTTTGGTCTGTTCTTTCCCACTGAGCATATATTCATTTTTCGATCAGGACAATGAAAAGTCAAAGAGGCGTCTCAGGAATTCACAAGGACCTGCGTCCAAAAGCAGGGCGCCAGAATAAATAATTGAATCAGAGTAGTCTTAGCAGACCTCAGCAGACCTCAACTCTCAGCAGTCTTTGGTCTGAATCCAATGAGTGTAATAATCTACTTTTCATGGTATATGTAATCCTGGGGAAAGTCTTCCAAAGAGCATGCTGTGCTAAGGAGTGGATCAAAACAAACAGAACAACATAGCTGTTCACTAGTGTGGCCACGTTCCAACCCAAAGGAGTCATCCTTAAGCCCAAATGGCTGGCCAAGTATCTGCACTGGGCCAATCCATGGTTTATTGGAAACTCTAATGACTAGCATGGGAAATCAGCTTTTGCACATTACAAATTCGGAACCTCATCTATTATCACACATCGAGGACTCTGGCATATTATTTTTTTATACGCAGGTAATCAAAAATTAGGACATTTTTCTTAAAAGTCCAAAGCAATGAGCTTTTAGGTTGTGTTTCGGTTTTATAATTCAACGTAGTTCTGAAACAAGATGCTGGGACAGAACAGACGGTTGAGGCTGGCTCCTAAAAAGCAGCTGGTTAGTACTACGTGACAAGTAAAGCTTTGTACATATTTGATCTATATGACTAGCATGCTGACAAACAACAAACAAACACAGAATAGTCTTTTCCCCCTTAGAGGCTTGTGCTCTTGTACTACAGCCTTCTGATTCGGCAATAAAACTGCAACGAATGTAGCCGTTACATCAAGGTGACTTGTATTTGCCATAATCGTAAACTGCGAAATTTTGGACTGAAATAACATCGCTCCCATGTGTGTCATGCGTATGTTCTTTATGGCAAAATCAAACCATATTAGCTTTAGATGATATCTGGGTCATCCATGCGAGCAAATTCAATGTTTCTGCTAAGACATTAGAGAGTTGAGTTGATGGCTCCACCGTTCATCTCCACCCATGCTCTGCTTGACATTCTCCTGATGTGAGTGAGGTTGAAGGAGTGACTATGAGTTTAGGCCATACTGACTCATTAATATCGACATATCAGTAAACTGGGTTGAAGATGTATCACTGGTTTCCTGCATCATCATCTTCATCACGAGAAATACAGAAATCTACCCTGTCAGGCCTCCAGTTGTGTGTGCGTTCAGTAACAGGCACAGATGTTTGTCGAATATGGATCTTGAGAAAAGAAAAAAAAAATAACATGCCAACATGTCAGTGCTCAAAGGGGTATGATAGAAAGGCTGAAAATGAATCCCTTCTGAGCACACACACACACACACGTGCACACCCGCGCTCACATCCCTTACCCGCCGCCCGATCCTCCCTCCCCCCATTCTCGTGGGTGTCGGAGTGAGAAATTAAATTTTTCTGATGAGAAAGTTTTTCCTGCCCCCATTCCTCTCCTCCCTCTCTCTCCTCCCATCCATTCTTTAATTTATTTGCTTATTTATGAACTATTAATTTATGCACTGAGAGAGAAATTAACAGTTGTGCAGTCAAGTGTTCGGGCTGTTGCCACGCTCACAATAGATGATCATCACAGAGGGACTGGCATGACTCACGCACACTCACACATACAGAAACACATGACACCGTACACTCAGTCAAAAGGAAAAGCAAGGCAGGTGCAGAATATCAATTGCTACTAAAATAACCGTCCATCAGTTCTGCACAGCAAACAACAAACTTCCATTTGGTTGTAATTGTTACATCTAAGCCTGAGCACTCCCAACCATTATCCTGACAGTGTGAGAACAGGAGGCGTGTAACATGTTTAATGTGACAAAAATTAATTGAATAAACTGTTTCTCCTACACAGATCTATTATATTGTGCTGACAATGTGTTCACTATCCCACTTAAGGCAGAGTAGTGGAGGAAAGTGCTCTGCCAACACTTCAGGTGACCACAGAATAACAGTGTAAAAAGACACAGCTTTGGGTCTTATAAAATTCACACATATTAGGAGAAGGATTTCCTAAATCCTCTGTTTCATTGAAGACTTTGTATTTTCTGCACCTATGAAAAGCTTTAAAACTGGACAGAATTTATTTTAGAAATTCTCGAATTAAACTGATCATTTAAGACTAGTTGGTGCAACAGTAAAACTACATCCCTCTAGCAACATTGAAGAAACATTAAAGGGAGCTTGAAAAATACCAGACGGACTGCAATGGGTATTTAAAGAGCAAAATACCACTGCTCAACAATAATTTCAAAACACCATGAGTCCACATGGTGCATACATTAAAACACTTGCCTATACTGATGCTTTGCTTTGGCCTCTGACAACTATAAGGTTGCTATCCTCCAATACACCGCAATCTATACCCACATGCGCAAATTCAAGTTCCCACACCCACGCTATCCCAGCATGCTACATGTTTATCCAGTCAAGTCATCCGGACAGTCAGTCAGTAATTCAGTCACTCAATTAGGCGAGGCAGTCCATCAGGAAGTCAGCGTGGGCGGGAATAAAGCCGACACGCAGACAGGTCGGTCAGCCCCGTGGGGGCAGCGGAACACGACACGACCTGTGCCGCCTCATTAGGAGGTTAACTGGCACATGTGGGCGGCCAGTGAATGTGGTTATGTATGTGTATGTGTGTGTGTGTGTTTGTAGAAAGGCAGCGCGGACGGGCGGAGCTACAAGTGAGTGACAGAGGCGTAGGCGGTGGGCTGTCTTTCAGTGACCGGAGAGCACCCCAGGGAAGGTGACAGTGTGTGTTTAAGTGTGTGTCTGTGTGAAATTGAGTGTTTCACGCATGTAGTCAGCTGTGGTGGAATCTACAACATCCTCATTGGAAAATGCCCGTGGGTGGACAAGCTGTTTGTCGAACACTCTGTTCCTACTTAAGTTGGACAAACAAATCACACAGGGCAGTGAAATGACCATTGGGCCGGGGTGCTGACCCCACTGTGGCACGTGGGCGCCATCAGTCCAGATAGTTTTCCACCTTTCAGAATTTTCTTCTGATTAGATTAACATAAAAAAAAAGTTCTCAGAAATGTAAAGTTACCAAACCATTACCAGTTTTTGGTTTTGCAAAAAAGATTTTCTTCCTTGGTTGTAATGGCTAGACAAAGACAACGTGGGATTTCAGCCTAGCAAAGACTGTATTACACCTAGTATTTAAATCAGTGCCACATTTACAACACTGACACTTTTTGTCAATGAGGATGTTGCTATTCATCTACCTCACTGTCGCTCAACCTTGAGTATGTTCTGAAGAGCAAAAAGAAGCATCGAGAGCGATAACAGCCCTGTAGCTTTTGACAGCAAATATACAATCTGACAAGTTAAGTCACTATGGAGCTGGAGATATGTAGATCTCAATATGTCAAAGTGTGGAAGCAGAATTAGGCTTTGCATTATTTGAAATGATAAAAAAAATGGTAAAACAGTTGCTAATTTGCATATCAGACAAGATGTCACATCTCAATGATTTACTAATTAACCATCAAAATATTAGACTTTATAATTACAGACATTCTCAAAAGTAGACATATCACTTGTGGAATAGTTAAACAGTAGCCTTTGTTGTGTATATTTAAGTATGCAACATGTATAAAGCAGCTGTATCATTATTTACTGTCTTTTTCCCCTTTTTAAAGCTGCAGGTGGTCAGCTAATAGTTCTTTTGTTCCAGCCGTTCCAATTACTGGACCACATGTGAAAATTTGGATGATAAAATGTTCTAACCTCCCTTTGCAATTAATGTCAGTGTGCCCTTGAGCATAGCAGTTAACCTAATATTCAGTAGTAAGGGACTATACGGGTGTGCAGCTGGAGGATGAGTCAAATAAGTACGTTTTTAAGTTATACCTGGTTAAATGAGGATTAAAAAAAAAAAATCTGTGTGACTTCAGGTTTACTGACATCAACCCACCTGCTCATACTGGTGTGCCATTATTGGCAGGGATAACAAGGAACAGGAACTAATTGGTGCTCACACACACATATGCAAAAGACAGATGGACCCATAATATCTCATCCGCATAAACACACACGAACATAAGCCCCATTCAGTGTCCTAGCCCGGCTGGACCTGCTCACACTTTGATGACTGACGGCACAGCATAAATGAACCACTGCAGATCGTTGTGCAGGGGTATACAGTGTGCATGTGTGCAGAGCAGAAGGGCACTACCAAACTGACTTATTGATCTACAGGGCTCCTTAAGGCCACTAATCAAATGAGACGGACACTGAGGGGACACAAGAGGCACTCGAAAGTTTCTCAAGTTTCACAGACTTGTACACCTCCCACACACGCACAGGCTGTCTGTCAATCTGTTCAGTTTGCTTGTTGTGTGTGTGTGTGTGTGTGTGTGTGTGTGTGTGTGTGTCTACATGTTCCCCAAAAACCTCCCTGTCTGTCTGAGCCATTCATCAGTCAGTGAGGGATGGGTTAACTTCAGCAGGTCCAGCACTGCAGATGGACTTTTCCCTGCTGCTAGAGCCCAGAGGGAGAGGTTCTCTCTGGGTCAGGCTTCTCAGGGAGGCTGGGTGTCTGGAATGAAGCCCTAGAGCTTTGGTAGGTGACAGAGAGAAGGATCAATGTTAGACTTTAAGGATCTCAGGCCTAATAGAATAGATGTGATGTGTGTACTTTTGTGTATATGGGGAATGTTGATGGATGGGACTCTGATATGGATGCAAGGGTAAGATGGATAGTGTTGATGTTGAAGGCAAATCAATGAGACACAAAGATGAAGATAATTGCTACTATAAAAGCATCAATATGTGATTGTGATGACGAAAGAAATAATGAACATTACTAGCTACCAGAAAACTACAGCACATCCTAAATGCACATACATGACAGGATCAAATTTAGTTCATGACTCAGTTCCATGTCATTCTATTTTTTCCTAACCTCTAGGCTGCAGAATAAAGAAGAAAAGATTTACAATAATCTTCAGAAAGAATAGCAAATCGCAGCCATTTGGGAAAGACTACCCAGAGGGCTGCAATATGCCAGGGTGAAGCCCAACAATGCAGCACAATCACTGTTCCCACATCTGTTGTCAGGGTTAATCAATGACTATACAGTGACAGCGAATAGACTGCTGATTCCATATGCCCGGCAAAGAATAGACAATCATTGACTAATCAGAACTTGATAGAAGCCACAAAGGATGGAGAACAGCTGCTGTGCCCAGTGAACCCAACTGTAATCACATTATATATTATTGATCTGCTAAACTGAGGATTATGGGATCTGATATTTCTACTGGGAATGTGAACTGTCACCATTTTCAGGGTGACAGTTAGAAAATCAGCCAGTGACCTTTGGGATTATTGATATCAATCCATAGTTTGATCTATGATATAAAAGCTGTATCCATTTATGTCTAGCATTGGTGGGAAGTCTAATTCTCATGTTCTAACGTTCCTCTCACACACACACACAATCATGCACCCACCCTCTGCGACAAACACACACACACACAAAGTTTACACACATACTAAGATAGACACGCTGCAGCTCGGATATTAGAGGTGGTGCTTCAGGCATTAGAAGTGTAGCTGCAAACTGTCCACACTGCACTGCAGAGATATTGATGTCTTAATACAATAAAAAGCAAAATAAACATTATTATCCTGATCGTTATAATTATCTTCAGCCCAGAGGCTCAAACTGAATTATTCATAGAGTGCTTAATTAAATGGGTAGACTGTGTGTGTGTGGGGGGGGGGGATTGTGTATATGTGTGTCTCTATAGCCCGATGTCTTTTGGACAGTAACATTAAATGAGAGTAAATATTCAATCATTCTGAAGGGACTAAGAAAGAAAGAGATGATGCTGTGACAGAGAGAAGGCTTGGGGGGGGTGGGGAGGGGTAGTGGATTACACATGTATCCTCGTTTGCCCTTCACTATGGTCCCAGTCGAGGAAAAGGAAGACAAGCTGCCGTTTAACGTTTCAGAGCAAGACAGCTTTTTTTTTTTTTTTTTTTTTTTTTTTTTTATATACACTTCTCACATTTAACAGCTGCTACAATGAGCAACCAGCCACGGCACTCCACAGCACTACTTGAACACAGACACTATGCCTACACCACACACAAGCATGTAACAAAGCAGAATGTGACGCTTCAAATGCAGTCAATACTGAAGTCAAGGCCACAGCAGTTTGGTGTTATCATAGTCAGTTTTTAGTTCTCTCTCGCTGTATCAGCCACTGAATGAAAGCACTTCCTTTGGCTGCACCACTGATATTACTGTTGGAAAATGTAGATCAAATCACAGTCAATGCATAGAGACACATTATGCGCTCACACACACACACACACACACACACACACACACACACACACAGAAGCATGGCAAAGCTGCACAAGAACTTCGCATACATACAAAAAGCACATTCACATATAGCTACTGTATAATATCTTTATATTCACACTCTTTGACATGAACACACTTATATACACAAAACAGTGAACACGAAGCACTTCCTGAACATGCACTTATTTGCATAAGGAAATTTTGCACATGCACACATGTGAGAACTTTCACACTATTAAAAGGTCCTACTCACACTTTCCCTTCTCTCTCGCTCTCACACATAGAGATGCTGGCCCACTGTCAGCACCAGCTCTGTTTCTGTCATCATTTCCTCAGATATTTGATGTGGAGCTGCTACACACTTACGTGCATACAAACCAGTGAAGTGCTGACGTGCCAACAGGCGTAGTCTGGATGCTGTGGTAATGTAACAGCCCATTCATTTCATCATGCATTAGTGCCAGGGCTGCTTTTTCATTACACCCTAATGACATTTGGTAGGGTCCACTAATCAGCCTCGCAGGACCCCTGCTGTCTCCCCAAACCTACTACACAGACGCTCACACACACATAAGTGCTCCATATGAAATGCTAACAAGCTCACTATATGTACTATTAATAGTTACTACTATACAAGCAAGTGGACACTGAGAACAGGGAGACAGAGAAAGAACAATGGCATGAAACTAAAACATGAACCCTAAACTATCTGAGATTCTGAATAGGGTAAGACACATGCAGAATCCATGTTTAAGTTAAAAATTAACAAGCCTCACTGCACAACAGAAAAGAAACCAGGCTTCTCATGATTAAGTAATCCGTCAGCAAAGAATGTAGTCAATGTGAAATCCTAAACAGTATACTGCTTGGAAGTCTCAACTTGCAAACATTCAGTCAGGGAAGGAGCTAAATGAGTAGAAGGTGTGTGTCTGTGTGCATACCCGTCTCTCTATGGTCGTGTTGACATGTTTTACACTGATACCATTCTTGTGTGGACATGGACATGTGGATTTTAGCCTTATGAGGACATTTTAGCCAGGCCCCACAACATCAAATGTTTTTTTGAGGGTTAAGACTTAGGTAAGGGAAATAGAAATAGGTTTAGATTAGGGTCAGGGTTGGGCATTTAAGTTGTGATGGTTAGGGTTAGGGTCTAGGGAATGCATTATGTCTATGAGTGTGCTCATAAGTATAGTGCGACATCACTGTGTGCACACACGGGGAAAGAGGGAGTGTGCTAGCACAAGCAATAAATCAAGAATAGCACCAGAACATTGAGCAAGTTGTCAAAAAACAAAACACACAGTTAAGACACACTGAAGCCTCTGATAGCATGAGTAAACAAGTCATAACATGGCTCAGGAACAAAGCAACAGTTCAAATAATGTCCATAAAATCATTTACATGTCTTTCAGGCCTAGTGTCTTGTAGATGCTCCTCACTCTCATTGACATCAGTCAGTCTCTGGTGTGACAGTGCGACAACATAGTGAAGACGAATATATCCCATTGGTTTAGATATATTTGCATGTGTTGTCTCACTTTAATCCCTTTTGTTTTTGTTGTTCTTAGATCTTACAGCTCTACAACGTTTCTTCCGCATCCCAGGTTAGCCACATCCAGTGTAGGTTTTATTTCAACACACACTCCAGCAGTTTACTCTGATGCTGCTGCACACCACAGCACTAATATAGCTGCAAAAGAGTAGAGCAATAAAGCGAATCTGCATCCACTGTACCTACGCAAGAAAGTAATGTGGAGAAAAATTAGTACAGGAGAGTTACCTACACTTAGATTTGAGTGATTAGGTTTACGGTTTCAACCTTAAGGCAACAGTTGGCAGGGAACATAGGAGTGCATGTTTGCGTGTGTGTTTATGCGTGCGTGTGCGTGTGTGTGTGTGTGTGTGTGTGTGTGTGTGTGTGAGAGACGGAGTTGCCTGAGGCCAGGAGCGTTATTGAGCCGCGGCTGGGTGTACTGTTTCGACCCTGAAGTGTATCTGTACACAGTAATCTGTTGACCCCTACCTGAATGTTTCTTAAAATTGTTTTCACCACCAAAGCTTGAGTGTTTTCCCATAATCACATAGAGAAAATGCATCATTCTGAGGGCAATTTCACCAACAGAGCGGACAGAGGATGTTCTTTTATTACACTTTTATTTCTCTTCTGCCCTCCTTGTTGTTGTCATTAATTTTGTCCCTGTTACTAATGCCCATGCCCACTGACAACAATATTAGCACTCCATATAATATATTAGTCCTTTTGCGTCTTAACTTTGTTACCTTATCACTTATTTTAAACATTAACTTTACTACCAATTACCTCTATCAGCTATTAAGTTTATTACCTATTCCCAATGCAGTGGCAAATAAAAGGCAAATAACATCGACATTTAGTTGGCCACCATGAGGCAAAAACACACACTTTATATTGACGACTGCTTCAAACCTTTAACTATTCATGCGTAGTGTGAAATACAGCACGGCCATAAATACAGTATACAGTGTGTGTTGGTTACAAAATGTGCTGTTATTTTGTCTTCCAGAAACTATTAAACATGTTCCTCCCTACAGCCCTTATGGTTACATTTGTTTTGACCAATATGTTCCCTCAGAAAAATAAGTGGTAAATTCAGTTTTGTTTCAAAAGAGCTGAGACAATGGCCACCCCACAGTTAATATAATCTCATCCTCACAGTCTATCCAGAATGCCCTTTCCTTTTCTTTTACTCACACAGTGCTACAGAGCTCATCTAATATTAGCTCTGCTCAGTGGAGGTAGATGACCTTCAAGTCAGGGTACTTTTAAGTCTGCCATGGCCTGAACAACTAATGGTGTATGTATAGTCTAAGCAAGCGAGCACACAAAGCTTCATCGGTTACTCAATGGTGGCTGTTTAATTGAATCTCCTCCCTTCCCTTCTTAATTCCCTGTGTCTTTTCTATTGGTAATGTTTTAAGGGGAGGAAACTAGGCAGTCTGTGGAAGAGAGGAGCAGAGGTGGGAACCAGATGTACAGTCTTCAGTGTGTGTGTGTGTGTGTGTGTGTGTGTGTGTGTGTGAGTGAGAGCGTAGGTGTGCGCGTGCGTGTGTGTGACTGTGTGTGTGTGTGTAGGCCCCCTCGGCTTAAAGAGGATAAGACAATTGTGTTTGCTGCTGGTGCTAAAGGCTCATCATGGGCGGCCCCTCCTCAGCTGACGCACACAAACACCAGCACATGCAGACGGAGAAACACACACTCCAGCTGGGATGGAACCCAGTGACAGGCACTAAGACTCACAGATGCCCAGGTGGCACAGGAAACTCTGGATCTATGCCCAGATTGGCACAGGACAGACTGCCTGCACACTTAAAAGCAATGAGCACACGCTCACACATATAGAAACTGCACACATGTACAGTTGCAACAGCTTACACACACATACACCTATAAAGCTCATGTTCGCATGGACTGACACAGACACAAAAGCACACCCTTGCTCACTCCCCACCTTCTTACAATTAACACTGCTCCTATAGCTTGAGGCACAGAGGAAATGAGGTTTTGGTTTTGTAACTGTGTGTGTGAGGGAGAGAGAGAGAGTTGTAAGAGGTAGACGGATTAAGGAGGAGGTGGGTGGAAGGTTATGGTTGGCGGAGGAAATATAATGTGTGGCATGGAACTATGTACTCAGGGTACGGTAATGACTCTGCATGAGAGGCTGTGTGTGTCCGTGTATATGTGTGCCCGGATGTGCGCATACCCATGTGTGTGCATACGTGCGCCCACATTAAGTCGTTCCCACCCATTCCCTCTCTAAGTATCATGTTCAGAGGCTGCAGTTCATTCCTGTCTGTCTGATTGTGTTGTTGTGCAGTCATGGCTAATTACCTTGATAGTCTGTTGACAGCGCTGAGACAATTAAACAGCCAAATGGAAAACAGGAGGGGGAACTTGTCTGAAATGTCCTCTCTGAGAGTTGAACTAAAGAGTGATTCATCTCTAACATGTGTTTATAATAGGAAATTGTTTACAGGCAAAAGGGATGGCGTTTGTTTAGCAAATTGTAGGATGCCTGCTCTGATGTTAACTTCAGTCAAACTGATTATGGTTTTATTTTTCTTGCTGCTACGACATCTTGATGTATACATCTCAAGCATGGCGAAGAACAATATTTTTAACATTATTGTGAAATCCTGTATAATCTATTGTTCGCTTTGTATATATCATCACCAGGCAGGTTGATACCAGCTGGTATAAGACAAGCCTCCACTTATTTTAGTTATGCTGACACTATCCTATTTGTAATTTTAGCATACCAAAGAAAATCTATAGGAGATAATGAAAAAATAAAATCAATAATGAATTCAAAAACATATACATATATATATCTCACATACAAAAACATATTTCCATATATTCAGGGAAGCATCCTACAATGTGGGAACAACACCAAATAGGACAAGTGAGCTCTAAAGAGAGTGGTGTGATGAGCGTACTATCCACACTGAGCTCCTTGACCTGGTCACTACCTACAGCAATCGCTGCTGGACACAGCCCAGGAAGATACATCCCAACAATGGACTCCTCTCTCTGTTGCCATCAGGGAAGTGCTTTCGCTCCTTGAAAGCAAACACAGAGAGAATGAGGTGGAGCTTCTTCCCACAGGCCATTTGGGTCCTCAACCAGGACATCTAGAGCCTGGACTTTTACTGGACTTATAGTATTATTGCACAAAATTGAGCACATTGGTACCATTTTCACATGCTACGTTTTTTATTTTTATACTTTTTATTTTTATACTTGTACATAACTGAATACAACTTACTCTCTTATACTCGATTTACTCTTTTAATCTCATCTCACTTTTTATTCTTATTTGTTGTATCAAAGCTTTTTTCATAATACTTTATTAAATTTTCAATACTTTTTTATAATATGAAGAGTCATAAAAAGCATTTCACTTCACTTCGTATGTCTGCATGATCGTGTATGTGACCAACTGAATTTGAATATTCCAAACAGTTTAACACGAGAATTAATTTTAAGGTTTGGATTTCAGTATGAACTGCTGTACTGGACATCTGTGCAATTTAGTATTGCACTTTCTTAAGGGTCTGTGACTCAGAAGAGACAGACTAAAAAACAGAACGGTGAAAATAAAAATAAAAAAACTGAGGTAACTTTTGTACCAAGCTATAAAACTGCTGCATCCTACAATTAACAAAACATGTCAATATGTTCTTTCTACAGATCATCTGTGCCTCTTGTTTTAAAACCAACACCCACAAATTGTAATCCAGATTTTTGTTAAAAGCATTTAGCTGAATGAGAAGACTGATCACAACTCCAACCATATCATTTGAAGTACGAGTTCTTTTGACGCGCTATTTGAGTATAAATCTATACATCACTGTAAGTTACAGTGCAGATTTCACATAATCAGATTTAGAAGCATAGCTTTTATGAAATATTCAAAAACCTTTTTCCCCATAGGCAGACTCCATATATAAACTTTAATATCTTTTATCAACATCCCTGTAATAAAGGCAGATCTGCCCTATGTTATACATACATATACAAGGCTGGTCTGCCCCATATGTGATAACAGCATCCATTATGTGCACCCAAAATACACAATTGGGATTTGCATAAACATGATTAGGGAATTAAAAGGTTGCCTTGACACAGGGGGTTGGGTTGAGAAGAGGTGTATTATGGGATTTCTAATGACTTCTGAGATATTTCCTATAAGATGGCATGCAGTGGATGCACACGGGAAAAATAAGAGAGGAGATGACATGCAAGAAAGGTTGTGAGAAGAATATAGATCTGCAACATCAGCTAGAAATTGTAGTACATGTATTGACTGCACCACCACCTTGCTGATGGGAGTAAAATCTAGGTATGCACACAGGTTCTCGAAGGCTAATGCTTGCCCATGAAAACTATCTCTTCACAACTTACTGCTCCCAGCATTAGACAACATCCAGATTGATTCTGCTTGAGTGTTTCAGAAGAACACACATTTTCTCAAACAATTCACAACTTCAAAGCACATTTCAACCTCTGAGCACTGTGATGTGTGATCAGATTTTGTGTCGAGCGCTCAGTCAACCCGTTTGTCTAACTTGGTGAAATAAACACGAGCGAAGCCGGCAGCATGGCGAACTTGGCACCAGAGTTGTCGCTGCAGACTGATTCCAGATTGGGTCTTCAGGGGTTGTGGAGGGAGGAGGGGGATGGATGGATGGGGGGGTTACAGTTGGCAGGGTGGTTCATACACTTTGGGCCAGGCCTGAGGGCGTATGTGCATGTGTGTGTGTGCGTGTGTGCCGGCTCCTGGTGTGTGTTGGCAAGATGCGGACTGGCAGCACCCTCGTCTGACACCACTACAGTTGGTCCCCTCTAGATATCCTTTGCACCCCCTGCCCCGCTGCTCCACAACGTGCCCTCCCTCCTCCCCTCGTCTGGAGGAGGTCTTCTTCCCACTTTTCAGCTCCTTCTCTCTTTCTTCCTCCATTACGGTCTGTCCACATCTTACTATCCTACACCTCATTCTGCATATATGAGTTTTAAAGGCCAGTACACATATTCTGAGATTAAGATGTCATTGTGCCAATATTTTGTGAGCTTATTGCTGGCATTTAAATGAAAAATTAATTCACAAAATATATAACTGAACAATAAAATAATGAAACATAGCCTGCATAGAAAATAAAACTTTACTGCGGGTTTTAGAGGCTGTTTTCAGACAGCTGTGGTCAGAGAGGGACTGCCATCATATTGGCAGTGGATACCAATATATGATATGTAATAAAAAAGCAATAACTGCTCAATGTAACTGCAGATGATATATCTGCCTAACTATAACCATATTTGCACAACAAACCCACTCTCTCCATCTTTGTCTTAGTTTTGGAGCCATGCCTGTCTACCACGAAGTCAAACTTCCATACAGCCAAGTTTCATTTTGACTATAACAGATTTCTTCCTAATATCACAAGTTCGCACATCAAGGAACATCTCATGCATCTGAAACTATGAAGACAAGCACAGTTTCACATTAAAACCAAGTTTAAAAAAAAAGAAAATTATAACAGCTGCTTTGGAAATGATTTGATAAGTCTGCAAAGTTAAGCTGATACAACACCGTCAATGGAAGTTCAGTGAAAATCACCACAGAGGAGACCCACAGTTTTTTTTTTTTTTTTTTTTACAACAGCAAGTTCCTCCTTCCCCCATCAGTCCTCCTGAGCCTCTGCCATCTTTGTTCCCTCTCTGTTCCTCATCTGTTCTACATTCAGGACAGTAGTCTCTAGTCAACCCACTGAGTATTTTCTTTATTTACCATAGGAAGGCTGAAACGGCTCCAGTTTAAAGGATACCGCAGACAGGAGGTTCTGGATAGATCAGCCTCAGGCTAACAGGAATGCATTTTGTTCCTGAGGTGTGTATGTGTGTGTGTGTGTCTGTGTGACTGTGTGTGTTGTGATGTTAAGTAGGGGAAGGGCACAGTGAAAGAACAAAAGGGGGTCTAAAACCACTAAAACGTCTTTGGGCACCAAACAGCACATCTGTGCAAAAGTGAACTCAAAATTTACCGTGAAGATTCTTTCTTTGCTCTGTTCAGTCGTAAGTCGCCCCGCTCCCCCACTGCACTCACTCACCCCCCTCCCACAGCCCAACATCCCCCTCCCTCTGGACACCATCATCCCTAACCCTGTCCCCTCCCTCGGTGCCTCTCTGCGGCAGATGGGCACTGTGTGTGACAGCAGGGTCATTAGGTCACATCCATATGGGGTAGGGTTCCTCTTTTCTGCGTGTGTGTATTTTGACCTTTTGTATACACACATGTATTTGTGTGCTGTTTTTGTGTGTGCTACTTTCTGCTTCATAATGAGTGTGGCTTTTTTTGTGTTTTTCTATGTGTATTGCTAGAAAAGATTTTTGTGACAGTGTCTGTGGCAGCTACTGTGAGTGTGCATATCTCTAACCCCAGGTGTGTCTCTGTGTCATATGTGTAAAGGGGGTATCCAGGGCAGCCATGGACAAGGGAAGCAGGGGAAATGGTTTGTAACCTTAAGCAGCCCCTTTTTGCCTCACCACACAGACAGACACACACACACACACACACACACACACACACACACACACACACACACACACACACACCCCTGCTGTGCCTCCAGTCTCAAACATGATATGCGTGACTATGTCGGTGTGGCACAGTCACACATGCTTTCATGAGTGTCTGGGCATGTGTGTGTCATAGTGTGTGTCATAGTGTGTATGGGTGAAAAAGACAGGCTGCATGGATGAGAGTATTTATATGCGTGTGTGAGTGCCATTGTGTGTGAGACAGGCGCCTGAGGGCATGCTCATCAGCAGAGACACAAAGATTTGCATAATGAAATTCCCTCTATCACACTGCTGCAGAGGACAAAGTAAAACAAGACCCTTAACAAACACTTTAAAAACATAGATGAATACAACAAAAGTATGTACACACACATGCTCACTTATCCATCAGACCTTCAAATATTCCTCAAGTCTGGTACTATAGTTGCCATCACGCCTGTGTGTGTTTCTACAATCTCCAGCACTGTAACTATTTCAAGCATTTGTGGCCAGCAGTGATTTGTAGGAAAAGACTAAATCTAATCAATCCGACCCAGTCATTCATCCAAAGAATCTGCTCTCGAATGAGCATCATGTGAATGCCCCAGCCATGTCTGTCATAGCTACATGTGTATGTGTGTCTGTGTGTTTGTGGACCACTATGCTACCTGTCAGGCCAAATGATGAAGGTAACCGGGAACCTTCACATGTGCATGCCTGCCTGAATGTAATGTGGTATGCTTCAGCCTTAGAGAGGGGAAGTGAGCAGAAGGGGGGAGAGGTGGCAGAACTGGGGGATGGAGTAACAGGCTGACAGACGAGAGGAGTTGAGGGCACAGAAGGAGGCTAAGTGACGGAGGACATGGAGACACAGAGAGAGAGAGAGAGAGAGAGAAATCCCTTGTTTTTGGATATGCATCATTTTTCCTCCAAAGGACAGCGGCAGCTGTTGTGTGTGAAGGGTGAGAAGGAGGGAGGGACAGGCCAAAGAGAGGAGTGGGGGAGAAGGGGATGCCGTGGAAGCACTGGGGAGGAAAAGCATCCTTTTTAGCTATTATGGAGGAAACCTAAATGGAGTATGCGCGTGTGTGTGCATGGGGGTGAGGGACGGGTGTGGGTGTAGGTGGGCTGTCAGATCTATAGAGAGACCACCTGTTTCATCTGAGGAAAAAACATAGCTCGAGCATGTTAACAAACAAGGACAGAAGCAGCAGAGGATTTCAGTTTTTAACACAGTCATTCCTCTCTGCACTTTAACAATATAGGAAGCATCTAGCCACTGCTGGCAACAGGTCTGATGAAAGAGTCTTTACTTACACACTCAGCTGGTGTTTTCCATTCCTGAAGCAGTGCTCTCCACAATGGACAAATTCATACCACAGTGACAAGGGAGAACAAGAGGGTTTTGAAAACACTTATATACGTCTGTACACCTTAACAGACAGGATTATGCATCACTATGTAGTGGACAATTCTACTACACTATAAACCAATAAAGTCAATCAGAAGCCCTCAATGCAGTAACAGAGGGGCATTCAAACCAGCATTAGCACGGTATGAATATTTTCAGCTTAAATTATTTGAGTGAGGTCCGTTTGTTGACACAGAAAAGGAAAAATACTGGTTCCAGCGAAAAAAAAAAAAAAAAAAAGCTGAAACTTGTGCAATATCATTTGACTACAAGACTGGCCAAGCAACCCAACACACAAGACTACTTTGAAACATGAGTACTGTAATAGCTAGGTTCACCTGGCAATGAAATTGTAAAGTCCTTCCATGTAATATGACTTTGCTGCTAAGAACTCGAAGTCATTACAAATTCATTCACTCAAATTTCGTACCTAAACTGGACTTCCACGAATGTAATTGCCTGGAAAAATGCAGCCCTAAAAATGCAGTCCTTAGTTTATTTCCTAGAAGGGTTATTACAGGTCTCAATGCTCACTTCGTCTTGGATACCATGTAATTAGGATGATGGTAATGCCAAAATAAAAAATATAACAGTGACAACAAACCTGTCTTGCACTGTTACATATCAACAGTAATACTGTAGGTAATTACAATGAGAGCAACTAAAATGAAGGTATGCAAGATTAAATAGTTCTCCTATTGTTGAAAAGCCTTTTTTCCCCCATAAACAACACAGAAAAAAGCAAATATGAGTGCATTTTCTGAGCAACACAAACACTACAGAATTACTTTTGTGTTCAATTTCAACCAGTACTGTAGATCTAATCAAAAGGAATGGTCTCAAAAAGCTGTATCAGGATATTATGTTTGTGCGTCAGTCAGCAGAAAGTTAGCAGACTCAGAACACCTCTAATGTGCTATTACTTCAAAATCACTAAAGTCTACACAGGGCACCACTTTTGAACGTAAAATATGACAGCATGTGTAATTTGTGTGCCAGTATGTGCTTAGTATGCCATTTGCCGTACAATGTCATGTGCACACTGAGATTAATAGCATGGCATGTATAAGCATGTGCTCGTTTTGCAGCCATGTATTTAATATGTGTGCATATGGCACCTGCAGGTGTGTCTATGTGATTATACAAGTACTTTGTACTTAAGTGCCTGTGTAATATGTAATGTGTTCATGTTTTGCATAATGTATTTCATAGCACAACAGCATAATATTTCGTTGCTTCAACTGTGTACTGTGTGTGTACTTGAATGTTTGTGTACGTTCAAAGCCTAAGCAAGCGTTCTCCTGGTGTACTTCTGTGTGTTTTTATCATTCCAGTATTCATAAGTACTTTGTGGAAATGTGTGCATATATAAATGTGCTTAGTGTGTTCATGTGTGTTGAATGAATGAATTGAAGTATGTGCATGTGTTCGAGTGCATGTGGATCACTGGGATATGTGTGTCCCAAGATATATGCTTGCATGTGAAACGCACATTTTTCTAGCATCATTGACGAACGCAGTACGTATGGTAAGTGCTTTGAGTGTGCGTACAATATATTGCGTTTCGGGATGCCTTCTTTCAGTGGTTTTTCACATCTCTCTTCCCAATTTAGACCGGAGTGTTTTCTGACCCCCCATCCATCTCATCTCATCAATGCTGCCCCATTCCACAGATAAAAAGTCCACCCAGCAGCAAACTTCTTAACCTGGACCACTTCACAATACTCTTCTCCTGCTATTACCAACCACTTACCACCCCTCACACACCAGCCTGAAAATCAATACTTTTACTGTGTGTGTGTGTGTGTGTGTGTGTGTGTGTGTGTGTGTGTGTGTGTGTGTCTGTGTGTGGGAGTGGTGGGGGCTCACTACCCCCACAGTTTGCTTTCAAAGCAAAACACCCTATCATTGAGCCGCTCTTCCACTCATACAGACACACACAAAACACATTCAGAGTCTCCAATCAACTACCAACACCCCAGCTCCCTTCCACCCCTGCAACTGTTCAAACACTCGCATGCACCGCGCTCGCACATGTGCTCACGCACCTTTGAAACAAAGCACGACAAACACCTTTGTCTGCAGCCAGCTGCACGGTGTGTAGACTGCAATGTGTGTCGTTTGAACGGACGCCATGCACGCACGGCAACACACACATTCGCACAGATAAACTTAATGAGGACTTGGCGAATGTAAAGCACTAACCATACTGATGTCATTGGTACAGTGAGGAGCAGGGCCCCTTTGGTATGCTGGCCACACACACACACACACACACACACACACACACACACACACACACACACACACACACACACACGTCTGGGCCTTGTGTTCTGTTTCCTTTGGCAACGGAAGTTCAGTATTTAGGGGCGCTGCTAGACAAAACAAACAAATACCCTTCTCCACTGTGTCTCTCACTCCCTCTCTGCCATCACTCGGTCTCTTTCTTAGCCCTCACTCCTATATCTCTGTATAATTTTATCTATCATTTTCCATTCTCCTCCATATTTCTCTTCTCTAGCCCCATTCACCATCATTTGTCTTTCTCCTTTTCCTTCCTCTCTTTCTCCCTCTTTCCTTTGGGCTCTCCCTGCTCGGTTCGCACACTAACACGGCTCAGTGCCTCCCTGGACACACACCATTCTCCATGCTTATTGTTCCCCCTGACAGCTTTTGTAGTGGTGAGAAAAAGCAACCTCTCCCCCACCCTCCCTTCTCACTCCATCTCCCAAACTCACCAGCTCCCCCCTCCTCTCCTCACTGCCAGCCGGCTTCACCCATCTATTCCCCTTTACCATCGGCCCTTACTACCACCGGTCCATGAACACACACACACACACACACACATAGGTGCACACACATTCCACAAGCGTAAAGGTCAAAGGGTGCAGCTGCCTCAATAAAGAGATGGGGGAAGGAGAAAGGGGGAGAGATAGAATGGGAGGTGGGTGACTCATTCACTTTTCTCCCTTTTTGCAGTGGGCAGAAAGAGAGCTAGAGTGGGAGGGGGGGGCATTTTAGGGGTAGGTGGGGGTTTGTGGATGAGGGGGAGATTGGCTCATTTTTTAGCTTGTTTTGCAGCCTTTGGAAAAGCGGCTGTTGTACCTCTTTCTCACACTCTGTTTACTCTCCTTGGCCGCAGCAGATGTAAACACAAACGGTTGGTTACAGCTATTTACCAGAAAGGATCCTTGGCCGTGTCTTCTTTGTATTTATGATGACCAACATGCTGGATCTGCTGCTGGCTAATGGACAAAATCCTCCACTACTGGGACTGTTTCAGACTAGTCCTTTTCATACTGCCTGTTCAAGGTGGGATTATGCTGGCATTCTGCTGCTCTGTATAAAAGTTACAAACCTAACATTGGGGGGTGGGGGTAATGCTGACACTGCATTATGGAGGCAAGAGAGGTAGTGAAACTGCTGCGGACATGCTGCCTTGTCTCAGTAAAAGGGCAGAGGGGGATTGGCAGTGATGACTATTATGCTATTTCTGTGACTCACCGCAAAGGCTGTTTCTCCCACATACATATCAGCACACAAACACACTTCTCACACAAACCCAAAGCTATGACCACAATTAACATTTTGTACATGAAGCACAACAGTTTGCTTAAGTAAATCTGAAAGACTAACAAAAGAAACACATGCTTCAAATTTCTGACACGTGTGTTATATGTGGCACCCCTATATGTCACACCGCCATGATGACAGGGTAACGTAGGAGCACTGGGCCGGGATCTTGGTCTAAAAGGGGCTACTGTTAAGGGAGGCCGATGCTGGACTTTTTAGTCAATATCAGATGTGATGATTTCAATCTGACCATAACTGCCTGAGAGCATATGTAAATCCTGAAAAAAATAATAATAATAATAATAATGTTTTCTATACTTTAATTCCCGAAACCCAGGAGTGTAACTCTACCAGATTTTGATTAGCAGTGGTTTCAGTGTATGGAGTTAGAACAGGAAGAAATACATGATTAGAGAACCTGGAGGTGGAGCAGCAGCTGGTTTTCTCTAAACTGGGCTTTGGTTGCCACTGGGACATGGTCAGGAGTTTAATTAAAACCCCAATGCAACTTAGCCACAGACTTTTTTTTACCGTTTTGACATGTCACTGTACAAAAAGCATAGGTGTAATACATTTAGTCACAGCAGAAATCCATTTCGCTGATCAGATTTTGATGTGGGTAAAAGGCTAACGACATACCCCCCAGATTTTTACACACATCATCTGTGCAAGACTCGCTCAACTCAACATCTCAAAGAGTGCTCTCATGGTATCTCCCAGGGGTGTCGCACGAGTGGCTAATTATGAGTCTGATCTATCTCCCATGTGTGACATTCTTCCGTCACAGGCTTTAAGCTACCAAACTAATACAGTCATCATATTATTATGAATAATAGTAAAAAAGAAAAGCCAAGTCAGCTCTTGGTAATAAGTGTGAGGCATACTGTGTCACTTTGGTCTGTCTCTTGAGAAGGCCTTTTGTACTTGCTAAACGTCCCATAGTGGGTCTGTGGTTTCATAGGAAAGACTTCTGGACTGTCACTCTCATATGATGATTGATAAGCTTAATATCAAAACACAGCCGTGCGTTACCAAAGGTAAAATACATTTGATATCTTTTAAAACACCTGGCTCTGGATCACAGTCCAAGGACTGTTAAGTTCCAAAAGGGAAAGAGCCAGAGAGCTGTGAAAAGAGAGAGGCTGACATTTTTTTCTACTACCTGCAAAAGCTAATGGGAGGCTGCCATAGCACAAGTGGTGTGAAATCCTTCTTGATGGATGGAAAAGTGTCTTTAGGGATCCAAAAGCTTGCCTTCTTGAGCATCTCAAAAGGTGTGGTGCTAACCAGGATGACTTTGGCATGATCACATTTAGACTTGACTGAGTGAAAATTAAAACAGATTTTCTTTGAACAGGATTTGCTTTGAACTCTGCCCAGGCACCATTTAGAGAAAGGTCTCATGACACAATTTGATCGTGGAAATTTGTGCAGGTAGAAATCCGCCTCCCTGTGGTTAGTCCAAAACTTTGAACTTAACATGAAAAACTTCCCAGCTCTTCATGCAACCTCTCATCTTGTTATGCACACACTTCCTCCCGGCAATGATGATGCATTAAAGACTAGAAATAGGTGCAACATGCACCAATTGGTGTGATGAAAACTGTTCTGTATCTTGCAAGTCGCACACTTTTATGCAAACCACAACAAGCCTCTCATTGTTATTTAGTTTGGCTTTACAGTACATACAGGTCTAACATAAACCCACCAGTTTCCTGAGAAACTAGAAGTGAAATACACCACATATCACATTCAGTTCTGTCAAGAAAAGTCTGTATTTTCTTTCTCTTCTGCAGGAAGGTCAGAAGGTCAGACGTTTTGCTACAGAACACTGAACCCAGCTGGTAGAAATTCATGTTCAGAACAACCAAGAACGCTTTGCGGTGGCTATCTGCATATTTTTTTTGCGCTTCAGTTGCTTGAACTGTAAGCAGAGATTTTCCATCTCAGTTTAAGAAATGCATGCAAATCAAGTTGTGGCACAAACAATCCCTAGAAGACAAGCACTGCTCATCCAAAAAACCCCCTTCATCACCAATTGCAAGCGCAAATTGTGTGCTTCAGCTGTTAAGACTAATCCAGCAAGTCTGGCACTCATACACCCTAAAGCTCCTACGTAACTGGAGCTTTTTCTGATTAGATTTGAGAATCTAAGCTGGAACCACCACAACCACAACCATCACCACAAGGTCTCTCATGCTGTTACTGATATAAGTTTACAAGCAAGATTCTGAATGGTCAAATTGCACAAGAGATGTTTTGGCAGTTTTCGAAAAACTCTGGGGAGAAATATAAAAATACAGAGTTACAGTCCTTGAGAATTGTGCACAGTCGTGATTCTGGATTAACTCACCCCTATATTTTTAATTAGCACTACAGTACACTTAGTTACAATTTTGAAGTATGAGGTATTTTTCACACATACTGAGACTATACATTTTAGTCACATTGCAGAAAGTAGTTTTTTTTATGTACATTAATTTATGCTCAATATGCAGTTGTGATTGTTTCATCATTACTAGACTGGGAGTGCCTTGGGCTTTGTGTACATTCACATTCATTCAACAGCAGCAGTGTATGGAGCAGTAAGACCAACCATAAACTAGTTACACTTCACAGAGGTTTGTGCAATAGTCATGTAACACCGTGAAAGAAACGAGTCTTCACAATCCATGCAAGTGCTTCTGTACTTTCTGAATCTATTATTCGTCCTTCCATTAACTGTTCCGTGAGTCCAGACTGTCCAGACTTCAGCGTCTTGCTCAAGGACACTTTGGCGAGGCAGATATTTATGAACAAAAAAAACCCCACAATGCTTCAGTTGTGGGAATCTGCAACCACAAGACCACCCTGACACCATTCCTGACACAGCTTCTTTGTCAGAAAGCAAGGGCATTCCTTCAGTTTTACAATCAACTTGAAATCTAAGTAGATTTCTTTCCTCAGATGAAACAATAGAAGAGTGTTTGGGACTTAAACTTCAATCATGGCACACTAGCGCAGTGCTAGGCAAAGTTTGTTTTGCTGGGTTAGACTGGAATTTTTTTGGAGAATGCTGTTTATGTAAAGTCTGCTTGAGTGTGTTTATCTGCTCTGGGTGTCTAAGTGTGGAATGCATTTGTGTACAGTATCTTGTGCTGGATTAGTCTTTTGTTCCTGTGTGTGAGTCTATTTGAGTATAAGACAAAGTGACACCCGGAAAAATACTGTCACTATGTAATATGTTTACATACCTAAATAAATCTGAAATCATTGATATATACCCGTTTTAGATATTAAAACATCTCTGTTATATATAGATGTTGATAAATGCATAATTGATATTGTGCTACAAACGGTGGCACTCATAGATGAGGTGAAAAGTCAGCATACTTACCGACTGATGATCCACAGAAATGTCTTGGAGCAGCGCTGTTCTTGTTTTTTGCAGGGTGGTGTAGTTCCAGTCAACCCTGGTGTCATATGACAAGGAAAACATAAGCTCAGACTGTTATTTCATACTAACTTAATCCCTGTCTGCTTAGTTTATGATCAAAAAACACAATTGGACAAGCAACAGAGTTTAGATTTATATATTGCTTTTTATGATAGAAAAGGCTTTTCTGATAAGGTCTAACTGATGTGTTTGGCAAGTGTAATGCTATTTTAGGTATTGAATTTGTTGGGGTTGCTGATGTGTGAAGATTTGCAAATCCAATAAAAAAAACAGGGCAGAGCTACTAATGTCACTACAAACTGTGTTTGAATGCTGTGGGGGAATACCATGCAGTCTATGTTCCAGTTCCTTCCTCAGCCCCAAAAATAATGTCAATTTAGCAAATGATGAAATAACACGAGGTTGGCATCACTACTGCAGATATTAAGTCAGTTAACCTTTGCATCTTATGTTAAGAGCAGACAACACTGTTTAGTGCATTTCTTATCCCTCTGTTATTTATGGTTTTCAAAAAAAAGTGGAAGTTTGAACCTTCTGCTAGCCCCATGAACATCAGAGAAATCCAAAGCTTCACAAGCTTACTGTGCCTCCTAATTGTTGATGAGCTACGACTTTTGGGAGGGCTTTAACAAACACTGAACTTGATGTCATCACTATACTCTGTCATTAGTTATAGATTATTATCCTAGTCTGTGGTCAAGATGTAGCTGAGGATCAAATTTAGAGGCAAAGCCTCTTGCTTGAACACAAGCTTCTTTGTTTATTTCCTGTGGCCTGCCTGATCTGTATGTATGCATAATGGTGTGCGTGCGTATGTATGTGTCTGTGTGTGTTTGTGTGTGGTAGAGGGGGTGGGGGACACTGGGGGACTTGCTTGCGTGACAAGGCATTACAGAACTTCAGCTTGACTCCAACAACAAGGGCTGCAGTGCCACAATGCATCCAGGAATATTAACAACTTAATCATCTGAAATTAACGCTGTTATATCCTGCAGCCAAACACATAATGTACATCTCCCACCCACCCCCCCACCCCCCACATGATGCAACCAAGCTATATTCCAAACATTTTCCCAACCACTCTCACTTCCTCTTTCTCTCCACCGACTCTGCATTTGCAGATTGCAGCTACACTTGTCAACAGGCCTGTTATTAACTGTAATATTTTTCTCACTCCGAGACTCAGGGAAAGGTACAGAAAGTGAAAGACGTGAGGAGGTGGACAGAAAGAGAGGGAGCAAGAAAAAATAAAGACAAAAGACATGTGAGGGTCTGATGGTGGAAAATGAGGTAAACTTAGAGAGCAGAGAGTGGTGGAGGAATAGAAGAGGGCAATGAGAGCAATCTGGAGACAGAGAAAGAGCTGCCAGCATCAGCACTGTAAAATCACAGATTTGCTACCGATAATTCCTCTTCTGCTGAGGTTTAATTACTCTCTGCTGGAGCTGTCTGTCTGCCTGCAGCCCTCGCCACACACAGAACGGCCTTTGCATCCAATCACAAAGCTTGACCTTTTAACCCTTCATCTCTTCTTCAATCACAACATGACATTTTCAGGTTTGTCAGGTGTGAACCGTTCTGCACCCTGTGCATCTCTGCTCCTTAGGGGTGTTAAGGCAGAATACTACATTAATCACAGTGACACTGTAATCACAGCAGTTTTGCCCTGATTCAGTATGCAGATTCTTGGGTATATTTCTTAGGTTTTGAGTGTAGTCTCCCTTCTCTCTCACTCTCCTCCTATCCCTGACCTTCGCTTATTCCCATGGTAACTGCGTCTTACTCGAGGATTGTTTTGTTGGTAAGTCAAGTGGGCCAATCCTTGGGTTTTAAGTCGCGCATCAGCGGCGAAGCTTTTCAAAATCTAATTTAGGGGATTATCTCTCTATTGATTTCACTTAAAAATGATTCTTTTCTCTTTCCATCCTTCTGCTGCTATGATAAAGTATCAGGGAACGAAGCGGCATGTGTGTTTCTGTGTGTGCGACATACCAAGCTTTTCGTTCCTCCACGGAGTTGAAGAGGAGGCTCAGTCGTCTCACTTGGCAACGCACGGAGAGCCTGCGAGACAGTATGCGAGATTGTAAGTGTGTGTGTATGTGTTCGTCTTTGTGCGTGTGCTGTTCCAACTTTTGGTGCCTATCTGCATCTGTCTGTGTGAGTTCATGCGTCACACACGCACGACTATCATCCTCCATGGCATTAATATTCATCTGTGTGTGCATTGAGCAGAACAGATTAGCAGGAGTAATGATGAGCATGTAATGATAAGGGGACCACAGCAGTCCCGATAGTCTAAACAGGCCTCCTTTAAACCTGACTGGAAAGAAGCAAGCAAACTCATTACAGCTTAACAGCCATTAGATTAGCATTAGTTCCTCTTTAAAAGGAATACTGCTGCCATTCAAAGAACTACTGGTTTAGTATTAGACCTAGTGATTTGTTGGCAGATAGTACTTCAGTGTTAGCCGTTCGCTATTACTTTCCAGTGATTGTTGGTTTCTGTGGGGGAATTGTGGATTATGTACAGTTACATCCAGGGTGCTGGACTGGGAGGGGATGAAAAGCACTATGAGACAGGTCATAAAGACCCCATGACATTTCACAGTTGGACATTTGTAACTGATTAAAGATTTGCAGGTCTGCTACAAGTCTTCCCTTTACAAGAGCTGTGAAACACATTGTTATATCAACATCCTCACATCACAGATGGTTTTAAAAAAAAATTAAAAAAACTTTTAGTTTAACATGTTATAAGAAACCCAAGTCATTCAGTGTATTTATATTGCAAATATTTTAGCAAATCTGGTGCATATTGGTTGATTAGTGGAAACCGTGCCTTCATTAGTGTTATGCCTTGCACACTCACACAGGTGTTTTTAGTTACCTGCCTTATTATACCTCTGCTTGAGGTTGGTTAGATATATGGTGGGCATTATGAGAGGTCACCAAACTCTATACATAAAATGGGAGAACGCTGCCAAAGGTAAATCACACATGATTAGAGTGTGTATGTGAGTGTTGGAGGGTGTCAGTCAAAGTATGTCTGCACAGTCCTAAGAAGAAAACAGTGGGTGTGTGGGTGTGCAGGGGTTTTACTGTTTGCAGTACTGAATCCAAAGGGCCTTTCCCCCACAAAGCATATGTGTAAAAGCCCATTGAACTCCATTTAAGTTTCAGGGTCCTAATATTGTTTGGGTCTCTAATATTTTAAGTATGAACTCTGCTTTTCCTACCATGACTAATGTCTGTTGTGAAAAAGGCCTACAGACACTGCAGGAAATGACTGGATTAAAATTGGCTCAGGTCTAATTAGAAACCAGATCTCACTGAAATGAATAACCTGTGTTTTTTACAAGCAGGTTATAATTAAAGCTTTTAAGATTACGGCTGAAAACCTGCAGCTAAAGGCTTTAGTAAAGTCTTCAAACCTCCTGGGGGTTTTGTCTGCCATAATTCATTTTAATAATTTAGGTATTAATAAATGTATATTTTCATAAGTTGATATAGTCATGTAATATCTTGTTTCAAAGCCTGGAGAATCTTCTTTTAGACTTTTTTACCAGCTGCATTTTGATGCAATTTACAGCACAGACGTGACGAGGTTAGCATGTAGCACTTAGCATCTTACCTGCTAGCATGACGTAGTTTGTGCGTCAAAAACAATAACAGGGGGCTCGCCTTGAAGAACAAAAGTCCACTAGTTCATCCAGCTCACGCATGTCCAGTTATAGGAATATCAGTAGCCGACTTTCATACAGCGTTTAGGCCCTACGGTGCTCGATGACCCCTCACCTGGAGCTTCCCACACCGGCAGGGCGCCGGAACTCGCAGAGCTGATAGTCGGTTCCGCTTCGCTTTTTCACGGTATTTTACCCTGAGCGGAGGAAGTCGAGTTCAAAACCACGCTCTGGCCTCAGTGGAGCCCTTATGAGCATTTCTATCAAACAGCTGTTGAATAAGCACAACACAGGATTGAAAAAAAAAAGTGACCTCTTTGTCCTTCTGCCCAGGGTCAGGTGGCTGAAGTGCACCTGTCTGTACACCTGTGTTTCGTAAACTTCTGTTGGGAATATGCAAAAAAGATATTTAAAATATTAAAAACTCAAATCAAACAGTCTTTGCAAGTTGCTGGAATGAGTGTTCAACAAACCTCATGGTGTTTGGCCTTTAGTACAGTGACAGGTTGTCAAGGCAGAGTGTGTGCCAGGATCAATGCTGATGTGTGGCTACGCATAAGATTGCACTTGTGCATTTGTGTACAGACGTGTTGGTGCTTGCAGAGCTGGGGCAAGGGACTGTGTGTCCCTGTCTATGTGTGTGTGTGTGTGTGTGTGTGTGGCATGTAATCTACTCTCACACACCACAGATCAAAGGCCAAAGTCAGCTGCCTGGTCATCTCACTCTAGGCCACCCTGGTGGCACACCATGATCTGGATGGGCCTTGGCAAACACACCCACAGACCCACATAAACACCCAGATGAAACAAATTTTGGAAGGGAGCAGTAGATGCTAACAGTTACCATAGAAACATGCCTCAAAGCTAGAAGGAGAAAGGGGAAATAGAGGAGGAAGAGGGAGACAGCGAATGGAATCAGGTCTGTCAATACGTTGCCAGGCAACACTCAACACTAACGAAGCTGGGTTTGATAACTTGTTGATAACACCAGTGGGAGAGCAAGTGTGTGTGTGTGTGTGTGTGTGTGTGTGTGTGTCCGAAACGGCAGTTATTAGCAAAGGCAGTGAAAGAGCCCCTACTGAGAGCAGCCCAATGCACAGATAAGAGGAGAGACCTTCTAATAAAGGCAGGGTTACCAGTGGGCCTCAGGAACTCTCATACATACACATACACACATGCAGAACAAAAGACCCTCACACAATAATGAATCACACAACAGAGCCAAAAGAGTGGTGCTTAAACATTTTTGTTTGTTTTTTATTCAACCTTTTTTTCCAAACCAGGAATGTACTAGTTTTTTCCCCTCTTTAGAGGTGTGTTTGGGAGGGAGGGGCAAGGGGAACGGGGCAGGGACAAGGGGGTTCAGGGCTTGCCGTGATGAGTAGACAAGGGGGTAGGGAGGAGAGAGAAAGAGGAGAGGACCCAAAACAAAAAAAATAAAACCTTCTCACACAGAGGTGTCCCAAATACAAAGTCTCAACACGTCACGTACGAGAGCCACCTCGCTCTGCGGCCTCCACTCGCTGGCTATTGGCACAAAGAAACACTCACACACGTGTACACACACATTCGCACACACACTTTCACCAACAGAGAGGTGAAAGAGCTAGGCGGTAGCTGATTATATTTTTTTTCTCTCTCTCCCCCGATCCATGGAAACAGCACTTTCTTCTTTCTCTTTTTAAAATGACAACCAGTGGCTGCGTCCGCGGTTTCTAGAAGAGCCAACAGGTTGAGTTGGCCAGTCAAACACAAGTGAGAGCCAGAGACACAACTTTGAAATAGCACTGACATGAAAATCAAACAATAATAAAAAAAAAAAATAACTGAGTCCAAGAGATACGTGACATTCTGCTGTGAGGGAGTGGGGAGAGGGAGCAAAGTGGACTAAAAACGGGGCAGTGGCTTCTTCGTTGGAGTCGATGCCATAATGTCCGAGAAGTTTTGTTGCGCCCCCCCCCCCCTTTGCGGCGGCAGCCATCTTAGGATAAACTACTGTCACTTTGCATCAGAGTGCTCCAAAGAGTTGCAGAACAGAGAGCAACAGACATTTCATTTGGCTTGGAGGATTATTTTAGGTACTCTGAGCATGTTTAAATAGACACAGACTTAACAGCATACATTAAAAAAAAAAAAACACGGCAGTTGTACAAAAAGAAGAATTTGAGGTGTTTTCCTCTCATTTCATATTTGAAATCAGTTTTGATACAGTCAAATACAATCCAAACTGATCCATGGTATAAAAACATATCTGAACATCATCATCATCATCATCATCATCATATGTTGAACAAAGTCATTTCGGACGAATGTGACACTGAAGTATGAAAGATATCCTATTATATGATGTTAGATACCGATACATAACACAGCTGAGAAATGTTGAAAGGTCCAGATTAAACACTGGTTTCACACACAAAACATGGCTACATCACTGGAGGCCTTATGTGGGTGTGTGTATGTGTGTATATCTGAAAAAAAATAAAAGCTTAAGCTCTCCACTGCCACCCAGTATACACATAAGCCATAAACATGTTTCAGCAACACAAAACAGCTTTATTAATATGCACATGTGAACATATTGCACCTCTGGACACAGCGTTGTGTTATTGCCCTCCAAGGTTGAGGTGCTGGGCACTAGTGTGTTTGTGTGTATGTGTGAGAGGCATGAGGGTGTGTGAAGGAGAGGAGGAAAACACACTGCACACAATCACTCTTTTCATCCCTCCTATGTCCATTGGGTTAGTCTTAATCACACAAACACAGAGTCATATGAAAGCAATCAGCATTTTTGTCAAGTGTGGGTGAAAGCGTGCGTGTGTATGTGTGTGTCAGTGTGTTTATGGGAGAGCAAGCGAGAGCAAGAGAATGTATGTCCTTCAATGCAATCAGTAGGCATTTGTGACAGTCATTAAAAGGTGTGAAATTCGTGGTAGGTTGGGTGGGTAGGTGTGTGTGTGTCAAACACAGAGAAGCAGAGTGTACCGACTGCCCGGGGGATTTCTCTTGTGTGTGTCCACGGCTAGCAGTATACTGCGTGTGCTTTCATAATAAACGAGAGAGAGAGTGTGTGTGTGTTGTGTGATACAGAGATGCGTTTCAACCAAAATTTTGGCGGAAAAGAAGGAGCAAATCTGAAACGTGCCACCTCACGTTAACGTAAAGTGTGACAGAGTCATGGTAGATGTGTGCGTGTGTGTGTGTGTGTGTGTGTGTGTGATGAGATCTCTCCAATTCAATGGTTAGAGTTCAGCTCCTCCGAAATCCGTTTTGGCTGTCGGTCCATTGCCTCCGTTCAGGAAGCTCAGACCCTCTGTTGAAAGAAAAGGTTTCTCTCCTTCGCCAGCCGCTCATTTCATCTGCTCTCTCCATCCATCCTTCCTTCCTTGGGATCCTTCATCTCTCACTCCTGTCGCTCCCATCCTCCCTTCCCTTCAGCTTCATTTTCTTTAGTGTGCAATTCCTTCACAGCCTTTTCTTTCCTCATCTCCCTCCCTCCCTTCCTCTTTTTTTTTTTTAAAGTTCTGCATTCAGACGCCGCTTTATTCCTCCTCCCCAGACAGCACTCTCTCTCGCCCTGTTCTTTTTCCTTTATTCTTCTTTTTCATTTCAGCCCCCCTCCTTTTCCCACCAACACCCCCCGCCCCTCACTTCTTTTCACTTCTGCGTTTCAAAAAAAGCGTTTGAAAAAAAAAAACTTTCATAGATGGTTCTACCTCAACACTTCCACAAATGAGGTCTAAACTTCAAAACTACAGCATAGTACAAGGAGCTATAAAAATATACACAGAGTTCAGAGACCCTAAAGGGGAGAGGGGGAGGGGGAGAAGAGGAAGGGATGACGGGAGTGAATGAGAGAGGGAAGAGAGGAAGAGAGAAACAACCTCTGTTCGCCAGGAAAATTAAAAAAGGGATTAAATTAATATACAGAGCAAAGGGGAAACGGAAACAAGGTCATTCTAAGTCGTGAAAAACAAAAACAGCAGATAAAAAAAATGTCTAGCAACAGAAGTGTAGTTTAACAGAGTGGGTAAAAATAATAAACAATAGAAAACAAAAAAAAAATCTAGAAATTATTTACTGGATATTCATATATATAATCTATAAGTGTTGATAGCAATAAAAAAATCTCACTTTTTTGATATTCACTCACTATTTTGTGTTTTGGTATTTAAGACAAGTCTAAAGAACGCACGCGTACGCACAGTCAGTCACAAACAAAGCGTACACGTACATACAGACACACACACACACACACACACACACACACACACACACACACACAGATATCCCCACACACACATACTGTATATGCAAACTCATATGCAAACTTGCTGTAGTGAAGCACACTAACTGCACACACACGTCTAATGTGGAGCAGCAGCAGCGCCATAATTATTATCCAAGTCGTATGCACAGTCACACACACACACACACACACACACACACACACACACACACACACACACACACACACACACACACACACACACAGACACACACATTATTAAAATATACAAGATTCTGAGTGTCACCGATTTGTCAGACCTCCTCAGGCCTGGGCCTGGTCATGTGACCAGCACCCTGGCTTGCTGATTGGGTGAGTCCGAGGCCCCTGTTTTCTCAGGAGAAACGAACAAAAACAAACTAGAATTCTATTGGTGAGTTAGTGACAGGGGCTGGTCTCTGGTTGGCTGATCGAGCTCTGAGGGGCGGTGCGGTGGGCTAGGCAGGTATGGCCTCTGAGTCTGAGTTCTCTGGCGCTAAGTGGGATCAGGGCTGTAGTGTTTTGTTTAGTTGTAGTTCTTTTCTTTCTCTTTTTTCTTTTTTTTTTTTAAAACATCACATATCCCGAAGCCAGGTTCATACTCCTAGAAAAACAGTGTGTGCCGCACATACACACCGGCCTTATGGGGATGACTCTACAATTCAGCGCAGGTGGGGCTCACTTAGCTCTGAGTTAATAAGAAAGGGGGCACTCAGAGCCTCTTGCCCATTTCTGAGGGCCTTGTTAAGAAGGGCTATGAACGGTTATGCCCTTAACACACATTAGTGGCCCAGTTGTGTAAAAATGGGGTGGGGTGTTTTATTCTACTGGAAAAAAAAAAAAATTGTGGCTGGGGGTGTGGGCTCAAAGGCTGTGAGTGGGCTCCAAGGGACAATACCGGTAGCACTGAGGGGTTCAGGGTTGGAGCTGGGATGGCAAGCTTTGCTGTGGCTTCATTTGGAGCAGGGAACTGTTGGTAATGGGTGGAGGGAGGTGGGTGTGTTCAGTCGGCCGGAGCAGCAGCTGTCTCATACTTTGTAGTAGATGTTGGCTGGGCTCTGAGGTGGCATCTCCTGGACAATGTAGACGGGGTGTCCGTAGTCCCCGCTCACTTTCTCGTAGTGCGGGCAGTAGGCTGAGTCCGACGTCCGCAAAGGGATGATGATGTCGCTCGGCTCAGAACCATTGTTGTTGGAGCTGGTGATGCCCCCACCGCCTCCCCGCTTGGGGCTGGTGAGCGAGGACAGCGACAGTGGAGGGTGGTGAGTGTCTGAGTGCTTGGCGTGCCGTCGCCGGTAGCACACCACACAAATCACAGCGGTTACCAGCAGGAGGAAGGCAGAACCGCCCGCGGCGCCAGCGATCAGGGCAATATTGGAGGGTTGAAGGGGCCCATTCTCTCCACCGCCCTCACCCCCAAAGCTGTTGGGTCCTCGAGCCTGGGTGGAGTTCCCTGTGCCGCCTGAAACAAATCACAAAATGGTCTTACTCCAATATCCGCAATATCACAGGCTGCTTTTCCTTTTAATTTATACATGCATATTAATCATTTTGAATATACCAAAGCAATAACACAGCTTGCTTTCACAATTTGTGTTTTTGTGAGATTTTAAATAAACATACCAATCTTTATGGCTCTGTACCGCAGTAACATGAGTAATGATGCTGGTATAACTCTGCTAGGGAAGTCTGCAGAGACTCAAACCAGTGGAATGCAGTAAGTATGCAACAAATCTCACAGAAGCTTATATGTGGTCTCTTTATTGACGTGATGAAGTGGACAGCAGTGCATATAAAATGGAGAGTAATGTCCTTAGATTCAGGGTGTGAGAGCACGGTACAGCATATACTCTTGCGGACAGCCTGCCTAAGCCACAGTGTGTATCAAGGTAACACACACTATTTCCCTAACCTTAACAACGGTGTTTACTTTGCATTACACCCAGCCACATGAAGAGAGCTTCCTCACTCTGCTTCCACCACCAGACCACATACTCCGCCTGCCTGCTGGCCTTCCTGTCTCTTGTTTTATCCGTGTGTCTGTCTATCAAACCGCCTGTCAGATTGTTTTTCTGTTTGTCGGCCGATTGCTCCCTCTTTCTGCTGTGATCTTCACAGCCCCAGAGTTCCTGGTTTCCTCTGCAGGAGGCTGGGTCAGAACCCAGCAGGTGGATGATGGTCTGGAAGTGTGCATATATGTGTGCATCTCAGTGCGTTTATGTTTATAGAGTGGGGTGGGGAGGGCTGGGCTCAGGGTCTGGCACTGACTGTGTGAGTGTGTGTGGTGAACTGGTTAAGACCAGTAAATGTGAGTCCCTGCTATAGAGCATTTGGATTGGTCTATCATTATTCTTGGCACACATCCCCTACTTTTCTCCGTGTCTGTCTCTCTCCTGCAACTCCTCTGTTTCCTCACCTTCCGTCGCTCCGTGGTTCTCTCTATCTTTGGGTTATTGTAGCTGTAATGACCTACCCTGCTCTGAGCTCAGTGCCTAGCAACATAAACACACATACAGACACAGGCACACTTAGAAATGGACATACACAACCATGCAAGGAAACACACACCTCATCCCCCTACTGCTGAGCCCCCCCCGTCGCGCTGGACTGACTGGGAGCAGAGCACTAATGCCGGACGCTGATTACACTCCCTTCTCCTCTCGCTTTCTTCCTCCCTCCATTAACCCAACATCCCTCATTCTCAATCTCCATTATAACCATCGCCTTTCACCGGTGCTCTTTATTATATTCTCTACCTTCACCTCTCCTCTTCTCACTGCCTCCCGTGTTCCTTTTTTTTTTAAATCAAAAGTTCAGACTTTGACACTTTCTTTTTCCCCTTGCTTCCCTCGTTTTTATTTCATTATTGAGTTTCATCTTGGAGAGAGATGACCAGCAGGTCAGAAATGAAAGAACAGGTCAAGGTGATAACATGGTCATATGCTTGTTGTAAGTCCAGCTGTCTTTCCCCTTCTCGTTCTTGAGTATGGTTCACATTTGAGGAGGAATCAGTTGGCCTTCAAACTGTTTTGTACAGCCAGAGACAGTTTCTGCCAAACTGCTGCACAACTTTTAATGTGAGTTTCTGAAATTGGGATCAGAGTGTGAATCAGTGCATGTTCCAATCAACAACCTTCATGTGAATATATTGAAGACGATGTGAGAAGGTTACATAATTAGCACCAGTAACTCTGATGCATCATGGCGTTTCACCACTTCCCACATGCTTCCCCACTGCTTTTTTTCTAGGACTTAATGTGTGTCTTCCTATTTATGTGTACCGGCGGTGTTTTATTAACCACTGTGGTCACATAACAGGGGTTACATGTGCACCATGGGCCCCTGTCTGGACTTGGATCAGGAACATTGCAATTGTGTTAACTCCTTACACCCTTGCACTTTCTAGTCGTTTGGGGGTTTCTTGTAGAATTACAACCCAACCTGAATACTTTGTCTGCATTCAGGAGCAAAGTGTTAGAAAAGTGGTCAGTGTTTTATTTAATACGTCGGACTAAATAAGGGCTCTGAATACAACTGTACTTGTTACTCAGCCTCCGAGTGGCTGAAGAATGTTTTTCTTTCTTGCTTGTGATTAGTTGTTAGAAAAATCTGTTTCCCCCTTCTTGATATGCCAACTTTTTCACCTCAGCCGCATATAAAGCCTTTTTCTTTCTAAATTTCTGGCAGCTGCTCTCAGGAAAAGATGAATGGCATCATAACAACAGAAAAAAGTAATTGAAATTCAGATCATACCATTGTCTTACTAGGGACCAGGGTAATACAAAGCTGAATATGTATCTGTATTTATGTATTTCACACGGCTAACAGTATTCAGGTTTATGTTGTGGGTGTGTTGGACTGGTTGGATATTCATCTTAAGTTTTAAATACCATTTATTGTTCTGCATTTGTGCATCTGTGTTCAATTGTTACTGCAATTCAAATTATAGTGTTATTCCTATCAAGTCACACACAGTGCCAGGCTTCAATATCAAATCATGAGGTAAATATAACACCTGTGTAACAGTGGTCACCCTCTGGTGAAAACTGATAAGAAGATCAGGAATAAGTCTTACAAAATGTTGGAATATTAAATCCATGGCTGGGCAATATATCGATTTGATTCATTTAATTTTTTGTTATTGAACAATGTAAAAAAAATGCTAAAAATGAAAAATTGAGATTAGTGCTGTCACTCAACACACTATGTAAAGTTGGTAAAAAACGTATTCTAGATTCTTCAGTAATTGGCCACCAGTTTAAAATTCTTATTTTTAAGAAATAATGCATGTGTGGCTTTTTTGGTTTTTGCTGCACAGATGCTCCTCGTGTTAGACCAAAGAGGAGGTTCTTGGATGTAGTGAAGGAGGACATGAGGATAGTTGGTGTGGGTGAGGAGGATACAGAGGATAGGGTTGAATGGAGGCAGATGATTTGCTGTGGCGACCCCTGAAGGGAGCAGCCCAAAGGAAAAGAAGAAGATACTCCTTGTGTTACTCTATAAAATGTTTACAATATGTAAGTGGAAAACAGCTTCTTAGTGTTGTTTTTTTTTTGTTGATATTGCACATATGGTTATTTTTGAATCATGTTTTTGTCTTGAAAATAATTAAAAGCATAAAACATCCACAACAATGAAAAATTTGAGATACAATTTTTGGTTCTCCCTGTGCTTGTGTGGGTTTTCTCCAGGTACTCTGGTTTCCTCCCACAGTCCAAAAACATGTATGTCAGGTTGATTGGTGACTCTAAATTGCCCATAGGAGTGAGTGTGAGTGTGTGAGGTTGTTGGTCTCTATGTGGCCCTGTGATGGACTGGTGACCTGTCCAGGGTGTACCCCTGCCTTTCACCCAAAGAGAGCTGGGACAGGCTCCAGCAGATCCCTGTGATCTCTGTGTTACTGTAATTTACATTGTACAGACAACAATTAACTGCATTACACTGACACAGAAAACCAAATCTAAATCTACTGATTATGAGACCAGATCTGCAGTTTCAAGCTACATCTTGTTTTTTTAATTTATTTTTCATTTATCTTCAGCAGATATGGGAGATCACATGATGATGTGTTTTGATTTGACTGTGTTACGCCTCTGCGATGAAGGGGTGTAATTTGCAGCAAATTGTGTCAATTGCTGTGATAAATTAAAAAGAAAACAAAACAAAAAAAAAGAAGCAGAGCCTACCTGTTCAAGCAGCATTTTGTGTTAATAGCCCATTAATGCATTGGCATTTGTTTAAGGGATCAGATGAGACAAACAAACAAACAACAAGGATAAAACCAAATAAGCGGTAACACATGAGGATTAGAAATTCTGGTATAGTTGCTGTGTCAGGAGTCAAAACAATTATTTTTAGATATGCTGTTAAGTGTCTGCTAATATGTCCTTGTCTAAGAGTCCAAAATGTGCAAAATCCCTCATTGTGGGAGGGATGTAAATCAGTCTGACTGGTGTTACCTGCTCATTCTAGTAAAACAATGCTTTTTATTGCTTACTTCACACGTACAGTTCTCACCTATGCGAGGTATAGACAAGTGATTGGAAAATGTGTGAATGCCTCAATTCACACATTTGTTATAGTATACAAATTGACTACTGAAAACGGCTACGTGTCCTTTCTCCTCCACAGTAAGACCGAAAGATAAGGCATGAATCTAGCCTCTCTCCATTTCCATCTCCTATTCCCCTCTCCTCTTTGCTTTTCAATTATTCCTTTCTTTCTCCTCCATATGTGCCTCCTACTTCTACCCAGTCTGTTCCATCAGTCCCCTATGTCTCTTTTCTCTCCCCTCATCTTTCTGTAATTCTTCTCTTTCGCTTTCTGTCTTTCTCTCTCTCGACAGAAGTATAGAATCCAGGCCGTCCAAACTAATGACAATAATAACTCTGAAATGTCGCCGCCGGTCTAGCCCTCTCTCCTACTGCCCTCTCTTCCTTTCTCCTCCTGCCTCTTTTCTTCCTCCCTCCCTTTTTCTTGTCCTTCTCCCAAGGTAGCTATTAGCCATCCACTCCCCGCCTGCAGCACTTAGCTCGAAGGACTGGGCACATACTGTAGATGAGGAGGAGAGGGATAGAGAGCAGGAGAGAGAGAATAAGAGAGAGAGAGAGACAGTAAAAGATATGGAATTAAATAGAGAGATCCACAGATGTCACCACTGCACATTCTCCATCTGTCGCCTCCTCCCTCCCCTCTCCCTGCTGCTTTTCTTTTTATCCACCAGTCTCTGTTTATTCCCTTCATCCATTTTGTGGATGAATCCGCTGTGGATTATCTCCATTTGGTCTCCTGCTTACCTGGGCTTCTGCTGGTGGTACGTCCCGCTGGCTCCTTCTTCGGAGGCAGTCCATATGGGCCTAAGGAGGAAAAATAAGGGCGGAATATGAGGAAAATACTGAGACTGCCTTGTTCTTCTACAACCCCCAGGGCTCCGGGAGAGCACAGGAGAGCACATATTGATTGGGCTTTGATGTGCCATGTAAGAGCACTTTTCAATTTGTTTGAATGGGAAACTAAAGAGGGGCGGTTTGCTGTTTTGGCCGGGGCGAATTTACACAAGGCCATAACGGCTTGTAATCTGTAGTTGCTAAATCAGGCCATCTGTCTAGCAAGCCCTCGGTAATGGCGATGGCATTAAAGTGCGTTTATGTGACACATGCAAACGCACACATGCACATACACACACAGATCCAGCAGCTATTGTATTACCACTCGTCACCGCTGACAGGAGTGGTATAGAAAATACTAATTTCCTTCACTTCTGAGACATCTGGCCAGCAGCAGGCTGCAAGAATAGTTTTTTGTTGGGATATGACTATTCAACTTGAAATTTATGCAACATCTAACAAGAACGTCCACTACTGATGATAGTAGGGGAGAACAAAATAAATATAACTATGGGGGTGTTTATGGATGAAACTGTATAGTAATCCCACTAAAACACACACATATGCACAAACTACTGAGCGTGTGTACTTATAGCCTATACATACTGACATTTAGAGAAGTGTAAGGCTATTGGCTGGTGTTTCCCTCATGAGAGCCCATCAAATAGAAGTTAGGGCTGGTGCTGTCTGGATCAATAGGAATTGCTGTGTGGTCAGCAGGCGCTAGTGCAGGAACGTTCAGATTGTATGTATGTCTGTGTGCGTGTGTGAGAGAGAGACAGAGACGAAGAGCAAGCAAGATAGATAAAGAATAAAACAGAAGGCGACAGCTCAATGTATGTGTGTGGAGCAAGGGTGCAAGTGTGTTCGCAAGTGTGTGTGTTCCTCAGAGCGGAGCAGAGCGCCATATCTCATCAGAGATCACCATGAGGTGGCACGCCGCTTATTTAGACAACAAACAACACAGACGTGACCTTTCAGCCATACTGCAGATAAGACAGAAAGACAGAGGAAAAGAGAGGAAATAACAGAGAGGGAGAGCTGTAAGGAGAGATGGCCAGCATGAAATGTAAAAGGGAGGTGATGAGGACAGGGAAAAAGGGAATTTGAAAAGGAAGCGAGCAATGCTGCGTTAATGAAAAGGCAGAGGGAAAGGAGAAGATGTGAAGGAAGGACAGAGGAGAAAAGGTCAGAAGATGAAACAAGAGACAAAGAGAGGGGAAAGAAAGATGACACCAAATCTTACAAATTCAGTTGTCTGAAAATGTCAGAGTTTGTATGATTGTGTGTGTCTGAGAAATGTAGCATTTCTACTGACCATGTGGTGAAAGAGCCAAGGGAAAGAAAGTGTGTGAGTGTGTGTGTGTGTATGTATTTCTATTGAACTGAGCTGACTATGCTGATGTTATGGGCTGATAGAGCCACAACAGCACCACTTGGCTCTTTGCTGAAGAGCACCTACAGCACACAAGGTCTGATAACACAGCACAGGCTAAAGCAATAGAAATAAAAAAAAAGTATGTGTGTGTTCATAAGTGTGTGTGTGAAACAGAGAGGGGAGTCATGTGAAGGGCAGGTGCCTATTATGTGTAGGAATGCACAGGTCAGTGAAAAAGTTTAAATGGACATTTTATCTGCAGGTTTTTTTTAAAAAAAAAAATGTGTGAGGGTCATTACCTGTGAATATTTTCCAAACTAATTAGAAGCATGCACAGCTATGAGTCATTAAAACTCACTGACTGTGTGCTTCAACACTGAAAGGACTCATTTTGTTATCGTGCTGTAGCTGGCAGGTGTGCTGCGTGCTGCTGAGTGAAATGCGTGTGTTCTGGTGCGTACGTGTGAGTCCGTGTGCCTGCACGTCTGTGTCCACGTTAGGCGCTAATGTCCCTGTGATGTATATACTGCGCAGGGATGTGTGAAAGTTTCAGTATGTGCGCTTGAGTGTGTGTGTGTGTGTGTGTGTGTGTGTGTGTGTGTGTGTGTCCAGCATGAGTCAGTAGTGGTTAAAAGGCAGAGTGAGAAGGGAGTCAACAGGCCTCATTAGAGCCGACTGATCCTACACTTCGCCGCTGTTCACCACTTAACAAGCCCTAATGTACTCAGCAAGAACGCGCACACAGGCACGACGTATGTGTGTACACGTTTAGTATGTGTGCGTAACAAAGGGACATAAGAGGAAGGGTTTAAAAGAGGAAGAAGCTGCACGTTGCAGCAATGAATGTGAGCCTCTCTGTACTGTACAGATGGAAGATGATGTGGGATCCGGTAGATTGGTGCCAATGAGTGTTAGTCATAGTGTGTGTTAAGTGAGCGACTGGGTGATGCCTGAATAACAATGTGTGCGTGTTGTAAGTGAGAAAGAGAAGAAGAGCCCGTGTGTGGTGGGCTCCAGCAGATGTACATATGGGAGCGCTCACATGTAGGAGGCTATGTGGGAGAAAACAGAGCGAGGGAAAAAAAAAAAAAGGTGAGAGGACTTACTCTGTCCCACTTTCAGGACCACCTTCATGCCTTGTGTGGCGCACACCCCGCCTCTCATGCTATCCAGGCCTTGGCGGGTTCCATCTGATGTAGCTGGAGGGATGGAAACACAAAATCGCATAATTAGCCAAGTAGCACTTTGGTATACACACACAAACATACACAGAGTGGAAGCCCATCTGTTAAAGCCACACAAATTTGTGTTCTCTCGATCTATAGCCGACGCCAACAATAGCTTCTATTCATATGGTCAGCCGTTCTAGAGAGTCAGCAACTGACATTTGCGATTTAAAACTCCACCAGAAGCTCTGAAATGTCAAACTACGAGGCGGCAGAACTTTAATAAGTCCTCATTTAGCAGTCTGCTTGAATTCATTAATACCCCCACCATGCTGCATGGACTCAACCGCATTCAGTCAACTGCAGTTGCTGCTCAGGCTGGAGAAGTAGCAGGAGAGGGGGAGGTGATCTATTTGATGGAAAAAGCAGATGGTAATCCAATGAAGGGCTCATATGAAATAAAATGGAGCCCCTGAGACAAAAAACACAGTGGGGAGAGGAACAGGACCTGACTGGTTAGAATGCACTCTGTGTTGAATGAGTTAAGCCCCACGTTGGTAATATCACATCACTAGCTCCGCCTCTGTTATAATTAAATGAATTAAAGAGAAGTTTAAAATTGGAAAGTGGGCATTAGAGATGCTGGGAAAAAGACAATGAGGGATTTGATGGGAATTTTTAAGCTTTTCTTTCACTGGAAAAACGCCACCATTCAATAAAAAAACAGCAGTTACACTGTCACATTGCTGCATCCTAACCTGTTGAGGAATCAAACAAGTTTCTTTCTAGTGAAGCTATAATGAAGCCAGGGGAGGTCAGGCAGTGCTGGCAAAGAACATAGGAATAGAAGTGTGGGTGTGTGTGTGTGTGTGTGTGTGTGTGTTTGTGCGTGAATCCCTGCGACACTGTAACACTTCTTACATAAAGCATGTCAGTGATGGCATTAATTATCACTGGTTTGCACTGAGAGAACCAAAAGGGACAGGAGGGAGGGAGAGATGGTGGCATGGTAAAAATAGAGGGATGGAAATATGAAGCTGCAGAGAAAGTGTGAGAGGAAGGAAAGAAAGAGGGTAAGGTAGAGAGAGGCCATCAAAGTGAGAATGGCACCTCTGCAGCAGTTGCAGTCTCAATCATTCATGCACACATGCTAAAAGTCTCCTGCTATGACTCCTCTCCACACAGCCTTTAAATAACAAAAAGTTCTATCTTTGTCTTCAAAGTTCGACCCAATGAAGAGACTGATGTGCATCCACAGCAAACACATTCTCCTCCTTCCACCAACCCCTAGCACACACCGGCCGTCTATTCTTATTTTCCCCATTATAGCCCCTGGGCCTAACCCTCACCTCTTCTCCTTAAAAAAAAATATAAGAAATCATTTTCCCCTGCCACTTCCCTTCAGGCTATAGATTAGCCTGTCTGAAGCAAAGCGGTGAGGGACGGATGGCGGATGGCTCAGGAGAGAGAGGGAGAGAGCGAGAGAGAAAAGGAGGTGTGAAAAAGAGGCAGCTTTACTTCTAACACCTCCCTCTCTCTCTCTCTCCCTCCATCCCTGCAGGACGCAGTGTGAAAGCAGGAGGAGGAGAGAAGCAGGCGGAGGTCAAGGCGAGCAGCAGTATGGTGGGAAAGCCAGGAGACAGGGATGGATGGAGGGATATATAAAGAAGGTTTATATACAGTGCTGTGAAAAACTTTGTACATTCCTCCTGTTTTTCTACTATTTGTTGTGCTACAAAATCATTTAGAAACCTGAATATTTTTTCTATCTAGGAGACCTGTGTAGTATTTTCTGCAACACTAATGTAGGAGGAAAATCTAATTTATTTTAATGAAGCTGAAATAAATGCAAAGTAGCAGTGTGCCAAATTGAGTACATTTTTTTGTTTCATTAGGGCTAAACTGTGGATATACTTTTGAATAAAAGTGGCTCACATGTCATGTTTAAGTTGTAGCAACATGTTTTGAACTGGATCCTTAAAGGACATGCACATTTTGTCACATGACTTAACCAAGTCGGGAAAACTTAGAAACATAACTATCCACTGAAACGGAATACTTTCCTATTTTATATAAATATGACATAAATGGCCAGAATTAGTCAATTAAATATTCATATTCTGTTCTAAATACTCTTGTACCGAATTGTGTATTAACATTAATTCAATGGAACTACACTAGATAACCTCTATTCTTTAACATCATTAATTATGTGTTCTTTTCCTGAGGCATTATGCACTAGAATACAAAATTATGAATATGAATAATCATAAACTTAGTATCTTGAATTGTCTTAAATGGTCTTTAAAAGTGAAAATATTCAGGATAGCCTTTTGACATTGTTCACATATTTGATTTATTTGGAAACATTGCTCCCTACCTACTTAAAAATACTTGCCCTTGTAATAAGGAACCTTAAGAGAAATCTTAAGTAGGTGAGAGACGACATGAGTTTCCCCTCTACTACATCCCATGACAGGGGGTATGGAATGCAATAAAGATGGGCCACAGGGCAAAAACATGATTAAAGGGATAGATCGAGGATGGCGTAAATACCTTTAACTTGTCTGAGAAAGAGGAAGGGTGGAGGGCTTTGATTTCTGAGAGTAATAACTGCTGATACACGCAGGAGGATGAGACGGTGACAGGAGATGAGGGAGGTGAGGAAGACGAGGGCGAGGAAAGGAGGAGGAGGTCGTGCTGGGAAGTAAGGCAGGGAGACTGATTGCCTATGACAAGCTGTTGGTGATATGATGGGGACGGGAGACTATGTGAGACGATAGAGACGCCCTAGAGCCCAGTGTACAGAGGTATTTGGGCGGTTAGAAAGAGGGAGGGGAAAGTGGCCGAACAAAGAAAAAGTAGAGAAGTTAAAAACAGAAAGCAAGGAAAGAGTTTAAATGACATCATAGACAGCAGAGGGGTAAAAGACTCTAATGTCCCCATTATGGAAAAGTGGAGCAGTAATGGTAACCAAGAAGAGGGAGGCACAGAGGAGAGACACATGGTGAGAGTCGGCGAGGCAAAATGAGCCAAGAGAGCCTCCACAAATGTGATTTTGCAAATGCAAGCTCTTTTTCTAAACAACATAATCAACAGGTCACAAATATCACAAAGGCAATTTTTGTTAAAACAGTGAACTGTATCACGACAAATCCTCTTCAATCCATTAGATGTGGCACAGGTGCCACTATTTCTGTAAATCTCAATTTCACAGGAACAAAGTGAACAAAGGGATCAGAGCCGCTTTGTCCTTGGATCGAAAACATTCTCCCTCCCAATCTTTGTTGCCAAACAGAGAAAATGCTGGAAAATCCCGTGCATTTGAGAGAGAGAGAGGATATCACCAAATCAAGGCAGAAATAATCACAGAACATTTCTGAAATCCTGATGAGAGCGCAAAAGATGTGGAGATGTAGAAAAACTGCGTGCCTGAAATCCTTCCCACCTCACTTAGGGAGGACAGGGAGACAAAAAAGAAGGTGGGGGGGAGTGTGTAGAACAATTTGGGATGAGATAAGAAGAGAAAGGAGGAAGGATAGTGAGAGGGAAGGAGGGAGGACGGGGAGGGAAAAGAGGGATGAGTAATTGAGACAATGATCAGCAGTGATGGAGGGGGTATGAAGCAGGAGGACAGAGGAGAGGAAGGGCGTCGCTCCGCCACCGTCGTTGGACAGGAAGACAGGAGTGAGAGGCGGAGGAAGTGGAAAAACATAATTAATGAAATAATACCGCAGTCAACCTCAATCAGACCACACAGCGATGGACCTCTGCACACAAGGAGGCAGGCAGCCCTGCAGGCAGCCTGGCAGGCCGGGGGAGGAGTGTGAATCTGATGCACAGAAAAAGATCACAGAGTGGCTGAGAGTCTCTGCGGCTCTGTTGTTATTACCAAGGTCAGTGCTGGGCCATGCCTCTTCTCTGCCTCCATAATCGGTGCTGAAGCTGACCCACCATTATGTAAAAGTGAGCGGCATCATATCATACACTGTTTATTCATTCAGTAGCCTGAACTCTGCGTTGGACTTGCATTCAGATCCACATCCACTGTCACTCGCTGCAAATGCAAAGCTATTTCATTTGCATTAAGACGCGGCCCGGACCCCGATGTTTGGCCTCCCACTCTATTCGACCCCCTCCTGCGGTGTGCTGTGAAGCCCTGGTTATATATTCTGCACATGCTGAGTGACAGCCAACCTCCTGCAGCAAAACACTTGCTCCTATATGAGTGATGTGAATTTGTGTACATGCTGATTTTGTTATTTTTATCACGTCCTTCTGTCTAGTCGAGGGATATGACTCACATTTCACTCTGCTCAAAAGTCACAAGAAGTGCTGTTTTATTGCCTGATTTCACATATTTCCGGTTCAAACGGGATTATGCAGTGGGACATCTTGTATACATAAAAAATAACACGTTATCATAACCTGTTATTTGGGCTTTCCAATGTAATCACAGACAAATGAAGAATTTTAAACATGGCCAATATGGTATTATTAATAAAGCCAATTAAAATTACATTTAGTTTACCTAGAGAGTTTCATCATTACCTCAAAAAAGTTTGCCCCTTCGTTCAACTGGTGTTAAATTTGAGGAATTATTAGAATTGTGACTATAAATAAAATAAAGAGGGATTTCTGTTTTTAGTATTTTTTTTCAGCCCTGGGTGGTGCATGCACGCTGACTCTCAGTCTCCACAGGACAGAAGCATGTGTGTAGCCTAGAAGGCAAAAGCTGGGACATGAAAATCTGAAAATCAGTCAGTGCTGCATGAAAACCATAAATGCTCAGAGCTTTAAGCAGCTTTACCTGTGCCAAATCAAATTTCAGATGGTATATATATACAATGCTATAAAACAAACGTGTCTTTATATATTTTATTTGAAGATGGCAGGAAACATAAAGCACAGGGAAAGGGGAGCTCAGCAGAGGGCTAGAGCTCAATTTTTCCCCAGGGCCCACAAGCAGATTAATGTCACTCATGTCAGTTACAGAGGAGCCGTCTATGTACTGCTGCTGTGCATAAATAGTGCATGTGTGGCTGCGCTTCTGCAACAGTTCGACCTGCATGTAGCGACTGCACCACACACACACACACACACACACACACACACACGCTTTGAGTGTGAAGAGGAAACATCTTTTCCAATGACAGCTAGATTAAAGGGAGCAAAAATGGGAATGTGGCATGCAGCAAAAGAGCAGATTAAACAACAAACAGAATGAATAAACAAGCAAAGGCTGACAAAATATATCTCTAAAAAAAAAAGGCCAGGTAGAAACAATGCTCCTTCATGTTGTGCTGTCTCACGTTCCACAAGCTCAGCGCAAGCCTCTCCGCTACAGCCCCTGGTGTGTGATGGCGTGTTAGTCGCATCATGAGTGTGTCAGGTTAACAAACGCAATAATCACAAATGCAAATGTAATGTGAAAGACACAAATGTAAGTGGGTGTTTTGTTTTGCTCCAGGCACAGTGGTGCAGACTAAGGCAGCAGTGATTTGCAGCAGTGTGTGTGTGTGTGTGTGTGTGTGTGAGAAATGCTCCCATCTGTCAAAATCTACCTAAAACCAATGTGTTCACAGCACCAACCCTCCTCTTAGTTCCACATGTGTAGATTTAAGGCTATACTCTCCAGAAACAACCATGAAACTAAGTTTGTCACTTGGGTGGATGAGTGTGTGTGTGTGTGTGTGTGTGTGTGTGTGTGTGCATGTTTAAGAAAAGATAACATAATATAAACTTTATTAACACCCAAGGGGAAATTCAGGTATATGTATGTGTGTGTGTGTGTGTGTGTGTGTGTGTGTGTGTGTGTGAGTGCAGAGGGACCTCAGGGGTGGGATTTACTGATGCCTTCCTGTTTAAATTTGTAGTCCACACTCTTCAGAGGCACTGTGAGCACAATGTGTGTCATCAAGATGATGAAGAGCATATAACCTGATCCCTTCTTCCTTGAGGCAGAGCTGAAGGATTCATTCCCTCTTGCTCCTTCTCTCTGCATCCCCCCCCCCGCCCCACAAAAATCCTGGATCTCACCATAGAAATTTCCTGTAACTAAAAATGTCTTCATAAATCTCCTATGGTGCTTTTATAACCTGGCTATGACGCATTAACGAACTATCACAAGCCATTACCTCGCTGCAGCGGCGAGGAGGGGGAAAAGGCATTAAGTTGTGTACTGAAACAGAACGGGCATTATTTTAACTCCCCCTCAAAAAAAAAAAAAAATCACACCGGCCGTGTATTATTTTCACATTCCACCTCCAAGTACACAACACACCATTACTTCCAAAATAGCATGAGGTTTTCCAAAGTTGTTGTTTTGCAAAGGGTGCAAGGTTTCTGTACTATTGTTGCAGACAAAGGCCCACTGTTGACTGTGTTGTGGTAGCATTTGATCCACAAACGGGACCAGGTACAAAGGCGTCTGCATGTTTGGCGCCTCTGTTGCACGGTGACATGATGGTATGTGAATGGTTTGGAGACAGGATAAGTGTGATATGCGTTTGTCACTTGAAGTAATGCAAGAGTGGGAACAGATCTGTGCTGATAAAGACTTGTATTGTTAAATATAGAAAGCGTCCACTTTTTGTGTTGCTGCCTTTCTAGTATTTGTACTTGATGCTGCCTGTTCAGCTTTGAGTGGAAACAGCACCAAAAATAAAGTATTAATGCATTGCATTGGTTACTGTGGTTACCAATTACTGTTTAAGAATATGCTTTTTTAGTAGTTTTTACAAAAGAAAATATGAGCCATTCAAGACTGAAAATGTAAGATAAATCAAATTACTTTACTACCTGAAGTGCATGAAAAATTACAGCCACATTTTGTATTTCTTCTGGCAGCAACATCGGCTGATTTCTAATGGGAATCCTCTCTAATTTGTATTTGCAGGCAATATGGCACTGAGGTAAAAAGAAGATTGAATAAAAGTAAACTCGCTAATGCAAGCAGTGTCATTCTGACATTCAGCATGTGAATTAGTGAGAGAGAGAATCAGGGTTGCAGAAACCTGGATGGTCCAACCACTGGGAGCCACGGTCACAGGTTGGATTCACATGATGTGTCACATGCTGACCGAAAAGACAAATTCACAGGGAAGAATCTCACGCAAGGCTCCTATTACACACACATGCCTCGACAGAGTACACACCATTACCTTGAAACCTAAGCATCGACAATATACACACACACGAACAGACACACACAGGAGTCCACCATGGGAAAATGATCTCGGTGTCACTGGTTGCGTGCAGATCTCTCCTGTGTGCTCGATGACATTTTAATTCTCAGTAGTTATTCGTTTTCCCATCCATCCTGTTCTATTACCATCACCCCCACACACACCCCGCCGCTTAATTTCCCCTGTCCTCTAACCCTCCTTCCCTCTCTCCACCTTTCCGTGTCCCGTGTGCATGGGTTGTGGGCGGCTCAGAATCACATCGTATTAACCTCCTCCAGCACCAAAACCCACACAACAAACTGGGCCACAGCGCAGCAGCCTCCAAAACCCCCACTTCCTCTTCTTATCGCCCGTCAAGATTACCAAAAAGGAGGACTTGAACGAGGAGCACACCTGATCTCTACATCTGACAAAACACACACATGCACCGCCGCCGCTGTGAAGGAGAGCCTGATTGCTTATGACAGACTCGCTGCCATTTTACGGTTTAGTTCTCAGACAGTGAATTAAAACATTGTTGGAGGCCTGAAAAATGCTGCTGTTTGCTGTCACATCGTTGTTTGTCTTCGACTAAACCCATATCATAATTTATTACACCTATTACTGATAATCCAGTCTCTTATTGCCTTATTGTACGTGTGTGTGACCTTACTACATATCAGTGAACACTGAGCTCGCTGTAAAATCCCCTTAGTCACACTCTACACCACTGTAGTTTCTTATAATAAACAATTTGCCCAGCAAAACTATTCAGCCATACTACAATAAATCATGATAACTTGGTCACTATTCATCATCCTCAATATAAACATAATCACGGCCTTAATTTAATTGATTCATAGTTTATTCCAGTCATAATCTCTCATTTATAGCCACACACAGAACAAAAACACTTTGCAAAGTAAACCTGATGCAGAAATAATCAATATGAAATATTTGATACTTTATTGATATACGATTATATAGTAATAAGCTATTTCTAATAAATGGCTAAAATAAATGAGAAAATACTTTGGAGGTCTTGTTTCTATAGAGACCTGGCTCAGTGTTAATGGTGCTGCTACCCTGACAGAGGCATGTCCACCTTGATATAACCCCTACCAGTTAAACAGGCAGGTTGGAGGGGTGCTGCAATTACCGCAATCTGTTTTAAATACTGGAGTTTTCCCAGCAGTATATGGTGTAGACTGGCAATTGTATCTGTTTAAAATGAAGCTCTGTAAATTGGCTGAATACTTTCTGAAGAAGCTGTACAGGGCTGAGGGGTTGACACATGCTAAATAAGGGCATCCCAAGCACAGAGGCCTCACCTTAATTAAATGATGAGAAACAAATCATGGCCAGGCAAATGTAATAACCGACTGCCCGATTCAGAAAATAATCCTCGCCAAATAAATGTGACCGCCAGAGCATAGACATGTATAATGGACTGAAAAAAAAAACAGGCAGGAACAAAGTGAGTGAGACAAAAAAGAAGAAGAAGAAAAAAAGAAAAGCAAAAGCAAAAGAAAAGAAGAAGCCGGGCCATTAAAAAGAGGTCCAGTGACTGGGTGGCTCAGCCTTGTGTAACGTCAGTAAAGTGCTTACCATGTAGGACAGCCTTGACCAATGTTCCTTACAACTGGGTCAGTGTTCCCGTCCTGGGGCAGCGAGGGCATTCTCTATGTTTTTCTATGTTTTTCTCTGTGTGTGTGTGTGTGTGTGTGTGTCTATCTGCTAACTTCCACAAACCTGTTAGAAACTGCTATCCCTGCAATCCCTGTCAAGTGCACCTCCATGCATATTGAATGAATACTTCAATGACTACTTATCAATACTTAATGAATACTTATCAGTGAATCCCTGAGTGACTTCTACAGCACAGATTTTTTTTTAAAGCCTTTTAAAAAGCATGCAAAGCCTTTTTAGATGCGGCTCAGTCCGTAACGCACTCCAGCGCTGACGGGGTAGCAGAGTGGAGGCTGAGCTGGCAGAGCAGGCCGCCGAGTTCATGGTCGTGTTTGAACGTCTGACTGTGATATTTTCCAGTGCCGGCTGAGGTGACGCTGGATTTGCTGCAGTCATATAGAATGAGAGGTAACACTTGGAGCTATTGTGGAGAAATCTGGCTGTCTGCAGACCCTCAGCACGTGTGTGTGTGTGTGTGTGCCTGCCTCTGTGGGTCCCTGTTTGGTGCCGTGTGTCCATCTTAAGGTTTGTGTGTGCATGCGTTCAAAAATCCGTTCTCCATTATATCAGCCACTGGATTGGAGGCCTGGAGAAATGGGTCAGCGCCAGCCTTGTCGTTCCTTCTCACTGTCTCTCCTGGCTCTTTGCTCATGTTTTTTCCCAGCCTCTCTTATTCCCAAGTCACTCCAAGAATAAAAACGAAACACCTCCGGTTGTCCACTCCTCCTGCGGCTACCTGGATCTGGGTTAAACCAGAGAAGTCCATCATTTTCTCCTTCTTTAACCTCCTTCCTTTCACTTTTACTTTTCTCCATGTTAGATAATGAAAGTCTAAGTCTCAGCTTGTGAGTTTAATAATCTCAGCTGAGACACATATGGGGTGATAATAGAGATGTTTAGAAGAAGGAATAAGACATCAGACTGAAGAAGCCACGAATATGCGCAGTTTCTGTACCAGGGTGTTATGATCGACAGCGATGATTTAGCTGAAAACAAATCTATATTTGCAATGTTGCTGAGCAGACTTTGGTTTTAAGTTACTGAAAACATGTCATGATACATTTTCACTACTCTTTCCCTTCTGGCTCTTCACTCTGTCTAACCCAAGAGCTTGGCTCATGGTGACTGGAGCCACGCACACACACACGCACACGCACACGCACACGCACACGCACACGCACACGCACACACACACCTGTTGAAAAACCAGTCAGAGTGGTGAGACAACACAGGTAACAGGACACCGCAGTCATGACTAACCAGAAGAGGGATGTCTCTCTCCTACTCTTTTACATCCATTCCCCCATCATCCTGTAGTCTCATACAGGTCCCCCCCCCCCCCCCGGTGCCCCAACACACACACACACACACACACACACACACACATACTCTCTCCAGAAACCCATGTGCTCCCATTTATACACCTGTGTGCACACAATAACTAAACAACAGCCCTCCGTCTCACATTAGCCTGATTTACTGCCTCAATTTAAGCATGAATTCTGTGCAGTGAAGAGGAAAACAGGAGACAACTACATCTAACTCACAGTTCCACGTCTTCTGTCACTCTGTCATACTTTCATCACAGAGGAGGAAAAAAAAAGGCGTCTGTTGCAGCAATCGCTGTCTCCACCAGTAGCTGTTGCCTTTCCCTCCTCTCCCACATTCCCCTCTCCCTCGCCTTTCAATTACTGCCTTTATGTTTCCAGCCTTCCTGCAGGCCCTCTCTTTGTAGGGGCTTCCTCTCAGGCAGAACCTAGCTGTGACATTGTCTGTCATTGCAGGATTACAGTGTTGGCGAACATACAGAGCAGGCGACATTCGCCGCATGCTTTCTGCTCCTCCATGAGGTACAAACCCTTAGACTGGAAAAACAACTCATCAAACACTGCATGTATCTGAGGCCAAATCTTCCTTCTGGGACACTGAGCTGTCAGATTTTCTTAATATAAAAAAAACTTTGTCAACTTTCTAGCTAATGATAACTTTTAGACAATAGAGAGCTTGCTCAGAAATTGGCATGATACTGTTTTGGGATTGCTGCGAACACAGTTTGACCTGTCTCACTATTTTTAGATCTATTTCTTTAAAAACAAGTCTCAAGATTCAGTGTTACCTTGAAATTTTCTGCCTGAGAAAGTAGCAAAACCAGTTGAAACGACACTTTGAATCATGTCCATGCATCACCGGCTAATATGAATTCTTAATAACATCAATCGGAAAATTATAAACAAACTCTAAAAAAAGCACCATCAGGTTGAAACATCGGATACTAGATGATTTTCAGATTATTTCAAATGTCTCTGAAGAATACGCAGTCAAATAACATCAGGCCTATTTTTTGCTTTTGGGTTTGAAATGTAGGTTATGTGACTTTTGGTGAAATAGAAATTGGGAGAGCAGGGGAACAGCAAGGGGAGAGAAATTGCTCGACTGAAGGACAAACGTCTAGTGAGACAGGAAGCTAGGAACGATGGGAAAAAAAAAGAGGGAAGTGGGTCAACGGTCTGAAGGGAGGAACGTGACAGCGATCTGTGACATGTAGCAGGAGAGAAAGAAAGTGAAAGCAAGTGGGAAGATGGCGGCGGGGGGAAGGGAGGAGTTTCTAAATCAAGACGAAGGGAAGCAGAAGGGTGTGAAGAAGGAGGAAGAGTGAGGGTGAAACTGTGAGGCTGAAACCATGGGAGGCAGGAGCTGTTAGAGGAAAAGGGCCTCATAAATGTCACTTCTTTCTGGGTGATATTACTGGCAAATGTCAAAGAACTTACAGGAGGTTAGGGCTCTAAATACACAATAACACATGTATAAGTGCACTCCAACACACCGAGTTTTTCCTCTTCAGACAATGACTTTTGAAAGGAGGCAGTGAAGAAGTGGGCCTGCAGAGGAGCTGTACATCTTAAAGACTGTAATTACACATAACTGTCAGTCTAATTAAGGCTTTTAATGAACTCCATAAGCGTTGGGAAAGGACAAAAAAACCGACAGCAGCTAGAACACGTGCGTGTTTGTTTGCGCATGTGTGATAAATGACACGATAAAGGAAGAAAAAATAAATACATAAAAAAACGTGCACATGAACGCCAACACAATCAAACATTTTAATGAGCCCGAGTTCAGCTTTGAGGTCCACCATCTAATAAAGACGCGTACCTGTAAGGGTCTCTTACCTACTATAACAACACACGAACACACAGAACTAATTATTCCTGTCATGATCTCTGTGGTGATAAAGTGTTAAAGCCCTGCCCACTGGAAGAAGTGAGACTAGACCTATGGGAAAGACCTTTAAAACAATTGGATTGGTCATTAAAGAAAACTTTATTTCAGGTTTAGCTCAAATACTTCACAGCAGAGGCCTAATCTACATTACACATCATTAATCTCGGCTGCTAAAACTCTTGGCTTCACTCTCTTGTTGGCTGTCCAGGTATAGGAAAATAGATTGTGCTCAAAGCCTGGAAAAATGTTAGGGCTTGATCTAGTGGGAAACAACCAGAATCAAGATTTAAATGAGGGCAGGCAAAGGTACACTGACAGCACACTGTGTGCGAGACATTGCTTTAAATGATCTGTTCAAATGATGTGCTTCTCCCACCACTCCTGTACAGTGTTGAATGATTTGTATCTATGCTGCTTGTAGCATTGGAAAATAAGATTTAAAACAATTCAACAGTAACACATCTTTTCCCAAAACCTGAAAAATACAAAACATTCAGTCAGCAGTTTATTACTTTAGAAAGAAAGAAATACTCCCTTGGCAAATAAAACTAAAAAGATAAGTGTGTTTCTAGTGTTTCACGTTACAAACAAAAGCAACTAAAGGCAGTGGTAAGGAGGAATAAAGGCTACATTGCTATTTTTTAGTCTTTCCTGAACAAATTATTGGGGATTGTCTGGACATGTTATGACTTTATTAGACACAGACAGGGAGTGGGACGGAGAAATAGCAACGTGTCATGACTGCATGCTAATTTGGGACACTGTGGCTGATGGTCAGTGCCATAACACCAAAGCCAGCAGAGCAGCCCCGGCTTTAAGCTGCTTTTTCTTGCTACGTGTCGTACAGCATTTCAGTGAAGAGTAGCTTTTATACATCGAACAGCCATTTGTTCCTTAGTTAATATTCTCTTTTCTTGATATAAAGCACACACGTTAAAGGCAAAAGACACCATTAGGATGACTTTTACCATTCTATTATTATTTCCTATGTCAGGGTCAGTGCTGCCATCCATTTCAGAGCCCTAACTCATGGATCAGGCAACACTGGACTCTTTTTCCCCCTCACAGATTTTCTTCTCATTGCATGGCAGACTGTACACTGTAAAATCTGTGTATATACACACACAGACACACACACAGAAGCACTTTAAACCTGGCTCAGTTTTAGTGTTTAAACGCACCAGCCAAGACTCGACTATAACACACGCCTGACAAGCATGGAGGTCTCTCTAATGGATCAACCCCGATTCAATATAATGGGCCGGTGTGAGTGCATGCTTGCCTTAAATGTCCTTGAACCATGACCGATACCAGATCGTACAACCACCTCTGTGTAATCTGTGCTTTGGCCTATATGGGCATATATGCTGGAATTCAGAAATGTTTTAGTAACGTTTACCAGTACAGCACCCTTCCTCTTTCTCACCTCCTCCACCCCACCATTATTCTTGTTTCCAAAAGAGGAAAGCAGGAAAAACACATACACATATACAGAACATGGGAGCCAGCCAGCCGAAATAATACATCTTGACAACTGTGCCTGAATACTGCTCGAGGGAGAGACAGGAGAGAGAGAAAGAGGAAAGAAGAAAGGGGAGATATGAAGGGGAAGATGACGGACAGCAGAAAGCATAGGGCAATTATATACTGTTTGTGTGAGCATGTGCATCTATATTGACTGTGTGTGTTTGTCTGAGTGCACATTTCTATATGTGTGCAGTGTGAGAAAGACTGATGACAGTTGTGTTTGTTTAGCTCCTCTGTGATTAAAGCAGCCTGCTAGAAGCTGTGTGCTTAGCCATATAGCAGTCTGTTTTGTTTTGGTTTTTTTTTTTTAGTGTGTGTTTGTGCGTATGTGTGCATGCATGTGTGTGTGTGTGTGTGTGTGTGTGTGTGTATGAGTGCATGCTGGTGCTTGCCTCTGCTTTTTAGAAATTATGTATTTGCACTCTGCATGTGTCACTTTTAAGGTGTGTTTATGTGCGTCTTAAAGCTTATTTGTGTATGATTGTGTCTCGATGTTTATATATGTATATATATGTGTGTGTGTGTGTTGCAGCTTGTCTGCCTCTCCTCCCCAAATGTGAGTTTTAGCGTCTAATCTCCTGGGCTTGTTTGCTTAAGTGAAATCATCCACAGACGTGTGGAGTAACCAGGACTGGAAAAACCTGTGGGTGTGGCTGTGTGTGTGTGTGTGTGTGTGTGTGTGTGTGTGTGTGTGTGTGTGTGTGTGTGTGTGTGTGTGTGTGCACTCATTAGTACAAAGTTTCTCTTCCTGCTGTCCTGAGGTTTGTTTGCATTCTTGTCTGTCTGATTTAATTTTTCAGTCGTCTGACAGTTGAAAGATATCTGTCTGTCTCTTTCTGTCACCTTCTGTTTTCAAGTTCAACAAGCTTCATTGCCTGATAAAATCATTGTCACACTGCCCAAGTACACCGCTAGATAAATATCTGTCAGGTTAAATAAAAACATCTGTAAAATCTTGTACAACAGCCATAACTGTAAATCATACTAAAGTTTGCAGAACCTTCCTCCCATTTTGACTTTATGAAGTTCTCACAGGTACGTGTTTCTTTAAAAACAACTACGGGATGATGGCGAATGATCACAATTCTGACTGAGCTCAATTAGTGGAGTGACTGAATCTGTAAAAGGTCAAAGGCTCAATCCATGTCTGCGATCGAAGAGTCCTAAAGGAGCACGCTGAATCACAGCTGCTCGTCCACCACCATAAACAGATGAAAACAACAGCTAAATGCCTGAATGATAGTATGATGCCGATAAAACTCACTATCTTATATCTCCGACGTGATAAACACCAGCTCATTCACGTGCAGTTTTGTATGTCAAGATCAAAAGAGGAACATAAAAGAACAACTGAGCAGAACAGATTATTAGAGTAGTGATGCAGGAGTACTAACCTAAAGTTCTCTACTAGGTGTGTTTTCTTTAGATGGTTCAAAATGACCATTATGTCCTGATCAGGGTGCCTATAGTACGTCTTTCATTTTCTGATTTTATCTTGTGCATAAAAAAAATATGCAAGTAGAAAAGTGATTCATTTTCCAGTGTATCTGATAGCAAAAGGAATGCACTCTGCACCTCTCACTTTTTCGTGCTGTTTTTGTGGCGGGGAGCTGAGAGTGAGGAGAGAACATCTAGAAGAGTAATAAGTGTGCCGAGCAGAAAGAGAACTGGGGACACGCTGACAACACATGCAGATGCAGCAGAGGGAAAGAGAAAGTTTCCCATCTGAGTGAAACATTTTACAGGGTCAAGTGTGAAGTTCTAGTGTAAAAAACAACTCGGGCTCATTCATAGTTTAAATGTGCCATTCACACACGGCACAGACAGCGTACGCACGAGCACGCCAGGCTCCTGAAGGATCACAAGCCCCGCTGCTCATACCTCCAAGGACTGCTAGCAGCTCTTTTAAAGGCCTGGTTTAAAACCAGTCACCACAGCATGCCAAAACATGGAAGATGGGAGACATTTTCCACTGATTTGTTGCTGAAAGGGCTGATGTAAGTGTGATGCACCCTCTACACTCAGGGAGCAAAAACTGTGCGCTTCAACATCAGTGTCTTTGATGAGGGGTACTTAGCTAAAAATATCAGTTCCACAGGAATATTCAGTAAAAAGGTAGCACAAATCCCAGCATCATCACATATAATGCAGCAGCCCTAAATAATCCACGACTAATGTGTCGCTCTGTGTCATCTTTGTGGTTCGCTCGATCTCATTTATCCAAAACGCTGCCGCCAAAACTTCCTCGATTACTTTATCAGTAATCCGTTTAAAACAAATACCATAAATCTGTCCCGCTCCTCTAATCTTCAATTCATCACACATTTCCTAATTACACTCCAAAAATAACAGACCTGGAATTACTTACACTCTTCTTTCTGTACTGCAAGAGCTGAGCCAAATGCGAGGTATCAAAGGTTTATGGTGTGTGTATGAATCACTAAAGACTAACAAACCACCCTGTTCACCCTGTTATACTGTAAAATAAAAAAAAAAAACAGGACCTTACTCTAAATTAAAGCTTCAAATAATTTAAAATGGGCCTGCAATAATGTAATAGTGCTTTCTTGGCAAGGCTTGTAGAAACAGTTCTTAAATCTTCAAATGGGACAAACCTGGATAAATAAAGGTTAAACCAATAAAACAGACTGAGCACTCTCCTTTAAACTTTTTCTTTCCTCACAGCCGGCTGGCTTCCAGAAGCAATCACAGCAGAGCTGTTGCTACAGATGAGGTAAGACGCTATTTGCCACAACAGGGCCCTCTTCTCTCGCAGCGCCACCAAGAGAGCAACCGAGCGAGGCTGGAGGTGCCAATGAATTAGTTCACTGTTTTCACTCATTATACCGAACTGACTGCCTCACTTTTTCTCTGTCTTTATTTACACCCTTTTCTTCATCTCCGACTTCTCTGGCACCACACACGCAGAGCCAACAAAGACCCCGCTCATAATGAGGGCATAGCGATGTCTGAGTGTGTGTTATTCTTTGTGTGATTAGTTTGTGTGTGTGTGTATATGTGTGTGTGTGTGTGTGTGTGTGTGTGTGTGGAGGGAGCAAGATTATGTCAGTTCCAAAGCTGTGAATAGGGGCCAGGCTGGGCCCTGGCCCTGGCTGAATTAATTACTCTAATTAGCTTCTTAATTGCATATATTAAACCAGTGGTTAGCAGGGCTGGAGCCATGGCTGGGGCCTGGCTCTAAAGCTGGAGCCGGGGGTGGGTGCAGGCGGACAAAAGGATATTGCACACAAACACACGTACACATACACACAGAAGTGGAAAACTAGCTCCACCTTCCCCCAACCACTCGAGGTAGTCTAAAGTGGAGAAACGAGACCGAGCACCCCCCTAAATGATGAGGGTATTCAATTATCCAACCCCCTTCTCATCAATATATAATCAGCACATACAGCAGCAGCAGATGTGAGGTACTAATATGGACGATAAGCCCCCCCAGAGGGAACAGAGAGGATTAATATTAGAACTACAGGGACTACTTGAAGCCGTCTTCATCTGAAACTCTCCACTGTATCACTTACTTACTGCACCGCTCCCTGTGACATTCAAGACGCCAAACCCTGCTGCTGATTTGTGTCCATGTTACCTCGCCCCGTCTGGCCCCCCCCGCTCCACGTCACACAGACTCACACTGACCGTGACAACATCAGGATCATTATTTCCACTGCTTGCTCCACTTCCCAGCTTCTTTAGCTCATATGTTTCGCATGTTTTAAATGATATTCAAACCCTTGGCTCTCCCGAGTGGACAACATGCATCAAGTTTTTTTTTTTCTGCCTGGAGTTGACCTTCGAATAAAAATAAGCCAGACTGAATTAGAGACAATGCAAAAAAAAGACCAAAAAATGCCTTGTTGTATTTCTCAAATGTACCCAAAGTATCTCACAACAATGACGATTAGTCCAGAACAAGTAAACAGCCAGTCTGCTAATGAATCTCTCTTCAATAAACAAGTGGACTACATGTGCATGCACGCACACAACATGCACTGAGTGATAATGATGTTCTTTGTGGAGTTTTTGGGGTAATTAGGGCTGCTTAAATGGTGGTTAAAAAGGATTTGGAGCTGATTGTTTGTCCTTGTGCCTTTGAGCCGTGGGCCCTCTTGCTCTGCTGAGTGTCGACACTGTCTCCTCCAACTGTCACAGCACACAGAAATCCTTCTTTCATCATCCCGTCCACAGCAGACCCTTTCAAATTACTCTAGCTCCTCTCTTTCCCTGTAATTTACCCTTTCTTTCACTTTTCTTCCTCCTGCTCCTCCTCTTCCTCTCCGTCTTCTTCTACCGAACAGCTGCCCTGAGCACAGTCCTGCTCCAAGAACACTATAATCTCCCCCACACATGGCAAAGATCACGCCTGTTACTTACAGACAAACTGCTCTCATTAAAAGCACCAGCAATGTGTGTGTGCAAAAAAACAGTTCAACAGTTAAGGAAACACACTAATATGTTTTTCTTTTGGAGTTAGATAAGAAAATTGAAACCAATTTCATGGCTGTGCCAGAGCTGGGTTCAGACTGTGGTCAGCCTAGCTTAGCATAAGGACTGGGGGGCAAGGGGAAACAGCAAGCCTGGTCCACAGTTCAAGCATACACCTACTAACACCTGGACCACAGTGCCCCAGACTAACAGCGGTGCTTCCTGGCTGTGTCTAACAACACATGCTATAACTGGAGATGTTGCAAAGAAATGCTGAACAGATGGATAAACTCCAATCATTTAGTCTCAGATTGTTGTTTTTCTGTTTGTGTTATTCAGACTAACTCCAGCTTTTGGTCTCATCTCACTGTCAGAATGAAACAAAGTAGAAATACTTTATATTAGATTAGATTTTTAGAGTTTGGACAGAGCCAGGCTAGAAGTTTCAGGTCTTAGAAAGAAAATGAGCCGTTTCCTAATTGTTGAATCATTCCCTTAAATGACAAGGGGAGGACAGATGGTTTATCGAAAAAAAAAAAGTTCCCACACAAAGTTTGTCAGTGTCTGTAAACAAACACACATTGTGCTTGTGTGTTTGTGCAGAGCTACACATCTGTCTGTATGAACGCGTTCATTATGTTGATCAGGGGTCGTGTTTACACGAACCCAGGCACTAAATCAAAGCTATATTAGCAGGCTAATGCGTCCTACTGATGGCAGGGGTCAGCCCGGAGGTGCGCTTGTTTTAAACTCCCCTATGTCTGTCTGTCGAGAAACACAACCTTCTGCACACGGTTTTTGGGCAGAAGGCAGCAGCACAATGACGCTATTGTCTGTCAAGCTGTGATGTGGAACAAGAAAAGTTTGCGTTTGTATGCGTGTGTGTATGAGACGGACAGTGCGGGAAGGTTAAATGAATCATGCAATGTTAACCAGGCCCAATCCAATTAGGGAGAGATTCTTCTTGTCTGACCTTTAGCAGGAGAGACGTATTCACACTTGCTCACGCAATCAAGCCCCACCCCAGCCCACCAACACAACTATATACACAACTCTCACAAACATGACACTCACACAATCACATACCCTTGCACCAACCAACATACACATACACCAAAAACAACACATACACAGCCAATCACACACCCAGTAGTGCGACTCTGATTGCTGACCTAAATCAGCCAGGCGATCTGTCACTTTCTCTTACTCACACTCAGCACACATCTTTTTTTTTTTTTTTCCTCCATCTTTTTCCACCCCTCTCTCTTCTTTTTTCTCATCCAAATAGCCCTCGCTCTCTCCCAGTGTCACTATACATCAGCTCATTCCCGTATTGCTCCTCTCCCCTATGTTTACCAGAAATGCCTTGACCTCATTTGTACAGCACAATATAGACGTACAGCATGTTGCACATTCATGGCGGTGTCTTCATACTGTATTTAAATATGTCTACAGATTCCTGTGACTGTAATAAAGACACATAGCAGTGAAGGTGGAAATCTCCTAATAATTTAAAACACTTGACTACTATTCTTTAAAACAGAGGCATCTTTTCTACTGTTCTCTTACCTATTGAGAGATGCAGATATACTTTCTCTCTAGAGGTGGAAATTAGTTGGATCCGTTGCACCAAGCCCCTACTGGCCTATTCTATTCCATTTTCTACTTTTGCACTTTATTTGAGGCTATTTTCACACATGAGCGTTTAACTGAAGCCGTTCGCCCCAAGAATTCGACGTGTTTGGTGGAGTGTGAAAAATGTGTTGCAGGCTAGAAAAGCAGTCTCAGGTTCAGCTGAAAATAGTTGTCAGGGGTTGGCTTGGAGCAAACACCCAGGCATGCCTCCTCAGGGCCACAACAGACGTGAAAGCCTAAACACATTTGAAGTTGAAAAATGTGTCATTTTACTTGTGTCACTATGTACAGTAAGATTCATGGTGGAGGGGAAAGGGGAGGAGTGTTGATTTATAATGGAGAAAATTAACTCTCATATAAACACTGTAGATGCACAGGTCCAATAACCAGAACTCTTCTTTGCTCTCTTTCGTTTCTTCAGACTTATGAGGAATTTAACACATCATAACTAAATAAAGTTAATATGGTCATGCTGCAAATTTATTTCAGTCACTTGGACATGTTTAGACTATTCAATGATAAACTCTAAGCAGATCATCTTTCAGACGACACCAACATCATTGGTGCAATACAAAGGGATTAAATTAGTCAATTTGTTATATTTGGCCTGGTGCACAAAAAGGACATGTAAAGTAAAAAAAAAAGAAAACACCACATTTTTCTCAACATGTACTCTAGCTGAGCTCATTCTTCTCTTTCTATGACAGAAGCAAAGAAAGGACAAGCAGTTCCAAGCTTCACATGCGTTCCCATGTTATTGGTATAAACCTAGTCCCTCACTGTGGTCACCTTGTTCCTCCTCTCTACTCCCTGCTTCCTGCTGCTCTTCCTCTTCTCTCCCCTGTGTCTGTGGTTTCTTTAGAGTTTGGCAGGAGGCTCAAATCAGAGGGCTTAAACTTGATCAAATATTCAGTGGATATAGATTTCTCAGAGTCCCTGGATTCCCCGCCTCTTCCACCCAGCTGCTTCCTATCCCTCTAACCTTTCATTGAATCTCCCGCTTCTTCTCTCCTCTCTGCAGTCACAAACAAAGTTGTGTGCCACACACCCGCATGTACACACTCCCACAGACGGCCACGCACGTATGCACATGGGGAATCATAAACTAACAGAGTGGCGAAGAGGTGCAGCTCATTTAGGCTGCAGTGCAGTGTTTCTCCTCGCTTCCTCTCCTCCATTGTCTCTTCTCTCTCCTCTTTTTCAGCCTCCGTATCGCTGTTGTTCCCCACATTCTCTCTCTTAATCTGCGTCTCACTCTTTGTCACCCCGTCTCCCCTCCTTTTTCCCTCGCGCCCTCTCCCCCATCTGGATTCTGTGTCATTTATTTCAGCTTAACCCTGATAAATAAACCAGAGTGCCTCTGCATTATTGAACACGTCGACATTGCTGTCTGCACGCACTATGTCAGCCCTGTGATGTCCACCAATTAGACCACACACACAGAGCCACACCCTGTGCCAAGCTGCTCCATGAGATGCCAACCAGAGCGTGCTGAGAGCGATACATGCCTACATACAAATACACACCAAATGAGACAGAAGCGCAGGAGACAAATGGATAGACGAGAAACATAAACAGGCAGAGACGAAGAAAACAACCCTGAGTGAAAGAGAGAGAAAAAGTTTGTGGAAAACAGAGTGAGATGCCACAATATGCAAATGACATACAAACACAACGCATGCACCAACACAGCATTAACTTTTCCCTGACAACTCAAACCTACCCAGAGACGCATACACGCAGAAACACACAGAATTATCTTCTAGGTGTGCAGATTGTTCAGCTCTTCTATTATTCATATTAGTGGGGGGATTGTTTATCTCTGCCATTGTGTGGTGGCAGACACCAGGCTCTCCACAAAGCCCCAGGGGCCCAGCTGTTTAAGCACACCACTGGGAGTCCTTCAAACACACACCAAAAAATACCTTTATGTCCAACCTACATATCCATATGTAGCGCACACACACACACACACACACAACGGATACATAAATGCACACAACGAGCCAGTTCACCACGACAGATCTGACCAGTCTTTGCATGTGTGTCTTCCCACGTATGAGCTATTTTGAGCCCATTTTGTGTTTACAACCACAAAGTTGCTTGTATGCCAGTGTGTGTGTGTGTGTGTGTGTGTGTGCATAAATTTAAGAGAAACCCTCTGTGTATGGCGATGTGAGCATGCATATCTTAGTGTGAGCACTAAGAAAGATTACTGACGTGTGTGTGTGTGTGTGTGTATTTGTGAAAGAGAGGGCGAGCAACAGGGAAAGAGATCACCCTAATATGTATGTTGACCGTGAGCCTGAAATCATTGACTTCTGGTATGCAAGTTGGTGTGTGTTCAAACGTGTGTGTGTGTGTGTACGTGTGTGTGCATTCATTCAAGTGTGTGTGTGTTTGTGTGCTCCAGTCCCCTGACAGCAGCAGCGGTGATTGAAAGTGACCGCGTTGTTTCAGTGTCACCCTGCAGATGAGATGCTGCATGTGTGTCAACTGACACTCACATCCCATTCACATCAGCAACACACACAACAGCAAACCTGCTCCTGCCTGTTGTCATCATCCTCTATCGATTTTCTCATTTTTTCTTTCCCTTCGTCCCTGTACATGTCTTTTAACTCTTTCTTTCTCTATCCCCACATCTTGTCCCTCTCTTCTCTTTGTTGTGACTCAATCTCACTGCATTTTTATTTTTCCACCCTCTACATCCATCAAAGAAATAAAAAAATGGTTTGAGTGCCAGCCAGGCCCATTATTTGTTATTGGGTGTTTTAGCCCATTTAAGTGTAACATGAGTAGTGTTTGGACCATAAATCTAAACCTGTGGAATATCAGCAAAACACAAGGAAATATTTTAAAGCATCATTTAATGATTTTACACACACATTACAAAAATGATTTTTGATGATTTTTGTTCTTTTCTCCTAGTCTGAAAATATATTTATATACCACATAATGCTGCCTTATAATCAAATATGAAAGAACAACACTTGTGACAGAATTAATGCCCAAAAATCTGCAAAAAGCTACAGATATGTTAACAAAAACTACAAAAACACCTGGGTAATCCACAATACAGGGACTAAGTCTTAAAGAAAGTTTGTGGATTAACCAGACTGTTGAGGACATTGTTCCTGGAGATGACATCTTACAGTGAAATATTTCAGAGCCTGGGAAAATTCAAATCTCTAGGGAGTGAGACAAGGTTTTTTATTGTAATTTGGATGTAAGTTTCCTGTTAAAGTCACTGAACCCAAACCAGTTTTAACAACAGATCTTTGGTTGTGCTCATGTGCACGCTGTCTTTAAGTTGCAATCTAGATCAGCTGGAGATGGTTTCCTCCTGCAGTTCCCATTACAAAGACACATTCTTGAGACTCGACTCCGATTGTGAATGTTTGTGTTATTGGGCATGCATGCATGCATGCAAAGAGTGTGTTATGCAAGGCCTTGGCGCCTGCTTTCAAAACTTTCATTAACAGCCTGATCTGCGGTCTCGGGTTGATGTACTCGGCATGTCTCTGAGTGTTGGTGTGGTGAGATACAGACAAAACCAATGGGAGAGTGTGACGGAGAAAAGGGTTTACATAAACTCTGACCTCATTATATGAATGAAAACATCAATCCGCTGGTATAACTAATCAATTTCTCCACCCTGTCTCTCCTTTGCGTGGATGGGGAAGTTAAGAATTTCATTTAATGAGATTCAAGTAATGTAAGTACAAACCACTGGCATCTCTGATTCAACAGCGAGTGTAAAAACAATGCAAACTTTTTCCCAGGGCTTGGCAGATTATTTAAAAATCTAAAGAGTTGTTAGTATCATTTACTATGCGTCACAGCGGCAAACTGCAAAGCAAACTGATTACCCCGTGGGCTTTAAGCAAGTTACTGGCGATCTGTAATGGGTTTAACTTTGAAATTAACCTCCACCTTCTTGGTGGTGCTGCTCTGCTCCTCACCAGATTAACAACTCCAGACCACCATGCAGCCACCTCCCGTGTGCCCGCTTTACTGTGTGCAAATTAAATCACACTATACTATAGGTTAATGAAAACCGTTTCCCTACGGCCTCTGCATCCGCATGCACTAAAGTTAGCAGATTGAAGCAGCAGTCCATAGTGTGTTGAGGATGCATGGTATCTTCCCTATAGGGCCAGTTAGCACACACAGGCTACTGCAAGATATGTGGCTCCCAATGAGCAGCAGGATTAGCAGATATTAACTATCACACAGCCTCACTGAATGCACAGATGCTCTGGAGAGAGAGTCGGTGTAATTCTTCATTAAGAAAACCTGATCAAAGACAGAATGCTCACTATACACAAGCTATCTGCTGACCATATCAATATGTTATCAGTACCACACGCTCTCTACAATCAGCTACTCTCGTCTCTTCGCTCTCCAACTTCCTTTCTCTTCAAATGTGTGGTCAAACCTGAGTGTGTGTGTGTGTGTGTGTGAGAGAGAGAGAGAGAGCGAGAGAGAGAAAGTGTGTGTATGACCTTGTGTTGCTGCTGTCATTGATTGGGCTGGAGCTGTCAATCGATCAGTCTGGTCTGTGTGTGGAGATAAAGGTGTTTGTATCTCTGGAGGCTCTGGTTACCAGGTAGGAGTACAGAAAAGAGGTGGGCAAAATCGAGATTGTGAGCCATATTTGGCCCTCTGCTTACACAATGACACACACACACACACACACACACACACACACACACACACACACACACACACACACACACTCTCTAATAACTATCTGTGCAGTCACACTGGATTAGAAATCAGAACTTTAGGGACAGTCCTTTAAAACTACAGATGTGGTGATTTGTGTAACCAGTACGTTGATGGTTATCTGCAGGCTTAACACATAGAAGTCTAGAAATACAGTATTCAGTACCAGATGTTAGTAGAGGCCTTACGTTTGTCCTGATAATACTAACAGTTTTCACAATATAACTAGCTTTAAAGCAGTTGTTTTGCATTTTTAAATTATGGATGCCCAGCAGCAGAAACACTTTCAGTTGCATGAATTTTTAATAGAAAAAAAAAAAACACAAACCTGGCAACCTTTCTAACTTATATTAACTCTATGTAAAAAATAATATCAGAGGAGCTGAGGAGGACGTTTTGTGAAACTTTGGTCACTGAGTGTATATCAAACTGTAAAAGACAATATTTGACTCTATGCCGATGCACTCAAGTGAAAACCGAGCACACCTGAAACTGCCGAGCAAATATGGAACACAAAGAGACATGAGGGACATCACGGACTTCGAGAGATCTTATATTCTCTTTGTCTCCCTCTCTCCCTGTCTGTCTCCAACTCTGTCCCAGGTTCCTCCTTCTCCTGGCTCTACTTGTTCCCTCCATTTTTTAGCCCCTTTTTTCCACCCGCAGATGAAAAGAAATGAAAACAGCATTTGCACACCTGAGTGAATAGAGCTCGCAGGTGCGTGGGAGGAGAGCTGTGGGAATCAAACAGGGTCTCTCTCCTTCTATCCGTCTACCTTGCTCGCTCTCTCACTCCTGAGGTGTTTTTACAGCGCCTGTGTTTGCACTGAAAACTTGTGGGTGTGAGACAGTGCGAGTATACACGCACGTGATCGCATGCATCCAGTGTGTGTTGCGTGTACTGCTCCTGTTGTGTGCGCCGAACGCTCTAGGCTCTTGTTCTGTATTTAAAAACAACCCACAGGTTTCGGGTTAATGCGACCTTTACTTGCAGATTGTTTCAACTGATACAAACGCTTGTCCTGGCTCATCTTGATGACCTCATCAGGCATTCACATAACCTAACTCCACACAAACCTTAGACAAAAACAAAACGCACAGTTTGAACTATTTACGGGCACTGCACGGCTGGCAGAGACAATAAACATTCAGCCAGCGGGTTGAAGACAAAGCAACGGCACACACACACACACACGCACGCACACGCACACGCACACACACACACACACACACGAACTCTGAGAAAAGAAACTAAAGTATGAAGATAACTATACATGAGTAAACACAAATGTCCCACACAAGTGGCTAAATTCAGGGGCACACTGCAAAAAATTAAAAGAATCGAAAATATTTTCTTTTTGTTTTTACCATAATTCAAAAGAGTATTTATTTCAACTTCCAATTAAAATCTGTCAAAAAAAACCAAAAACACAAACCCTAAACTGTCCTAAAAAAAATGCAGGCCCCATCAGGTCATTCTTTGGGTGTAATGAATCCACACACAGACCGGATCACACACACATATCTCAAACCTAATTAGTCTAAATACACCCGCCCAACCGTCATCAGTGAAATAAACAAACACTCTCAGACACAATCAGAAATCAGCCATGCAATCATAACAACCACACCCCAATCACACCCCCCACCACCACCACCACCACCACCACCACACCCACCCCTACACACACACACACACAAACACACCATATTTGTCATTCTGTTTCCTAGACTCACCGATGATGTAGTAGTCGTGCATACTCTTGAACTCGTGGCCCCAGAGGTTGGGGGAGAACTCCTGGAACTTGATGGTGAAGCGCCGTTCGCGGGTGGGCTCGTCACAGGTGAGTACGATGTTGGGTGGGCCCATCACCTCGCAGCGGTCCGCCTGTTCTCGTGACGACACGAGGTAGAGCTTGTAGAACTCGTACTCTGGTGTGGACCTGGCCGTGTCCAGTGGAGGGCAGATGAGGTCCAGCCGGTCCCCAATCTGAGGGTACAGGATGTAGCCCTTGTCGTCCCTGAACCTGGAGAGAGCAAAGAATGAGAAGAAAGAAAGGAGATGGGGAACAGAGAAAGGCAGGAAATTATTAATTCAAGTCTTCTGCTTCCTGCAACAGCGAAATAAACCAGTTCAGAGCCACCTGTCCTTGCTGCTGAATGAGCAACAGATGGGTCCTTTACGTCTCTTACGTCTCCTACTTCTTTCTTATTTTCTCTCCTTTATGGGGAACAGGTGCCTTTATAGAGGAACTGCTGTGCAGTCAGTGACACAAATAAATTTTTACCACAGAAGCTCAAGCTCTCCTCTGCTGACCCTATAATGTATTTGAGAAAGAAGGGAGTAAAATCTAAGCACCAAAACCACCAATCTAAACCAATAATTCATGCATTTTTCCTGTCTGTTCAGAAATAGTCATCAGAATCTTCTATATATACTTAAATATTCAGATGGATGCAAGAGCCAACTTCTGGCACTCAGAAGAGTATAAACAGGCACAATATTAGCAATAACATAAATAAACACGACGTTCGGTGTGTGCACACATAAATGTGAGCACAGGAAGTGAAAAGGGAAATATTGCAAACAACAACACAAAAATGTAACTTTTTCTTTCTTTCTTCTTTGCTTCAATTTAAATTTTGCAGCCGAACTCATTTCTTTGCGTGAGCGCTCACATTTGAAGCGAGAACTGAGGCACATCCACGGAGAAAGAAACAGACAACTGTCGTCGCAGATCAGCAGAGTGAAGCTGCCAATGCCAAATTTCAGGTATGTAGAGTTAATTAGTTTGCTAACTAGCTGTGTTGATGTCAGTCTGTTATCCTCTTCTGAGATGAATGATGCACAGTTTGTTTGTTTGTTTATGGCCTAACCGATGATTTGACACCTGTGGGGAACCTGCAGCCTGAGGCGCTTTTAATGCAACAGTTTGATTAAATTCAACAAAGTGTGCTTGGGTATGGTTTATTATTGTCATCATTATATATTACCATGGCTTTCAGCGAACAGCTTTGAAGTTTTGCAGTCTTAATGTTGTTGAATTGCTTTCTTGGGATAAACACTGAACAGGTTTTGAGGAAATATTTCACATGAAGAGCGAAATAAATTCTGCCTATCAGCACAAACCCAAACTGAGCAGACCCGGTTAGAAGGCCACATGAAAAGGTTTATTGCAGTACACAGGGCTGGTGGACTTACTGCACAGCTTCCAAAGGTCTTTCCAGAGTTGAGAACATGAAACGCAGCAGTTAGAGGGGCACAAGCTCAACAAATGACTCAGGCACTGTCATTGCCATCACAGCACAGGGCCATCTCTTACTGATAAGGCCAAATACTATGAGTTATCAACTTGGCTCCTCAGGCTTATGATGACTTTAATGTGTCATGTTAGCACGCTTGGCTAAAAACTGACAGCAGCCCATGCACACTGCAGGTGGAAATAAAAGTCACAGCTGACAGGAGAAGAGTTAAAGGTATATTGTAAAAGCTAAAAAAGGAAGAGGAGCTTTGCTGGGCTTTCTCCACTGTTAGCATTCTCACAGCAAGTGACACTTTGATGTGGAAGTGGGAGGAAGCAAACGCCTGTAATGTTAAGGAACCTATTTTCTATTAGCTCTGACTCACACGTTATTTCTGCTTGCAACAAATCCATATGAGCACTAGGGACTCGCAGTGCTCAGACTTGTTTAATTATTCTCTCTGTTCTGCTGTCAGACAACCGTGTGACCATTATTAAAAAATAAACAATTCAAGACCACAAAGCACGGACGCACCGAGAATTATGTCGCGCACCAGTACTGTAAAAAGACAGAAAAACAAACCCTAATGTCACATTAGCAACAAATGACATTTCCATTTGTCCAATAAACAATTCTGTCTGCCTTTCAGCTCCAAACGGACTAAATCAGAGCACTTTGAAGCTGACAGAAATTCATGCTAATTCTTCATTCACAATATTAGGTAGTAAGGAAAGGTGCCAAATGATTTTTATTGTACTAATTAGAAAACCGCTAGTATCATGTGACTGAGCTGTGTACAGGCCTACCTGACCAATAACACTGCTCTTCTTTTCTAAAAATCTTCATTTTGTGATAAAAAAAAACAAAAAAAAACTGTTTAGTTGCACTGGACAAAACGCCACAGTGTTTTTGTTAGTCTTCGTTATGTCTGCATTTTTCTGATCACATCCTCTCCCTTCATGCCGGTTACCTCTACCTCTTAGCACTGCAGGCTAAATGCCTTACACCTGCTGTAAATTGAGATGCAAGCTTTATCTGTTGGTGTGTTTGGCTGGCGGCGTACACCAGAGGGGAACTCGAGAGCGCAGACTGAATAGCAGAGAGGCTTTAGCTGAGGCGAGCCCAGAGGCCTGCTGGGAAGTCACTGTTCCATTTCTCATTACCCAGGTCACTTGGGGTTATCAGGCAATACTTAAAGTGGGGAAGCAGGTACTCAGCACGACTCAACACATACAGACACACATATTTCATCTTCCTGTATGCGTCAGGCAGGCGAGCGCGAGCACCGACATTATTTATAGAGTATCAACTGTAAACATAGTGGTGGTTCCTGAGGCTTCTGCAGCAAAGACTAAACATAAAAATCTATTCAACACACACACAAATACTTCTGTCTCTATCTTTGTGAGGACACTCGCTGATGTAATGCATTCCCTAGACTCTTACTCTAAAGCTCAACCATCACAGCTAAATGTCTAACCCCAGCCCCTACCCTGAACCTAATTTTAACCAGAACTCTAAAACTAACCAGAACTAAAATCATCTAACGGGAGCTTGAAAAAGTGAGGACCAGCCTCACTCTGATAGTTACACTGAAAAAAGTCCTCACAAAGGTAGAAGTAAAAAAATAAATAAAAAAATACACACACACAGGCCCATACAAAAGCCCTCCTGCTAAACACAAAAGGTTTGCCCAAACACATCCACCCACATCCTAACACACAAGTTTACTTTTTCCCTAAACATGAACACTGAAACCCACCGACACACACACACATACACACAGGTATCCACACACACACACACACACACATACACACGCTTACAAAAACAAGCACCTTTTGCTTCCTGCATGACACATTCTGTGAGTGGTATCTGATGGTACCCTGAGTCACAGTCGAGCTGCACTGCAGAATGGCAAAGCAAACACACACACACACACACACAAAGGGGATGGTATGAGTGTTAAGGTAAAATGCCACTGGGCAGGTGCAGTGCTTGAAAAAGAACAGAAAAATCAGTGAAGGGAGAAACTGTGAGTGAAAAAAATATTGAACATGTCAGGCAAGGTATGTTGCAAAAAAGAAATGTGGCGAACAAGCATAAAGCTAACACAGAGACAAAGGCAAACACTCCACATGAAAGGTGTTAAAATATAATAACAAAGGCAAAAGAGAAAGACAGAAAAACAGAGAAAAAGAAGTAGGAAAAACAGAAATTTAAAGTGAACTCAAGCATATTTCCTGCAGGAGACTTTTCTGACTGGCTGCATGTTCAGGTTGTCAGATAACCCCGATTAACTGAGTGTTTGTTAGTAAATGGTAGTGAGTGTGTGCACTGCAAACAGTAGGGGTTAGGGAGACCTTGTACCAATCTAATCATGTGATGAAGAAAGACGCCATGTATTTATCTCAGATTACAGTGTCCCTGTCTGCTGTGTGACGCCCTCAGCGTCAATAAACCTTCACTGCACTCACACACCCAGTACAGTGGTATACAATCACTCACACAGGTTTTTTTTTCTGTAAACGGATGTATTAAATCCCCCTTAAAGTCCAACCGCAAAGTACAGGACAGATTGTGCACATGAGAGGAAGGAAAGGTGAAATGCAAAGAGGGAAAAGTGAAGCGAGGTGAACTTATAAACAACTTTATAGAGTTCATCTGTGACCACATCTAAATAAATCATCCCATTCAGTCACAGCCTCGAGCAACATCATGTTTTCCTTTTACTTTCCTCTTCTTGGCCACATTTTGCTCCGAAAGAGAAGCTCTCTCTCTCTCTCTCACTCTCCCTCATCTCTTTTGCTGTCCACTCTCCCTCTCTCCTCCTTCTCTCCTTCCCTTTTTCTCAGCCATTAACAATAGAGCCATTCATGTGGCCACACTTTGAAACACGGTGTGGGGAGTTGGAGGGGGCCAGAGGTGACACAGAGTGGGGGGAGAGTAGGCGGAGGAAGAAGAGATGTAGGGAGGATGGGCGGAGGGAGAAGGGGGTGAGCTTCCCTCTCTTTTCTTCTCCTTAGGTCTTTTATGAAGGCAGGAACATCATTTTCTCAACCCAAGCGCTGCCCTGCTGCAACCCCCGAGCTGAGCTGAGAAGACTCAAGTGTCAGTCTCCCTGACCTCCCCCCTGACCTCTTACACCTCCTGCTTCTCACCATCCCAGTCCTCCCCCACATACCCTTCCACTCCACTCTCTCCCACTCTTTCATTGCAGCATATAAGCTTTTTAAATTTCACACGCATAAAAGGTGGTTTGCTATCAATATCCAATAAATTCTTAATAAATTTCAAAAACCTGAGATTCGAGACAACGTAAGTACATGTACTATAGAGCTAAAGTCTTTCAGTTGCATCTCAGACATCGGGTGTGCTTCTTTGTGACCTGCATGTGTGTGTCTTTCCTCTTGTCCATCTGAATGTTGTACCTGCTTTGAGCAGCGTATCAGACGGCTCGAACATTTCCCAGATTCCTCAGTGGCAACCCGAGCCGTGTCTGGACCAAAGCCGGGCACACAGGTGCAGTCGGTGAGGTGGGGCTGGGAGAGGTGGTGGGGGATAGGGCCGGGTGTGTGTGTGTGTGTGTTTGTGTGTGCCAGTGTACGTCCGCGTGACCACGAGAATATGAAGGGGCGATGGGGTGGGGGGAGCCCGGCGTGCCTGAGAGCAGTGTCCGTGAGAGGAAAATTCAAAATTGAAAATGCTACAATAGAGAAAGAAGCAGGCGAGAGACAAAAGAGAGGTGGGATTCACAGTGATATAGCATCAAAACAAACACATACGGACAAAGAGAGAACAAGAAGTTGGACAGATTGCAACTGCACAATTGTGGCAAAATGAAGTCCAGTGGAAAAAAATACCAAAAACAAAACATAGCAAAAATCAGACAGCAGGAGAAAGAAAAAGAGGGGGAGGGGAGGACACAGAAGTTGGCAGAGAGCACAAAACAAACTAAAATGAAATCAGTGTGGAGGATTTACTCGAAACACTCCTAAACTATGACCTCCTCCATCCTCTGAGGGGCTTTTGTCCTTGGGCTAACCACAACCTGGTGCAAGAGGAAAGCCAAGAAGAGACAGCAAAGGGCCGATCTATTAGGGAATAATAAACGATGGCGGTATTTGGTTCTGTGGCGAGGGAGATTTATGGCGAGCCCTGCGCATAAAGCTGTCTGCACTAATCTCATGCTATACACAGTATAATCACACACACAGGGGCCTGAGTGCTATGCCCCCACCCTTAATGTACACACACTGTCAGATGCACAGCAGGAGAGCAAAAGAGTAGCAAACCGATCAGCTACGGGACGAACACACACTCTATAAGACAAGCGTGCATGCAAACACACCCGCTGAGCTCCAACACCTGCAGGCCATCTAGTAGCTGTCTAAAGTAAATCCGCTGGGTCTCATTTGCTGGAGAGGTGCTTTCCAAAGAATGCCACAATGAGCACACACGCACACACACACACACACACACACAACACACACAACACAACACACACACGCTGAGATGAAAACGTCCATTTTGAACATGTCATTTAAACCCACATGGAACCTTTAAACCAAGTGAAGATTTCAGTTAATTCTTTACCATAATTAACTTTGTTGCACATTCATTTGCTTTAATGAATTTCCTATGAAATATGTGTTGAAGAATTTTTTTTTTTTTTTTTTTTTAAATGGCTCCTCTAGTAGAAGAAATATGATCCAAAAGATTTGGAAATGTAAAATTATCTCACTCTACTGACGGCCTGCTTTACCTACTTTAAAGAAAAATATTATTTCAAGCCCGAGCGCTGGATTAAATCACTTGCTATGATGGAGATTTTTTGCAGAGCACCCACATGGAGAAGGGACTGCAGCGGCTATCACTTTCCACTGTTCTGCTGCAGCAATCAGTACCTCTGTATGCCGTGCAGCTCAGGAACATCAACTATACGTAATGTAAAACATATGGTCAGGAGTATATAAAACATCAATTCACAATCTGTCTTTGACAGAGTATTTGTAGGAACAGCAGCTCCATCAAATTGACCTGTTGTGCTCCGCACGTCTCACCTACATCTCCTGCCTGCTGCTCCATTTGATAGGTTTGCAATAAATGATTCAGGAGCTCTTATGTTTTACTCATGTTGTGTTCTTTTATCTTGACCTCATCTTAGATCGGTTCTGTAATTGAAAAGGGCTTTTTTTTTTTTTTTTCCAGTGCCGGTACAAGCCTGTTTGAAGGCCATTTTGCAGGTTGAACTTGAGGCTGCACATCAAAAAAAAAACAAAACAAAAAAACAAAAAACAACACTATTATCTGTAGTTTCATCGGTTTGTGAGGTCACCTTATAAAATATTAATAAAATAATGTCACGTTCCTGTGTTTATAGAATTATCTACTCATACATCAGTCAGAGTATTCAATTGTTCATTAAAAACCCATAATGGAGCTTGGTTCCCGCTACTTTCAGTAACAGGAAATGATCTAATTCTTGTATTATCTTATGACACGATATTTGTCATCTTAAACTGTTCTAGGAATTAATAATCCATCATCATAATTTATTTGATATTCAGCATCATCTGACAGGACCTTTTGTATGCAGACACTGAAGCTTCTACTTCTACAAGTGCACAAGGCAGACAGACGGTTTTAAAATATCCATAATCATTATTACTGTCTTCATTAAAGAACCATATACCCTGGAGAAGAGCTGCAGAAAGTGGTCTTTGACTGTGTGTATAGAGCTGGAGAGAGATAGAGATACATTTGTACGAGATAGAGGGAGGCAGAGAAGGGTTAGGAAGAGACAAAAAGGGGGGAAGAGAGAGCTATAATGTAAATTGATGAGAGTTTGAGTCTCTCTAGAAGGCATGGCCCAGATACCTCTGAACATTTCTATTATAGATGAAACAGTGGAATGGATGGGAGTTCAGTGAGGACAGGAAAAGGGAGGAAGAAAGTTACAAAGTGGGCTTGAATCTTAATAATTTTGTTTTGTAAACTGTCATCTGTTTAGCTAGAATAACTGGGGTTGTATTCGGGAACTTCCTTCTACAGTACATTGCTGAAGTCAGTCAGTACAAACCGATGCTCTGCAGCCAAACTCCACTCAAACCCACAGAACGTTATTTTAAATTCTAGTGGTTATGCCAAAGTTTCCAAAGATACCAAATATGTCAGACTGAATTTGTGGGAATTGTTTATAAAATGGTGCAAAAAACATGAATGAATATGATCAAACGGTGCAGCAATAAAAAAAACATTGAGTCTTGGGTTTAAAACACATTCTGTACCTTCAATCATGAGATTCAAAATAAACATTGAAATTAATCATTTTTCCATCTTAAAGCTGCACTAATCAATATTTCTTCTATAAACAATGGATCAAATGACTATGCATGACTTGAAAGGGACTGTTTGCATCTCATGGTTTTGGTTTTCCAGCCCACAAAGTGCATTCTCACAGCAGATTCCCAGCTGCAGCGGGAATCTGTTTTCAGTGGAAAACCTCTAATGAACCAACAATCCGCCCAACACCAAACAGTAGAGTGACAAAGTTAGCTACTAGCTGGTAGGCTTAGTGGAGCACTTAGCAGCTGCAGAGCCTGATACTTCCCTCGGGAGCTGGTGGAGATCAAACCGGGGATGTACGGAGAGTGAATAATGGATTTACATTGATCAGGTGGTCACATAATCCCAACGTGTCTCTGTCTTTGCTGAATGTGCGAGTTACGAACAAGTTGCCAACATGTTCATTATAACATGGTGATATTTTATTAATGCTGTGTTTTCACTCTCGCCACCAAGTGTCTAAAAAAAAAAAAAAAAATCAATAAACACGCCTTCAATGCTTCGTATTGGGATGTAATAGGGAAACGCTGGATGTTAATGTGTTAATAGTAAAAGAAGAAAGAGAGGGCAAGTGATAAACGAACTATGAAGAGCAGTGTGAACATGGAGAGGGGAGCACAAGGTTGATGTAAAGTCAGCTAGCACTGGAAAGCCCTCAGGAATGTTAGCGGTGAAAAACGACTAGAGCAGTAATAGTTTCCATATGGTGAGAGAGGGAGGGAGAGAGACAGAGGAGGTGGTGAAGAGAAAGACAGAACGACACTGATGAGGCCTAGGAGGGAAAGAGAGAGAGGGAGAGAGATGGGAGGCAGCAGTCAGCAGGTAGGGATGCAGAGCCTTGTTTGAATAGTTAGTTGGCATCATGGGACTTTGAAGGTAACAGCGTCCTTGTCATTACACACACACACACACACACACACACTCGTCCTCCTGTCCGGAGGCGGTCCAGAACACTGCAGCGTCTGTGTCACATCCAGTACATATCACACCCAGTGTAACCACGGGGACGCGGGATGGAGGCACGCTGGATACCTTGGCATTTGCAAAGAGCACGCACAGAGACACACAATCCCGTAAACACACACACACACACACACACACACACACACCCTTTATCTTCCCTTGTTGCCGTGCTCCTGCTGTGTTCAATATATTCCATACAATACAATGCAGGAGATGAGCGTATCGCATTAAGTTGAAAGTCGCAGCTGTACCATAAAGAAAAACCACAACTAACTAACCAACTATGGAGCAAGACTTCTCCTCCTCTTTGAACACAGCTGAACAACGCAGCCAAATTCAGGTCAACAGAAACTTTTCTCAAGCAAACATCTCCCTCTCTCTTTTTCCTCATCTCGCTCTCATTTGCATCCTTGTTCCTGTTTTTTTTTCATGTTTCTGCTCCTGCATCTTCAGCTCAGAACTTTTGTTCACAGCTTCTTTTGACTCCTCCAAACATTTGCTAGAAGTGAGCTCTACACACTGCTCCACATTCAATCGCTTGTTTCCCCACAGAGCCTCCCCCCTCGCTCTAGTTCTCATTTCTCCACCTCAGTATACCTTTACTTGTTACCACCTTCTCTACAGCCAACCATAGATCAGGTCACATTTCGTGGCTTGTCTTTGATTTCAGTTGAATAACGCTTTAGTGATTAAGAAAAGGAATAATGCATAAGAGCCATAATTATTATTATCAAAATATGACTTAAAATGGTTCACTTGTTACCTCCTGATTTCCAGTACGCTATAAAATCCACAGTAATGTACACTTAATTTTCATTACATGTCATGTTCTTTGTATTATACCTTGTTACTTTTACTTCATCCTACTTGCTATTGTTTTCCATTATATTGTTTGTCTGCCTTCTACAACTCATACAGGTCTCTGGAAGATCGCAGCAGGATCCGACCAAGTGTTGATACTGAATGTGTGTGTATTAAAAGACTAGTCATTTGTCTCATTACAAAAAAAAAAAAAAACAAAAACAAAAAAAAGTCTGTTACGTCCTTCTTGTCTGAAAGTGGTGAAGGCTGGATTGTGGCACAATATTATGTGATTTTTTTGGGTCTAATGTTGGCAGAATTTTAGACCTTGGTCTGAAAATGAACTTAATGTTATGCACTAACCAGCAGCCATAAAGCCACAGCACAGACATTTTGAGCCCAAACTGAAAGAATTGTTCCACAAAGAAACCAAACCCTTCCTCTGAGCCAAAATATGAACCTAACAATCAGATGTTCTGCCTTCCTTCCTCACAGCTACAGTAGTCCCCATCTCTTTCTTTCTGTGCTTCTGCTAAACCGTCTCAAACCACTCGCCCCTCCCTCCCCCACCGCCCCTCTCCCCATTTTCAGCATGTACTCTGGATGATTTGCAGCAGTCTGGATTGGTCCCATTAAGGCGGTCTTGTGGAGGTGTGTGGTGATAGAGCGCCGCGGGTCCTGACAGCTCTGTGTGTGTGTGTGTCCGTGCACACGTTTATGTGTGAGAGAGGGTAAAAGATTGAAAGGACCCCCCCGTAGTTTATAAATGGATACACCTACGCATATGAACCCTGCGACAGAGGCTGAAGGAGACCCTTGAGACACACACACACACACACGCACACATATACCCTTAACTTCTACTACGGTTTTTAGTGTGTTTAAGTGTATAGCTTACAATGACACACACACACACACATAAATATATATATATATATATATTTTATATGCATGCATGGATGGTGGCAGCTGGTGTTTATGCCTGGTGTGGGAAAAGTCTTTGAGCTTCAACTCATTCACTCCAACCACCTCACTAATTTAATTAGGTCACCCGGAGCTCTGGAGGAATTAAGGTTATAATGCATGCAGTGGCTCTCATTCTTTATGCCTCACACACGCGCGCACACACACACGCGCACACGCACACGCACACGCACACGCACACGCACACGCACACGCACACGCACACACACACACACACACACACACACACACACACACACACACAGAGAAAACCATCCAAGAGTCGTCCCTCTGGGAGTGAAGAAGTGAGGTGAGACGCTGACCTGCCACAGTGTGGGTCACCTACATCTCCAAAGTTCCCTGTACATGTGTGTTTGAGTGCACCCACCTTCGCTCATGCATGTAGGCGTTCTCTCGAGGGTCCCCTCTTCTCATGTGTGACCTGCGAGTGCTAGTTGTGTGTGTGAGTGTGCGTGTGTGGAGGCTCAGCTTTGCTCTAGAGAGGCCACAGGGTGCAGGGAGTCTGAAACTTTAGCTAAAGGCAACTCAACTTAAGTTCACTGAGGCCACAGTATCAGGAGAGCAGTGTAATCCATAGCGGGCCCCTAGGGGCCACCAAGTATGCAGAGCTCCTGGGATGAGTATATTTAACCAAGCTGCTGAGTGCATAAGCAAAAAAAAATAAATAAATAAAAAAAAGTATTTGTTGCATGTCTATTTGTGAGTGAACATCTGTTTGCTTTGACTTTAAGGGAAAAGGCTCCCATTATTCTCTGTATTTATTAATTCTGCCAAATCCCATGAAAACAACAAATATGTTTCTTAATATTTATTAAAAACATTGATTTTTAAATATTGGTCACATACTAAAATGCAGGCTAACGTTGCTGCAACATGACAATAGTGGTTTTTGTTGGGAACTAATGTTTTAATACACATTTAACAAGCCTGTAAAAATCTGCATGGTGTGCTGTATGCCGGATTGAGTCACAATAAACAATATCTTACATGCTTATTTTTAAGGTTTGAGGTCAAGTTTGGGATCAACATGAGAAATTTGTTTCCTTTACAGACTGGTTTGACAGTTCAGGAAATCGGCTTATTGACTTTAGATGGGAGGATTGATACCACCCTCATGTCTGTACGATAATTACGAAGCTAGAACCAGCTGCTGTATAGCCAGGCTAGCTGTTTCCCTCTGTTTCCAAAAAATTCCCAAAACTGTTTCTTTAAGTGACAAATACTTGTTTGTTCCATCTGCATTCAGGATTCGAGATTTAGGAACAGCTATGTGTTTATCTTAGACATGAGGTTAGCCCGTGGTAAGGTCTTCATAGGGATATAAGTCTGAGGATATGTGTGTATGTCGTAAATGGGACCGTGTGCGTTCGCAGCAGAGTTTAATCTACCCCTCGAAATGGGAACCTGGCTTCCATTCGGTTTCCCCACAGGCTCTTACCAGCACTACCCGATTCCAAGACTCTCAGCTACTCCGACTTCAGTGGAACGCATCTTGAAGCGATTTGGGGCTCAAACCCTTTGCTGCTCCTTCTCTTTATTTTCCCTCCTCTTTGGCTCTTACACCCCCACCCCCACCTAAACACCTCCTCCTTTTCTCGGTTGAAGGAAGCTTTAAGGGCTTAGGGGAAAGCGCTGGAGTGGCAGTCCCAGCTCGGCCCAGGGGTTGTGGTGCCTGCGGTAAAATCAACAGTTAGCCCACAGTGCAGAGTCCAGGTAGTCAGGGAGGGAGGGATGCGTTCATGAAAGTAGGACAGACAGAGTCTAGATCTAGCTGACAGCTGCCTCTATTGCAAACAGATACACATAAGTGCAATCACAAGAGGAGACACACACACACACACACACACACACACACACACACACTCACACACGCTGAAAGAGAAAGCCTCCAGGTCATCAAAAAATCCTATTCACTCCCGTCAGGATATTGAAGTGTGTCATGCCAATATTTCAGTGCTGATAGTTTTGCAAAAATGTGTGTCTGTGTGTGAGTGTGAGAGTGCACGGCCGTGTGTGGGTGTGTGCTTGAGCACGTCCGTGTGCGTGCCTCGCCACTTCTCTCCCACTTTATTTTATAAAGAGTGGCTTTTTCAAAAGTCGCCCGGGTATTTTCAAGGGGCCTGTCTAATTCATGCAGGTGAAGTGTTTTAAAGTTCCATTCCCCGTTTACCTGCGGGGCCTGAACAATGCACAGCAGAGGTGTTGAAATAACACCCCACCCCTTCTCTCCCCCACTTTCATCACAACTTCTATCCTTTTGTCCTTCACTTTCCTCTCGTCCCTCCACACCTGCCTCCTCCTGCTGCACTTCTCTCTTCCCATCTCTTTCTTATCCCTCCTTCTTCTTCTTCTCCTGCTCCTTCTCTCCCCACCTCCCTTCAGTTCTCTTTTTACCTCATCCTCTCTCTCTCTCTCCCTCTCAGTGTTTGAAGCAGAGTGTTTGTCTCTGGGGCTGGATGATTGACAGCTGAGAGAGAGCCATGCAGCTCTCTGGTGACAGATAAGGACTTTGGCTCTATTACTCACTGGGTCCCACAGACACACACACACACATAAACTCTCACACATCCTTTCTGCATGCACACAGACTCACTCACTCACACAAACACGGAGAAACGCACACCCCAGGTCCCATGCTGCTCCCACAGTTCAGCAGGGAGCAGACAAACCTATTTGCATTAGGAAGCAGCGTGTAAAATAAATAAAGAATCGGATGAATCGAGGAATAAATAGACAGGAGGCACGGCTGGGGATGAGTATGACTGATTTGTAGGGTGTGTGTGTGTGTGTGTGTGTGTGTGTGTGTGTGTGTGTGTGTACGTGCTCTCTTTTTCAACCTCTGGGCTCCCGAGCGGGGAGAGCGGCAGTGCACCAAAAGAAACACCCTGCACACCCTGCTGAACACACACAAACACAAACAGACACAAAGTCAAATATACATGAAAAGATTCTACAAAGCCCAAATCATTATGGTAATAAAAAATGAAAGGGTCTAAAAATACTGTTTCATCCCTCCCTTTGTTTCATGAGAACTCCGGGGAGACCACTGGCTGACAATAAAAAGAGTGAAAGACTGAGAAAGAAAAATAGTTTTCCCTTCTATCATGAAGATTTCCCCACACGGCCGCCCAAATATCTGGATTGCAACACTTATATCTTCAAAGACAGAATCTGGATTAAGAGCAACTGGTTCAAATTAGGTGTGTTTTCATGTTTGCGGCTAAAAAAAAAAGTGAAGCCTTGTTGACTTGATGATTGACAACCAAAAGCGAGAAAAAGATGGTGCGAGAGAGAGGCAGCCGGCACGTAAACAGGTGCAGCATCAGTTACAGCGCGGAGAAGCAGGAGAAGAACGGGAAGAGGCAGCAAACAAGCAAACATGGAATTAGAGGAAAAACAGAGTTCAGCGCTCACGTTAGTGAGTGGAAAAACAGGCTGAAAATGGTGAGGCAGAATGGGGAGGGGAGTGATGAAAAGACGGAGGGGTGGATGAAAGGCTGCGAGATGTCACGCTGAGTTACAGGTGTGTGTCAGGGAGCCACGGGAGAGAAAACTGAGGGAGAGATGGAGAAAAGATGAGCGAGGAATAATTAGGCCGACCCCTGGCAGAGAAGTGTGGCAGGTGAAAGGATGAATAGGGGGAAAGCGAACAGAAAAGATGGATGGATGGTGGAGAGATAAAAAAAAAAAAAAAAAAAAAAAAAAAAAGGGGGGGGGGGGGGGTTAAAGGCAAGGACGTGGTGACATAGCAGGGAAAGCGGAGAGCGAAAGAAAAGACTAAGGCATGACTAAAGAGATGACATTATCAGTGTGAGAGAAAGAGGGAAGAAAGAAGAGGGCAACCTGGAGGACAGAGGTTTAAAAGTGAGAAAAGAGCGAGAAGAGGAGGAGGTGGTGGTGACAGAGATAGACGCAGAGCATGAAAATGGCCTTTGTCATCCTTTCTCAAACACAGAGCTGGAAGACAAAAGAAGCATGAGTGCAAGCTGCTTTTTCCAGCATCTCTTAGATGACAATAGCTATTTGTCTCCTCGTCAGAGAGAGGAGAGAAGAAAGTACAGAACAAGCTGTTCCTCGTGTCTCTTCCTCCTCACTCCCTTCTCATCTGTGCGCTCCACTTTTCTCCACGCCCCATCCCTCTCTCTGCCCATGCAGATCTACAAGCCCCCTTAAACACAGTTTCTCTTCCTCTGCACAATGTGGATGGAAATGCCTCTGAGTTTCTGTTAATAGGAGTCTGGCTGGATGTTGGGGAGGGGAGGGGCACCACGTCCCAGCTCCTCCCTCATTTGAGGATAGAGGTTAAGGGTCATGCTTGAGTGCTGATGATGCACACAGCCAGACAAAGCAGATACACACACACACACACACACACACACACACACAGTGTGAGTAATGGTATGTCACCTCTCTGACCCGACTCCCAGCCTGTTCCCAAACTGCCATCTCATTGGCTGAGATGGTATCAAATGTTACAGGTCACACCAATGGGAGGTCAGGGCCTCAATTGTGTGCACGGTCACTGGTCAAACCACCTCCTGCCATGGGCAGTGATCTCACCACCAAGTTAGTATTCATAGTGAGTCAATTGTAGATAAGGACGAGCAGCGCTGGGTGTTGCGGCTCGATTCTCGGTCTGTTGTGTGCTTCCTGCCGCGTTTCAGACATGTCATGTTAATCATTTAGTGAACACGTCTATCTGTTAAATACACATTTATTCTACCAGCCACAGCTGAAAAATGAACCTTTGCTTTTGCTTCACTCACTGATGTATAAGATCACTTCAATTTACTCTAAACTCAATAAAATCATCTTGGCAGTGTTTAGCTCTAAATTAATTTCATTTAGTCATGTAGTCTGACCTCTCTCTGGTAGGGAATTTGAAGATAAGATTAAAAAATTGCTTAATATGCAGAGTCAGTTTATGACATCAGCTTAAATAAATGCAATATTTTATATCTCCTTGGTGTAAAACTGGAGAGTCTCCTCTTGTAAAGAATTAGGCCTTAGGTCATTTGTGCCAGCAGGTTATCGCAACCAACATTAACGTCTTATGGTTAGGTGTCCTCTAGCAACTGTAGTAATTATGGCACAGGCAAAGGAGTTAATTAGTTCATAAAGTTCATAGTGGAGGGACGGGTCAGAGACCAGTGTTTCTGTGCGTAGTTTTTTACCCATGAGTGTTCCACAACTTTAACTGTATGTTTGGCATCGTAACCATGACAACAAAGGTTATTTTACCCAAAGCACGATGTTTTTTCTAAACCTACCCGAGTGATTTTCTTTCTAAACATAATGAAACTGTGATGCATCCGTGATTGTACCTGTTCGTGAAAAAAAGACCAGAACAGTTGCCAGGTGAGGACCATATGATTGTTACCATGACAACAGCGTAGCATCCCCCTCGAAGGGTTCTTTTTTATTCTAAGGTAAGGACGAGCGATATGGTCGTTGAGATTGAAGGGAAAATGTTCTATGGTCTTGCCAACTAGAGACGACAAGGGCTCAATTTTGATCCAATGACATTTTATAATATTAAATTAGTAGGGCTGCAACTAAGGACTCTTTTTTTACTGTCAGTTAATGTCAGTCATATTTATAGCTTAACCTTTAATCACATAAGTGTCAGAAAATAGTAAAACATTTCCATCAAAATTCCTCAGAGCCTAACATGAAATTTTAAATTGGCACAATAGTCCGATAGAGTATGTAGAGCTACCGCTCAGCCTCTATCAGCTCAAAGCTACAGTCTAGTTTGAAAATATTTCACTACATGCTTCAGTGGCTTTCATATATTATATTACACCAACTCCAAGAGCACTCATAATTGAATGTATGTTTTTTTTTTTTTAATCGTTTTATTTTTCAGCTTTTAAAAAACTAAAGTGCAAAAGCATCTCTTTTATTCAGTCATTCCAGTCTAAAAAAAAAAAAAAAAGTTTGTTGGAAACAGTTTGAAATTCTCTTATTGCACTGGCAGACTGTCTAACTTGTTTTAAAAAAAGTAAGAATTCAAGGGGCGGATTAAAGACAAAAATGGTTTTTAGTGAAAAAGGTAAAAAAAAAAAAAAAAAAAAAAAAAAAAAAAAAATCAACCCTAGAAAGAATGTAGAACAACAACGAATGGTGTTGTCTTTCTCTCCATCATTGATCTGTGTGTGAGGTCCTGCTTCTGATCTGGCACTGGCGGGCAGTTCTGCCAGTGTGTTTAGAAGTGTTAAATGGCCCCCTGACCTGCTGCAGTCTGTTATTAGGCCTACTGACTGCCAGGCCTGCTAACTCGTACTGGCATCAACGCCCACGCCTGGCAACACACACACACACAAACACACACACACACAGACACACACACACTCGCACAGGTCAGATTCACAGAAATCACATGTGCAAATGCTTACCAGCAAACAGACAGACACACACATACACACACGTGTACACACATACACACACCCGACGGGCACTCAGCAGAGGGTAAATAGCCAGTGATCCACCTCCTCCTTCCGCCTTATCAGTGAGTCGCGTCCCGCCTTAGCCATGCATACTGTACAGTTATTAATCATGATTCTCATTAATTATCTATGCACCCGCCTGGCTAATTAACACATCAGCTGAAGCAGAACTAATGCCGAATGCTAGTTCACCTCCCACTCACACCCAACATGCCCCAACCCACACACACACAGCAAACTAACTCCAACCCTGCATTGCACAAACTTAGGTTCCTTAAAGTATAAGGAGGAAACTTGTGAGAAAAAGCTTTAACGTAACAATTTAAATTGGTGGGTGGGGTCATCAGACAGACTAAAGGACAAATTCTGCTATATATCATCAGTCTGTGATGCTTAATGTTTGTGCCTATTGTCGTGTGAACAGTTTGAGAGCTCCTAATGAACGGCCATAAAACTATATTTGTAACCACCAAAAGGTGGGGGAACGCAGCAGCACTAGTAATATAGAAGAACAGTGGGCTCTGGGCTGAATAATAATCAACCACTAACCGTTTCATCTTTTACAGCTGACTTTATAAGCGTAGTATATCCTGTGCTGCCGGTACTGAATGCATGACAGCTCAATGCCACCAGGATTTTAAGAATGCAAAACGGCAAGTAAGACCATGTGATTTATTTGTTGCATTGAATTTAAATGACGTTCCAAATTTGCGCTTTATAAATCTGTCGAGTGTTAAACTTTCCGGGAACTGAGAGCCAGAAAGTTCAGATACACAGATATAGCCATCAGAGCTTAGCTGTGTTGCATCACCCACTTGTATGTAATAACTTATATGCAGGAAGACAGTATGAAGTACTTCACAAAGAGACACGGTTTGATTTTAAAAATACAGTCGGCTTCTTGATAAATGCACCATCTAGCTAACATGGCTATGTGTTAACTAGGGCTACTACTTATTATTTTCCTTTATTTATTAACTTGTCTGAAAAATATAAGAATAACATCCAGCACAGTTTTCCTGGGCCTAAGGTGATGTCTTCAAGTAGATTATTTTTTGTCTGAACAATGGTCCATAACCAGACATTTTCATTTACAGCGATATTTGTACAGAGCTCACATTTTAGAAACTATAATGAGTGAACGCTTGGCACTTTTGCTCGATAAACAAACATTATTCCATCATCAGAAGTGTTGACACGTAACGTTCTGTCAATTTAACATCTGTTTAGCATTTCAGCACTAACCAACATGCCTCCCATGTGTATCCGGATCGTTGCAGAGTACATAACTTACTGTTGTCTCTGTATCTTGAGGTATACGCACTGTAAAACTAAACGCTAATGCTCAAACATCCTGATGTCTGTTTATGGATACATATCCAATCTTCTCCAGTAACTTGTGGCGTCCGATATTATCAATGACAGATCCCAAATGTTAAATACTAAATTTCTCATCGGGGAATCAAACGAGGAAGACGCCAGGAGAGGGACGGACAGTGTGTAACAGTTAAGACAGATTGCGTGGAAACCTCTCCTGCCTGACACATCTGATTTTAATGTGATCATTTGTGATTTTGTCTCAGCTAGGGACACACACAGACACACAGATAATAAGAAGTGGGATGTCTGGCTGCTGCATGTGGTTTAAATGCTGGTGCAGCTTCCGTAGTATTTAAACTCTTTAATCTCGTGAGGCCTTGGGCTATAGTGAGATGTGCCTGAGGGGGAAACGAGGGGTAATTCACACCCAGACATGGAATTATAACGTTTCCATGCATGAAGCCTTTGAATAATTTAAAGCATTCAATGGCTTAACATTTCTCATCCCACGGACATACACACAGGTCTGGAACAACCCAGGCTGTGGTGCAGATTCAGCCATCGCCCTCGCCTCACCAGTCTCTCACTGGTGCATCACTAAATACAGTCCCCCTCATCTCACTCTTTCTGACAGCCTGTGCAGCATATCATTATGTCCCCACTGAAACCAGAGCAATAATCCTGCACACTTCTCTGGCCATTATTATGGAGGCTCTGGCTTCTCTCTGCCCAGACCCTACCTTCCCCTCAAACTCTCATCCAGCACTCTATCTCCACTTCTTCATATCTCTTTCTCTCCCTCTCTCTCTGTGGGGCAAAAGCCTGAATGGGAGAAAGAATGAGCGAGAGAAAGAGGCGCTCTGACATTAACGAGATTGCTCGTTAAGAAAGGAGGGAGGGGGAGAAGGAGAGAGAAAGGGAGGTGGAAAATGGAGTGGCTGTAATTGGAGGTTTTTGAAAAGAAGAGAAAGAAAAGACAGAATTAGGTTTTCACCCAAGGTCCTGTCTGAAAGTGAATGTGTGTGAAGCAGATACAGAAAGGACTAAATATAAGGTGAGAGAATGACTTGTTGGATTTCTCAAGAGGTGCTAAAGGTCAGACACACCTATCAATCAGGTCCATACAAAGGGCCAGGTCCATCTCTCCCCCCTTCTTTCTTACTCCTACCAGCTCCCTTTCTCTCTCTCTATAGAGACAATGAAACACTTTACTGTAACAGGCTTCTGGAGGCCATTTCCTTCCAGTGCTTGTAGCTGCTGCACTGTCAGCAGGCCCATTACAGAAATGCATTTCATTGACATTTCACTTCTTGTTGGGCAGGGAGGCAAGAAAGCCGCTTCACAACACCAGACACATCCAGCCGAGACAGCTCGGTTTATAGCAACATAAAGAAGTGTCGACTTTTCTCTGCATGTGGGTAAAAATATTTTCTCTTATTAAGCCTCAAGGAGTGATCTACAGCGCCTGTTTCTGGGCGCATATTTTCATTCTGAGGAGATGGACTGCTCCAAACTTTTTCAGCTCCTAATTCTTGCTAATAAATTTAACTGAAACTGATATCTCAGCGCCTGGATAAGGCAAGCCCCCAAATAAGCCAGTGAGTCTCTGAAAGTGTGGGGCTTTGCATTTCTTAATGTGCAAATATGTGCCAATAAATGTGTGCATGTGTGTGTTTGTAAGTCCGTGTAATCCCTCGCTATGGGACGCCCTCCCTTCTTCCTGTGCCAGACGAGGAGATATTCTGCCAAATTCAACGAGCAAGTGGACTGCCAAATGTGAACATACACTCTCAACCACAAATCGAAATCATACACTGGCATATGATGCATGCATATAGGACACCGCATCCATGGAGGAACACTCACACACACACACACACACACACACACACACACTCACACTCTTGGCTGGGTGCAGGCAGGTTTATTCTAGTCTTAGAGGTCTGGAAGAAATGTTGAGGGGATTAGGGAGAGAGCCCACAGAGAGGTAGATGGAGGAGCTATGGGAGGGGATGGAATGATGGAGGTGAGGATGGAGGGAGAACAAAAGAATGAAAGCAAATGAAAGACAGAGGGAAAGATGGAAGGAAATCAGATTTAGAGGAATGATGGCAGAGGAGGCCAAGCTGATGCTATGAAACAGTTAACTCCAAGGTTTATAAAGCAGGATGGATTATCTCTACCTCTCTGTTTCTCCCCCCTTCCTGCTCCAATCTCTCCATTGTGCGCCACTATAGAGCTCTATGGAAGCAGCAGTCTATGGGGGGGGTGGAGTTGAAAGAAATTCCCCCTCTTTCGCTTTCTTCACCTAAATTAATAATATGAAGTTCTCTATCCTTCTCAGTCTGCTTTATCCTTTTATTCCCCCCCCCCACCCCAAACCCTGCTTTATCTCCAAGTATTCCTTGATTCTATTATTCCCTTGGCTGCATGCTAGAGACGTATATGCTGCTGCATGTGAGCGTATATTCAAAGAAAGCTTGACAGGCTGCACACCAAACTGAGCATGAGAAGTTTTTTGCTGGTGAGAGACTGCAGGGTATGACAGAGGGAAAGGGTGAGAAACAGCGAGAGAGGGATGCAAGTGGTGGTACAAGGCTGAGAGGGAGGGGGAGGGAGAGAGAGAGAGAGAGAGAGAGAGAGAGGATAAGAAAAGAAAGCGACAGAGTGACGTAAGACGCAGGTGTGAAATGAGTCCGACTACATCTGATTCACAGGTTCTAAGAAGAGGTATGACACAGTCTCATCTTTTACTTTTCTTACTCCCTTTATTTTTCATGTTCCCCTCATGAGTCCACCATCTTTGCTCCTCACCAGCGCTTCAACGTGTTTCTCTCCACTCTTATCCTTTTTTATTTGCCCTTTCAGATATTAGCGCTCTTTCACCGGTTACCAAACGCTTCCAGCCACATTAGAGCTGATTTAAGCTGGTGCTGATGCAAATCGAGCATTTTCCTGGTGCTGTTGCATCACATTAAACATTAACCAACCTGTAGCACGTGAACTTTCAAAACACAACTGTGCCATGGTTTAGGTTTTCCTGTAGGAGAAGCTGTGCCGTTTATCCGGAAAGTCTAGTTTGAATAACAGATCTGTGAAGTTGAGGGCTTATCATACAGCGAGCTGCCGCAAGGGTTTACAGCACTGTTCTTTGATAAAAACACTGTACGGCTCAACTCACGCAAGTTTCCACACTCACACCTACAGACAGCATTAGATCCACTGAACTGACTACTTATATTCATCCATTAGGAAGTAAAGGCATTGACTGATAAGTAATGATACTCAAGCAGGTAGTTTTTAAAACAGCCGGTACTAATACTCAGCTTCTTTCATCCCCTCTCTCCCTTCCTCACACATCTTTCTCATTTCCCTCCCTCCCTCCCTCCCTCCCTGCTTCAGCGTCACTGACAGTGCATGTCGTCAATCAGAGTGCACTGCATGGAAGAGAATGAAGCTTAATCCAATATGAGATACACGAGATAATACAGCTGTTAAAACCATCAGCCGCCTGCTAGATAACAACCCTGTCACCCACATTAGGCCTCTCTCTCTCTCTCTCTCTCTCTCTCTCTCCTCCGTCACTTTCACTCCTCATTGTCGTCTAATCTTGCTCTCTTAATGGTAAAATGAATGGTTGTTAAATCTCACCATCTCCCCATCAGTTTTTTTTTTAATTGAAGTCTCTTTGCATCATAGTCTTCTTCAGGGTTATTATTGTGAACAGGAAATCTAGCCATGAGTAACACTTGTGGATAAACTGAAATGAGATTTAAAATTAGGATAAAAAAAAAGTTAATAAAATCCAAAAAACTTAAAGACTTCTGCCTGAGTTAAAATTTGATTAAATAATAGAATTACAATTTTTTGCCATAGTACTTGAAAAGAAAATCAAAGCTTTGTACACGTTGAAATACCTCTAAATGAGAGCCCTGAAATAAAGCAGAACTTTGATTAAAAGGCGAACTAAAAGATGACTGTTGAATGTGAGGTTAAAGCAGCAGGATTGTCATTAGGACTGAGGGCAGATTTAACCAGGTTAACGTCCTGCAATGAACCGTGTGACCTACTGGCCAAACAGGTCAGATTATCAGTCAGCAGAAAAACAAAGAAACATAGATAACATATGCAAAACAGACTGTGGGTTTAAAAAAAAACAAAAAACGAAAAGACAAAAGGCAAAACTCAACCACAAGTGGGTGAACCGGTTAAGAGAGGCGAAGAGTGAAAGCCTGTCTGAGCACTGACAGATGTTTAAACTAAACGGACATTTCACAGATAGATCGGGAGATAGTCAAGGGAAAAAAAGTGGAAAACTAATGGAGGTCGACCACAGGAGGAGGAGGGATTTCTGTCAGCACCTGAAGGGAAATGTAGAAGCATAGTTGGGCTTAGATGAGCACGTTTAAGGACATAGAGCTAAGGAAGGACTGCACGCTATTCATCACACACTGATGGGGGGGGGGGTAACATTTAGTCAGGTGACAGTTCGGTGCACGTGTGTTTTCTCACACAAATGTGAGAAAATCCGCAAAAAAAAAAGAAAAAAAGTAGGTGTTCTTTATACAATTTGACATTCAGAGATGCATCTTATGGAAGTTCAACCTGCCCACACTGATTATTTTATGCAACTCTGGATGGAGTATCGTCTGCATGTAAGAGGCAGAATACATAGAGAATCACACGACTAAAGCTAATGTATATGTAAGTTATGTAAAAGAGCTCATTATTTTCACGTCTGTCTAATTATTTCGTTTGTATGTTGGTGAAAGGCGTTTCTCAGTGTCACCTACGGAAAACACTGAATGCTACACACACACACACACTCACACACAAACACCTGTCCCTTGTCTAGGTGAGAAATAAAGGGACGGGTGGGACGAAGAGATACAGCAGGAGCGAGAAGGGCTTTAAAGTGAGAGAAACTGGGCTTACGGAGGACAGAGGGAGGACGGATGGAAAGCTGAAGATAAACTAAGCTTCAGACAGCAAAGCAGAAAATGTGTGTTGGGAGAAAGACACACTTTTGTTGTGATGGGACAGTGGACAAGGGGTGTGACGGCAGATTTCAAGGTGGAAACGGGTGGAGATGGCCTGGGAGCAAGAGGGGGAGAGAAGAAGAGAGGAATGGAGAGAACAAGAGAGGGGGAAAGGCAACAGGAAGAGAAAAGGGGGTTGAGGGAGAGGAGGGAGGGTCCATGGACTCATAATCCCCTTACAGACAGCTTTGTTGAGTGATTGACAGCTCAGCGTGCCACGTTAGGGCCTGGGCAAAGGGGGGCCGCCATGACTGCAGGGATTATCGCTCCCCTGGCTTGCAACCCCTAACCCACTCACCCCCAACACCACCTCATCACCCCCCTCCCTCGCTAGGGTCAAGTGGTACAGGCCAGTTTCTGTTGTTTTCACGCTCTCTTTTCATGCTGGTCCAGAAACCTTGCTTTGTCTCGCATGATTGTGTTGTTTTGCAAATAACGCTTAATGTGGCAATGGAGGGGCGCAGGGTGGTAAGCAGCAGAGGGGGTGTACGCAAACCCACGCAGGGCATGTACACAAGCGCATGCACCTACGCATGACGCATGCCTGACATCCACACAATCACACAGGCAATGGAGCACACAAACAAAACTCACTCTGTTCAGCGTGCGAGGGGCTCACGAGGGTACAGAAGCACTTAAACGACACCTTGAGCGAATTATTTTGTTCTAGCTAAATACCACCATAATAGAGTTAGCTTGCCCATCTCAAGGGTAATTATATTTAAGAGGAAACATGCAAAGGTTTTGATTAAAAAGTGATAACATAAGAAATACAGCACAATTGCAGCACTTAAGCACGTTATGATTGTTTGGCTGCTCCACAGCAGCTACATTAAGACTTTGAGATGCTCAGATAATGTGTATGATTCACCGAGTGCCAGAATACACACCTCAGAGACTGGACGTGTTGCAATGCTCAGCTGTGTACACACACGCCACACACATACATAACGGCCACCCAGGACTCAGGCTCCAGATGGGCTAGGCCTAACTGGGACCAGTGGCTTTGCTGAAACACACAAACCAAGGACCCAAACACAAACACCACAGCAGCTGTGTGTGTGTTAGCTAGCAAGGACAGACCCAGTGCCTTCAAAACACAAGACCACACAACCAGTATCAGTGCAATGGAAAATAAGCACAGCACACAAATATGTGTCCACACGCCCTACCTCAAGGTACGCCGCGGTGACCCTCAGTCGTGCCACCCAGCCATAACGTGAAAACCATAGATCACAAGAAGGACCCTAAGTGAAAAGAAGGCTTTTGTCCTATCACCCCCCCCCAATGCACAAGCATTCTTCTGGCTAGATTGTCTTTATGGAGATGGAGGGAGAGAGGGATGAAAGAAAGGAGGGCGCCTCCATCTGTTTTCCCCCCTTCTGTAGCTGGGGACCTGCAATACAGCTGCACTCTGACAGAGAGCAAGACTGATAAAGAATGGGAAATACAGATAGAAAGGTTTTTGGAAGGGAGGTTAGAAGACAGGGCAGCTAATGAGGAAATGGCTTCCTGATTTCCAGACAATTTTGAGGGAGTGGTACATCTGCTTATGCACGTGTGTGTGTGTGTGTGTGTGTGTGTGTGTGTGTGTGTGTGTGTGTGAGCTCCCAAACTCCCAAATTACTTTGACACCACAGTGATAGGCAGTCATGATTATTCATCCTGTCGTCACTACAGAGGACCTATTTACTGCTGGGCAGTGATGAGCAAATGAGGAGAAACAGAAACTGCACATCAAGAACCACCCACAAAGAAGAAGAGAGACAAAAGCAGCGTGTGAAAGAAAGAAGATGAGAGCAGTATAAAAAATAAAAAAATAAAAGAGGGGATAAATTTTACTCTCTGCCAACTAGCTGTAACATGATAACAGCTCGGATATGTAGAGAAGGAAATTTACACTGGTGGTGAGCCAGGCAATGAGAGTAAGTGAAAGAAAAGACAAAAGAAATGAAAGGGGGATTAGTGCGGAGAAGTGGACTGGTTTTGCAGATGACAAGAGGGGGTAAGAGTGCGTGTGGGAGAGTGCGAAGCCGGAGAGCAGAGTGCGTGTGTGTGTGTGTGTGTGTGTGTGTGTGTGTGTGTGAGGGCTTTCAGTGGAAGTGCTGGGAGGGCCGCTCTTTTGTTCACAGTGAGCAGAGGGAGGAGGATGAAGTGAAGGAGGGAGCGTGAGGGTATAGTGAAGAACGAGTGGAAGGAAAGAGTGAGGGATATGCTGCTACTGATGGAGAGGAGGGGGGTATGGAGTGTACCTCTGAAGAAACTCAACCCCTCCACTTGGACTTTTTCCAGCACTGGGAGCAATAACATTTTTCATCTGTACATGCATGAGAATTGTGGGTGTATATACAATCTCTCCACTGTGTGCACACACGCCTGGATGTGTGTATGCCAGCGTACGCGAATTCTGCTGTGTGTTAACGTTGTCTGCAAGACATGAGGACAAAGGCAAGAGGGAGAGACGGAGGAGAGGAGGGAGAAACCACTACAGAGCTGCTCTGTCGCTTCGAGCATGCACAGAGTCGTGCATTATAGCCAGAGCCGGGGTATCAGGTGATGGCATGTGGAAGGGCCAACGACAATCCACTCCACCGCTCCTTCTATACAAGATGGATCTTGTTAGGGCGACTTGCCCTGGACAACAAAGGACAACAACCGCACTCCGTATGCTGCAAAAACCAAAAAACCAAAAAATAAAAAAGGACCATTTGGTGGCAGTCAGCTAGTTTGCTTTTGTACTTGGCCTTAAAGCATCACTTTGAGTTGAAATAGTTTTATTGGCAAAATGTCCACTTTTCAGTAAGTGGGAGAAACAGCCTTGTTTTAGCTTGACAACCGTGAATTTTTGAGTTTAGCCATTGTCAGATTTGAAAGGGCTTCATAAACCCAGGAGGCTGGATCAGTTTCTCTGCCCAGGAGAACAGTGTAGCTGACGTCAGTGACAACTTCGAAAACACATTTCCCCAAATCAAAAGTAGAATTTGTAACAACAGTATTAACCCTTACTCCTTAAACTGCTATATTACCATTTATTATTAATTACCCACTACCTGCCAATGTTTAGCAAAAATCAAAACAAGCTTTATATGTGAAAATCAACTAAACGTTACCGGACTTTAACTTCACCTTCACCTTGATATTGCAAACAACAGCATTTTCAAATGACAACACACACACACTGAAACCTGACACTAAGGTTTCCTGTGCTCATCCATAAGTGACATGTTTTTAAATCAAAAAAAGCCATTTAAGTGAAAACAGGGTGCCTTCCATCTTATTGTGTGATCTCTCCAAACTGAGATCCGCTGATAACTTTTCAGCTCCCCCACATGACAACAGGCCTCTGCTTTCAAAACTGCAGAATTCATCTTAATCTTACATTTCCATCTCAATCTTGTATTTCTAATGTCAGTCCTGCTTAAATGATATTTAATGCAGAGAACCCAGGAAATGGAGTATTAGTTTTTCCCCTGCAATATTGGCCAAGGTCAGTTTCCCCACAGACTGTAACAACAACGGGCTGATGCCAAAGCCAGCTGGACTATGCTCACTTAACAGTCTTTTAACTCCTAATTAGAACTAGGCATACGTGCAACACACACACACACACACACACACACACACACACACACACACACACACACACACACACACACACACACACACACTTGAGGAGGAGAGAGCGACGCCTGGAAAAATAATCAAGACGGTGAGAGTTAGGCATGGAGCGCATTACAAAAGACCAGGGGTAGTGAAGTGGGCCTGTGCCCATATGGGGTAATAAATGTTTTCGTTTATGAGTAAGCCAAGTTTGGAGATGACTGGTGGTTATTGTGGCGGGGCAGATCAGGACAGGGTTCTCCCCATCAAAGCCTCTTAGCATGAGGATCATCTCTGACCCATTGTAAGTCAGTGGGTAAAGATTATCTTAAGATGCTTTAGAGTAACAGGTCTTCACATCTCCCACATAAGAGACTAAACATCAACTGCAGCAGCCAGAGGATCCCCCCCCAATGCGCACACACACACACACACACACACACACACACACACAAATAAGAGTAATGCATCATATTGTAGATGAGCAGTGACTTGCTGCTCTGCTTTGTTACCAGACTCCTTGGAGGCAGGGTGATTCATGATTCCTTACTTCTTCTACCAAAATATAGATGTAAAACGAGATATTTAAAGAAAACTCCACCTGTAACCACTTCATCACTTGCAGAAGCAGCCACTGGCTGTGTGAGTCCACTTCTCCGTGCATTCCTGGGCCCATTTTGGCGTTTGTGTTTTTGTTATTTCAGATGACTTAGTGAGATCGGGCTCAGCCTTAGCTACAACGGAGGAAGAGGAATGCAGGCAGGCGAATGTTTTGTAAATTTCACAGAACCTAAGACACACAGTTGAAACCCATCAGAGACAAGGTGTTCACTGTATTTACTGTCCCTCTTTTTATGAAACACAGAAAATCTGAAACTGAAATAGAAGTGGGGGAGCCAGGTTGAGACAAGGTGAGTTCACCAACGTGCAAATTACAACCCTTTTTTTTTTTTTTTGTTTCCTGGAGTGCAATGAACTTCAAGTATTGATTAGAGAGTGGAACAGTAGAGCTTCTTTAAAAGGAATTGATTTAGCTTTTGGCAAATTAACTCTATCAACACATTGTTGTGCTATGAGGCACTTGGCATCATTTCTGCCTCTGTGAATCCTGCATGCTGCGTGTGAAGTTTTAGCACAGTGTGTGTTTGCAGCAACTCATCTTATCATATGAACTGTAGTAAATACAGAGAGGGGAAACAGCTGCCAGTCTCTTAATCGCTCCATGCTAAGTTGATCAAAGAGCTCATTCTGCCCAAGAAGTCAATGAATTCCTTTAAAGCTTACCAGGTTTCATGCTGGACTTCACAGGGATAAATATTATGGGACGTGTCAGTAATGAGGAATGAGGGGCAGGCTCGGTTCTATGTGAGCAGGAAGCAGCTAGTCATTGTGGTGACCTCTAGATCATCAGTCACTCTCCCTGTCTGGGCCGTGTCAGAGCAGCCAGTGCACCCTGTCAAACCCGGGCCTCGCTCCCAAACCATCCATCTCTCTCTTAACTCCCCGTCCCTCGCTGTCTTTCATGCGTTTTGGTTTCCTCCTCTGAGCCTGTCATCTCTCCTCCTCTCTCCTCCATCTTTCCCCTCATCTCACCCCGACGACAGCCACTTCTTCTATTCCCGTCCTCTTACTCATATTGGTCGTGGAGATGTTTGCCAAAACTTAGGCTGTGACAAGGCACAGCTGTCCACTAGCAGAAAGATGCTCATTTGTCTCTCTTGTGCAGACACGCTCTCTCTTTAACATTCAGTTACAAAACCATATTGGGCCTGTGTCCAATCTGGCAGACAGAGAAGAAGAGTGCTGGAGTTTCAGTGTTGATGAAAGTGATGGGATGTGAAGTCTAAAGTGGAATGAATTCACAGGAGAAGTGATGAGACAAAACATTTATCTACTGTACTTTTCAACATTAGCATAACCAAGTCTACATTTATGCAAAAGACGACTCCAACCTGACGTTGCCAGGAGGGAGTATAGGAGCGAAAAGATCAGACAAACACAGAAACTACAATTACAGGCCAAAACTCTTAGAATGGTTAGAAGACATATTTTGTAGTACACATGGTGCACACAGAACGGCTTAGAGCTTGGAGATCACACACACGCAAACACGCAAACACACACACACACACACACACACACACACACACACACACACACACACACACACACACACACACACACACACACACACACACACAAAATGACAACAGCCTCAACTCCCTCCTGTTGCTTTCCCATTTATCTGGAATGATGCTGAAGTTACAGTAGCTAAGCTGCAACATGAGCCCAGCCCAGTGTTGGGGTGAGACGTGCACAGCAGCAAGTCTTACATTTCTGAGCCTGCACAAACCTAAAGAGCCAGGTGGAGAGATGGTGGGATGATGGGAGGAGGAGGAAAAGGAAATAAAGGACTGAGAAGAAAGCTAAGGGACCTGAGCTTGAGGAAAGATTTAGAGAAGGTGATGAAAAGTGTGACAGGGTTGCACCCTGTGGTGCACACCCCTCGGGCCTATAAATTCCTTACACATGCTTTCATACTGGCTTCCCATCACACCAGTTTGCTTCTCTGTGTCACCCGGGAGAGGAGGATTGACCTGGTCCAGTCCAAATGCTGCCAGGAGGATTGGATGATCCTGCTTAGGCAGGGTGTGCTGTGGAGCAAGCTAATGAGAAGCCATATATATATATGTGTGTGTGTGTGTGTGTGTGTGTGTGTATGTGTGTGAGAGAGTGAGTGTTGGTTGGCTTTGCTAAGAGGGCCCTGGGTTCAGCCACCCAGGGAAATCTGCCCAGTGATGCTGAGACACATGTGACCCTTTCAGACCTGCGGTTGGGATTACTGTTCCCACTACCAGCACTGCATCTGTGCAAGTGTTTTTGTGCATGCAGGGGAGAAGATTGCTTGTTTCTGTATGTGTTCCAACATCCTGAACTAGCTCAGCCAGCCACACGCTTTTAATCTCCTTCATCGTAATCATCAGCACTTTTAACAATTACCAAAATCCCAAAGTCACTTCTAAAGCCCAAGGGACTGGGGAAGTAAATTAGTTCTTTAGCTAACCCCAGCATATTTACAACGCCGCTTTATAGCTGTTATGATGTTGATGAATGCGCACTGCCCCTGCCAAATAAACTTATAATCGAGTGATAAAATAATGAATGAATTCCGAGTGGAACAACAGTCCTTGACGCCTGCCAATTTCCTCATCTCTCCTGTACGTATGTGTGTGTGTCTGCCCTCGTGTGTTTACTGTCTAGTGGTAGAGAAGTGTGTTTAACGCTCAATTGTACGTGCAACAAAGGAGATACATTAAGACCACACACTCTTTACACATGTGTCCAAGAGAGATGGGAGGGGAGGCCGAGCCCCGTGAGGCCCACTTATGTGTATGTGTGTGTGTGCGTGTGTGTATGTGTGTGCAAGCATCTGTTGAGAATAAGCGGCCGCAATAGATCTGTCTGTCTGCATGTCTGTGTTCCCACCGTCCAGCTGCGTACCTGTGTGTCCATCTGCCCGGCTGCAGCAGACAAAGGAAGAAAAGAGCTGCAGCCTCCGGCCACACTGGCTGCCTTCGTGTTCTCCTTCTCCAGGCCTCTCCATTCTGCCACATCAGCTGAAACCTCTTTTCACGGCTCCTGTTGCTCTCAGCTCGTAAATTTACACACACTCCTCTTTTTCACCAGGCAGGGAGGAAGAGAATGGGAGTGAAGGGGGGGGGGGCAGCCTGCTTGCCTTAACAGGCACTTCAAGATCGAGCAATATGGTTCATATTCTTCCTTTATCTCCCTCTTCTACATTCCTTCGGTTTTTACTCTTCCCTAAAATAAAAACTACCCAGTGGATATTCCCTGATCATTTAGCCTAAGGATGTGTGTAGGTTTACCAGGCGCCTACTTACTTATCCACACAGCCCAGAAAAGCCTCAGTGCATGCATTATTCATGGCAGGGAAGCCTGCAGTCTGAAAGGATTTCACACAGGTGGAACTGGGCGTGGACTTCTGAACATGCAAACAACCAATAAACGGGTGTTGGAATGCAGCTCCTTCGGTACGACACCCCGTTTGACCTACTAACACTTATTCCTCTCTCTCTCCCTCTCAGTCCCAGAATGCCCTCGCCAAGAAGGTTTCCAGTGAATTTTTTTTTTTCCCATCTGGGTTTTTGCAGTTGAAACACTTAGCCTAGTTAGCTAGACTTTTATCCGGCGCCAATTAGCCGGCGATTAATGAATTATTGAGAAATGGAAGTGGGGTGGATTAAATTTTTAATATGGATCATAGGGGGAATAGTTGTATTACAAGTCACCGCAAGCACAGTGTGAGGAGACGCCCACCCTCAGCAGCCGCTCACAATAATCTACAGCCATTTACTGAAGTGTGGAAAGAGGAAAAAAAGAGGATGAGAGAGGCTCGAGAGGAGAGAAGGGGTGAACGGGAGGTTTTGGCCTCAAGAACAGACGTTGAAATCAAACATGCAAAGGGGCCAAAAACTACAAAACTCCATATGCTGCGATCAGAACAGCGACGAAAACTAAAATTCGCTACACTTGAATGAATTTTCAGTGAGTTTTGTTTGAGTCACCTGCCACAGCAGCACCCAGTCCTGAGCAGCAGTGCAGGATTCGATCTTTGATTAGGGTGGCTGAGTAAGGCCAATAACAGGAGATGCTGAGATAAGGGCAATGTGTGACTTGGGGGTGGGGGGTGGCTCTTCCCAAGGTGATCACTCTGGTTCAGTTCACTCTTCCTCAAGCAGAACCTGTATTGGCACTTGAGTCTTAACTAGTATTGATTTACTTAGGGTTAGGACTGTCTCCACCCCCCACTCTGCTTTCTCTACCGCTCCTTCTGCTTCTCTTTCACCCCCGGCATCTGTCTCAGCTTATACTCCTCTCTGAACACCTCTACCTCTTCTCTTTCTGCTGGGTCGTAGTAATTCCGACTGACGGAGCGGTCAATAAAAGGCTGGATGCAGCACTCGATGGCTGTAAGTACTTTAATACTGTATTTTACTGTAACTAACATGAGGCTGTGTGTTTTATTTATTACATATTCCCTGTGCATTAATCAGGTCTGAGGCATCCGCATCCAGCCGTGGGTGCTTCCTCCTCCTCCTCCTCACCTCTGTCACTCCTACCGCATCTTCGGGTGTGTCAATGGCTGCTGCATGGACATAATTAGTGGCTGGATGTGACACATGTTTCCAATTTGCTACGTCTGGTCCCTGCGCCGCAGGGTGGGGGGGGGGGGGGGTGTGGAGCGGGTGACAGAGCAAAGCAAAGATAGTGAAAGATGGAAAGTGACAGGGGGGAAAAAGGAGGAGAGAAGATGCCAGGAGAGCCAGGAGATACAAAAACATGGGGACAGGAGGTCGGAGGAAGAGAAGGAGGTGGAGATTGCTCACAGAGGTGGATGGGAAAGATGGGAAGAGAGATGAGGAGAAGCTGCAGGTGGACAGTCTAAACTTCAAAGCGCTACATCCAGCAGAGGTCTGGAGGTTAACAATGTGACAGTCCATTTGCTACACAGACAAGATGTGAACCTTACATGAGCTCCAGCACCTGATTGATACAGACTACTGCTTCTGCTTTCTTCTCACCTCATTTCAGAACTACAAACCAGATGTGTGTGGGCATAGGACGCCGTTATCACAAGATGAGCACAATTTGGACAAGCAAAGACTCCTAACATATTTCAGCCCAGGGCCAAAGCTTATTTTGCCCTGAGGCAGCTGAAAGTAAAGAACTCCTCTCATGTAGAGAGCAAAGAAAAACAAGTACATGCAAGTGTGTAAAAAGGCCAAGAAAACAAAGTGGAGGAATGACTAAGCTGATTAACTGTGAATAGTGAGCGTCACAGGATAAAACAGGCTTTGTATTTTGAATATATGAGTGAGCAAATCTACGCAAATCACTGGAGTCTGCCCTCACAGCCACCACCCCTCTAATTGCCAGGCAGGCCCGATCACTAAGCCCCGACACCCACCTAACACTAAACTCCATTAGGAGACAATGGCATGGCATCACCTAGAAGGCCTCAAAAAGCCCTGGCTGTTAGCTTCTCAGTGGAAATTACCCTCCTCTGTCCAACTCTGCTCCCCGTGGGGTGAATCCACCCACTGTGGACAAAAAGCCCTCATTAAGGGCTTCATGTCTGGCTCCTCAGCAGGGGCCCACCGCACAGTCACATCTGTGGAGAGGGGAGAAACAGGAGCAGGCCGTAGCCTCCAGCACACGGACACACTGAAAACCTGAGTGTCTGAAACGGCCCCTGGCATGGGTGTGAGCTGGGGTCTAAATTTGCTTCTGTAGGCGTTTGCATTATAAAGTGGGTGTAGCAAGCAAGGTCTGAAGGAACAAGAGCTATTGAAGACCACTGCTCCCCCAAGCTCCTAGTTTGACGGCCTAATATCATTCTTCCAGATCGTCCCCAGAAATGGAGGAGTCACGATTGGGAGAGTTGAAGCCTGATTGCCCCCCCCCAAAAAAAAGCCCATACAAGCCTTCTTGTTATTCTCCAGCCACTCTCACCGCCCCCGGGGTGTCTATTCAGACACAGGGAAATTGGCAGAGGTGTGAGGAAAGTGGTGTCGGTCGTTAAGGCCGAGCGGCCGAGAGGTGTTTAAAATGACATTTCCTCAGCTAATGCCTGACACCTTCTCCAGAGGAAAGAGGAGGATGTGGGGGAGAAAATGCAAATGACCGCAGCGGAGCAGGCAGGCAGGCAGGCAGGGAGGGAGGCAGGCTGTGCGAGAGGCCTGCGGACCAGGGCCTGGATTTCAATCAAGGTCATCTAGCAACAGCAATTACACCAGCAAACAGGTCTTTATTAATCCCACACAGTTTACAGAGACTTTACCAAGAAGACCAACTCCAGCTGGATCAGCCACAGCAGCTGTGAGGCACAGCAGCCTCTTTCAGCTCCAGGTGCCATTTATCACATTCAACTTCTGCTCATTAACAATGATGATGGAGCAATGTCACTTTTGCGCGACGCCTGTGCCTGTGGTAGGCCTGCTCCCTGGCCCTGGTCTAACTTTCTGGGGTTTTGCATCTATTACCAGTACACTTTGAGTCACTTGCATCTGTTGCCTAAATTCCCTCTTCTCAGCAGTTGCAGCTTCAAACATGCAATTAAACTAATTATTCGATTGGATTTTTGTTTTGCGTGGGCTGGAAACTTCAAGTTGAAACCTGTAATTCGGCAACCAGTAAAAAATAAAAAAAACTAAAAAAAAAAAGAAGAAGAAGAATTAAAGGACTGCAGATATAAACTGCTCTTACCTTTCGTTCAGGGAATTCCAGTAGATGGGCTCCATGTGGCTGGCCGTTGTCCCCAGTAAATCCAGTAAGAATACCAGCAGGATCCACAATCCATTCCCATTTCCTCCACACGCCATTTCAACCCTGACACCCAGCATACGCAGCCCCATTTAAAAAAAATAAAAGGCTGGATTTTCTGCGTTTTCGAAGCTGTTGTGAGGAGACTTTCAAAACAATGGATGGGCGACTACAGCCGATCAGGCTATAGGTGTAGTGATAGTCAAAGTGCGAAGTGAAAGCCTGACGCCTGCAACCTCATCGATCCAAAATTCACCAAATTTGTGCTGGATTAAACCAAATGAGGGGAAAAACACACACATACACATACGCGCACGCACTCACACACACACACACTGAAAAGTGCAGAAGAAACTTGTTCAATCCGTGAGTCTGGAGCTCCAAAATAGACGGGTTTGGTTTTTTTTTTTTTTGCGCGTCCCCGATCGTACTATTTCAGTGCCAATCCCATGACTTTCCCATTAATTTGTCATTAGTCCCCCTTTTTTTTCCAGAGCGTTGCTCCTCAGCGCAAATGTAACTCCAAGCGAATCGGATTTTTAGAAACGTATCGCCAGCCAGGAGCTATTTCTGTTGCCTTTCGGTGCGCCCTAATTGTCTTTTTCCGAACAATGTTCCCTTGTTCTCGCTGTCGACCGTGCGTGATTTCTCTCCCATTACCTTATTTTCTCTCAAGAAGATCTGCCTCCCAACGGGCCAGGCTGCGCTGAAATAAAAAATACTGTCAGTGTGTTAGAAAAGAAACATGCGAGATCAGGCCAGAAGGTTTAAAAAGGAAACGCTGTCACTCGCGTCTGCGGCTCCATCCTCAGAAACACATTTTGATGCTCGGTGGGCTCAGTCACTGCGCATTACAATCCTTACTCTCCCCTTTATTTTTTTTTTGTTAAACGCACAGGTTGGACACAGGTTGTAAATCCACAAATCCTTCAGTCGCGGACTTGTTGGAAACGAAAAAAAAAAAAAAAAAGAAATCAGGATCCAAAACCGATAAATCCAAGAATCAATTCAACCTGCAACACAGGAAAAACTGAGAGAGAAACAAACCGAAGAACTGGAAAAGCACCTCCACTCTAATAACGGCGCACAGAGGTCAACGTCAAACTTGCGAAGTGATTTAAAAAAAATAAAAATAAAACGGGAGCATCAGTTCCTGTTGGAAATTGACGTCTATCTGATGCAGCGCATCATTTGGAGAGCTGATCGCGTCGCTTCTCAGCCAGAGGAAAGCGCTTCAGTCGTTAACTCATCCGTCTCTCAGCCTCAAAATCCCACTGGTTTGACTTGCCCTAATGCTACTAGCACATTGACAGACCGACTGGCTTGTTTGAGAGAAGGAGGAGGGAAAAAGGGGACGTGGATGAATGGAAAAAAATCCCCATGCTCCGACTGGCAGGCAGGGCGCACTGACGGAGCGCAATTCTTCCAGGCGTTTTTTTTTTTTTTTTTTTGGTGGGGGCGTTGTGGAGTCCCTTTCAGCACCTCCTCTCTCCTCCTCCTCTCTCAGAGTTTCAGGGGCCCCTGACTCGGACCTCTGGACTCCCTGGCGCTCTATTCTGCCCTCCGCTCAAACCTAGAAGCAGTCTCCCCCCGCTCTTTGACGCTCACCAACGTGCGCCCTCGTCGGCTCAAAGCCATGATGGAAGAGCAAGAGCGCCCCCAATGTCTTTACTGAGCGTCACATGTGCCACTGGGGAAAGAAGATCCAGGTGGAGTCTTGGTAGGCTATGATCCAAATGTCACGGGAAAGCTATAAGTCCGCGCAGGCGCATTTAAGGCTTATTATAGACGAAATACCACAAGGTACAACTTGAGCCCTACTATAACCCACCATAGATATATTAAAGTAACATTACAGCAATATTTTAAAACGTGGAGTACAATTCCACCGTTACTCTAAATGTCACACACTGTGCTGGGTTCACCTCATGGGTCTGCAGTCCGGTCTAAACTACAAGATCCCCCCTGTCCCCCTGATGACAGAAAAGGGGGGGGGGGGGTCCCAGCATCCAGCAGCAGCTCTTCAAAGTGTCTGTTCAGCCTGATGAAGTGCAGAACGAGCTGGGTGACAGGCCCCGCTGAGGGCCACACACACTACTGTTTACACTGGGGGCCCCTGATCGCCAAGAGCACTGACACCGCTTCAGTTGTACACTATTACACACACACACACACACACACACACACACACACACACACACAGATCCATGTACAGGCTGTCAAATCTGTGGCTGTACTGCCCCCATGTGGTAAACAGAGCGCATGACTGACAGTAAATCAGAGGGATGGTTTTGGCTAAATCACAGGAGTGCCACTTTAAAAATTAGGAGTTGAATTTGGCTGCTCCTTTCCTTTCAAAAAACTATATCCTGTGCAGAGGCCTCACTCCTGCATGCAGTACCTCAGTAGTCCATCAGTTCCCCAGCTACAGATACAGACTGGGAAAGACCAATCAAAACAGGAAGCCAGCTTTAATATAATTTTTATTGAAAACATTTGACTCAAAAACAAGAGGGAGGGGGAAAAGTGATGTGTAGAAGAGCAGAGCTGAAGGGGGCAAGGATTCAGTGGCAGGGGTGTTTCAGCAGAGCAGATCACTGATATGGGGCTAAAACCAGGGTCTGCACACTGACGGACAGTCTGCGAGTAAAGACATAAACCACTTCTCTTCCACACAAAATTACAGCATGCTTTCAACGAGAATTGTAATTGTAGGTTATGAGACCCAAACAAGAGACAAATACAGCAGAGAGATTTTATAGAGCTGGGCACACACAAAGAAAAGAATGGAGGAAAAAAAAAAAAAAAAGAGTAGAGATGAAGCTGTTTCTGTTGCACTGACCTCTGGAAATGTTGGCAGGGCAGATGACGGAGCTAAATGTAGTGGAGGAAGACAGACAACAGCAGTTCAGAGGTGGCGCTGGCATGAGAAACAAACCTTCTGCTCTGTCTGGGAATGTATTTGTGTGGGAAAAACTGGCTGCTTTGCGGCCCTCTCTCCTCCGTTTGTGTCGAAGATGACTCAGTTTTTAAAACTGCAGCGCCATAAGATACCACCTACATCAGCTCCGCCATGTACTCTATCCGAAGTGATATTTGAGCAGGAGGAAGGAGGCCGAAGATGCATTTGTCTGCATGCGCTCCTCTCTGCCATGTCTGTGTTTATTAATTCATACCGACCTCGTTTACTGCACCGACCTTCAACTCTTCTTCATAACCACATCCTCTCCCCTGGTGACTCTGCTCCAGCTGCCAGACCTCACCACAAGCACACACACACACACACACACACACACACATGCAAAACCAAGCATCACTTACACCACCCTCTGTATACACGCAAACCAATTCCAGCAAGTGCATGGTTAAAATTATGCATGTAGTTTAAGGAATAAGATTAAGGACAGACACACAGACAAACACACAAAAAGCAGCACAGACACTGATACAAAGACCTCAGACAGGAAAACATGCACCCTGGTGGGAATGAAATTCACACAGAGGGTGGCACAGAAACGTGTGTGTGTGTGTGTGTGTGTGTGTGCATGAGGATGTGTGTCGGTGTCAGAGTGAGGCACCCTTTTGCCCGCCTTGCAGTTGATAGATCTCAGCTGCACATCTTTATCCTTCAGCGTCTGTCTGTCCCTGTGAGCTTCCTCCTCATCACACACAAACACATACACACACACATACACACACACACGTCTGCAGTAAACACTCCTACATCACTAACACACACGCACACACACACACACCTCATATCTTCCTGCGACAGAGACGGAGACGGGTGGTTTGGGGGATTAAATGAGGAGAGGTGAGGGATTGTGTGACATGTGATGTGCGGATCTCACATATGGATCATGCAGAGTGACTTCGCTGACTGTGCATCAGTAAACAACATGTACCTGACAGCTGATCCCTCTCACACAACAGGCTGTGTTTGTTCTACCTTAGCCTTACTTATAAGGATTTACTACCAACTGCAATCATTCTCCAGCACCTGACAGCAGCCCTTCTCCTAATTTACCCAAATCTAATTTTAACTCACAACTCAACCTATATCCTAACCCTTAAAGCTGCACCAGGCAACAGTACATAGACTGATCTGTATGATTTTGCTGTTTTGCCTGGAAATCTTTGCTCCAACTGCAAAAAATTCAATCTAGTCTCCACAGAAAAGCAGCATTAGGTACAGTCAAAAAATAAGCATACTAAATCTGTATAAATATGGAGTGAGTGCAGAAATGAACCTGGAACAAAAAAAAAAAAAACAATATGAATTTAAACCTTTGGGAGAGAATTTGAGGTCATGTCAAACAAACTCTTGGCAACTGAGTCTACTGGTGAGGGCTGAAGGTTTTGGAAACACCAAGTGGACCTGGTTTTAATGTTTCCCCTAAGAAATTAGTAGAGAACCATAAAATACATTAATTTAATTTACTGTAACTGAAGATTACTACATATGTGTTTTTTTTTGTTGCTGTGATCCTAAAAATGATGCATCTGCTTGCAAACCCCTGCACAGTATCTGTTAGTTGTGGCTTAGCTGATGAGATGAGAGGTGGGAAAGTGTTAAGACAAAGTTGTTGGTTTTCATCTTTTCATAGGGTCTGGTGAAAATAACAGAAATGTGGAATACCTGTCAGGTTTAGCTGGCTCCAGTGGAGGGGTGGGGTCCACCCACAACTTACCTCCTGCAGAGACACACACACACACACACACACACACACACACACACACACACACACACACACACACACACACACACACACACACAAATCTTCTAGTAGCTTGGCCTTTACTGTATATCCCCTGGGTGTCTTCATCTCCTCCTCTCTATCTCCCTTTTTATTTGATCAACATGGTGCCTCCTCATCCTCTCTGACCTGGCCCACCGCTCATACCGCTCATCCAGCCGCTGTGGAAGAGGGGAACGAAGCAGGGTGGTTAGGGAGAGCTGTAGAGAATGGACAGACGCTGGGAGAGGAGTTGTCCACGCAGCCAGCAGGCATGGAGAAGGATGAATTTAGGCCCTGCTGCTCTACCTTTCCCCAGAGTGCAATTACGCAAGCAATTACTCTCCCTGGGCATCGCACACACTAAACCGCCAAGATCACATCCAATCTGTCAGGGCCGGCTGGGATTCTGGATGTTTAATGTACTTCAATAGGCTCACCCTCATGATAACTAGCTACAGAGACCGCCAGAGGGAATGTGTGGAGAGCAGGAAGAGGAGATTGGGAGAGAATGAGGTGAAGGGCAGAGGGATGTAAGAGGCACACATGCAAGCGCACATCGAAAGCCGGTATCATATTAGTGTTTATATATGCACAAGAGAAAGATCAATGCAGAGCTCCATATCAGTAACAGTAGAATATGACAATATGCCACATTTCTACTGTATTAATCTTCCCAGCTAGTTCAGATAAATATCCATGTGTGCACAACACATCTGGAGTGAATAGAAGAGGATCAGACTCCAGGGTGAAAAGAAATCTCTGGTGCTGTGCTTTTTCCTGGCTTCAGAACATGTGAGGGAGTACAGGTGCCAATTATTTTCACATCTAATGTAAACCAGAGAACAACGATGTGTCAATCACCGCTGCAGCCTTTTGGAATGGAAATGGGATGTATTCATAGGAAGGCGGCTATTTTGGCGGCTGATGAAATGGGCTGGTTGGGATTTATAAAAATATCCCCAAAAGATTCAGGCTTTCTGAAGAAAACCTCAAGTCATCTGAAGTTCAGACTGGTCTGTCTGTAATGAGCAGAAAACGTGGCGATGTGAAAATGACATCCTGCTACTGATCAATACCGTCTTTCACTTTTGAGTCACATTCATGAAGACAAGTAATATTTGGGGATTTTGCTCCTGTTCTAACTAGTGTTAACAGAAGGAGCCACTGATCAGCTGCACGGAGGAAAAACATGTAACCTGTTGGTCTTTACAAAATCAAACTCCTCTGCATTAGCTCATATTTTCTAACTGCCACTAAACACAACAGATTTTCAGATATTTGATCATAAACAATATAAATCTAAGAAGTATGGACTCAATATGGAAGATCACAGAAAGTCCTTCCTGCATATTGTTTTTGGTTTGGTGATTTTGTTCCACTGAGGTCTGTTTGCATACTTTACACTTAATTATAGTGACACCTATTTTTAAATCCTCAGCTGTAAACTGAGAGGTGAACAAAATAAGGTGGCAGGTGTTTATATAGGGCACATAATCTTTTAGGTCTGTGGAAAACTGGATGTAACAACTCTACTGCACTGGTGTGTCAGAGTCAGGTCAGAGAGAAGCCCTGTGCTAAGCGCCTGCCAAATACATTCAAAGTCTCTCTGAGATAAAAGAGCCGTCCTTTTGACATTTTGCTGAAATGCCATGTATGACAACCTCTTAAAGCTACAGGAAATCTGTTCCCTCAGCTTCACGTTCTAAAAAGCTTTTTCCTTTCAAAGGCAGCAGGAGAGTGACAAACCAGAGAGCAGTCTAGACATTTTAGCGTCTGCAGCTTCAGAGCCGTGCGAGCTCTTCTTTTCCACCATGCTAATTCAGCCGGGGTCACAACGCTGAGTGTTTGCTTGAGTGCTTCAATGCAGGATTAGGAGATTCAACAGGCAGACAGCCATTTGAATAATTGTTTTCAAATGTCTTTCTTAATATCAAGATCCCATTACTTACTATTCTGCACAACCTCTGGTGATGAGCGCTGGGACTGTGAAGTTTGTGTGTGTGTGTGCGTGTGTGCCTGTCTAATGGAAAGCACTTATGCAAGGCCATGGAGACTCACTCAGAATGCAACGTAAATGGAGGCACAGAACACGGAAACACCCCACACTTGATGTGGATCGGCTCATTAACTGCACAAGTGGAAAGACTGCACTGCTGCCACCTTGGGATGAAGATAAAGGCTTCGCTGTCATCTGCGAGACAGTAAGGGTTGGCTGTCATGGCTTTAACAAGGCAGCTCAGACAACATTTCTATACATATATATATTAGGAATCTGATGGCAAATGTTCTGTGTTTCCTCTAGAAATTCACTGTTGGGTAGATATGCCTCTGAAGAATCATTAGATAGTGGGTCTGAAAACTTTAATACTTAAATTATAATCTCTCATATGCAATTTGTAGTTTTAGCCAAGCAGGGAAATATTTTGACAATGGGAAAAGAAGCTTCCTATCTAGGTTTGCTAGATACAGCTGGAACCATAACGTGGTTTGTCACATTTTCACATTTGTCACGAGATCGAACCCCCCAAAAAGAATAAATTGTAAAATAATAGTGGGCTGTAAAATAGTGGTTAGACTTAAGGCAGCAAATCTGATAGGAGAAAAACTTGCAGCTACCCATAAACGCTGTGCTATCACTTGGCCAGAGGTAAATCAGAGTGCTCAGAGAAAACATCACTGGGGTGATAATGGATAACCTAAATGTCAATACGCTGGTATAAATCTACACCAGCATGCCCCCCAAAATGACAAGAAAAAATATGTTCACTTGTGTATCTGTATTTTCAGTCGAACATTAAAGCTGTATCTATATCGCAAATCTATCAATCAGTCCATTTATATCTGTATCTATATGGCCAACAGGGGGAAGTGCAACAAACACCAAACAGCACTGTCAGGTGATACGACGCTTTAACAGCTGACTAACTGCACATTCAGCAGACACGGAGCAGCATTAGTATTCATTTGGAGTCATGTCACTAGTCACCAGACACACACACACTCCTTTTAGCTCTCCACTAACGCCCGAAGTAAACACACATCTGTGTTTTTTATCTGGTAGGTTTCAGCTGTGGTATATTCTCCATTTAAGTGCTAACTTGGTCTGTCTGTGATTTGGTGCTGGGCAGGTTAGTGAACAGCAGGTTTATCTGAGCATGTTTGCTGAAAACAGGTGCCTCATGCTGCTAGAAACAGTAAGAGGGAAACAAAACAGTGAGGTTGCCAGTTCCCAATTTAAAACAATGAGCTAAAAGATGCTGATGAGCTCTGCAGAGCTGAGGGGAACTGTATCATTGGGTGATAATACTCTGTGGATTTGTTACAGCCAGTGAACCTTTCAAATTACACATCTTATTTTTACCACTATTAAAAGTTTTATTAGAGCAGCTTTTTAGTTTTAACAGTTTTCTGTGTTCAGACCCTTTGCCTGACATTTTAAATGCACCCCGTTTCATCTGACATCACTTCTGAATCCGTCTCAGTTCATATGAAAATACACGACATGAACATTTGGCAACACATCAGCTCGTAAGCACTTTCTGCCGCTAATGAGCAAGCGCAGCCACCCAAAAGTGATAAGAATCTACACCTCACTCATCTCTCACACACTAACAAACTCATGGCTGAGGCTGAGAGGAGTCCAGACCAGCAGACAAACAAGCAGCAATCACTACACCACTCCATTATTTATTACTCTTGTTTGGGATTTTTTTTTTTTTTTGTCTGCCCCCAATTTTCTTTCTTGTCATCTTTCTACCTACTTTCCTCTCCCAAGGCGGAGATGGTTGCTAAGCAACCCACACAACACAACAGCGCAGCTCTCCAACTTGGCTCTCTGCTCGGCGTACCCCTGTGGTTTCATACAATCCAATGCAAGAGTGTGTGCATTCATACAAAAAGTGTGTGGGAAAGGTGAAAGCTATGAATAGTTTCCATCTCGTAAGTGAAAGCCAATACTCCCTATAGCTTTTAAGAGCTGCCTCTTGACTCAAGTGTAACATCATTTTGCATTCATCAGGGATTTATTACAGGGCATCCAACTCTGAACCGACTTTAACAGAAAGCACAGAAATGAGTAAAAACTGCGAACAGATACACTTTTAATTCACTCCAGCTTGAATACAAGCACCAGACAGCCACCTGTTGCAGACACAGCCATCTATCTACAGTCTAATGCTTCATGGTGGAGCATACATTTCTGTAGCAGTTTGTAATAATAGCTCCACAGGGTTATTATTGCTCAGCAAAATCTTTACTTTTTGAAAGGGGAACCTGAACCAGCAGAAGCATCAAAATGAATAGATTTCGGTGTTAAAAGATACAGGGCTTTGGTTGGAGCGTGCTGAGCCTCCGATCAACCTGCAAAACAAACGTACAGCAAAGCCACTGATGGCGACATAAGCATTGAGCAAATCACTGCACAGCACATTATTACTGCAATTATCCAACTACAATGTGTTTTGTGCTGCTACATCACCACTCACACAGATACAAATGCAATTTGAGCACAGTTTGTAGAAAAAATTACTAAACATCAGATTTTCCAGGTGCAACCACTAATAAAAGACTTTCACAAATTTTTTTATGAGGTTACAGTAATCAAGTCACTCGCTTACTGGGTATACATTCAAAAATTAGAATTAACATCATGGCTTTACAAAAATATACATTTTGTGGGCATGCACAGAGCGACACAACAGCTTGGTGCGTCCAGTAGTTTAAAAAAAAAAAAACAAAACAAAACAAGATCTCATCAGTTTACAAAAGCAAAGCTCAATAACAAATGGCACTTACTGTAACTATAGCAGGTAGAAATCTCTAGGGCAGCATTACAGCCACACATGTAAACAAACCCTCCCCACAGATACAACTCAGGTCAGAGGTGTGAGAAGATACACACTAGGCTGCTTTTTATTATAGTCAATGTTTCACTGACCCCATTCAGGCAGGATTCCCCATTATAACAAAAGGAAATTATCAAAAAGGTTAAAATGAGATTTATTATATTTGATCTTGACTGGAATAAGAAAATTAACTTGTCTTTATTTCAATGACAAAATTGGGTAATATGAGACCCAACCCACTTCTTATGCAACATCCTTCCTGTTGGGACTGACCACAGTCTTGGCATGAAACTTCACTCCCTTTTTATCAAACTGGCTTTAGAACAATAAAGTCTTCAAACGCAAAATCCTGAAAATCTCTTCTGTACTGACCTTATGCGCAATGTTTCACAATCCATTTTAACTATGAACAGTACTGAATTCATGAATGCTGTAAACTTGCACGATATGCTAAGGTTGAATTTCAGAAAATTATTTTTTACTTTAAATGTATGATGTTTGAGTAAACCAGCTGATAAAAACTGATCCAGAAATGTTTTTATGTCTATAGTATAGTAAAAAAAAAAAAAAAAAATCTGCCAGACTCAATAATTAGTTTTTTATCCACGCCAAACATTACCAAAGTAAACATCACATGGTCTAGCTCAGCTTGCATCAGCTGACTAAACTAACAGCTCCAGGCTTCTACCTACGCTGTGTTCTGTTCCTGGCTCCCCTCTGCAGCTCGGCCAAGTGGTCCAGCCCACCACAGAGTCAGGGTGTTGTCTTGTCGAATCTCCTGCTGTGACACAACAGCTTCAGCTCCTTCACCGTCAGAGGACGAGTCGCCCTCACTGTCGCCAGGCCCCGGGAACTGACGCTGGCCACTGGAGGTCGCTAACAATGGCATGAAGGGATGAATACTGTGGAAAGATGCAGGACCAGAGGGGAACACAGAGGAAATGGACAAACATCAGGAAATGAAAATGCTACAGCAAGAGTCCTTTCTCCACTGTACTGTTTTGTATAGTTGCTGTTGGGGTGATGAACTTTTTCTGTTGTTGTACTGTATATAATGCCTTGTGACATTTTAATGGAGAGGCTTCAGTGTATTTGTACAATGCCAGTAATGCCAATAAGATCGTTTAACTCTTTCAGACAAAAGTGGGGATGGCAGTAAGTTAAAGTTTTGTGAATCAATTAATCAAATGTTTCATTTGTCCTATTATTTCTCAAGCTGAAACTGTAATCTACTGCAGGACTCAGTGGGTTTGACAGTTTTAACAATCACACCTGATGCCATTGGTGCAGTCCCAGTGGGCCTGGAACCTGAGCTGAGGTTGTAGTAGCTTCTCATCACCATCAGGGGGAGCTGTCTGGGTGTCCCACACTGACACCACTCCCTCTGTGTCGCCACTCAACAGGTACCTGCCTGACCTATGTATAAAACAAACACACACCAGTGGACAATAAAGGAAGAACTGTCACTTTGTCACAGTTTAAGCTCAGATACCTATCTGAGTGAATAAACTTACAGGTCCAAGTCGAAGTAGATGCGCTGGTTAGTGGCCACGTTCCTCTTCAGTGAAAACACAACTTTGCCTGGCTCTCTTAGGTCCCAGCACAGGATTTCTGGATCCTACAGACACAGTTCATGAGAGCAACACAGCCCAGCAGGTATAAAAAGTTGACACACTGATGCACGCTCATAAGGAGTCTTTTCTCTGAATGCTGCTCTGTGCACGTGTGTGTATGCAGGTGTTTACCTTGCGCCCACCGGTGTACAGGTAGTTGCCGTCAGGGGAGAAGAGCAGATGGGTGAGGCCTCCGTGGTGGCGGGTCGGCAGCAGAGCCAGCAGGGTGCCATCTTGGCAGGAGTAGAGGCCAGCACAGCGAGAGTAAGAGCCACAGGCATAAACAGACAGGCAAGGACTGAAGCCAAAGCAGGAGATGATGCCACTTTGGCCCTGTTTCTTCACTGCAGGGACAACAAGAAAGTGGCATTTGGCAAGACTTTCAGAATTTAAAAGGTTCACAAGAGACAGTTTCCCATCACGTCTACTCAAAGCTGACTCTCTGGCTGCTCTTACTTTGTTGACAACATCTCTAAGAGGAAAATATTTCTCACCAATCCACACATAAACTCACATTTGGATCATCTGTTTCTTTTTATGATTTACTTTTTTCCAAATCATCCTCTCTCCCACACTTAAGGCTTACAGCACGTTCTGGGTCCACAAAAGCAGAAGCAAGGGTTTGGCCCAGTCCTTACATGTATCACATAACCTGTTTTTAAGCTAAACCATATTTTTCTGAATTATCAGTTATCGAACAGAGCTGATGGAACTAGAAAGACAAAAACCAGAGCCACCAATGATCATTCAGAACAGGATGTAGAGTTGTCAGCATATAAAATAAATGAAACCAAAAACTCAGTGCAGGTGTTAGCAGCTGATGACAATTCCAAAGATTATTTTGGAGGTTAATAATGCTTCAGCACATTAGGTGCCAGAAAACACTCAGTTCACTTCACTATGTTACAAAAACTTGTCTTAAGTGTGACAGAGATAAGAATTTTATCCCAGTAAACAGCGAGTTGCCTTTGTTTTGAGAAGTGCATAATAAAAACTCTGCTGTCAAACAGCAACTTACTGAATACAAGAAACAGCTGACTTCACATTATCCTTTTCTCAATGTCCCCGTTTATGTGCTGTTTCTTCTTGTAAATGATTTTTTACGCTAAGAGTTTGGAGCATCCTTGAACAGGGAAAGTTTTCAGTCAGTCTCTGCTTCCAGATAGGACATATTCAAATAGTCTTAACTCTATATATGAACCAATTAATAACAATTACTGTTATAAATTCCATCTTTATGCACTTGAATCTTCAGAAGCATTTAACATTATTAGAGAGAAGTTGATTAAACAGCTATCCATTTGATGTCAGGCGACCACAATAAAAAAAGTCTTTAAGGCTGCCCTCTGATACTGTGATTAGTTAATTAGCTAAATCACACAAAACCAGAATGATGCTTTAAGCTGAAACTGGCTGAGACCGGTGGATAACTGACCTACAGTGGGCCGGTCCTCACAGTCTCTTCCAGGACGGTCGGTGTAAAAGACTCTGACTGTTTTGTCAAAGCCACAATAAAGCTGCGTGCCGTCCGGTGAGAAGCAGAGGGAGTGAGCTGCTGTCAGCTCATCCAGGTGGTTGTAGGCTCGGAAACTGGCTCGCACCTCCCCGTAAAATGCATCCCATACATGGACCGGGTTGTCACGGCTACTGCTGGCTAGACTGTGGAAGAGGAGTGAGAGGTCAGATAAAAACAATGAGTTACTTATGGGAAAAGGACTGAGAGACAACAGAGAGCACAAAGTCGGGGAGCGAATTCACTAAAGAAGGGTTAGAGAATCAGAATACTTAATGCAGTCAATGTTCATTGTCCCAGTGGGCAGTTTTTAATTTTATAGCTAGAAATTGACAGATGACTCTGTTTAGAGTTTCAACACATAAAAACATGTTCATTGTGCTGTGAAAATCATTATTTGTCTATAAAGGTGAAACGGGAATGAGTGGAATGAAACAGAGATAAACATCAGAGAACACAAAACTCATTTAACAGGCTGCTGAGATTCTTTTAAACTATACATTATGTATGACCATTATGTATGTTTTTAACCTCTTCTGCATCACATTCAACCAAATATATAAATGCATTAAAACAAACACAAAGCTTTGTGCTATGCCTCATTATGAAGACAAGACCGCAGCACATTCTTATTGATTCAAATCAGGGCCAAAGACTGAGCCATGCCTTTTTAACTCTAATTATTGGGCGCTGAACAAATTCCGAAACATCACTGTGGCTCAATTAGACAAAGGAAATTAGCCCCTACCGCTGCTGCCGTGTTCTGTTATGGTCCCTCTGAGCCCCAGCTTTATTTCAGAGCAGGGAAATGCCCAATTATAATGCTAGACTGCTGCTAGCTTGGAGCAATGCCTAGAACTCAGTTCAACTTTAGCGAGGCATAACAGGGGCACTTATTCCCTCTCTACAGGAGGGGCATCAACAACACACGGTTTTTGGCAGATGAAGAGTTCAAGGAGCGCAGGAGGAGGAACAAGAAACTAAATGGGGGATGTGAAAAAGAGGGGGTGGAGGAATGAAACAGAAAGGTGCTACAAAAAAGTTTGTTGTTGTATTTAATAATTGCAACCATAACCTTTTATCTGGCTGTTGCAGGTCTTTTACAATCTACACTGAGTCTGACCGACCACCCGGCTGTGCCCTGCAGGAGCTCCTCTCTAATATGTGGCAGTGATCTGAAGAGGAGAGTATGTGCTGTCAGCTCCTACTGGCATCCTGAGCCTCATGACAGGCAGGTCTTTGCTCAGCTTTGGCAGACACACGCAGCCTTCTCAAGTGGTTTATTGTCCACAAGAGCCATTTGTTGATGGTTTTGCTGTTTACACAACTCTCATCTTTGGACGTCCAGCTCCTGACCCCTCTTCACTGAAAGCTGTCTGGTGTTCAGGTGGAGCAGTGCCAACACTGGGCTTTGATCAGGAGTCTGTCGGAGGGTGGAGGCTATGACTAGAGGATGATGGGAGCTGCGGGTGTACACAGTGAAAACTGTTGGCAACTTGACCTCGGCTCATTAGCACAGTCCTACCTCTCTTGCCAGAGACAATCTAAATTCTCCATGGTGACGGCTGGGCGGTGTTGGCTCTGCTTCACAGCGCACGCACAAACACACTGTCATGTCATAATTACCATAACGCAGGAGTGCGCGCCTCTACACACACATGGTAAAAAAGCAGAACAAGATGAAAAGAAAAGCCCCAAGTCAGAGAATCATGAGGCCCTAAGATGTTGTCTGGGCTCAGGAGTGCTGTTAGTGGGCTGAATCATGCTGAAAAGCACTGTGGGCCTCAAACAGCCAAGCGCATTGAAACGGAGGCAGAGGCAGACAAGACGAAGGCCAACTCTTCAGTCATAATGAGAGACATCAGAAAGCTTTTACAGCTTCTCTCCACGCTGGCAGCCGGTTCCCGCAATGAGCGCAAATACCACAGGGATCAAAGAATGAGTCACAAGCATACAACATCATCTATTATTGTCTATTAGAGAGGCTCAAGTACATCGAAAATCTCTCACACACACACACACACACACACACACACACACACACACACACACACACACACACACACACACACACACACACACGATGCTCCAATCCAACTGTCTAAGATCTAGATTAAAAACACCAATCACTGACAGAGAGCAGCCTCCATCAACAACATGGTACCTCCTCTGTGTACAAATCCTTCACCACCTGGCAGGCTGACCTTCAAAGTGAACTTTAAATGTCTCATCTATTCACCTGGTAAGAGCTGATGCTTAGGGAGTAGCCTGGCAAAGATCACGTTCAACTCACAAGCACGTGTCTGGGTCCAGAGAGTTCATTTTGGGGTACCAGCAGTAGTCATAGATGGTGTCTCCCTCAGCCATCCTCAGCACTGGACTCTGTCACAGAAAATGACATATTGAGACGCAGCATGTCAACTGATCAGTGGGCGCCTTTGGTGAACATGCTGGAACAGCTGGCTAGAAGACACTATCATACATTCTTCCTTTTGGTAAAATCTTCCAGGGGCACAATGTGAGAAATACAACAATCCATAGCAAATTTTGTACCAGAATGTTGTACTTTGTGTTTTCTCTGTAATGGAGGAAATGGATTAAATTTCAATTATTTTTGTTCAGTGATCCTCATCTGCAAGCTTGTAATAAAAATTAGAAATGTATTAGCCACTTGGTATTTCCTAAAACCTGCAAGACAACATGCCCATTATATTCTGACTGTTCAATCTTCAGTAATGCATTTTCTGCTGCATTCTTGCACTGACTGAAACCTTGTGTTTTCATGGTTGGTGGCACAACATACAGAGATCATGTTCAGTAGCAACAAACTGGATTGCTTCTTCTCATGTCAAAATCCCATAAATCAGACCACAAATAATGTCTGAGATTTTAATGCTGTAATATCGTGAGTAAAAAAGTTGAATGGGAACAAATTAAAAGTAAGTCACTGTCTATGCAGGTTTCATTAAGTTAAAATTAAGAGATTAAAGACTCTAATTAGACCACCCTAAATGCACCTTAACATTTATTTCATACCTCTATTGGTATAGAGGTTATGATGAAAAATCAGTTGAATATTCATATTGAATATTAACAAATTTGTAGGAAATTCTTGAGTGTGGAAAATCGGCAGCTACTTTTTTTAATGTTGCTGTAGACCCAAACATGGTCGCTGACTGTTGCAGGACCTGATGCAGAGTGGGTCATGACAGGCCTCGATGATACCCATGATGTTATTACAGAAGAATATTGCTTTATGGCAGGCTTTAATGTGGAGGCTTTAACTGGGGCTTTGTGTTTTTCTGACTTCTCATGTGACTCCACTGCCCAGAATTCCTCATTTCAGCATTTTTTTGCACATAGTGTAGCTGGCTTCGAATCTTGGCTGTGTGACAGGTTTCAGTCTAGTGTGAAATCTGCATTTCCCCACATTAGACAGATGAAATTAACGGAAAGAACCACTTATGGAAGACAAAGTTTGCAGATGTTACAGGTTCCAAGTTCGTTTGAGTTTGTAGTTTTACTACAGTGGGACAAACAGAAAGTAATGACAGGAAGAACTACAACATGGAACCAATGCATCACAGGTGTTACTATACTGACACCAAAATATTTTCCCCAAAACACCAATATTATAGAAGTAACATCAACATAAATTTAAAATAAACACCCTAAACATGAGCAATACGCCTTCTGTGATCAAGTGATCTGTGCTCACCATCTCAGGAAGCAAGTCCCAGTTGTAGCTGTAAATCTCTGGGGGAAGGTTGTACACACGGAGTACATTGTCTGCACTGTTGGTCAAGATACAGGAACCATCAGGGGCCCTGAGTTAGGAGAGTGAGTGTGAGAACAAAAGGATGTTGTATTAACAGTGGCAAAATGATAACAGCATGCTCTCAGCTTTGCTCCATGTCGATCCTGCAGTAAGAAGAACAGATAAAACACTGAGGGAAGCGATTCCCCTGTTGCCAGTGGGCATCAAATGTAAAATACAGTCCTCATAATAATAGCGTTATCTAGAAAACGGCTCACAATAAACATTTACATTGAACACTTTCAATATCTCAACTATGTTGTACTTCTGACTTATGTTAATGTTAGATGTGATTACCATTTGCATCCTTTAAGGTAATTCTCTGGGAGGGTAGAGTATTCAGTCCAGGAACCTGTGAGCATCTGGGGGTTCTGGGTAAAATCTAAGGCAAGTCTGGAGGTGGGAAAGAGAAAAACACAGGTTGTTGAAGTTAAAACAGCTGAGTAAATAAATCACACAAAACACTCATCTGGTGTAATGACAAATGCAATTATCTATCTTTTTAGTATGAGACATCTGAACCAAACACAAAGACATACAACCAAAACAAAAATCATAACATTTGTTATCAGTTAATGCTATAGAGTCATTTGCTGACTCACTACAACAAAAGCGCCACTATAGATTTTAGAGAAGAAAAGCAACATTAACACAAACCCTAACACTCCCAACGAAAACTAGTTGTTTCAGATTAAGAGTATTCTTTACGTGTTTCCCTTGTTTGTTCATTTCATATAATTGCTGATTACATCAATATATATCCATCCATCCATTTTCTATACCCGCTTTTTCCTGAATCAGGGTCACGGGGATCTGCTGGAGCCTATCCCAGCTCTCTCTCGGGTGGAAGGCAGGAGTACACCCTGGACAGGTCTGCATCAATATATATAAAAACTAATTTATTTCTTGTCATTAGTGAATAGCTGGCCAAATTAACTTCTTTGTTGACACTTATTGATGCATTATTGATACTTTATTAGACCTAGATGTATTTTTTTTAATTTTAGGCAATTACCAAAACCTCCTGCTCTTCAGGACATTCAGCAAAGTGACTTTAACAATATATGTGTTTAGCTAGTCTTCATAGTCGCTGAATAATATCACCAACCCCTCATAACATCTAGCTCAAAATAGCTCACTTGTTCATTTGCCTACTGCATCTTTAAGCCAAGTTATGTGGACACTGAAGTTAAGTGTCTTCTCCCTCCACTTACTGCTGCCCTTCACTGAGGCTGTCTGCAGATCCGTTAGCGTTGTGCTCCTGTGGTTTTGTCTCTCCTCCCTCTAAGGTAGCATCATAACCTCCATTTCCGTTCTGATGGCATTCTTCTTCACCTGCCGCGCCGACCGGCACCTCTTCCTCACCTTGTAGTGATTCTCCTGTTGCAAGCATCAAAGAGTACAGTTGTACAGGTTAACTGATTAATCCGCAAGGTGATCGTGAATCACAGCGTCTGACAGACATCCAAAATCTTAACTCAAACTAAAACGATTTTCCTGTTACTTTTATTTAACTCATAGCATGCAGCCCAGTGGAAACAGGTACTCTACTTTGTGCTGGAAGGACTGAGTATTCCTGCTGCAAGCCACCCTGTGCTGGTGTTTCCCCATGCATCTTGACATCCTCTGTTGTTTGTCCCAGCTTCTGATCTTCCTCGCTCATCTTGGGCTGCTTGGCAGCTGGAGGCGCCCCTTCCTCCAAGCTGTCACTTTCAGGTAAAGGTGGAGCCTGTTGAGGAGGCTCGTTATCCGCTTCTGCATCCTGCCCTGCGCCTGCCATACCCCCGCTTTCAGCACCTCCAGCCGAGTCAGACATCCCTCTTTGTGTATCAGTCTCTTCTGTCAAGTCCTCTACCTGGAACCCAAGTGCCTTGTGTCTGGTGGTGGGCTGTCAGACGTGGGTGAGGTAAGTGCTACTAGGATAGTGCTTCTTCCTGCAGTGTGGGTGGTTGAGTCTGTTGGGGGTCGAGGACATCACAGCACCCACTATCCTAGAAACCCAGCAAGACGGGCAAACAGCGTTATAACGTAAAAAGAAAGAAAGCCAAACATATTCGCCAAGTAAGAGAAGTAAACATGACCATTCTAGCTAGTAGGGCTGAATAAATGACACCCAGTTGCTCGAGCAAACACCTGTGGCTGGTCGTGACGTGCCCACCGCTGGAGACTAGCATTGATAACATTACTTAGTTAACGCTCGAGAGGCACAAACTGCATCACATACTTACACGTTTTACGTCCCGCACGCCCTGTTGTCGTTATTTAGATTGAAGGACCATAGGAAAGAAGGTAAAAAGCTTTAATTTCCTCTAATACGCCGTCCACAACAGAGGCTACTCACGTTAGCATTAGCTTAGGCTAGCAGCCTGATGCTACATACCTGAGTTGTGGTCTGCCTGGCCTTTGGTCCTGCTCGCAGTTTGGCTATAAACAAGTTCCTCCTCGACCGGGTCAAAGCCTCACCTAAAGTCGCGTCGTATGGGTACCCTTAAAAAAAACAATACCGCGTCCTTTCACTTCGGTACTTCACCAGCTCATTACGAGAAGTTGTAAACACTGCGAGCGGCCATGTGTTTTAAACTATCGCGAGAATGGTGCTGGTAACGTGGAGATGTACTGCGGTGGCTCAGCTCGTCAGATAGGTCTGTGAACACACACGCACACGTCTTGCTATAGTTGTGGGGACACAGACGTAATGGATTCCCTAGACCCTACACCATAACCTAAGCCTAATTGTAACTATAACCCTAAAACCAAGTCTTAACCCTCAAAAAAAGTTTAGCAAAATGTCCTCATAAGAATGGTATTATATAAAACGTGTCCACACAACCATAGAAAGACGTGCACACACACACACACACACACACACACACACACACTTCAGGGAGTATGACAACATGAAATAAACAACACTGGGTCAATCACTGCTAAATGCTATTTATTTAGTATTTATTTTGTTCTTCAAACAAACAAAAGCCAAACTATTTACACGTCTTTTCAGTTGTTCTTTTCCTAAACACTTTCATTTACACGTATGTTGTTATCTTAACAACACACAAAGACATATTTAGTAAAGGAGCTGAGCTGACTGGGGGATAACTTGCATTACATCCTTTAAGCCCATATTGTTGAACTGCAGTTACTAGAGCTACAATGAACCAGATGATCAACTTCACACTGTCAGGGGACGGTCTGCGACAGGATCTGCAACCAAACATCCAGGGCGTTTTGACAACACAATATTGCAGTTTATCGAATCATAAAATCATCTGTATTTCAGTAAAATAAACTGCAAACAGCTATGGTTTACAGACAGACTGGGTGACCAACAATTAACAGCACACAGTATCATTTAAAAATCAAAACATATGTATTCTTAAAGACATCCTCTAATAAGAGACTCATATTAAAGTAGATTTCTCTGTTCTGATGAGAACCATTTTAATCTTAGAAATCATTTAATATTAATTCAGTAACAGTTATACTGGAGCCCACTATGGCAGGTGACTCTCCACCAAAACCTTAGCGAATACAAGTGTATCCAGGCTGATGGTTATTAAATGGATATCATTTCCAATTTTGATTAAAAACTGTATATTGTTTGGTTTTTGAAGATACAAAAATGTATTGGGTGACTAAAAGCATTAATACTTCATATTCAAAGAGACATGCATACATGAAACAAGATGCTTTCCAAATTTGGGACATAAATGTCCTTTCTGATAACACACTTCTGACTGGTCGATTATTTATGTATTCAATGACATCAGAGATGGTCAGCACCACCACCAGGTGCACAAGCAGGGAAGAGCCAATCTGGGTCAAGCTGTGACCGACCTCAAAGTTAGTGTCAAAACCCACAAATGTTACAAATCATGTAAGCTTGCTTTAACAATCAGACCTACATAAGCCTGGGTCATATTCTCAAAACTGTAAAAAAGTACCTAGTTGAATCCAAAACACTTAAGTCTCCCACGGTGTTAAAACGGACCCAAAAAGCCCCAAATTGCATCTGAAATTTGAGGATGGCCTGGTTGCGCTGGTTCAGTTTCTCCTACAGCAGCGTGTCCAACAATAATTACCATGCAACAGCAAAACTGTTTTGAGCCAATTCTGTTACATCTCATCCAGACAGCTCAGCTCCAGACAGTACAGACTTCAGCCCTTTTTAAGCCTGCACCTTCAGCAATAATCTAAACAGAACAGATCTGAACAAATCCACTCTTCATCTTAAGGAAACCAAAAGGGCAACAAAAGCCAACCACCGGCAAAATTAGATTAATCAAACACCACTGCATCGCTCTATTCTGTAGCTAAAGAGTAACTTTCAAGGTGATCAGATGTACATTTATCAGGTTAATACAGAACAGACAGTTCTGTTAGCCAACAGAAGAGTCTTACAGAAAGCTTTTCTTTAAGTTTGGAGGACAGTCAATGAGGTGGTATCCAACTTAAGTTCATAAGAACATTTTAGCCATTTTAGACTGAACTATACAATTTAAGGCATGTTGAACAGAAAAATAAAGCAAAGCCCACTATGAGAAAAATCAGAACACAAACTTTTACACTATTTACAAAGCTCAGCGTTTATACTGATGAGCATTGATGTTTGTGTGTCTGTATGGGTTTTGTGTAATTTGATGTGTTTATGTAGCCCTGTTGTGTGCAGACATTGTTCCATCAGAGAACCAATGTAACTGAGTGTACGTTTCTTTAGCTGCAGGTGTGCATGTAGTGTCTGCCACTCCTTTGGACTCTAAAATCTATGTGACATGTAGCTGTGTTGTTTTGTCATTTGTCAAAGTCTTTTTGTACAATTCTTTCAGTTTGTCCAGTTCCACATCTGTTGGGATTTCTGGTGGCTTAGATGTAATTCACCCATATCCACCGAAACCCAACTCTGCTCTCTGTCTATGATGTGGGGGCAGGAGGGCAGGTTTTCTGTCCTGCTGGTTAGAAGACCTCCAATACCACCCGAGAGTTTCAGGCCAAGGCGGACAATAACATCTGGGCAATTCGTGCCTCTTCATCCTCTTCATTGCTGGAGAGCGCCTGATCAAATCCCAAACCTAACACTTCCAACACAGATGGGATCCATGGTCAATAAACCTGTAACTTCATCTGGTAACTGTCCAACTGATAATGCCAATGACCTGCCCCTTCCAAGACAGAAAGGTTTCTTAGGGTTTAAGTTTAAAAGGGCAGGTTTAACCGGTTCATGGGCCGACTGCAGATTAGATCCTCCTAGTAGAGGGCAGCAAATAAAGCACAGTCAGACACCTGTGAGAAGACAAAAACAAAGAGCACAAGACTATCATCACCAGACTGTCCAAACAATCCTGTTAAAAAAAGCAAAACAAACATTGCCACAAGGTTAACCTGAACTAAATAGATTGAATTAAATAATGCATAAATAGCAAAAACAAGCAAAGAAGCAAATTAGGCAAAAACATCATACCAATGCCGAGAATATTCCTCTCGTAGTCACTCTAAAGATCTCTAGGCAGTCATCGGGTTCAGACAGGAACTGGAACATCCATGCCAACAGCTCTTCTAACCCATGTCTGCCTCTTTACTGTGCATGTTGATCAAACACTCTTGGTGCAACATCCATTTTGCTAAGTAACTATCAGTCTTGGAGCCATTTGCAGCATGTCCAACATCTCCATGTCCATGTGGCTGCCCCTTCCACCCTCCATTATGTTGGGGTTACTGGCAAACAATGGAAAACTTACAGTGAGTCCATCTCAAACTATTTTCAAAAACATTGGTTTTCTTGAAGAACATTCGCTCCATGTAGTCAATGTCTCATGAATTTTCCTTCATCGATTTGCAAAATTTCTTTCTACGTTGAAAGGTAATACAAAAATATGGTATATACAGGAGGTGGGAAAAGCCGTGCTTCTCCAGTCTCATATTTCAGTTTGGGAATATCTTTTCAGTGACTTTGTCAAAGTCGTAGCGATCCTCCTGTTGTAATTGTGCTCCCATCCCCAAAATGGTACCTCACAGCTTGAATGAACAAAAGTGCATAGGTGAGTTGGTGAGGGCAGGGTGTGAGTGCTTATGAGGGTTGAGGTGAAGACAAGTGCACTAAACAGGTGTACTCATATCGCCCTCTCAGTCCCCTCTATGGTTATTTAGCCCTGCACGCTGTTCTCCACAAAACAGAGCCAATCCTTGATTTTCGCATCTCCACTCCATACTTGATCATCATGTCTCAGGATCCGTGACCACGCAAGGGTCCAGCCACGGGATCTTGTCCATGTTTTTGTGATGCCTGCCACTCTTCCTCCAAAACGAAAAACCAACACCACTCAATGTCCATAACGCAGAAGCGCACTTGCAAACCCCACCCGTTCTCCGTGGGAACAAAGAAGGAAAAAAACAAACAAACAAACAAAAAAACAATGTAAAATTAAAAAAAAAAAAAAAAAAAAAAAAAAAACACCCACAGATATCCATGTGGTTTGTAAACAACCAAAGCTCCAGTATGGAATAGAAAGAGTCCTTTCTTTGAAATCACTATTTGTATGACCAGGATTGTAGAGGCAGTGTGTTCAACTGTATCCATCAAGAGTTTTTTTTTCCTTCTCCTCTGTGTAAATAAAAAAAAAAAAAAAAAAAAAAAAAAAGACCTTGCTAAACTCTTTGAAGCTTTTTTGTATTTTGTTTCCATTTTTGAAATCTTCTGAGGAAAAAAAAAAATATCTGGTATCAGCACGGGTTCCTTGTCTTTTTTTTTTTTTTTTGGAATACATTCAATATTTTCTTAAGAAAAAATAATACACACACTTCACATGGCGATAAACAAAAATGAAAAACAAATTAAGGGAAAAAAAAAAAACCACACACACACACACAACAAAAATAGCAGCCCCAAGTGCTCGTTATCTTAGTCCAAATACTTTTTAAACTTTGTATATAATGTATATATTTATATATATATTTTTCATTAAAAAAGAAAACTCGTCATTATCAAACTGCAACAACGAATAGGTAACACAATATGCTAACATTTCATGCACCGTTCTGTGCACTTGCACATTAAGATGCTGTATTTTTTTTTTTTTTCTCCAGAGTCAGAAACTCGACACCTTTCATTCACAAGTTCGAGAGCTGACAAAAGGCAACGTGATCACACCCCAGGAAACAGACTGGATTAACCCTCTGATGGATCACCCCTAGACTGAACTAGAAATAGTTACGATATAAACTTACGTACTTTACATACACTGTGCTGAGCACTGACACACATCACACTCACTCTGAAAAAAGAGTTAATGTCTCAATGGCCACGCACCCTATCCAAGTTCTTAGGCACAAATGTGCATTCATACACATACAAAAAAAAAAAAAAAGCACATGTATTCAAAATAAGTACCTGTAGTCTTTCTATGAACAGTAAATTAAAACACACACACACACACTCTCATTCAGATGCACACAGCAATGTCCCTCATGATTTGCCCTGTCTGCTGGTCCTTGCAAGTCAACAGACAGCAGAGGAGCTAAGGGAAAGAAACTAGTGGTGGTCATCATGTGATGAGCGCAAAGCTGACATTTACAAATGTATGCCTTTCTATTCTGTCTATCTGGGGATGTAGAGCTGGTGAGAGAAAGGATGTGTTGTGCAGTTGCCCTCTCTCTCATTCATTCATTCACTCACTCACTCTCAAAACATAGATCAAGTCCCTATATGGAGAAGGGACACATATACATGCTCTCTAAACATGAGAATACAAAATTACCATTTGAAGAAAAAAAGACAAAATGGCCTCTTATGTTTCATACATCTTGGTAAGCAACAAAAGGAAAAAAAAAAAAAAACAAACATTGTGCAGACTGGTATATTACTAACACAAACCAACCATCACACAACAGTCACTCAGTCATTCATACACATTCACAAAAATATTCACTTCTATCACTAACCCCATTTGTTTTTTGTTGTTTTTGTTTTCTTTTTTTAGGCAAGTGCAAATCTTCAAGTTTTTTATAATCCATTTTTCAATAGCTTTACTTTTTATATAAACGTAAAAAAAATGCTAAACAAGAGAAATATCAACAGTGTTTGTCTTTCGAGAAAGGATTTGTTCTCTGATAAGGTTTCAACTAAAGGTCCCCCTGACTTTGAAAACTTAACAGCCTGACCATTCACCCCCACTGTTTCACCACCCCATTCCAGTTCCAACGCACATGCACATGGATAATGTGTATATACACACACACCATATGTGCACTGATGCCAAACACACACATGAAAAACAAAAAAGTTCAAATCCCATCTCAATAAAGTGCATTAGTTCAGTATAAGGTGCTTAATCTTTTGAGTGCCAGAGGATACCCATCTTCCTTTTAACTTCACCCCCCTCTCCCCTGCTCAAGTGATCAACTGGTGCAACAGGGAGCCCTTTTTTCTCTCCAGAGGGGAGGAAAGAGTGGGAGGTGCAGAACCAGGCACCTCCACACTGCACCTCCCATCATGCTCGCTCCCTTCCTAATCCCACCCCCCTGGTTCCCCCAGCAGTGCACATTCGTCATCAGGTTTGTCTGATTAAAAGACAGAAGGCCTCAGGTAGCTATTGCTGCTGCGCTGCGTCACATCAGTAATCCTCCACCATCTCCATCTCATTCAGGCTCAGACACTCGCCCGTGTTGTGGAATGAGTACCCTGCAGGGAGGAAGAGGGAGGGGCAAGGAGGACAGAGGGAAGAGAGGGAGAGAGCAGAGTAAGATCAGAGGGGGATGGGGCATGGGGGAGTTTAAAGAGCTTGCTTAAGACTGTATAGGCAGGGGAATGAGGATGCAGTTCAGCAACTGAGTCTGATTGTCTCATTTCACTAGCCCTACAGTTCTGGAAGAAGTAAATCATCACGAGCCATAAATAAGGTTTACTTTTATTTATGTCCAAAGATCTAAACCGGGTAGAGAAAATATGTTGTTTCGTAAGTATAAAGATTTGTAGAATTCAGCATGCAGACTGCTTTCTTTCCCCCAGTGATTTTTAAAACCTAAATGGCAAGGCTGCATATATATGACAGATTTACTTGACCCCGTGTTTCCACCTAGTTCAGAAGTGAGTCACATCCTATCCCTGTGTTTACACTCCAAACAGCTCACAGGTATATAAATTAACTTCAGACACAAACCTACTCTACAACACAGCAAACTCACCACCTGGAGTGGGTTCAAACAAGTTATCAGGAAGATCTAATACTTTCTGCTGCTGCCTCACAAAGCAGCACTTTTTCACTTGACTGGGACAATGACAGATTCCATTTGAGCTTGTTTTGTGACCAAAGTCTGTGTATTTGCTGGCAGTTTGAATATTGTATATTGCATTGTATTTATTCTAAGTTAGTCTTTTATTGATTCTGAGATTTACTTATGAGTTACAGATAAATGAAGTCAAAGGAAAGAGGTACGATATGTTGGTGAGGTCATGTACCTAAGATGCTCGGGTCAGAGTGCAGCATCATGGGCACTTTCTTCTTCATCTTTCCCCCCTGGTTGTCATAGAGACCAGCCTTGCCCATGTGGTTAGCTTGAAACATGGATTGCAGGGTGCTTGGATTCATACCTCGCATTGAATCCTTTAAAGGAGGAAAAAAAAAAAAAAAAATTAGTAAGGAGGGATGAATTATGGAGGCTGAACAACTGTCTGCCCATATTAACACAGTCAAATTAACACAGCTTTGTTTTCTTCTAGGCAAGGAAGATTTATGTCAAGCACTGTGGAACATTCCTTGTATTAGCAGCTGCTGTTAGAAATAAAATATAAACAGGAGACAAAGACACCTTTAAGTCCATGATTAGGTCTATTTATGCTCCCGCTTTAAGGGTATTATTGTCCAAGACTTGCAAAAGCATGACAATAAATTGTTAGTGTGCCATTGTATTGAGAGCATCACTGGTTTGTGTTGTATTTCCCATGTTACACTGGAATTCATATGAAACTTTATGCCCCTACTACTGGGATGCTGACATCTGTCTAAAAATGGATTGACATTCTATTGGCATTGTTTGGTTTAGTGTAAATAAGAAAACCCATTGCAATGAAGAGTTAACCTCATAGTAGTAGAATGGGATCTCTGTCGAAAACAGATAAATATTAATATGCAGAGTATACAGACTTGGGTTTACCTGCAGGGGGAAGTTCATGTTCAATCCAGCCACTTCTTTTGATAACTGGTAGAATAAAGAAGAGCACAGGAATGTATACAAGTTTCACTATAACCACAAACTCATTCTAAGCTCATTAGCATTATTTTTTTAATCAGTATCATAAGCTGAGTTAACAGTCACTAACCCTAACCCACTAAGTGTGTAAATTAAACACCACAAAAAAAAAAAAAGCACACAAAGTACTTAAAGTCAGTTTGCAGTTACTTAAAATACTATAAGTGTTACAGCATGGCACATTTGCTTTTATGTCAATTTAATAATTTATATCTTTGGGAATAGATTATGGAAACTATGTGTTTGGGCAGTGAATGAGAACTGATAAGAACGCAGACAACAGCTTGGAGCATTTGTTCCTTTCCTAATTTTTTGGTGGATCCAAACAAATTTCTTAAACTTTCGCAAAAGCTTAATAACTGCACCTATAAATATATAAGTTACAGCACCATATCTTTATTCAATGGTGTAACTTTTCATCTCCTATAATGTATGAAATTTAATCACTGGGCTCTGACAGCAGCGATCAAGGTGAAGACCTTCCTTGCTTCACATGAACAGAATGAAGTCTGTACTAAAGTCAGTGACTGTACTTGTTTTTTTTTTTTTTTAGCTCTGACCTCAGGGGGTTGTATTGTTAACTTAAAAACCTTTTGAGCTCAGACCCACCTGCTGCTGCTGTCTCTGTTGGTTGGCTTTCTGTTTGGCACGTCGCTCCAGAAACTGTTTGGCAAACTCTTTGGCTTCCACTGTGTCCCCTAGGTAGGACCGGATGAAGTCCAGCACTGCATAGGGAGACTCCACCTCCTTCAGATATGCCACAATTGTGGCAACTAAAGAAGACAATCAAAATGTTTAGCAGTGCCACAGTTGTGAAAACAGAGGCTGCAGTTCATTCCATTTTAAATACACAAATAATTATTAAATGATGTGCCATTTTAACACATAGCAACTGACTTCTCAAGGAGGGGTTGAGCTCTCCGCTCCCTTAACACTGTTTAAAAAATAAAGACTGAGCAGCCTACCATCCAGAGAGGAGGAGGAGTTGTTGGCAGAGGTGTTGAGAGCATGCAGCATCTGTTCACACCAGGTGGTGAAGCCATCCTGAGGCTTCATACCCTGCAGCAGCTTCAGTAGCTTCTCCTCCTCCTCTGTACGCTTACGACGCATCATGTACTGATCGCTGCAGAAGTCATTCAAGAATAAAAACATATTAATTATAGTGCACCACTGAAAGACATAAATTAAATCTGCAACATTATCTGCAGCAGTATTTTTAGTCCAGCATTCCTTTTTAGTTCATTTAATGTTACATGCCTGAGAGATGGGCTGCTGCGACTGTTTTTCAAGCCCATGTTGTTGTTGCTGTTGCCACGCAGGCTAGCCTGGTTCTTCACAGCCTCGTCCCACATGCCCATGCTGCCTGAAGAGCCTCCACTGCCACTCTTACTGTCCATGCCACTAGGCCCGCCCCACATACCAACACTGTCCGCCCACTGCCCCCCCATTGAGGAGCTCCCAATCGACATGCCTGAGTGCTGGAAACAGAGAAATAAAACAGGCATTATTACAACTGACAATATGCAATTTTCTATATCCATTTCCCACAACATGCTAAAATTATCTCAGTATGAAACCACACAATTACGTAATTGAAACTCACGCGGTCTCTCTGCTGTTGGGCTCTCTGCTGCTGCTGTTGCTTCAGAAGCCTCTCTGTCTCCTGCTGCATTTCCAGTAGTGCCAGAGCTGGGGGCTTTCCTCCCTTTGTAAGCCCAGAGGAGGAAGCCCCACTCCAGCTTGAGCCACCTGCCCCAGGACCCTGCTGCTGAGGGGCCTGCTGCAGCAGCTTCATGATCAGTTCCTGCTGCTGACGGCACTACAGGAAGAGACAGTCAAGCCTTAGTAGCTGTAATGCTCATTGATTAGTGAGGGAGCAAAGCCACTGAAAAGCATGTCTCACCTGCTTGCGCCTGAAGAGCTCCTCCTCCTCCCTCCTCTTCTGCTCCTCCTGTTGCCTCCTCTTCTCCTCCCTCCGCTTACGCTGCTCCTCCTCCTCACGCTTCGCCCTGAGTTCAGCGTCTCGTCTCTCCTGCTGGAGCTGAAGGTGAAATAGCAAAACAATAACAGACGCACTGCCAACTTTTGTTTCACCAGCAATAAAAATACATGTTTTAGTTGAAATTTTTCTAATTTTGTATTCTACACTGACATGCTGATGACTTTGCCCACCTTTTGAAGCTGTTCGAGAGTTGGACCCTGAGTAGAAGGATTCATTGTTATGTCCCAAAGACTGGCTTCACCGCCTGCAGAGAAATGAAACTTGATTATTATTGCCACACAAGATACACCTCCTGCTGATGTATTTTCACTGCAAATCTAAATGTGTGTATATGGACAACCAGCTGCAGTGTAGAAAGTACCTGATGGCTGTGAAGCTGAGGTATGCATGTCCCACATGGACCCTGTATCTGGCACTGACATCGACCTATTCATCGAAGGCATCATACCCTGCTCACTGCACCTGCAATACATAAGCAGCAAAACCCAACATGGAAATCTGGGTCAATAGCCAACCACTTCTTCCTATGTAAAACAGCAAACTAAGATCATATTCATCTACATTACAAAAGGACACCAAGTAGAAAGTACAACTACCGACAGACCCACCTGTTAATGAGCTGGAACAGCTGCTGCTGTTGGAGCTGTTGATAAAGAGCTGCTGCTGCCATCTCCTGTTGCTTTTTCAGGCGCTCCTGGTCCAGGTTTCCCTGAAAAGTAGAACAAGAACACCAGTCAGTACAATGCATGCTTAATCTCAGGATACCAGTTACCCACACAAAGCTTGTTAAGTCTATACAACTTTGCTTGAGGTATGTTTTTCAATGGCATTAACACACCACCATTTAATTTAAACACAGAACTGACAATTATTTGTAACCACAGACACCAGAAACTAGTCTGCAAACACTTCCCTCTGAATACAGAGATCTGCTGAACAAAATACAAAAGCATGTTTTGTGTCATATGAAGTGTGGTTAACTCAGAAACAATACCTCATGTTGTCTTTTAATTTAAACTTATTTTGAAATTAATTTGCATTTTCTATTGCTGTAACCTATCTCGATCAATTTTCCCTCTTCTGAGCATCTTCCCCTCCCCATCATCTATGTTGGCTGAGCTCTGACTCACAGTCCCGGCGGGCCCCCGGGTGGGCTGCGGGCGCTGCGTTGGTGGTGGCTGTCTCACCAGCAGGGGCGGCGGAGAGGGACCCGGGGCAAAGGGCACACGGCCCCACATCTTGATGACGTCGCCCAGGGGCTGGAAGCCCTCGTCGCAACCCCGCTTCACCAGCAGGGTCATGGTGAAATAGCCAGCCTGGAACCATTCGCACATCTCCACTGTGGTGAACGGACCTGGTGGTGGACAGGAATAGAGTGACAGAAGTTCTTGGCTTTCTGTACCTCAATCAACTTAGTTCAGACAACAGATTACTATAATCCAGCCCAGGAATAAACTTAACTCTATGGTTTATACACGGTATATAAATTCTAGGGTATGACTGTACCCTGGATCTCTCCCTGTGGGTCCTTGTAGAACCACTTCATGGCAGCCTCATGAGTCAGGGGCAGAGCGGCTGCTGTGTTCCTGCTCTCCTGCTGCTGCTGCAGAGCCTGGGTGAAACACTCCTCTTCTAAAGATGTGTCTTGCAGTGATGCCACCATCTTCTCTGCCTCCTACATGAATGTGCACATATGTACACGCATGGGTTCATTGTTTAATCAACTTAAAACATCTAGAAAACTCATCAGAAAAATGTTATTAGGTATATAGATATTTGTGAGGCAGCAGCTTAAAAAGCATTTCCTGTTGTTCCAACCTGCTGCAGGTGCTTCATGCCTTCATCGTCCTCAGTGTCTCCTCCAGATGGAGGGAGGAGAGCAGCAGCAGAGGAAGGGGGTGGGGGAGGCAGACTGGAGGAGGTGGGGGCGCTGGGACTCAGCTGGGGCTTGGAGCCTCCTACCGGAGCCACATCTGACACAAAAACAAAAAGAAACATTTGTAAAACAATGGGACCTATTTTTAGTATATCTATTTATGGGATAGTAATGCTGGATGCGTGTGGGGGGGGGTTGTATCAGATACAAAGCCACTGACTTTGTATCTGATATGACAGGAACAGTGGGTTCAGTAAACAAGATATTAAATGACTGGGGCTAAACATATTGTATATCAAACCAAAATATCAACATGGGTGAATTTCCTCACACCAACACCCACACGCGTACACAGACATAGTGCTACCCACTAAAAGGACTAAATTTAACAGGTCAAGAGTTCTAAAGTAACAGAGTGAGGAGAAGACTGTAAGCTTTAAATTGGGATCAGTAATTTCAGGAAACATATGTTGATTTGATAGTGAAAGAACAATTTATTCACATACAGAGTTTCTCAAATTAACATCTACTGTAGGTTCTGTCTAGCAAATAATTATTTCTCAGTGGCTAATCGATTGTAATGGTTGTCAGTGGCCGTTTTACATAGAAAACCCCTACATGGCAGAAAGGTTGACAAAAGAAACTGATATTTGCATTTAGCACTTGATGTAGTCGGACACCTTCAATTAGCCAGCACCCTGTCCACCTTCAATACCATGATTGAGGTGAGACCTTTGAGCAAGGCATCGGACCCCCAACTGCTCCCCGGGCGCTGCAGCGCTGGCTGCCCACTGCTCCGGGTGTGTGTGCACTGCTGTGTGTGTGCGTGCACTGCTGTGTGTGTGCGTGCACTGCTGTGTGTGTGTGCGTGCACTGCTGTGTGTGTGTGCGTGCACTGCTGTGTGTGTGTGCGTGCACTGCTGTGTGCGTGCACTTTGGGTGGTAATGGAATTTCCCCATTGTGGGACTACTAAGGGTAATAACGTATGCAGTTAGATGTTCAGTATCTCAGACAAAACATAAATCTACCTAAATCTATAAACAGGCACATGAGAAATACTATGACTGACCGAATCTTTTTGTTGTCAGTAGCACAAAATACTTTATTTAGTTAAGGAGATTTTGAAGCAGACATACCTTCAGCAGGCATGCTGTTGGCCTTGACAGGGTGACTGCTGTTCAGCTGACTGCTATCCACCAATGAGCCTGCATTGCTGGGTTGGGGCTCCAGGGATGGAGGGGTACAGTGTGTCGGAGGAGAAGAGGAGGGTGATGCTGGCTTTGCCTCACCATCAACTGCAGACCCGGCTTCTTTACTCTCTGTGACAAGACAGAAATAAGAGGAAAAAAACATTAAAACAAAAAGTAAAATAAAATGATGGGAAAAAAATAAATTCCTCCTTGGCGAGTGACAAGCTAAGAACAAGATGCACATTGATTCAAAATGATCAGATCAATAGATATTAGGGTTTTTCCTCACCCTTGTCTTTGTCTGCATCACCACTGTTCCTGTCTGGGTCAGCAAAGCTCTCCTCCTCTTCCTCCTCTTCTATCCCCTTAAACTCCAGCTCCTCCTCCAGGATTGTCTCCTTACCGCCCTTCTAAAAGAGGACAATCAGGAGAGACCGATATCATGAAAATGTCAATGCAACCAAAATAAAATAACTAAATAAACACAAACCTTCATAGGCATGAAAGCACCAGAGGAGTCAAAAGTGCCCATCTCCCCATCCTCCTCATCTGTACACCACTCAGGCAGGCCATCTCTATCATCCTCTAGTCCCTCATTGCCTCCGTGTCGGCGGCCACCTCCGTGACCCTCAGCGTCCCGGAAGTCAAACTCAAATTTCCTCCGACGACTTTCACCTGGACCACCATGGTCCCGCCAGCCTGCTGAGCGAGGGCCACCATCTGACAGAGAGAAAACATCGACCACTGTCGATGGTGAATCACTGTCTGGTGAATATTCTCTCAAAAGCAGTTATCAGAATAGTCATCAAAATATTGCGAAAACAGAGCAGGTCCCAACTGCAGAAATGAGACTTCATAAGAGAAGCAGATTGCCAAGTTGCAGTTATGTTGTTAACTCTTGGGATATGCTCACCTTAAAAGTTAAAGTTAAAAGTGAGTTTAACCATCTTGTTTGTAGAAGGTCATGCAGCCTCTTAAACCTCAAACTAGTGGTCTTTAGAAACTCTGGGAGCCTCACAGCGCCACCCTGCTTCAACCACCACTAGATGTCACTAAAGCTGCTGTTCAAGTTGGACCTTTTACTAATTACATACAGAATCCAACAGGTCAGTTTACACAGATCATTTATTTCCTAATGTACTCCAGGTCTAACATAGGCTTATAGCCAGTCAGCTGGATGAAAAAAAAAAAGTTGTTTACTGATAGAAATAAAGTGAATTTAATGTATGAATTGTTATTAGGCTCGTTTTGATAGCGCACTAAGAAGTGCAGCCATATAAAGATTAAAACAACAGTTAACTCTGGTCCAATGAATAAAATCATTAACAAAATGTGCAATGCGTGCGTGTCAGTCATGCATTATAAAAAGCTTTCATTTTTAAAATAAACAGGGTTTTGAGGCAGTGCTACAGATAATGTTTGTATTCATCATACCATCCCTGCGGGGTCCAGCAAGTCTCCAGTTGTTGCCTGGTTCCCCCTCATCCTCCTCTTGCTCCTCCCGAAGGGTGCGCCAGTTATCGCTGTCAGCCCTTGTGTACTCCTTCCTCCCTGGACCCCCGGGACCTCCTGACTCTTCAAAGCCAGGACGTCCCACCTCCCGCCGCAGTGGCTTCTCAAATCGGCGCTCACCCCTGAGGAAAGGGAGGAAATGCAGAGAACTTATATCAATTAAGTGATAAACAGGAGAAAACAATCTCAAAACACCAAGTTGTTTTTATCCCAGAGAAACGTATCCAGCTAAAACATGCATCTTATCATGACCTGATACCAGTCTGTGTATTGTATCCAGCCCCATGTAGAAAAACTAATGCAGGGATCCAACCCATAGTTAAGTTCAGTTTAAGCACAAAAGCCTCCTGCATAGGAGCAAAAGCTACAAAACTACCAGAGCAGATTATAGAGTTGATTGCGCTGGATGACAGCAGTGAAGATTTTTACCGTGCCCTGGAGCCATAAATTATTTGACATTGCCTGCATTTTAGGTTGTGTGTGCTGGGTTTTCATACCGGTCATCCCAGCTCTGGCTGCGGTGTATCTCCCGGACGTTGCGGCCGAAACCCACCTCCGCATCTTCAATACTTCTTTGGTAGAATCCACCTTCACCACGACCTCGTCCTGATTATAAGACAGTACAGACAGTGTATATTTAATATCATCTGAATGTGAGCATTTAACAGCCCTCTGACCCTGTTTTGCTCACTTTCAATAGCCTAATGTGCTCTGAAGTCTAATGAACTACTTACAAAGTACTTTTATAAAATAAAATGTCTAGAACCACTAATGAATTAGTCTGTATTTCCTTCAAGCTGCCCACAGTCTCACACATACACACAAAACACATTATGAAACCCACACAGCATCATCCTATTTAGTTGTTTCCTTGGTTGTCCTGCACTGGACAGCTAGTGTTTACCTTGGCTATTCATGTGCACAAAGTGCTGTGTGTGCACAAGGTGAGCGCATGAGCCTAGTGGTTTTGGACAGGTGTGGCTGGACAAAAGCAGGACTATTTAGACAGGCCAAGATGACGTGTGCTGCATCAAGATGGTCAACGAAAAACAGGGAAATAAACAGTTGAGTGCCTGGCTTGAATAAACTGTTTTCTTTCCCTGGATAACAGCCACTGTAGTGTCCACCATGGCCTTTGGGCGGCATTTATGTTACTGTTGGACTTTGTTTTAGTGCATGTGGTTGTGGATTTATTGTGAGTGCACTTAGATTGAATCAATGCTGTACTTTGTTTGCTGCTGTTTCTCTTCTAATGGCTCTTTTTTTGGCCTTCAGTTTTTACCTCGACCGCCTCGTGTGGCCCCTCGTCCTCGGACCACACCAGCTGGGGCAGCCCCTCCCACCCCTTTTCCCATGAGCCTCAGCACCGCCACACTATTCACAGACATGGAGAAGTTCCTCTACAGAGAGAGAATGGAAAGAGCAAAAGGGAAGAATGTAAGGAATGTGAACTCACAGCCACATCTCTTAACCAACAGAACCACTCGCTTCTGCATTGGCAGGTATCAGTGTATTTGTGAGCATATGTTTGTGGCAGACCTGCTCCTCCTCAGTGAGAGGCACTAGTGCCAGTGGCTGCATGGGCTCATCTTGCAGAATAGCAGCAAACTCCTTATCCTGCATGTCCTCTGGGACCTAAAACCAATAACAACAGGTGCTTTAACACATGAAAAACATCTTTTAAAACCGTGACTTCACATAATATTCAACCAAGTAACAGTTACTAATTTTTTAATCAATACCCACAATGAGGCAAGTAAATATCAACTTTAAAAGAAACATACATGCAAGTGCTGGATCACCATTAGAACCAATGACATCCTCAACCATGCAAGAACACTAAAGCTTATTTCTCTTATTCCATGATTCATACAGTCCTGCGAGAAACTGAAGTTTTCCCACCAACCTTGTTGTCTTTGATATAAAGTGCTAACATCTCCTCTCGGCCGTAGCGGTACTCGGCCAGCTTGTACTTTGGCATGGCGGGGGAAGGAGGGGGGGAAGTTACACTCCCCCCACTGGACAGTGCACGGAGCCTGTGTGACAAAGAGTTCAGGAATCATTAGGATATTGCATTTTCACAGACAATAATACAAATTACAAAGTGGAAGGCAGGACATGGATGTAATGTTTTCTGTTTTAGCAACTTCAGAGAATAGTGTGAATGACTACATTCCTCCACAAATAAACCAAAATCAATTAAAACTAGTAAACAAAGCTGCTGCTCAGGGCACTGTTTCAATAGAAATATGCTATTCCACGATTACAGACCGAACCTTGAAACTACATTTGCAGCATTTTAGCTCAACTTGAGCTGAAATACAGTGTAGGGATATTAATAATGTGATGTAAATTCCCCTCTTGGCACAAAGTACAAAAAAAGAAAGCATTATTGTGAAACTGTGATAGAATTCCCAGTAATCTGAAATAAAGAAATATATCTTATGGCATCCATCTTGCAGAAGGGAAAAAAGTATTTACTAAATGTTCTGTAACAAATCACCCATCTTCCTACACAGGTCCCCCCGAATACACTTGGCTCAACACAGATGATATATTAGCTTTCCAATCTCAAAATTTCATTTTAAAAAGCTATTACTAGCAGGCCAGTTTCCAATGCCTGCTGTTTAACAATGGCTCTATTCACATGCCTCTACAAAGAGTGTCATTGACTCATAGCTTCACATCAAAACCATATGCAAGTCAATAGATGTGTAAAAGGTAAAAGGAAGGCATCATGAAAGACCAGCTGGCAGCATGTGGCGTATCAAAGAGGGTAAAAATAAGCGGTGCACCCACTAATACGCATAATAAGAAAAGAGCTGAGGAAATAGGCCAGGGGGTGGGATACTTTTCGCATATTTGTATCCGCTTCATTTGTACTTGACTTCACCAAATATATTCTCTACATAAAAGGATAAACGTACAATCTAAAATATTTCACACTTAAATCTATAATGTTCACACTCTTGTGTGAAAGAGTTAAACAGACTACAAATCTAAATGCGGGACAGCGTGTTTTCACTTTGAATTCTACCACGATGACTAACATACTTGCCGACTCTACTGCCAACAAAACCTCAAATGGTCTAAATATTTTTGTCATGCTAACAGGCTTTAAAGGTCTTGTAAACATGCTGGCCAGACGGATGCATGTAGGGAGCACACGAACTGAGTGCTATACAGCTATATTAAAAGGGTAGAAGGATAAGAGTGGGCTCGAAGGGCCACTGAGAGGAAAGCAGCTGCAGATGTGTAAAGAGAGAAATATTCGGCGAGGCTGGCACTGCACCAAGAATGCACACAGCAGTCACAGGCCGTTAGAGATGGAGAGCTACCAAACTGGAGACTACCCCCCCTTAATCGCTACACAAACATTCACTGCGGAGAAGGAGAAACAGCAGAGGTACAGACACAAATGGACACTGCTGCAATGTCTACATTTTAACTTCAGGTTAAACTGTTCTGCCAGTTAGTGAAGCAAAAGAAAACTGTTTTTAAAGCCACAACTAATTTTCATGCGCCAACACACTGAACTTTAGACCATTAATGTTACTTCCATGTAGATAGTTGCAGTGATTTACTATTACAAATTTCTCTTTTGATGGCTGGGTGTAAGGACAGTGATTCTTAGTCCAAAAAACTGTTGCAACTAAGGCTTGTTTCCAGAATTGTTTAACCTGGTAAGTATTTTCTTGGTTAATAAAGTTGGAAAAAGTACAGCATTTCGTAGAGCCCAAGTCGACATTTTCAAATAGCTTCAGTCAAACACCTAAAAATATTGTTTACACTATGATTTAAGGCAAAGGGAAGTACAAATGATCAGCTGGCATGAGCAAATATTTGGTGATTTTGCTCAAAACTCGCAATCACTACCAAAAAAGTTACCAACTGACTCTGGGAAATGACAACTCAATTCTTATTCACAAATATGAGCAATATGTCCATTACATTTGGTATAGATGAAACTGATGTGCAAAGGTTGATTCTGAATGTGATACCCATATTACAAATTATCTCATAAAATGGGCAAATTGTTATAAAACAAAGACCACATTCAAGAAGGCTATTTGCCAACTCGATATAATAGCACAATGTCCAGATCCAAGCCAAGATTGTTCTAAACCAACACAGAAAATCCCAAAAATGTGCAATAGGAAGTTTGAAAAGCCACAGTTCTATGGCAACTGAGTGACCTGATGAAGACCAGGTGGTTAGGTCAAAAGGAGAAACTCTGAATGAGAGCAATTTAACTTTGTGTTAAGTCTTAAAATTTTCAGTGTTGCCAAATTAATGAGTGATCCTAAGTTTTATGTTTTCAGGACATCATTTTTGTGCATTCGGTAAAATACTGAAACGCCATCTAAAAACGAAAACTAAAAAGCCATCAGATCAGTTACCATTCTGGGCCGAAGTTAAGAGTCTCAGCAGTCATATTCCTCACGTCCACACAGAACAGAGTATCTGAGAAGAGAAACAATCAGCGGTTTTAGTTTTTGCAAGGAAAAAAAAAAAAACATATCTTGTTAAAATAAAATATTAAATAGATGCACTGACAGTTGTCTTACCCTGTCCAGATGATCGGAGCAGGCTGGACTGGGCTGGACCAGGCTAGAGCTGGCTGGCTTTAGTTAGGCTTAGGTGACTAGAAGGCTGAGTGGTGCTTAAGCTGTGGTCACAGAGCTCCCCAAACACACAGACACACTGAAGAAGAGAATAGCTGCCAGTTTCAGGTGCTTGAGGAATACCAGGTTATAAGGTCCTAACTACGTAAGGAAGGAGGTTTGACGATAGTTTGGAGAATGGAAGCTCCTGCTACTCACAGCCGAAAAAGGTTGTTAAACATAAAAAAGGAAACAAAAAGAACCTTGGAAATCGACAATGGAACAAAATAAAACACTCTTGCTAGTAATATCTTCTTTTTTTTTCTTTTTCTTTTTTTTAATACAGCAGTTATGTCTCACATTAAAGTTAAAAATATGAAGTGATTCATCAAAAAAGGTAACGCAGGAACAAAATAACAGCCAAAACGATGAAACAGGCTGCTGGAACAGCTGCCAAGAGCAGACGCGACTCGCACTCCTCTTCTCCTTTCTCTCTCTCCCTCCGTGCCTTTTCTCTCTCGCTCCACTGAAAAGTGGATTGACGGAGACCCTCCAGGTAACTCCTTTATTTCCTGTCCTCCACCCTTTGCACCACTGGGGGGGGAAAAAAAAAAAAAAAAAAATTTGAGAAATGGGACCAAGGAAACGAACAAAAGGAAAAATATGTTAGTGCACACGTTAAATGAACTACATTTGATAGCAAAGGAATTGTAATTTGATTTTTCTGCTAGATAGCCGTACACACTGTTTATGCAGTGTGAAAGATACAGTCACACTGAACTGAGAGAATAACACTGGTAGCTGTTCAGTGAATACATGAAATGGCAAGTTGTTTGTAGTCTAGTGCTCAAACATGACCCAAAGTTTCTGCTGCTCACAGGAGATTTTTATTTCAGTCTATTTCAGTAATGTTGTGATCCAGCAGCTTTGAAACCATGCAGCTGGGATAGCTCATGAAAATGTCATGGAAACCAAAAAAAAAAATGCAAGCAAATAGATTTAAACAATTAATGCTGACAGATGCATGTGACACCCCTATGGTATTAACAGTGCATCTTTGTATTTCTACATTTATAGATTTTTACTGTCATGACATATGACATCAGTTACCAGTGAAAGTCATGCCAACGTCTTTAAATAATAACACACACCTTATTTCCTACTTTTTACCATCATAAAGACTGTTAATTTTCCACTTACTCTCTTGTACTAAACCGCTAGACCAACACCACCTCAACTCACTAAACTGAAGAGGTGATTTAACACAGCTGCTGGAGGAGATGTGGTATCATATTCAACCCCACTGATATCATGTTTTCCCAGCACCTTCTTGCATTAGATTATTACAGAGTTCTGTTGGACTTATGAGTATCAGTTTAATATTTATTTTACAATGTGCTCGACATCAGTCTAATGCAAGAACAAAAAGAGCAACTATCTAACACTACAAACTCAACAGTCTCAACTAAAAATGAATCATAGAACTGGCAAACAAAACATATGTACATATGCATCCGAACTCTTTGACCTTAAGACAAATGGTGACGTAAATAATATGGTACCATCATATTTTAACAGCTGTACCACCACAGAAGTGAATGCAATATTCTCTTACTCAGGAATGGCTGATACGGTAATGGACCACAGAGAATTGTTTATGGTCAACCATTTAAACTGTTCTATTACAGTTTTCTAGCCACAGTAAACCATTGTGTACATTTTTACTGAAAATTACCAGAACTCCTTAAGGTCATACCTTCATTCTGGTATTTTTTCAGGTATTAAGGATTTCACCATTATCACCTATGTCTCTCATGAGTTTGAGCCACCACCACACAATCAAAGTCTCACAGGATCTGCCGATAAAAGAATTATTTTACGCTGATTAAAATGCTCCTTGAGAAACATAAGCTAGCTAAGCGAGGTAGTGAGAACTTCTAGGTACTGTAATCAATGCCTTGGCCCCCTGGTGGCAGTAAGATAAATTACATACATTAATTTTATTAACAGATTTTAACATTATTTCCATTTTGAGAAATGCAACCAATAAGTAGTCCCAGGCACTTCAAACTTTAGGATTAGAAAACAATAACTAACTGTCCAACCTACAAATGGACACGTATCACACCAGCCAAGTACCATGTTACTTCTGATTTAACTTCCTCATGCTGAATAACAGTTTTGTGCATGTGAAGAAGTCTGGGGAAAATTTCTACAAAAACAAACACCGACTGAACCCATAAATACATAATTCTCAATGACACATATAACAGAAATGTACATGTAAAATGTCAATACACCCAAAAATCTAGAAAGTCCAAAGATACATTTCTGTCCATATCACCCAACCCTACAACAATACAGTTAGTGGTCTCTTATCGCACCACACACAGAATAACCAGAAGGCCCTCTGCATGTTGCAACAGTAAAATTAGCGTTCTAAGCAAACTGGGCACTCACTAATGTCATGTTATAGCAGCATTTTGCAGGTTCTCTTAAAAAACAAACAAAAAAAAAAAACTTTAACGATAAAAGTATTGCCTGTTTAAGACAAACCTAATACCTTTACTGATAATACTTGTGGATTTTGCTGTTTACTGCCAGTGTCTGCAACTCCAATCCACAACTCCCTGACAGTGACCTGTTCTCATCCAATGCTGGTGGTACAGGGGGGGCCCAGTCTTTATTTTTTGCTGCTCTCACCCACACTACTCATGGTTTGCTGCCTGCCCTTTATACATTCTTTATCTTTGCATTGTATACTCATTTATTTTCTGACTGAACAAGGTTGAACACACCCACACAACACATGGAAGCCTCTTGTACATTACAAACACTTATACTCTTATGCTCCTTTGAAAAGGTCCTGTGTCTGTTTTGGTCTTCCATGTCTTAACTTTGTTAATGTAGTAAGATTTGTGTTACAATTTAAAAAAAAAATAAAATTCTGCAACTCATTTTGTCTTACTGGGAAAGACAAAATGAGTTGGTATTAGGTATTTAATGGAAAATCCACTAACATGACCAGTTGAGTACCTCAATAGTCTACTTTCTAGAAACTTATAAGGATATTTAATAAAATAAACAGCTGCATCGATATGACCTGAAGCCATGTCACACTCCGTAGTAATTTAATGACAACTCTCATGGTTAGAAATTTGGGGAAAGGGTCCTCATGAAGGGATTGAATTGTTTCCATCACACCTCAGGTTACCACAACTGATGATCTCTCTAAGTCTATTAATGAAAATGTCTCAAACATCTGAGAACATTTCAATACTGGTAATCCTATTCAAAGTAATGTTTGGTGTTGAGTAAACCCTTTGACTTTAAAGGATAACAAGGACTATTATTTAAAGGTCAATTTAAAGGAAACTAAGAACACATTTAACGTTTGGATGCATTTATTTAGGCACTTATTTCTGCGTTTTTTATAATGACAATTATGGTGAGATCATTTTAACAGTGGAAGATAACAACAACTAAGAAACTTAAACATATCTAAACATCCTGTGGTTGGTTTTGATTTATTAGATTACAAGCCTGCAAACCTCAACAGGAAAAGCATATAGCTGCATCTTTAGCGTCAATCTTAGCATTAAGAAAACTCTAGTGAGGTCAAGCAGGGATAACCCTGCTTGCAGAATATGAAAATTATTATTCATTTAAATATTTGCAAATGCTATCAAACCGTGGCGGGATTCAATGCACACTGTAAATGTGTACCAAAGCTGCTAGTAACTTCACCAAAGTGAACAAAGCTACACTGTCTGGTCGTAAAGATGGCTAACATATACACAAAACAGCTCGGGCTGACATTAGCGGAGCCTCGGCTACAACATTACGTTTCTAAAGCCAGTTACACAAATGTCCATGTTGTGGAAACGGAAGACGAATCAGTCGGTACAAGAGCATTTAATGTGGTGCTTTACTGCCTAACAGAGATTGTTGGCTAGCCTGAGCGCAGCGTAAAGAAAGCGTTGATCGTACAGGCCTCGTCGGTTCAAATGACACCAGATATGATGGCGGAGGGGGCGGAGTGTTGGAGTCAGACTCCCCGGCCTGCTCCGCCAATGTGCGGACGACCAACTCTACCCCAGTGTTGGTGACTAGCTACGGCTAATGCGCTGTAAACAAGACAAACACGCTGACGGAAAACAAAGCGCACAGCTGGAGCAGTGAAATGACTTACTGAAAGCCCTTTCCCCACCACAGATACATGTAAACAGTTCGAGCTGCAGGAGCCGACGCTAGCCTGCTAGCTCTGTTAGCCAGCTAGCTCAGCTGCAAAGAGGAACCACGGCTTACCTTCACTGTCTTTAGCTACCAGACTGGTTATCTGCACGATGTGTCTACGGCCAATATGTCGCATGCATTGGTCTCTTCAAACACTGTAAACGTATTCATTCGACAGAGTCGTACTTTGAGAAAGTCGTGTATTATTTATTGTATCTCCCCTCTCCTCCAACGGTCGCTGCTGCGTATCAGTGTGTGTCTGCTGCTCTTCTTGTTTGTGTTTCGGAAACATGGCCGTCCGCTGGATACCACGTGACTGGACATTGACAAGCGGCTGGCCAATGTTGTAGCAGGACAAACACACCCCTATTTACCAGCCTCGACTCTCCGATATGTGCTGCACTTTGCCACGCCGTTTTCAACCGGACCGGTCTAATTACTCAGGGAGCAGTCGAGGCAGTTTCAGCGTGAGATTGAATTAAAGGCGTACGTCGGACCTGCGAGCACCAGGCTGCTGCGTGTACTCACAGAATAAGGAAATCAACTCCCCGCGAAATAGTTTTCATACAGTCTGCAGTCAGTAGCTACATGCTTTGAATGCATAACCACACATTTTAACCTATTTGCTATTAATACCCTTAAAAGTGAGCTGAATGACTAGCAGGGCATGGTGAAGGGACTAGCGAACTGAGCATGTGCAGTATGTTAATGGCGGGTAATACCGGCTTTGTCCAGCAGAGGACGCTGTCGAGTAAACGTGTCACTATACGATATTACTGCATCCATCCATTATCTATACCTGCTTATTCCTTAACCAGGGTCACAGGGATCTGCTGGAGCCTATCCCAGCTCTCTTTGGGTGAAAGGCAGGGGTCCACCCTGGACAGGTCACCAGTCCATCACAGGGCCACATAGAGACAAACAACCTCACACACTCACACTCACTCCTATGGGCAATTTAGAGTCACCAATCAACCTGACATACATGTTTTTGGACTGTGGGAGGAAACCAGAGTACCTGGAGAAAACCCACACAAGCACAGGAAGAACATGCAAACTCCACACAGAAAGGCCCCTGATGGGTTTCAAACCAGGAACCTTCTTGCTGTGAGGCAACAGTTATATTATACTATATACTGATGCCTCTAATAATAACAATTACAAACATTTGGTTTAATATCTGTAAATTCAGATATATTTATCTCTGCAGTAAACGTCTATGTTTCCTGCAAAAAGCACAATGTGGCTGCAGAAGGAACCAACTTTGTATCTCATTAATTTTTACATCCTATTTGGGTGTGTTTGGCAACCATCTGGTCAGATATATAGTACACAGTGCAGGTCTTTGCCTGTGATCAGCTGACATGTTGTACAATACATAAGTGATATAAAGGGATCTTTGTGATTTTATACAGTTCATGTCTACACATTTGGTCCACATACAGAATCATACAGTTCAAAGGTCCATGACAGGAAGTAATACACACAGTACATAAACTTGAAGGAAGAAGTGTCCACCTGTGTATTATGAGACAACAGAGCTATGATAGAACATATGTAGGGATGTTTGGCTGCAAAGGCATTGTAGGAGCAGATAACTATCTAGCCAATAAGGCTGCTCTCAGCTGCCGATGCTTTGCATACTAAGCCTCTGTCCTACAGTTTTTACTTTACCAGAGAGCAACTATGACAGCAACATTAATACAGGACGGCATGAGTGTTCCTCCCCACCATGTGCAATCCGTACATTTTAGTGTGTGACAGGACATGTCAGACATATGAAAAGAATATAATCTGCTTTCCTATTATTTTTCCATCTGATCCAACTGTGTGAGGATGCATCTGTTCTGCACCTGCGTCCTATCCCTTTCCTTGCTGATGGTGCGTGCCACTGTGTCAGGCAGCTTCAAAGACTGCAGCCATTTTTTCTACATGCAAACACCACCTGCAGGGATCAGAGGAGCCAGCCTGAAAAGGATCTGCCAGAAGTATGCAGACAAACTGCGCTACGCCACATTGTATGATAGCAGTCGCCGCCTCCCCCTCTACTCAGCTTACGTCTTTAAGAAGTCTGATGGGAAGAGGAGGATGGACACACCCTGGATGTATGAGCCTCAGGTACAAAACGTAGTACTACTTTTTTTTGGCTCAGCTGTTACAGTTCAGTCAAAGACAAGGTGTTTTTTTTTCACTTTATAATATTGATGACATAACCCACTAAGTTGTAAAGAGACTTTACTAATGCATGAAAATTTTGAAACTTTCGTTTTAGCACTTACTTTTTTTGTCAGTGAGGAAATTTGGAATTCAGTTAAGCCTGTACTGAACTTAGGACAAATAATCAGCAACCACCACCTGAGTCATGTGAATTACCCCCCAAAGATGTGTCAAACACACATCACATTAGCTTTAAAAAGAAGTATTTCAAATATCTCCAGCACATGAATAAATGAAGTTACTGAGGTTATGATGTTTTCCTGAAAGACATTACTGATTTTAAATACTCAGCAGTTGTAGAATTAATTGTTCTGCATTGCCTTTAATGTTCTGTCATGACCTTCGGGCTAAAATCACTTTCAAATTATTAATTCTACATTTTCTTCCTCTACTTATCCTGTCAGTTGGTTTCTGATAATGAGAGTGGCAACATGAAAACACTCCCCTTTACTCAAGACACTTCCCCTCTGATTGAAGACAGCCAGGCTGTGTTGGACGACTACACAGATGCTATTGAGTACAGACGAGGACCACTGAATCCTGACTTGCACCAAGCAGAGCCAGATGACAAATCCTCTACTTATACCTTAACCAATGTCGTCCCATTAATCACAGACTTTCTGGACACCTCCTGGTACCCATACTTGGACATCATCCGCCGACGCCTCAACAACTTCTGCCATGGTAAATCTTTCATGGTGACAGGGGTGACCATTTCTGGGGCGACCATCCAGCGAGATAACAGGGACCGCCTTGTGATCCCAAAACACTTATGGCTGGCGTACTGCTGCCCGCGGTTTGACCGTAATTCACCGTATGAGGTGAGGTTTATGTTCCCAACTTATGCAGGATATGCACTGAATGAGCTGGCTGGCCACAGGGTGGTGGAGGTCCCTCTGAAGACGCTGCAGAGCTTCCTGAAGAGCAAGACAGACATAGACAGTGACATCTCTATTTTCTACAAAGACTGTGTGTCAGAAAACCCTTTCAAGAAGAAGAGAAGAGACCTAACCAGTGTTTCAGTATGATGGGACATTTTGAACTGGATGCACAATCATGAATAAAGCCTACAATAAAACTTGTGAACTAATTAAAATAAACTTTATTAGAAAGAGTGTTAAGTCGTCAGGGCTTCAATTGTTTCAGAAGACAATTGGTTGGAATTATATTTAGGAGGGAAAGAGCCATTTCATGCCCCACAGCACAAATGACCAATTACAACCACCTAAGGAAACAAGATGTAATTGCACATTAAATGGGTATCTTAGTAATTAAGCATCACAGTTCCATAACGTTAGGGGACTTACAAGAGACAGATTATATGAAGAATAATGAAAATAAAAGCAGCAGAGCCTGATGGGAAGAGCCTGAGATATCTTCACTTTAGTATCAAAGACAGGCTAATTCTGTGGCTCACTTTGGATTAGCCACTATTCTGAATTTCATAGGAGGATCAGTGGCAATAACATACATTATAGGAAAATCCTTTCTGTCTCTACTCTGCCCCTTTGTACACATTGTGTTGAAATTAGTACAATGAGTTAGATTGTCAATTCCAAAACAGGATGTTTATTTAAAACTTAACTTACTGTAGATGCTTTTTAAAAAAATTCTTTAGTAAACTATTGTAAATAAAATATTTTTATATCAATGACAATATACAATTTTTAAGAGTTTTATTACATCCATAAAAAGACATATATTCCCCACAAATTGTTATCTCATGGTCTCTGATTCTTGTGTCCTTAGCCTGAGTCATCTATATCAATGTACAGCTTAAGCTGCCATGTGTGTAAAATATTTAGTTACAGCCCAGTAATTACTGCTAAGGCAGCACACACTATACGTAAATACTGGATTAATGTTAATTACAAGTCAGACTATACAGTGACACTGCTAGCTGATTGGCTGCCCCTAACTGCTGACCCGTTTTTTGTTTTGATGCCCACACGACACAGTGATGTGAATAACCAAGTCATAAGAGTCATAAGAGGAACTGATAATCACAGAGGCTTAAATGCAAAGTAAGTATTTGCTCATCATTTAGGTTTTCTCTTGGTCTCCAGTGTTTCCTGTCATAGGCCCTTGTATGGGTCAAAAGTTTTCCACATTGGCACATTGACAAAAATGTTCCTATATTCATCTTTAATTTCCTGTTATCAAAATCCAAATATAAATATACTACATATATATTGGCTCCTTACATATATAAATATATTTCTTAATTATATTAGTATATCCTACACTACTCATCCCACCACTTTATTGAAGCTATATCACGTTCGTAATGAGGGAAATATTTAAATCCAGTCCGACTGGAGTTGTACATAAAGTTTTGTGCATTTGGGAACATATGGGTGGATAAAGTGTAGCGACACGTCTTTGCTACTGACTCTTCCTCTAGCACAGTTTTGCATACTTACTCCTGATTACAGAGGGCAGAATGAAACCTGTTAGCTGTTTTACTGAGCTCCACGGACAGACATAGAGACACATTCAAACATTTGTAACAGCTTACAGAAGCATACCAGACCTATATTTAACGGCTGTGACTTCTCGTCAGAGTGACCTCCTGACTATGGCATTATGGGTGCAGATGACTTTCCTGCTAGTGAACATAATGACATCAGCAGTAAGAGGTAGAGTGGAAAAAGAGCTATCGCCAGAGTGCAGAAAATTCCTCTACATGGGAACACCACCGACAGGATTGGCTCTTGACTCCCTCCGGTTCATTTGTCAGCGGTACCACAGGAAGCCACGCTACGTGACGCTGTACAACATTGTGGACCGCATACCTGTCTACTCTGCCTACACCTTCAAACGTTCGGATGGCCTAAAATGTGTGGATGTGCCTTGGATGTATGAGCCTCAGGTAAAGAATACCAGAAGGTTTGACACAAAGGGGTACAAAGGATTTTTAACATGAACAGCATGCTACAATATCTATTTCTCTACTGAAATCATGTTAAAATTCTTGCAAAAGCTACTGATCATATAAATGTTGTGTAATCGCATTCTTCTGTTTTCTCCTTATCCTCCCATGTGCACTGACTTTGTCTGTTTGCCTACACAGCTATCTACATCCTCTGCTACAGATGAGATGCAGCCCTTTCCACGTGGTTACACGCCCTTCAATTCTGAAGACAATCAAGCTGTTCTAGATGATTATGCAAATGCAATCCTTTATGAACGCGGTACCCTCAACCCTGACGAGCATCAGAATGAGCCTGATGACAAGGCCTCCACTTACACCCTCACTAATGTCGTGCCTGTGGTGCCTGAGTTCAACATTCAAGTCTGGAACAAACAGGAGCACATCATCCGCCAAAGGCTTAACAATTACTGCCACGGAACAGCTTACATCGTCACAGGCATCACCACCTCAGGGAAGATGATCCGCCGGCAAAACATCAACCGCGTCGCAGTGCCCACCTACTTGTGGTCAGCTTACTGCTGTGTTGACTATGACCATAATGTGCCTTACAATGAGCGCTATAAGTTCCCTTCTTTTGGTCACTATGGCCTCAATGAGAAGAACAACAAGGTGATGGAAACCTCTCTCAAAATGCTCGAGGAATTCCTTAAAAAGACATCCTTTGTAAAGCAGAACTTTCAGATCTTTGTAAATGACTGTGTCCCACGAGCATCCAATAAAATCAATTAATGACCTAACTATGTCCAATTTTGACTTAACTTGGTCAGGTTCTGTTTCTTCTTTCTTAATAGTTGAATTCTGCATTGAATTCAGTCATGAGTAATTGTATTATTTACACTGTGCTTTTCCTCCTGAACATGAAAACACTACATGAACATGCATTAATGAATTTTTGGTAAGTGTTAATTAAATGCGTAATGAAGTTTTATTTTGATGGATTCAGTAATATTCCTATACTATTCATCTTATTATTCTGAAAAGTAGCACAGTTATGTGCTTTAAAGTGTTTTAAAGCCTCCTGGGGTACTGAGCCCACACATTTGATCATTTTCCTACTGGCCTATATAAAAGAATATATAGTTTATCATAGAGCCGGCAGTATAATTGTTCTTACTCAAGTTAATCAAATTTTCATATCTTAAAGGTTATAAGGTGTAGTACTTGGGATGTGCAGACTGTAGATCTATAATGCTTAAACTGGGTGATGAGTGGATTTTAGAGGGTTGAAAGAAGTTATAAACTTTATACATCAGGTTTTCTTTTACAAGTTTAGTAGCGTAAATTCTTCATTCATTTTTTACTTTTTTCATTTTAGCATCACACTTACTCTTTTAAACTCGATTTCAACACACACACAAAATAAATAAGGAAAAAAAAATCTGAAACAAAGATACTGAGCAAAGAGCTCAGTTTTCATCAGCATATTAAGTCTGTCTTTTCCTTTCTCTCCAGTTCACAGTGATAAAATGCTCTCAAATATTGATAACACCTGTCACTTTTGAATTGCTGCTATGACACTTGTAGCACTTTGAATATATGTAAAATATTTTACAATGGGAGAACAGTTTTCTTGAAGTATAGGAAATGATGAGCCTGATAGAGCTGGAACAGAGGCTGAACTTGTTAGACAATAGTGGAGTTGCACTGCTGTGTGAGAAAGACTGAAGAGATCTAAAAGGACTACAGAGCTACCATGATGACATTGACATCTACAAACTGTGCCTTTCCCCTGGCTGCTGTGTTCACTCTGCTGAGCTGTGTGCTGCTACAGGGGGCCCAGGCCAGAGTGGTCGGGGACTTTAACCATGTGGAACGCTGTAAGGACTCTCTGTACATGGGAACTCCACCTCGAGGGTACCTCACCAACTCCTTTAAGAAGATCTGTCAGCACTATGAGAATAAACCGCGCTATATTACCCTGTACGACTCTGACAAACACATCCCCATCTATTCTGCCTATGTGTTCAAGAAGTCTGATGGGGAGAAGAAAGTGGATTTCCCTTGGATGTTTGAACCCCAGGTGAGTGTCTTGTCCAACTTCATCTAAGTCCAAATGTTCATTTAGATTTATTGCACCTGTTTTCAGTGTGCTTTGCCTGTGTATACAGATAGAGGAAAATTTCTAGTTGAAATTGTTCTGTACTTTTACATTTGTATGCCTTCAAGCATTCATTAGGTCTTTAGACACTGAATACAAATAAATATAAACCAGTTTAGAGAGCTAGGGCAAATGTATTGTTATTTTAGGCCACAAAGATTAAGATATTTTATTAGCTTTCAGTGGTATAGAATTGTTGCCTTTACCATTTATGCTTTAGCACGTAGTTATGCAAATGTATCACTTGCAAATGTTTTTTTCCAAATGCGGTAAATTGTTTGAATGTGACGTATATTTTGTCTGTCTTAGGTTTTCAGAAGTTACAAATCTATCATCTAAATTTTCAGCACTATTCTCTCTCCCTCTACAGTTGGCCTCAGAAAAGAGCAGCAGCAACATGGAGCCCTTTCCCCAATCTGTAAATATGCATATGAACTTTGAGGACACCCAGGCAGTCCTGGAGGATTATGCCGATGTGGTCAAGTACGAACGTGGCCAACTAAATCCTGACGAGCACCAGGCTGACCCTCTAGACAAAGCCTCCACCTACACATTAACAAACGTGGTACCCCAGATAAGGGAGTTTAGCTTGGGTCCCTGGGCGGAATACCAGGAACTCATCCGCAAACGCCTTAACAACTACTGTCGTGGTAAAGGCTTTGTGGTCACTGGAGTCATAACCTCTGGCCAGATGATCCGTCGCAACAACCTGGACCGGGTGGCTGTACCTGAGTATATGTGGTCAGCCTACTGCTGCACGGAGTTTGACCAAAATGCACCGTACTTTGTGCGCTATAAATTCCCAGTGTTTGGAGCTTATGGGCTGAATGATCGTGTCAGCAACAATATGCTGGAGGTTCCTCTCAAGAACCTGGAGAAGTTCCTCAAAGGGAGGATGGACGTCGACAAGAACTTTCAAATTTTCTATAACGACTGTGTGCCAGATAGCTAAGATCGATAAACTTGGTGTTTCCGCTGTGAATATTCCAAGTTTAAAGGATGTCAGAAAAGTATTTCACACTGTAGAAAGATTTGGGCTTCATGCATCTCAAAATATAAATGAAACCAAGATGTGTTCTCAAAATATATATTGTAAACAATAAAACAGGGAATTGATTGAAGTCTGTCTCATTAGCCCAAATGTCTAGGGATTATTTTCAGTACTGATTACTTCACATTATTCTCTCTGGAAAATGTTTTTTAAAAAAGTCAAAAATCCAAATCATGTCCATCTAAAAAACTGTTTTTCTCAAAACAAGCAGTCAAAAACAAAAAAAATGGTCAATATATTCTTGAAAAAAAAAAAAGAATAACCATAATTTCCACATACAGTGGATATAAAAAGTCTACACACCCCTGTTCAAATGCCAGATTTTCGTGATGTAAAAAAATGACAGCAAGATAAATAATTCCAAAACTTTTTCCACCTTTAATGTGACCTATAACCTGTACAATGTAATTGAAAAACAAACAAACCTTTAAAAGGGGAAAAATATAAAATAAAAAACCTAAAATAACCTGGTTGCATAAATATGCACACCCTTAAACTAATACTTTGTTGCAGCACCTTTGGATTTTATTACAGCACTCAGTCTTTTTGGGTAGGAGCCTATCAGCGTGGCACATCTTGATGTGGCAATATTTGCCCACTCTTCTTTGCAAAACCGCTCCAAATCTGACAGATTGCGAGGGCATCTCCTGTGCACAGCCCTCTTCAGATCACCCCACAGATGTTCGATGGGATTCAGGTCTGGACTCTGGCTGGACCATTCCAAAGCCTCAATCTTATTCCAGTGAAGCCATTCTTTTGTTGATTTAGACGTGTGCTTTGGATCGTTGTCATGCTGAAAGATGAAGTTCCTCTTCATCTTAAGCTTTCTAACAGAAGGTCGAAGGTTTTGTGCCAACACTGACTGGTATTTGGAACTGTTCATAATTCCCTCCACCCTGACCAAGGCCCCAGTTCCAGCTGAAGAAAAACAGCCCCAAAGCATGATGCTGCCACCACCATGCTTCACTGTAGGTATGGTGTTATTTTGGTGATGTGCAGTGCTGTTTTTGCGCCAAATATACCTTTTGGAATTATGTCCAAAAAGTTCAACCTTGGTCTCATCAGACCATAACACATTTTCCCACATGCGTTTGGGAGAGTTCAGATGTCTTTTTGCAAAATTAAGCCGGGCTTGGATGTTTTTCTTTGTAAGATAAGGCTTCCGTCTTGCCACCCTACCCCATAGCCCAGACATATGAAGAAGACGGGAGATTGTTGTCACATGTACTACACAGCCAGTACTTGCCAGAAATTCCTGCAGCTCCTTCAGTGTTGCTGTTGGCCTCTTGGCAGCCTCCCTGACTAGTTTTCTTCTCGTCTTATCATCAACTTTGGACGGACGTCCTGTTCTTGGTAATGTCACTGTTGTGCCATATTTTCTCCACTTGATGATGACGGCTTCTCTGTGTTCCATGGTATATTTAATTGCTTGGAAATTCTTTTGTGGCCTTCACCTGACCGATATCTTTGAATAATGAGATCCCCTCTGATGCTTTGGAAGCTCTCTGCGGACCATGGCTTGTGCTGGAAGATGTGGCTACAAAAATGTCAGAAAAAGCCTACTAGAACAGCTGAACTTTATTTGGGGTTGATCAGAGGCACTTTAATTGGTGACAGGTGTGTGCTGACTCCAGTTTAACATGAGTTTGAATGTAATTGGTTAAATCTGGACACAGCCACATCCCCAGTTATAAAAGGGTGTGCACACTTATGCAACCACATTATCTCAGTTGTTTATTTTTATTTCACCTTCCTAAAAGATTTCTGTTTGTTTTTCAATTACATTGTACAGGTTATAGGTCACATGAAAGGTGGAAAAAGTTGTGAAATTATTTATCTTGATGTAATTTTTTTACATCACGAAAACCTGGCATTTGAACAGGGGTGTGTAGACTTTTTATATCCACTGTAACTCTCAATAAAACAATGTTTGAATAAAGAACAAATCAGTTCAGTTTGTTTTACCACATTACTTTAAATACTTTGTTATTATTGATTTCATCCACAGCATAGAACAGCTCCCTTTAAAACATACACAACACCCAACAGTGGCTGTCTGTCCCAACATGCCACCAGATAAGCATCTACATGAGAATCTACATGTAGACCATCCACCCAAATAATCACACAGCACTAGACACTGCTGTCATTCCTGTTTGGCAGTCTGAGGCATACACAGATTATAAAATGAAGACTGGTCCAGAGACGAAACCCTTTTCCAAGCCACCCACCCTCGCCTCTGCAGCTCTGTGTTCTCCAGCTGACACCCACAGTAGTGAGGGTCAACGACTAGTAAGTAGCTCCCCTTGTCCCCAGTGCACACTCCTAATATCCCCTTAGAGGAGTTGTCCCTGTCCCCTCCCATCATGACCGGAGATCCCTGCTTCTCAAAGTGCTGATGGAGTTCTTGCACTGCCACATGCTCCAGCTCTGCCCCTCCTCCTCTAATATGTACCAACTTACAGGGGACATCATAGAAATAATCAAGGACCAGGGAGGCCTCAAATGTTCCTATCCACTCCCTGGAGCCTGAAAACGAGGCTGGCTTGTCGCCCATTGTGACCAGGGCTTGCTGGATTTCCTGGAGGCTCGGTGGGGACCTGGTTTTGTTCTGCTGTGGAGTCCAGTTACAGCAAAGCCAAGAAGCCATGGTCTGAACGGTACGGTACCCACATCCCCAGCCTCTGTCATCCTGTCCATCACAGCCATAATGGAAGTAGCGATAGTCTCCTTTTATCAGCGAACAGTTGACTGGATCTGGAAGTGGACTAGGAAGACCAACATGGACGTTGTTTGACAAAGCTTTGGTCTTCTTCATAATTATCCGTTCTCCAGGTTCACTTCCTCCCCAGTCGACCTGCTCACACCCTGCTGCTGCAGCTCTCTCATCCATTTTCAGTTTGCCTCACACTAAACATCCGCAGTCACACCGTCGCTTAGTGTAACTGCAATAACAGACCCTCGGTGCACTTGCGATAATATTTCAGTTCCACCTTATCATCGTTCCGCCGTCGATGACTTTTCATTCCTACAAATATAACTTGTCGATTTTAGTTTGCAAATAAAATCACGACTTTAAAACATTAATTTAAAAACAATCATTTTTATCTTGGAAAAACGCAAATTGAATTAGAGTCATTTATTGGACTAAAGCTGTGGGAAATTTCGCTTTAAGAAACAGTTTTAGGGATTTTGTAGTAGGGTATATATAATGTTTTGTTTATGTCATGGGGTCAACATGATATTATAACGCTGCAGTGTTTCCAGACTGAACACAGGACCAGCGCGAACAAGTAGGCCTCAGGAAACCTGCACACACCTGCTATAATTGCGCTAATTCATCCATTCCCAGGTTTCCGTGTGAGAGAGAAACAATGGCCAACCTGGTAAAATATACAGAATCCCTCTCTGTTTTCATCTTTTTGCTTTCTGTGTGTGCTTGTTCTGCTGATGACAGCCATGTAGGATTCGAGGAAAGCACCGGACTCGAACTTAAATGCGGAGAAGTGGAAATGAGCGTGACCGCAAAGCGAAGGTTTTTCGAGGACAGACACATCCCGTTCAGATCCGAGTATCTGCAGCTCGGAGCAGACCAGCAGAGCTCCTGTAAACCAAGAGGACCCGTGTCTGGAGCCAAAATGCGCGTCTCCGCAGGTCTACGGGAATGTGGCACTGAGTCTAGAGTAAGGCAAATAACAGCAACACGCCAGACATGAAGCTTCATCCTCAAATGACACTGATCACACAATCATTACTGCCCTCATGCAGTCTGATAATGTAAAACAGCACCTCGAGTTACCCACGAAGTGTTTGCTGTGTTTGCTGCTGTCCAGGTTCATGGTGAGTGGCTTGTGTATTTCAACCAGCTGCTACTGTCTTCTCCTGTGGCTCCTACTTCTACTGGCAGTGTGACAGATAGAGGGTCAACCACCGTCATACCTGTTGAATGTTATTACAAGAGGTGAGGCCACATCACTATTTGAGTGTGTAGCTACAAAATCAAACCATTTTTTTTTTCTTGATTGGAATGTCATCATCATAATTTCTAGACACAAAGAGTTGTAGATGACTGTAAGTGTAGAACATGTGCCTTATCTCTGTGTGCACACAGAAAGCAGACAGTGAATGGAGAACCATTAACCCCAACCTGGCTTCCCATGACATCCACTATCAGCGTCTTTGGCCTCCTGCACTTCTCCCTTCGTACCATGGCTGGTGAAAGCATTATCTCATTTAATCGAAACTATGTCCTTGGAACATTTCTTTGACATGTCGCAATATTTATTGCTATCTGGAATTCATATGGAACTGAGAAGATAAAAATATGTGTTTGCTGTTGAGCAGATGGCTGCAGCTCTCTGCGTAGTTCCTCGGTGTACCAGCGGGGGGAAGCAGTGTTTCTGGAGGCTCGTGTGGAGGGCCCACTAGAACCTCCTCTCATTTTATATGTCGATTACTGCGTTGCTACACTGAATCCTGACCCTCTCTCCGAGCCCAGCTACAAGTTCATCACTAAGCATGGGTCAGCCCTTCCTTCTGTCTGATAGTCACTCAAACTAATACTCATTTGTGGGTAGGTCAGTACATAAAACCCACATCACAACAGCAGATTATTGTAAAATGCAGCAAAAAATTCACATGTAACTTCCTCAGAGCCAAGTTCAGTCTTTTAACATTTATCCGACAACACTGGAAGGGAAGCTGATTTGGCCTCATTGTGTCTAAATTTTGATGCAGCTCATGGAAGCATTCCAGCATGTGTTGCTTCTCCATTACAGATGCCATATGGACAGTGTGTTGTCATGGTCGTCGTCTAAGTTCCTCTCAAGGGAGCAAGATAACAGACTGTGCTTCAGTGTTAAAGCCTTCTGGACTCCGGTAACAACAGCCACTAGCTGGTTGATTACGTTCTGGATGATCATTGACATTGGAGTCATCTTTTTAATACAAAGGGTGGTGCTGTTTTTGTCATTTCTTGTGATTTTACTTTGGTTTTCTTCTAGATGTTCATCAGCTGCCACCTTAGAGCTACTCTGAAACAAAATGCAAACAGTTATCTCAACAAAGCCTGCTTCTTCCACCAACCCACATCCAGGTTAGGCTGTCAAACCTTCGGAGACCTTCAGTTGTAAATCACTTCATGTTTTTGGCTTTTCAGACTGTGGCATGGACTGATGTAAAGTGTATTTTATTAGCTGGGGCATCACAGCTGAGGTGTAGGTTTCTGTGTTATTCAGCTGGCGTGCCACAGAGGGACACGATGCTCTGTGTGAATGCTGCGACACTGACGACTGCTCTCATCAGTCTGAAGAGGAGAAAAAAGGACAGAGTGGATATGCAACTCAACTAGATAGAGGTTAGAGGTCATTTTTATCTGTTGTGCTCAGTGCGAATGATGACATGAACTTAAATGACTAGCATCACTGACTGATTTGTGAATGGTCTTTTCACAGAAGAGAAGCTCGAGGTGAACTCAGCGGTCGGGCCAATTCATACCCTGCCACACTCCGACTGGACAGGCCATCCAGTCCATCACTAAAGACAAATGTTTCCAGCTTTACAAGTCGGCGTATACAGGAACTGTCAAGACCAAAAACAGGAAAAGTTCATGATAAAGCATTCACCACTTACTGTTTTTCATGACTCAGCACAAAACGTGGACTCAAACCCATTGGAGAAATGTATAGTTGGAAGCCATCAATAGTAATCACTGACTGCAGTTATTACTTTGAGGCAAATACATAACCCAATTAAAGACCATACATGTGGCATGTGGGATTTATTTTTTATTACTTTGAACCAAGGAGGTCTTTGCAGCAATATTTTATATTTTACTATATCCATCAGAAAACCTCCACTATGCACCGCGGCTGACTTCAGACAGGAAATATATTGGCGGGAGAGATGAAACTAACACAGTCTAAACCGAGTAATGGAAGTAAATAAAGTTATGAATGGAGAAGGGTTAGTTCCTCCTGAAAATACAGGTTTGTCATCCCACAACACCAGTATAAAGATACTCCACAATGTTTTCTGAAAACCTCAGTATCACTCTGCAAACTGGCTGACCTGTATCTGCATGTAGTTACACACTTCCATGCTGTATGTCAGCGCAGTGAGCCAGTTGTTGTTCCTGTTATGGCTGAGGATGCTCCTAAACCAAAACAGATCAGTCAGTCATGCGTATTTTCAGGATGTTATACTTCCCCCCCCAAGAAGAAACATACATAACAAGGTTTTTAGTGATATGGTCATTTCTGCTACAAAGTATTGATTTATAAACATGTTGTGAAGGTACATCGATTACAGCACAAGCTTTCGTTGTCTTGGTTACTGGTAGTATTTCTAAACGTCTCTCTGACAGAAATCCTGTTTACAAATGTGTCTCATCTGAAATAGACCAATAATAGCCTCATTATGAATGAAGAATGGGTAGTTTTTCATTCAGCTATGAAAATTGATGATGTTGAACTACAATGGAACCTAAAATATCTCTGAGGCAACAATCATACTAGAATAAACAGATGCTGAGGTAATAATGGGGCAGCTAAGTAGCCATGTGCTATACATTCCCTGCCTGCAATAGAAACACTCAGGGATAAAAATTTGTGGAAGGAAAAGCTGAAACTGCCAAGGTACTTTAACGTCTGTGCTGTTAGACTTTGTTGTATAATGTTGTCCTTTGAATTTGACACTGGGATAGTGTGTATTGCTTTTGAATTATTGGATATACAGCTACATCTATTTTAATTTTAGCCTTTCAGATTCAGTAGTATAGTAACTGTGCTTCCTGTGAGTGGTTGGTTAATGGTCAATCAGATTTAAAGCACTGGCCAAGTTTATCTTCTCCCTCAGTGATGTGGGTTGTGTTTTCATGGCCTATTATAGCAAATATTCTGACTTATATGTTAACACTGGAGTGTGTGATGCAAGTGTTGGTTGTGACATGGCCCCTCACATAATGTTCTGTTTGTTGTCTGGCCTTATTTTGGTGCCTCTGAACACAGGGGGGGAACCAGTCCAACACTATGGTCCACCTCTATTATTAAAGGCCCATACAGACATTATCTGTTTGTCGCAGGGCAACACGTTTCATTCCTAAAGTATCCTCTGCTTCAATAGAGTAGTTGCATGTACAGAGTGGAGCTGGATGAACTTTTTATGGTCTGCTGTTTGCTTGGATGCTCACAGCAAATGAGCAGGTTTTGGGAAAGATCAGGTTCTTGGTGAAATATGTGCCTCATCTTAGCTAAAATGGCACTAAGGACGTGAGCCTAACCATCTACCAGTAACCTGCACATTGTACAGACGTAATAAATCCTTCACCCAGGAATGACTGTGACTGAACAGGTAGTCATGATCCATTCACCTCCTCACACCTGTCAGTGAGGTCCATGAAATATCTGTCATTTGGATTATGGCACATCTAGAAGCAAAAAGTCTAAGGCGATTTTTGAAGATTTTAAGATGCTACCCATTTCATTAAAAAGTGTCTGTCAGGTGTAACTTAACAGTAGTGATGCTCACACTTTAAGAGTGGTTGATGTCACGTGGTGGGTGGACTGATAGTTTGCCTGTGCATTTTGAAAAGGGATCTGGAAATCTCTTCCTAGACAGTCCAGTCCTATTCAAACTTTGCCTAATATGACACAAACAACTCACATGACATCCTGGCTCCAACATAGTGCGTTGCTGGTACTGGGGTCACTCGACTCTCAGGTGTTTACTTGGCTCCACTAGGCTGAGGTCTTGCTTCAAAAGCAGTCCACCATGTCCCCTTTTCTGGGCAGAGGTCCCAGCAGTTTTGTTGAGCAACTGATACATGTCTGATACCAGGTTGCTTAGCAATTCCTACACAAAACACAATTTAAAGTGATCAAATGAAAGGAACATAAAGCATCAACACTTCGATCAGATCAGTGTGTGGTTCCAATTGAAACATCTATGATGGCTCAGACATAAGCAAACAGAAACCAGGACTCTCCGTTCTATTAGGATCATTTCTGCTGTCAGAATGATTAGTACAGTAAGAGATTAGTATGGTGAGAAATAATGTACCTTATTGGTAGTTTCTTCCTTCACAGTGCAGCCAAGCAGTTGCTGGACCTGATGCAGCAAGAGAAACAAAGGTGGGTTTGAAAATAAAAAAACAAATGGTATTTTGTTGGCTGCAAAATAAGACACAGGTTGAATTCATGTTTCAACTCTGCTTCCTATGGCTGTACATTTCATAAGCATGCACACACTGAAGTACTTCATGTACATTCAGGATCAGCAATGAGAACATTTGATCAGAGGGAGACTCCAGTGATGTGGTTCCTGTCCTGGAATGCTCTCCACACATCTGGCCATCACCAGGGGATCACAATATAAGGGGGATAACGTCAATAGGGTGATAGGATTCCTGTCACCATCGATGCCTGTAAGTTGAAACAATAACTTCCGACCTCGTCAGTGGATACCGTCTTGGCTCCTGCCTTGGCTCCTGTGTCCCTCACAGTCGGTCCCCCCATTCTTTTATGTCAGCTTCCTGTCTTGTGTCGCGCCAGAGGAGTAGACCTAGCTGGCTCTGAGCCCAAACCCTGGATGAGAAAGCAATAGACAAAAATACACACTCCAACGTAACAGCTGTGCACTTTCACTGTCTTCTATATAATACAGTATTGCCTCTCCCTTGCTGCTTGTTGTGTGCATCATCCCCCGGTGGTCTTTGTTTATTAACAAGTGTAAGTGAGACACAGGTTTACGCCACCGCTCCTCTTTTAAATGAGCCTAAATTCAACAACCGTGTCCCATTCCAACCCAGGAGTCAGTGTGACTGGACTCCCCTGCCCCCGCACTCCCCACACATCCCTCACCTCCCACCCCAATCCCCTGCCCTGGTCATGAAGCATGGCTTGCAGCACGTACCTTGTCTCCCTCTCCCCTTTCTCTCTCATGTTGGCTCAGACATAAGCAAACAGCCCTTTGAGCAAACAGTGTAACAATCTATCAACATTGTTTGTCGCTTAGTGCTGCGGTAACCATGTAGTATTAAAGCTGACTCATATCAGAAGCAGAGATAAAAATGCGCAGGATTATCCTCACTCATTAAATATTTTCATTTATTTAAGATAGATAGATAGAGATTCCTTCCTGACTCCTGCTTATAGAGTAATGTAAATAAACATTACAAATACATACACGAGCCATTATACTGTTATTGATCAATTTTCTTTTCAATTCAAATATTTTCAGTAATTGTCTGTATTTTACCATCTAAAATACTCTTAGTTTTTCAGTGAGACACCTGGAATTGCATGCTGGTTCCTGATAATGCATATGCAAACATCCTTTTACTTCCTGTCTGATGGAAAAGCCTCCTTTAGCCTCTGGAAGATCCCCCCTCCTCTATGACACACAGAAGGTACTTCCAGGAAATTTCAGTATATTTCCTTTACTCTGGCTCCAGAGGGGCCATCAAGGATCAGGGTGAGGACATGGGACATAAATACGCCCTCTTAAAGTACAGAGAATAGAACTGCTATATAAAAATTTTCAACATGTGTGACTAGTATTCCTGTTTGGATATCACATTACCTGGAAAGACTGTTCCTCTTGCAGATAATTCATTTTATTGATGACAAATAAACCATTGCTATTGCCATACCTGGAACATGATACCCAAGGTATCTCACATGATATTACATTACATTATGTATATATATATATATGTATATATATATGTGGAAAGGTTGGAATATCTTCCAAAGGTTAAAACAGGCAAATGCTTCTCAAAGGTTTAACTTTACAGAACTGGCCTTCTGAATCTGTTCTAACAGTCCTCAATAATTGTCCAGGTGTACTCAAGTGTCTTCAAAGGGCTCTTCAAATGCTTAACTAATTACTCCTTTACGACGGGGACCTTTCACACACTGAGGAGCTGTGGTAATAAAACCTAACTGTTTTCTCTTTACCTACATTTGTTTCACACCTTCCCAATTAAAGTCTGCACAGCTGGTGTTTAACACAGCAGGAAATACCAACTGGAAAACAGTAAATTTAGGGAATCTTTATCTACTAGTTTGTTTTTCTTTTGATAAACTTTGCGTACTATAATTATTCATACCGCATGCAGGCCCAGGGACAGAATAAATACAGAGAAGAGGCCTCGGAAAGTACACAGGACACGTTTATCTTCAAGGTTAAATATATAAAGAAAGGTGACAGATTAAAGTAAAAGCCAACATAGTGTCATTAGTCAGGTGGTGAGCCTCCTGCTTCCTGCTTCAATGCTTCAATGAGTCTCTGAACTTAAACAGATAATAATCAGAGGGTACCACATGCACTTTAGGAAGTATTCATGGTATAAAATGTCCCATTATTGCCCTCATCCCTTTGTTAACATACCTGATAACTTTTGCCCTACATACGTCTTGTCTCACTGTCAACCATTCAAACCAGCTGTTTATTGCCCTGATGATGCCTGTAGAGACTATTCCAGGCATTTGGGAGACCTCCAACACCCCAGTGTCCAACTGCTCTGACTTCACTTCCTATACTCTCCTGTTTCACTCCTCTTTACTCCTCTGTGTCACTGTGTTGTCTCACCTTTAGTTTTGTCTTTCTGCTGCCCTCATCTGCCTGAGCGGATTTATCTTTTTGGAGCAGCACACCAATATAGAACCATTTGAAATGTCTGTATCATAAGAGTGGTGGATTGACCAGATCAGATTAGCATTAAATGTACAGCCTACAGCCACTTTCTGTATGAGGGCCAGTGCTCTTAACTCTTGTTTTACCCTAAAATGAATAGCTTCCAACGGCTTTGGCACGCATGCCTGTCGGGGACGTGCAGGTGGACGTTTTGAATGATCACCTACTGTAAACATTTGAGTGTATGTGTCACTGTGGGAGAGGAGGGATTGGTGTGTTTAAAGTTATACCCACGCGTCACGTCAAACTCACTGGAGTGGCCGGGTGGCATCTCACGGGTGTGCACACTCACGAAACCTATATTTTCTTGTATTTGCCACAGATTCAGTAAATAAACTATTTCGATCTCAAAGCCGTGTTTCAAATATTTAGAAAAACACACGAACTTCGGTTTGTCCACTGTGGTCACTGAACGCGCCCTGGCATGTGTTGTTTAAGCTTGGGCTTAAAATAAAATTATTTTTGAAAAATCAAAAACGAAAAAAACGCAACCTTTTTAAAAACAATTACTCGTTTTAGATGGATCAACGTTTACACTGTCGTTTTTTTTTTTTTTACAATATACTACTTTAATGACTGTTTCTGCAAATCATCGAAACAATGAATGGGAAGTCTCCGCACAGCTTTTTTGAGGCATTATTTACTTTTTAGGCCAAATGTTTTATAAACAGGGATAGCCTATTATTTGGATAACAATGAAAGAAAACATTTTTGCCTTAAGGGAGGAGGTAGTTTAGATTGTCATCATAGAAACAATGCAACTTTATTTTCAAAGTCATCAATAAAAAAATCAAACAGCATCAGTTTTTAGAAACACCTACCGGATAAGTGCAGGAGATCCACAAAAGAGCTTCGTTTCCAATTAATGGGCAATAGACGGACCCATGTGCCAAGCCACGAGGACCCTGTGAGGGGCTATGCGGACGCCGCGATGGAGTTTCCCAGTGAGTTACGGACATGCCTTCGTGATTTTTTCCTCTGTACGCCGGCTTTAGTAGTTAGCCTATTTTCAAGCTTTACGCAAAGAGGATCTGCATGCATGGGTTGATGTTTAATCGCTCACCGCGGTGCGTAAAAGGCGCGTCCTTGTCCTTGCGGACTATCACGTTATCGCTATATCCTTTGGGGAGGTAAATAAAAGGTTTTGCCAAAGCACGGCGGTGAGAAAGTGTGGTAGGTGACTACTCTCAGCAGCAGCACAGGTCTTTTAGACGCGGACCCACATGCCAGTCGGACTAGCGCCGGGGCCAGCGCACTTGGTTCTGTGCTGGACTTATTGGGTTTGACTGGTGCCTTTAACTTGAGCCGTGAAGTCTGTGCGTGTGTTTAATGCTTTCACGATGTTTTTAAAAGATGCCGCACCTGTTTGCGAATGTTGCAGAAAACGAGTAGAGGTAAGAGCGCATGTTACATTATGCAGTCCGCCGCGTTGCTTTGCGTGCGTTATCCTGCTGCAGCGGTCTGTATGCTCAGGATTTTAGACCACATTCATCACTTTGCATGTATCATTCAGTATTTAGACGGTTTATGGCTGAATGTTGAATTTTGAGATTATTAAGGACTCTCTGGAGGTCTACTCAGGACTACTGCCCATTTGAAGGTCCCCTGATTTGTTCCAAACTCTTTGTTCTGCATGTTTCTGAAACATATTTCTGGATGCTACTGGGTTGTTGTTATTCAGCTTAATTTAGCTTAATAAATGAACCTAAATCTGTAGCTGCAGCTTTGGCGCTCAGTCTTGTTAAAAGTCTAGTTTTACCCTTTACTGTAAGACACTGTTGATAAAGTGGTCTTCTGGGAAATTGCTGAGTATTGATGATATGCATGTATTTCTGTCTTGTTCAATGGGAAAATAGTCTCCAGTCATTCTTCTCTAGCATGACACAGCAGGCTGAAAAGTAGAGGGGATCATATTCAAAAGCTGAAACTGCAGTTTTTTGGCACAGTCGTCACATACTTAAGTCAGCAGAAAAGAGCAAAAGGTTATCAAAGGCCGACAACTTTAAAGAATTCCACTGGAGCCGAACAGGAAATTATGTCACACCTGTGTCATCTGATAGCTGCTTATTTACAACTCTGCACTTTGTCATGGGGAAGACCCATTCAAAATAGAGAGGTCACAAAAAGCATTTAAAAGCAACCACGTCATTACTGAGATGTACTTTAAATAGCTCATCTTTATCCTCTTTGCCATTTAACCATTAGTGCCACACAGACTATGGCTTCACTAGCTGAATTCTTCCTGTGCACCAGATTAGTTGATTAAAATGGCACATGTCAATTGCATCTTCTCACGTGAGCATCTGGCTACCTTTGCAAAGCATTTGTCACATATCTGGAGTGGAGCCTGGTATTTATCCATAGCACTGCCACTTGTGGACCACTGCTTCCACTTTAAGATAGCACCCCGGTTTTGGCAGCTAATGTTGGCAGACAAAGCTGTTAACTTTTAGTCTGGCCACAGACCTGAACTGCACATTCCACCACCATGGTGAGAATGTAGAGAGGGCGCGTGTGCATGCGTAGTTTAGCTTGATGCATTCTCACGTAGGCAATGGCGGAGGTGAAAAGGTCACCAATAATCCTCAACTTGAGTCACACATTCACATTTAACAAAGTGTCTGCTCTTCGTGCTCTTTAGCAGCAGCACAGAAAGATCTCCAGGACTCCAGGACTCCAGAACTCCAGAACTCCAGCAGTAGTAGAGTTATTTCATTTTTCCAATCTAGTATTCATCATAAGTAAATAATAATTTTCAGTGATAGGAACCATAACTCTAAAAATGCACATCCATAAGTACTAGTGAATATCACGCACCTGATGATGCCATGTGTGTACTGGTGTGTGTTCATACTTAGTGGGCTGCAGAGAATATTAGTGCTTGCTCAGAGGAACAAGAAGGCTACAGTGCTGTTAGTAATGTGCATGGAGCAATTGGTAACTCGTGAAGCTGTGGGACAATGTGCACCACTACCACTATGTACGTACAAAGTTTACTGGAGGTTTCTGTGAAACATGGGGGTGGTGTGAGTCAGATGTGCTGTTTAAAAGACACACACTGATCGTACATGTCAATGACAGTCAGACTGTCAATGACAGTGTTATCGGGGCATGGAGGCTGGTGATATTCTTGACCTCTTAAAGGAGCACTACTAATGACTACTACTAATATTTTCTTATTATTACTCAGTGGTAAGAAACGTGGAACTTTTGGCAGGTCAGTTCAATTTGTGCTATCTAGGAGATTGCTCAGCCCAGCCTGTATCTGCCCTGTTTTCAACATCAGTATATTTTTATCATTGTTTTGCGTCACCCATAAAGGCTGCTGTGAAAGAGCACATTCAGCATGTGCCAAAGAGAAATGAGGCTAGATGCCCACATGATCCACAACAGGAGAAGCCGAATTTATCCCTGGAGTTCAAAGAGTGCTGTGCATTCAAGGGATGTTAGACGTAATAAGGGTTAAACAGGCATAGTCATTTCTGCATTGTCATGATATCTGCAGGTTCCTGATCATATGCAATCACATGGTTTTTTAGGTTTTGTAGACAAGAATGAAACTCAAAGAATGAGACTTAAAGTTGCTGAATCATGTTTATTTTACATGACGCAACTTTAAGTGCATCAGTTCCCCTGCAAAATTTATGCATTAGCACATTTGTCAAAAGTTTACTGTATGTTTTATTGTACTGTCAAATTGAAAAACCAAGCCTTGAAAAGCTATGTATGCAGACAACAGCAACAAATGATGATTAACAAATGCAATCAGTAAGTGTATACCTAGCAACTTGAAAAGGCACTGTTCTGAAATCAAAACAAAATTGCATGATTAGGAAGGTCTGCAACATTTATATTTGCTGTTATAGATATTTTGTGGTGAGTATAGAGTAAGTGACATACAAAAAACAGTTGTTCGTATAATCTTAAAGGCCTCAAACTTTTGATGTGAAAAAATATAGCTTAGCACTTAATAAATTGATTAGTTTCTTTGTTCACACTCAACATTTTTATACTAGAAAAAAAAAAGAATCAAAAGAATTCCCCCGTGTCCCAATGGCTCCCTATTCATCCATCCACTGTATCCATCTATCTGTCATTAGTAGTTTATCAACATCAGGCAGAAAGGGTCTGAGGAAGGCCGGCAGGTAAAGTCTCTCAGCATATTTACACTGAAATAGGAATAAAAGAGACTTACTGTGATTAGTGGTGACAAAAATCAAGCAGGAGCAGTCAGAGTTCAGGTGGACATCACAGACAGTCTGAATCGAGCAATAAGTCTGAGGGCGTAGGCAAGAGTCCAAAAAAGTAGAGTCCAAACAAATTTGAATCCAAAACCAAACATGTTAACTTAAGGAAGACAGCAAGAACACAGAAGCGGAGGCTTCGAAGCACACATGCTGTGATGAACACAACACACAGTCTATCAGAAAATCAGGAAAATGGAGACAGGTGTTGTGGGTGTGGCAGCCACTGGGCATCAAGGAAACAGGAGTCAGGTGTGCAGGGCAGAGCTGGAGGGAAAATCCAGGGCCCATTGGAGACTGTATCAAGAATGACAGGCCATAGAAAAGCCCAAATATTACCTCCTGGTGGAGTGTTTGCTTTGCTCAATGTGAGAGGATGCTTAAAAAAATACAATACTTTAAACTCTGAAGGCATCTCTTACACATTTAATCATCTGCAAAACCACAATAAAAAGTCACTGAACAAGAGTTTGTAGGACAGGGTGCCAGACCCATGTTCCTCAAGGGAAAAAAAAACCAAAAAAACACCCTAGATGTTACAGTAGCATCCACTGAACTAATGAGACCAAAGTTTAAATATCAGCCCTATGTCACAAATTTGTTGTTGCTTCCTTTAAATTTCACTTCCACTTCTCTCATTCTCATTGTGTTTTAATGCTCAGTAATCTTGGAGTGACTGTATTTGTGTATCTGTTGTATCTGTCATGACAGGACTGCTTGCCTTACTGTTGATAGTCTTGGAGTGGACCCGGCCAGGCCTACCATCCCCACTTAGGCCAATCTGTGACCTGAGGGTCCTGAACCATTTCATTAAGGAAGCACGAGACGCAGAAGTTGCTATGGTGAGAGAAAAATGTATGCAGGCAGGGAGACCTAAGAACAGGAGACGCTTGTGGAAGAGATACACCTGAATTCCTGGTCCTGGATTTAGCCATACTCAACATTTACAAAAATGATCTCTTGTTTTCTTAGAAGTCATGTAGAGAAGGATGCAGCCTGTCAGAGTCCGTCAATGTCCCACAAACCAGAGTCGACTTTGATGTCTGGGAGAAGAAAAATGTAAGTAACTGAACAGCGAGAAATTGTTTACACACCTAGCAACAGGTTTAAGCGGTGTCCAATATATGATGACATTTTATGTGCTACAACTTAGGTTTTTGGTGGACCTATAACGTTTGTTATTTAGTAGCTGTAGATCAGAATTATTACTGATCCTTAATTCTTTCATAACGTTCTTGCCCTCTTCCTCCTTTTTTGGGAAGGCATTGGAACAAGCCCAGGAAGTGCAGTCTGGCTTATGGCTTTTACAGCAGGCCCTCGGTTTGTTACGAACATCGGTCACCAACACAGCGCTGCACGGCCACATAGACAACACCATCAGAAACCTGCTCAGCATCAATGCTGTGCTCCGGAGCCTCAACATCCAGGTGAGAAACAAAAGTTCAAATGCAGAAAAAAAAACGGCAGACGTGTAGTATCACAGTGACATAATGCTAACAGATGCAGTAAAGCCACTGTACAAGCTTGTTCTTAGACAACAGTCTTTGAAATGATTCAGTGCACAAAAGTTTGTGTCCAGGTTCAAGGGTCACTGAAAGTGCCATCATTGTAAACAGAAGAGTTAACAGTGCTTAGACCCATAAAACCCCAAAACAAAGAAAGACTTATGAAAGACTGTTGATTTGGTCAAAACCGAGACATGGCTGCTGTACGGGTATTTTAAGACTTTCCATGAAAAGATAAGATTTCTATAGTGGGGTTGTGCAGATGACTGGAAATGCATGACACTTACTAACTAAAAGCACATTTCTGTGGGTTGACATACTCCAGCAGGAGAGGATGTAGTACTAGGAATTGAAAAAATTCCACCATTTCTTTGTGTTTGCCTTTAGGACTATATTCCACCAGGAAATGCAGCAGGACTTGAGGGAACATGGAGGGTGTCATCAGCAACAGACTTGCTTCAAGTTCATGTCAACTTCCTTCGAGGCAAAGTTCGCCTTCTTCTTTTGGATGCACAAGCTTGTCAGCAAGATGTCAGCTGATGAACTGATCTCCCTACTCCAGGCAAAGCTAATTTGTGTTTCCAAAGGCGAGAAGAGGGACCTGACACTGTTGAGCTGCACGTTGGCTGCTGGAAGCGGTGTGGAAAAGCGAAAGACACAGCCATCCTCACTTAAGGAGAGGAGGCAGATAAGAAAACACAGTCCCAGCTAGGCTTTGAATGCATAGGAGATGACTGCAGATGTGACACATGGACATGGTGAGGCACACTCTGACCAAAGGAGGCCTTTGGGAAGCCCTGCACCAATAGCTGTTCTACTGGCACTCTCTAGCACTTTTTGTGTGGATGAACGTCTGTGTGTGTGTGTGTGTGTGTGTGTGTGTGTGTGTGAGTGAGTTCAGACTACAAGTTTCAAACTGCACGTATTAGTGTGCATGTGCGTGGGTTTTCAGTACGTTTGACCCCTACACTCACCTCTTTAGAGTGTATCGTGGAGTGTAACACCTAGAAAATATTGATTGCCCCTGGAAATCGAAGGACTGTGAGGTTGTGACAGGGCGGCTATTTCCAGTAAAAAAAAATGTATGAGGCCTCACCCTACATGCCTTGAACATTTTTCAGCTATGCCTCACAGAAACATTAGTCTCTTTTTTTCAATGAATATTTTAATATATTTTTAAAAGCTGTGTCACTACTATTTATATAGATTTTCTACCTTTAATTTCCAGTCTTTGTATTTTTTTACTGTAAAAATGTAGTTGGGCCCTTTTTGCCAAGTTCTCATTCGTAACAGTGAGCACATTTGCAAAGCCGTGCCATTTGCAATGACACGTTCCTTTTTATAAAGATTGTATGTATCTGACTGTTAGTTTTCACACTGCATGTACCTTCCAAGGACTATAAAGTTGGTCAGTTACAGCGAACAAAGGAGCATGAGGGTCAGCGAGGAAAAGGATTTTGGGGGGAGTTACATGAGAACTGTGAAGTTGTTTTGTCATTATCTATGTTTTTTTTTTTGTTTGTTTCTTTCTAACACTCAACCCATCTCAACACACTGATGTCCAGACTGTGCGGAAAATTGCTGTTTGGCTTTCACAATTAACATCCCGTGAGGCTGTAATTGCAAAATAGTTTTCCAGAATCTGATGCTAAGAGTCTGCTCCCTCCCTCTATTGTTCGTCATCAGTCAGCCCGGCGGACAATCAGTTAGTCCTGGGAACTGGAGGCTTTCTCCAAAATGGAAGTTCAATTATTTTAAACCAGTTAAGTGTTCTTCCTTGTTTTTTTCCGTATTTTTATATCTTGTTGTGCAAGTGCAAGATGTTTTTTAAGGATGTTTGTACATGTTTTCTTTCCTGTTGTGTTGTTTTGTCCCATCACCGTATAATTTGCTATTTAAATACAAAAATATTATTCTTGGATAAAGAAAGGACACATGGAAACACAACAAGCAGAAGTTTGTACATTTCATTCATTATCTGCCTCGCTCAGGTCAGTAAACTTAACAAGCATGTTTCTCCAGTGCAGTTGCTGAACACAAACTGCATCACACGCATTACTTAATACATCCTGGTCAAACTTTCTTGTCCTCGATTCAGTCGGGATACTGACGTTCCAGCAAATTTTATTTTTGGACAGAAATCAAAATACAAGTCTTCAAGAAAACTGGCCACCACATCCATTTTGAACAAAACAAACACAACCAGGAGTTCAACAATATTAAACCAATTTTAAATAGACTCCAACAGTCTCTCTGACCTTGTGCTGAACCCACACTATAAACATTTTTTGAGAATACACTGTTGTGACATGGTGCCATAGAAGTTAGGTAGCTGAGGGATAACATCCTGACATGCTGAGTGGCTCACTACTGACATCTAATGGGCATTCACTATAACAACGTCCGCTTAAAAATAAACTTAGGATTTCTGGCCTTGTTTAAAAGTTTTTCTATTTATTAGTATCTTCAAACAATGAAATTATAAACACTTGCACAGACTCTTTAAATAAAAAATACATCTGTACATTTACATTTGGCACAAACTTGTCAACAAGAGTTGAATTACATTTGAGGTTTAACACAGCAGCTGCTTCAGGACAAGCATAATGAAAAAAGAATGACTAATAATCTGCAAATGACAAACTACATAACAAAGGAGCATGATAAATGTAGTCACATTTACTGATAAACACACTGCATGTTCTGTGCTCTGTTCTGCAGTCCCCTGCTGCTGTCTCCACACACACTGTCCCAGCAGACAACAAAGTCATTTGTCGTCTACGAGGGAACAAATAGGACTAGAAGACTATTAGTGAGATTACTGTGGGTCTGGGTAGAAGACCTTAATGTGAATAGCTGAGTTGTTGCGTGTACGTGTCATGGGCTCCCCGGCCTCATCAGGATCTTCAGGTTCCAGGTCGTCCACAAGCTCCACTGTGGAGGTGTTTGCTGCCAGCTGTAGTGCCCCCTGGCTGCTGGCCTGCAGCTGAAGGGCAATGTTGATGGCCCTGTTGATGGCCAGGCCGAGGCCATGGACACAGATCTCCCTGTGACCCCCACCTTCCAGAAGCTTCTGACAGCGTGCCAGCTGAGCCCGGAAATCAGTCTTCATGTTGACGTAGACGTCGTTCCGTCTCTTTGGGAGTTTCCGGGGGAGGCGTTTCCTCAGGGTGTACTCTACTGGGTCCATTTCTACAGCAGGAGGGGTGGAGTCAGTGTGCACTGGGGCTGCCTGAGGGATGGAGGATATCCCTGGATTGCGTGGCTCGGTCATGTTTCTCTCGGTCTGTTCGTGGATATATATGTTTAGTCTGCAGCTGGGCCCAACTGATGACACTGAGGAAACAAAGTTAAATATCAGAATCTATAGAAATGTGGTAAAATGACATAAGATCAATGTACCTTCCAGTAATGATTTTCACAAGACACTGACATGTATAATATTATATTATCACATGAAGAAAACGACACTAACTTACTGTTATTAGCTAGATGGAAAAAGTATGTTATTATATGACTTTATAAATAAACACAGGCTAATATTAGCTAACTAACTAACAGAGCAAACTAATACCACTGGGACAACACTTCATGTGATGATGCACCATAAACTAGACCCTAGCTGACGGTAGTTAGCATCATCCTGCTGCTCAGTGACAGAGGAGGAGGAACTAGCTGAGAAACACTGCTCGCTACATCAATATTCAGGCTAATAATGTCAACCCTGGCTAACGTGCTAGCACTAGGTCAGCTAAGCTAGTTAGCCGTGTAATCTACGGTGAGCAGACTTACCGTCACAGGACAGGTTTCACTGACCCCTTCGCCTTATTTTACGGTTTTACCGAGTGGGATGCATGTTGTCCCGGAGCAGCGACACTTGTCTCATCCAAACAGGATGTTGCCTCTGTGCGCCCCGGAAGTACTAACGTTTCTCCAGCCCGCCGGGTCACGTGTCTGTCAGCAACAATCTCCTCCGCTGTTTGTCCACGCTTTAATTACAGCTAAATATAACATCCGCTGTTGTTGTATCAGCTTTTCCAGTACAACTATTTAGTCGGATGAGTTTAGCTGTAATGAATCGTTGTTATATCTTAAATGTCACCGCTCTGCTATTTTGTGTTTCATGACCAAAAACAAACAAATAACTATTCATTCGATATGTTTGTACTTGCATGTGAAATGATGAGCACATATTGAAAGTGTAACCTTGTCGTTCACATTGATGTTTGATTTCTTGGGGAAATCGTGTAATTAACCATGTTGTTAAGACGTCACCCCTGGTTTCCTGCAGCACGTGTGTCTTTCATGGGACGATCCCAGAGTGGATTCACCCAGAGAAATAAATGGTGCGGTCTGCAGTGGGATACTTTAGGAAGACCCTTTAAATGGGTGCTCAGGCACCACCTAACTTTCATCTCAGCACCCCTAAAAATTACAGCATTGATCAATCATTAGGCCTATTGTTAACTAATGTCAGATTTTGTGAACATGTTCATTTTGTGAACATGTTTTATAATCTGACAAGGAGGTAGAAACAGTGTAGATGATGAAGGTTACTGTGGATTTTAAATTCAGCTGCTGCCTGTTCTGTGTGTGAACACTGGGTTGTTATTACTGTGCCTTAGAAAGTGTGTGTTACAGCTCCAACCAACGTTAGCTGACTTAGCTGTGCACTCCCCAGGTAACTGATGCACTTTATTATTTTAGTGTCCGTGCTATGGAGCAGTGTGCAGTATTATACAGCACTGCAATTATTCTTCTTCATTCACAAATGAAGGAAAACTCAGTTATATGTTCACAATAGACATAAAGGTGTAACTGTGTTACACAATATCTGTCTATTGTTTTTTCAAAGAAAACAAGCAGGTTCAGATGAGAAAGTGAGGTCAACCTAATATTCCATTAGAATAATGTTAGAAATTGATTTGGATCAATTCATAAGGCTCAGTAGGTTATAGATTCTGTGACTGGATGTTACGTTTGCTATTTCGTTGACAGCACAGAGAAGGAGAGAGGAGGACAGTGATGGAGACAAGGGCAGAGAGCAGGGTTTAGTCAGAGAGCATAAGGCCAAGTCTCTTCCACAGAGGTAAATTACATGCTGTTGACTGGGATGTGATTTGTTCCGCTATGTGGCTGATGGGAATGATTTTTATGATATAGAAGAAAATCACAAATATGAACAGATAGTCAATGTAAACAGTTTAACTTGAAAAGACTGTTTACTCTGAAGATTCAAAGTTTGCTTCTGTAAAATATGTGATATTTCTATTTTTAATGTATAATAAAGATTATTCAGCCTACATATGTGTAATGAATACAGTCATACTCACAGCTGACTCACTAAAGGGAAAACAATCAGCAGACTGGTTATGAATGTCTTGTAACATAATGTTTCCCAGATCAGAATTGTAGCGTAAAATCTGTCATAAATTCTATAGTAAACAGAAATATAATCACCTCATCTATTTGGGATTTACATGTTGAAAATGTAAGTTTAATTTTTCTTATCTTATTTCTCAAGTCTTGAAATTCTACACAAAAAAGAAACATCCATCCATCCATCCATCTTCTATACCCGCTTTTCCTGGCTCAGGGTCACGGGGATCTGCTGGAGCCTATCCCAGCTCTCTCTCGGGTGGAAGGCAGGGGTACACCCTGGACAGGTCACCAGTCCATCACAGGGCCACATATAGACACACAAAGACAGACAACCTCACACACTCACACTCACTCCTACGGGCAATTTTAGAGTCACCAATCAACCTGACATGCATGTTTTTGGACTGTGGGGGGAAACCAGAGTACCTGGAGTAAACCCACGCAAGCACAGGGAGAACATGCAAACTCCACACAGAAAGGCCGGGATGCGAACCCACGACCCACGACCTTCTTCTCCCTATACTAAGGAACTGTAACTCTCAGTCTAGTTTGCACTAACTTTAATCTTACTATGAACTGTGGAACTTCAATAACAGACAAAAGAAATGAAGTAGCTCACCAAACAAACCAGCACAAAGCAGCAGACAGATTAGCAGTTCTGACAACAAGGGGAATCAAGACTTTGCACAGTTCAGGTCCCAGTGACCCAGACCAAAACATTCAAAGCATGAGGTCTCCAGTGTATTCAGTACACACATACCCTTAGACTACACCACTACTACATATCTAAATGGCTTTGCTGTCATCAGCATTAATGCAGAACTCATTCAGAAGCTGTCATGCGATTGAATACCTGACAGTTTGGCAGCAAAAAGATGTAGATATATGTGTCTGTAAAACCTCTTGGAAGTGTGGATGATAAAACATAAGGACATTCAATGACATCTTGATTTTCATTATGTGTATGAATACATACTCCCCTCTCCTTTGCATACTGTTGAATATACATCTATCTATCTATCTATCTATCTATCTATCTATCTATCTATCTATCTAGTACACAGTAGTATACAGTACACAGTATTTTAGTTTAATTATTAATTCTGATGTAGTTCCTTGAAAAGTAATGCATTCATTTCAAAATGTATCAGTGCATCAGATGCAGCCTGCCCTGTGCTTGTTCCATTCAAAGCTGTGTTGGAGGCGTTTCAAAATTTACATGCAATGAAGCAACAAAAAGTTACGAGTTTTTTTGGCAGCATGGAATAGAACAAATTAAAAAACCCTAATGTGGGACATATTTTGCATTTCAGGCTTCTACAATATATTACAATACAAAGCCAAGGCACTGAACCCACAACAAGTACTGTTCCAAAATCCCCGAAGATGTGTCCTGGTCAGACTCAGGTTGGTTGACATATTAGTACTCTTAGTGCCAAGTTGTCTGAGGCAATTTGCATTTCTTAATGTGGGACAGGTCTGTTCCTAAAGTGGGATATGAAAAAATGTCTAACATAAAAACTCTCAATGCCAATAAATATACAAAATATGAAAGATAGAAACCTAAGTAAAAAACTGTTTGTCATAATTTTAAAATTAAAAATGCACAACCCTAATCAGATGTGCTTCAAAAAGCAAAATTCACAATAATTGATGGTATTGTTTTCCTTTGTTTCTCTTTCTGAACATGATTTGCATCTAAGGCCCGTCTAACAGAAACTTGTAACATGACAAACAATGTTTCGAATCAAGATGGACAATCCAGACAAGTGGTTTCATAGCCTGCCCCCCCAAAAACAACATATACTGTACTGTACCATTTCTCACATATTCACCTTTGTTTCTCTTTCTGATCATGATTTTCATCTGTGATGTGAAAACACTCAGTGAATAGTTACCTTTGTGGAACAAGTCAAGTCATCACAGCCTGACCTTTCATCTGATCTGTTAACTTGAATGTGGTAGACCCGGTTATGTTTAACATAATTGGAGCCGTGATTAAAATCTGAACTCCATTGTCTTTTCTTGCTGTCACCAAGTGAAACCACTGTGACTGAATCCAAGACTCTCTCTTTCCTCATCAATCCTGCTCATCACACAAGCAGCCTGTGTGCCCCCAATATTTACAGGACCCCCTGAGGCTATTTTTTTAAAACTGTGATTTATTACATGTACTACCACGGAGATTACTATCAAATCACGCAGTTTACATTTGCTTCAACTACAAGTTATACACAAACGCATATCTACTGCTGAATAACATACAGTACTAAGGTAGATACTTGTACTAACTTGGAACTCATCTCATTTATATGTTGAGGTTACACTGTATACAGGTTTAATGAATGCCCCACAAGCATCATCTTGTTTCACTACATCGACCAAATGGTGTGTGGGTAGATGCCAGCGGCCCATGACAGGAAAACATAACACTATATGCTCATCCTCTGTGAAAAGTGATGTAGAAATTCGCTTCGAAGCTATGAAATATAAAAGTCACCTTTACATGTATTACAAAGAAATCCCCCCCTCCCTGAACCGCCACCTTATCGTGGTGGAGGGGTTTGAGTGTCCGAATGATCTTAGGAGCTATGTTGTCAGGGGCTATATGCTCCTAGTAGGGTCTCCCAAGGCAAACAGGTCCTAGGTGACGGACCAGGCTAAGGGCGGTTCAATAGTACCTTATGAGGAAGAAGAAAACGAGAACTGTGACATTGCCTGATATGGTGAAGCTGGGGCCCGAAAAGGCAAGGTGGGGCCGCCCTTCTGTGGGCCCACCACTCGCAGCAGGATCCATGAGCGGCCGGTGCTTTGTGAATTGGGCAGTGTCAAGGGTGAGGACTTCGATGACCGGATCCCTGGAGGCTGAAACTGGCTCTAGGGACAAGGAAGCTGAGCTGAATGTCGAAGCTCTCTATTTACCGGTCAATCTACGTTCCTACTCTCATCTATGGTCATGAGCTTTAGGTCAATGGTACATGGTATTTTACCAGAGTCTCTCTTAGCAACTTTATTGATACCAGCGATTAAAGATAAAGCAGGTAAACTTAACAGTATGGACAACTATCAGCCCATAGCCCTGGCCAGCTCCTTATCTAAGGTGCTTAAAAGAAGTGCTCTTAATGACCCACATGAGATTAAATACCTTGGTCATTATGTTACCAGTGACCTCTCAGATGACAGGGACATGTACAGGCAACAGTGCAAATTATATGGACAAGCGAATATGCTGGCTCACAAGTTTAGCATGTGCTCATCTTATGTCAAAACTAGACTCTTTAAAGCTTGTTCTCCTCTGTACACTGCTCACCTGAAGACACTGTAGCGCCACAGCCAAATGATGATGTAACTCTCAGTCTAGTTTGCACTAACTTTAATCTTACTATGAACTGTGGAACTTCAATAACAGACAAAAGAAATGAAGTAGCTCACCAAACAAACCAGCACAAAGCAGCAGACAGATTAGCAGTTCTGACAACAAGGGGAATCAAGACTTTGCACAGTTCAGGTCCCAGTGACCCAGACCAAAACATTCAAAGCATGAGGTCTCCAGTGTATTCAGTACACACATACCCTTAGACTACACCACTACTACATATCTAAACGGCTTTGCTGTCATCAGCATTAATGCAGAACTCATTCAGAAGCTGTCATGCGATTGAATACCTGACAGTTTGGCAGCAAAAAGATGTAGATATACAGTGGGTACGGAAAGTATTCAGACCCCTTTAAATTTTTCACTCTTTGTGTCATTGCAGCCATTTGCCAAAATCAAAAAAGTTCATTTTATTTCTCATTAATGTACACTCAGCACCCCATCTTGACAGAAAAAAACAGAAATGTAGAAATTTTTGCAAATTTATTAAAAAAGAAAAACTGAAATATCACATGGTCATAAGTATTCAGACCCTTTGCAGTGACACTCATATTTAACTCACATGCTGTCCATTTCTTCTGATCCTCCTTGAGATGGTTCTGCTCCTTCATTGGAGTCCAGCTGTGTTTAATTAAACTGATTGGACTTGATTAGGAAAGGCACACACCTGTCTATATAAGATCTTACAGCTCACAGTGCATGTCAGAGCAAATGAGAATCATGAGGTCGAAGGAACTGCCCAAGGAGCTCAGAGACAGAATTGTGGCAAGGCACAGATCTGGCCAAGGTTACAAAAGAATTTCTGCATCACTCAAGGTTCCTAAGAGCACAGTGGCCTCCATAATCCTCAAATGGAAAAAGTTTGGGACAACCAGAACTCTTCCTAGACCTGGCCGTCCAGCCAAACTGAGCAATCGTGGGAGAAGAGCCTTGGTGAGAGAGGTAAAGAAGAACCCTAAGATCACTGTGGCTGAGCTCCAGAGATGCAGTAGGGAGATGGGAGAAAGTTCCACAAAGTCAACTATCACTGCAGCCCTCCACCAGTCGGGGCTTTATGGCAGAGTGGCCCGACGGAAGCCTCTCCTCAGTGCAAGATACATGAAAGCCTGCATAGAGTTTGCCAAAAAACACATGAAGGACTCCCAGACTATGAGAAATAAGATTCTCTGGTCTGATGAGACCAAGATTGAACTTTTTGGCGTTAATTCTAAGCGGTATGTGTGGAGAAAACCAGGCACTGCTCATCACCTGCCCAATACAATCCCTACAGTGAAACATGGTGGTGGGAGCATCATGTTGAGGGGGTGTTTTTCAGCTGCAGGGACAGGACAACTGGTTGCAATTGAAGGAAAGATGAATGCGGCCAAGTACAGAGATATCCTGGAAGAAAACGTCTTCCAGAGTGCTCAGGACCTCAGACTGGGCCGAAGGTTCACCTTTCAACAGGACAATGACCCTAAGCACACAGCTAAAATAACAAAGGAGTGGCTTCGGAACAACTCTGTGACCGTTCTTGACTGGCCCAGCCTGAGCCCTGACCTAAACCCAATTGAGCATCTCTGGAGAGACCTGAAAATGGCTGTCCACCAACGTTCACCATCCAACCTGACAGAACTGGAGAGGATCTGCAAGGAAGAACGGCAGAGGATCCCCAAATCCAGGTGTGAAACACTTGTTGCATCATTCCCAGGAAGTCTCATGGCTGTACTAGCTCAAAAGGGTGCTTCTACTCAATACTGAGCACAGGGTCTGAATACTTATGACCATGTGATATTTCAGTTTTTCTTTTTTAATAAATTTGCAAAAATTTCTACATTTCTGTTTTTTTCTGTCAAGATGGGGTGCTGAGTGTACATTAATGAGAAATAAAATGAACTTTTTTGATTTTGGCAAATGGCTGCAATGACACAAAGAGTGAAAAATTTAAAGGGGTCTGAATACTTTCCGTACCCACTGTATGTGTCTGTAAAACCTCTTGGAACTGCCAGAGCGTGGTGGTGGTGGTGGGGTGTTCCCCTACATCCCACTAACTGACCTTTTTCAAAGTCTAACATGATTAACATGGCTACAACACAAAGACTGGTTGAAGGAGTGTCAGAAACTTGGAATGAGACTTTAGTTGAAGATTAAAGTACCAACTTGGTGAGCTGTGCACATTTTTGTACTTGCCACAATTTTTTTTTTTTGCATTAGAACAAACAATGTATTAACATTTAAATAAAAGTTCACCTGGGGTTCACAAACTTTTGCATACAGGTGCATATACAAAGTATGTATTTTGCAGGTTTAATTTTAATAATTAATTATTAATTTTGATTAACTTTCTAGAAAAGTAATGATTTTTTGTAGCACTAATTTTATTTTTAATATGTTTTTAATTAGCAGAAAGAAAATACAGAAAGACTGTATTTCCAGGCAGTACATCAGATTTAGCATTTACAGTGACGCTAATTTGCTGCCCCCAGTCTAAGTTTGGTTTTTAAATGAGTCCTAAAACATCCAAACATAAATAAATCCAGGTGATATTATATTATTGTTGCAGACAAGGTATGAAAATATAACTGTGCAGCACATATTTACCTTTTGTTCACTAAGATCTTTGGTAAATGTTGGATTTGAGTATCTCAGATAATGAGCAAAAGGATTTAATTTGAATCAAATGTCAGTGTTTAATTTTGTGGGGAAATGTTTCATCAACAGTGTGTGATTCTCATGGCATCAGTGTTAAGATCACACTGTTTTAATTCTGCTGCACTGCAGAGAAACAACTTCTGGTGCTAAATAATCTGAGGTGGGTTTTTGGAAGCAGCACTTTACTGAGTAACACACCTTAACCTGGTAAACCTGACAGACCTGTTAAGGGTCTAGTGTGGGTTGTCTGTTTAGTCAACCCACACCTTTCAGCACCCTATGGCTTAAGAGGTTAAACCATAAGTGAAAGTATCATAACCCAGCAGAATAAAAGGGGCTGCACTGGGCTTCATCTGCAGCAGCACTTCACATCTGAGCAGAGCAGTAGTTCCATGGGCAAATCTCATCTACAGAGGTGAGTTATATACTGTTGTTTTGTCTGTCATTTGTTCTGTTATGTGACTTATACTGATGGGCATGTCCTGAAAAACTGGATGAACAACAGTATATGTATTTCTTTAATGCATTTTATTGACCAATCAACTTCATTCTTATGCAAATAATCAACAAAAATTATTTCACAAATGGTCAATTTTTCAGCTGTTTCGGCTGATTTGAAATTCTCTATAACATATCACCAGGTGCAAAGGATCATTTATGATGTATTCTTGAATTTAGTTGGAGACAGTAAAGAAAACAACAGACATTACTGTGGTGATTTTTACTTTTTCTGTAGTTAGCGTTCATTCAGCTTCTATAACCATAGTTTCATAATAAATAAATTCAATGAAAGCTTATTTTTGTGAAACCAGTATTTAAGTTTAACCATTTCATTTTCAACATCTTCTGTTAAATGTGTTAAATTATTTCCTGAACAAAAAAAAAGTTGTATCATCTGCAAATAAAACAAGTTTCAATAGATTTGAAACTTCACAGATATCATTTATATATAAGATGAAAAGAATCGGACCCAAGATTGATCCTTGTGGGACTCCACATTCAATACCCATGCATTTTGAGGTATGGCCCGCAAACTGTACATATTGTTGTCTTTTATGTAAGTAACTGGTCAACCAATTTAGGGCCACTCCTCTTATACCAAATGAATATAACTTTGAAATTAAAATAGAATGATCCACAGTATCAAATGCCTTCTTTAAATCAATAAAGACTCCTATTGCATATTTCTTTTCATCAATCGCCGTTGAAATATCTTCTATTATTTTCATTACTGGCAAGGCTGAAGATCAATTTGACTGAAAACCATATTGACTGTCATTTAATAATACATTTTTTTCAACAAAACAATTAAATTTTTTAACAAACAACTTTTCTAAGATTTTAGAGAATTGAGAAAGCAATGATACTGGCCTGTAGTTATTAAAACAATGTTTATCACCTGTTTTGAGAAATGGAATAACTTTAGCAGTTTTCATACCATCTAGGAAAGTACCTGTTTTAAATGAAAGATTGAAAACATAACATAGGGGTCTAATTATAAAATCTATAGTCATTTTTATAATTTTCATATCAATACATCACTATCAGTTGATGTCTTGCTTTTTAATTTTTGCACCACAGACAGTATCTCTTTTTCATCCACCTCCGATAGAAACATTGATTGCATTACCTTATTCTCCCCTTTCCAACCTTCATTCAAATATCCCTGTTTACTTGTAATTTTATTTGCTAAGTGAGGTCCTATATTTCTAAAAAAATGAATTAAATTCATTAACCACTATATCCAAATTTTTTATTACATTATTATCTGTTATAAAATAATTTGGTAGTTCTAGTGGTCCTGTCTTATTACCCATTACCTTGTTAAGAACCTTGTCTTTGTAAGAAAGTTTTACTGAATGATTAAGTAGATGATCTAACAAGTGTTATTGTTATGGTGTGAGAACATTGCAGCAGTTTCGGGGGTGGGAGGATGTAACTGCAGGTTTGTCATTTCAGCACATTGATTAGCAAAATATTAGGGCTGCACATATCGATCATTTTTGGAATCGAGTATTCTACCGAGTATTTCAGTGATTACTCGAGTAATCGGATAAAACTGACTTCTGCATTTTTAAACAATAATACTATTGTGGAAACAACATGTTACCTTAAAATGACGTTACCTTGTGTCGGCTCGACAGGACACCGGTCTGGTTCACAGCCGGATGCTTTCTGTTCAGATGCTGAAGCATTGATGAAGTGCTGTTGTAGTTTGCCAGTTCTACTGTACAATACACGCACTACACCGTGTTGTCATCTTTTTAAAGTTTGAAACGATCCCAAAAAATTGGGACATTTTCTGCCTTTTACGGACGGTTTCGCTCTCTGCCGTAAGTGCCAACATTTGATACGGAAATGCATTGTGCGACAGTGATTACGGTCCGTGTGGAACAATGATCCCTATGCGTAGCAGGTGCAATAACGCAACTGATAGTAATTAAACAAGTTTCGAGCATTTTTTTGTAATCGAATTCATCAATGATTCTTTGCAGCCCTACAGAACATTTCGTTCAGAACATGGCGTTGATTGGTAGGATATTTAAATAAGGAGTTGAATGAACCTTCAGTGAGAAGCTGTTTCAATAATCAGGAGAAGTGTGGGATGACTGACTAACCACAATGGAGGTAAATATTTTGTCCATCTGCTAAAAAGGCAGAAAAATAAAATGGAAACACTCTCCTATATAAGTTAATTCATTATATTGCATCATATTTTTTATCATTTATAAAGAAAATTGGTGATGAAGATATATGTATTGATCTTTACTGTGAGGAAACAACAGACCCTCCAACAGCAGTGATGGATGAACTTGACAGAGGTCAGCAGAAAGACACTAATTGATGTACAGTGTGTATGTAGGTAACTTTAATTAAAGCATTATGATCATCAGCATATTATTATTATTTCCACAGTTCCCTGCTGTCCTGGGAGGATCAAAGTCTCTAATGTCAGCAGTGAGTCAGTGTCTTTGCATTTGGACACTCCTGCTGGTGAAGTGGAGAACTACACTGTGACCATTTCCAGGGAGGGGGAGAAAGTTTCTGATGAACTGAAGAATCAAAGTATAGACACACCTGACATGGCAGCTACACATTTAAGTAAGTTATAGAAAATGAAGCAATAAATCACAGGGGTTTTCCACATTAATGGACTTTGCAAATGGGCATTAAAGGGCAGAGATAATAAATGTATTTAGGTAACCCGAATGAACATTTTAGCACGGCAGTCTCAGCTCAAAGTGATAACACATTTCTACATGCTGCTGTTTGCTGAAAATTATATTTGAACTTGAGTCTAATGCTGAACCTGCTGATGAAGGCCCCATCTGGCTTGAAAAGGACAAGATCATTTTGTTCATATTAGACTCAGGGATTTCCCTTAAAATTCAAAGTAGTTACATTGTAGTAGTAACATACATTTTGAAAATCAAAAGCAACTGGGGTTTGTTCAGTTGCATTACAAAATTGATAAAATAGTGATTAAAACAATTTGCAACCCAAAATTAATCTCAGTCTCAATCTGTCACCACACCCTTTTGTTTTAAATTGAAATGCAAACCTTCAGTCCTATCATCAAGGTGGGTCCCACACCTGCATCTACTATGACTCGCCCCTGACCCTGTGTCTGATTGGTTAACTCTAACTGTGAGCTTGACCAATCAAGGTAGCAAGTTTTTTTTTTCTATAAGTTATATTACTGTAAAAGATTTGTCTTCTTACCTTCTTTTTATTCTTTCTATTTTATTAAAATTTTATGCAATAGTATTTGAGTTATGTTAAAACTAAATTAACGTTGTTATTAAATGATAAGTATTAAATTATGCAGGATGTTTTTACATGCAGCCTACTGATTTGTGATTAGGTAGTTGCAATTTTAAACATTTAGGCCACCTGAAATCTACTGTTTGCTACAGGGTTTGTCTGAGAAATTAACCTGTCAAAGAAAACAAACAACAAAAGACAATTGAGGAAGTGTAATGCTAACTCCAACAGGAATATCAATTTATTTACACTGAAAAATGTCCTTAACATATGTTCTATCTCATTTATAAACACAGTAGTATGATATACAAAAGACACTTGATAAAGTCTGCTGGAGTGAACAAACATGGAGATAATGAAGATAAGAATTATTCTCTAACTTCTCTTTGACACATTGCTTCAGATATTTAAACATCTACCATCTTTTTAGGTTTTACTCTTGGGTCCCACAACACAGTGGCACCGTTTACAGTATGAACTAGTTTAGCTCTGTTTTATTGTTGTAATGTTGATAACTGACAAATCCAAAAACACCATGCAATACATACTGAGGCAAAATAACAATGAACATGCTCTAACCAATGAAAATGACTGTTATCAATCAATGTTTAACTAATGCAAACCTTTTGTTCCTTACTAAACTACATTTACACAATTTACATACATTACATAATTGACAAAAATGTTGATCATATATATTTTAAATTACAACACAACAGAACAGTAGAACTTTAGTAAGAATACTTGCCATCAATAACATCCATCCATCCATTATCTATACCCGCTTATAGGGTCATGTGGATCTACTGGATCTCTTTTGGTGAAAGGCAGGGGTACACCCTGGACAGGTCACCAGTCCATCACTGCTTTGTGCCACATTCTCAGACTTTTCAACATACAGTGGGTACGGAAAGTATTCAGACCCCTTTAAATTTTTCACTCTTTGTGTCATTGCAGCCATTTGCCAAAATCAAAAAAGTTCATTTTATTTCTCATTAATGTACACTCAGCACCCCATCTTGACAGAAAAAAACAGAAATGTAGAAATTTTTGCAAATTTATTACAAAAGAAAAACTGAAATATCACATGGTCATAAGTATTCAGACCCTTTGCAGTGACACTCATATTTAACTCACATGTTGTCCATTTCTTCTGATCCTTCTTGAGATGGTTCTGCTCCTTCATTGGAGTCCAGCTGTGTTTAATTAAACTGATTGGACTTGATTAGGAAAAGCACACACCTGTCTATATAAGACCTTACAGCTCACAGTGCATGTCAGAGCAAATGAGAATCATGAGGTCGAAGGAACTGCCCAAGGAGCTCAGAGACAGAACTGTGGCAAGGCACAGATCTGGCCAAGGTTACAAAAGAATTTCTGCAGCACTCAAGGTTCCTAAGAGCACAGTGGCCTCCATAATCCTCAAATGGAAAAAGTTTGGGACGACCAGAACTCTTCCTAGACCTGGCTGTCCAGCCAAACTGAGCAATCGTGGGAGAAGAGCCTTGGTGAGAGAGGTAAAGAAGAACCCAAAGATCACTGTGGCTGAGCTCCAGAGATGCAGTAGGGAGATGGGAGAAAGTTCCACAAAGTCAACTATCACTGCAGCCTCCACCCGTCGGGGCTTTATGGCAGAGTGGCCTGACGGAAGCCTTTCCTCAGTGCAAGACACATGAAAGCCCACATAGAGTTTGCCAAAAAACACATGAAGGACTCCCAGACTATGAGAAATAAGATTCTCTGGTCTGATGAGACCAAGATTGAACTTTTTGGCGTTAATTCTAAGCGGTATGTGTGGAGAAAACCAGGCACTGCTCATCACCTGCCCAATACAATCCCTACAGTGAAACATGGTGGTGGGAGCATCATGTTGTGGGGGTGTTTTTCAGCTGCAGGGACAGGACGACTGGTTGCAACTGAAGGAAAGATGAATGTGGCCAAGTACAGCGATATCCTGGAAGAAAACCTCTTCCAGAATGCTCAGGACCTCAGACTGGGCCGAAGGTTCACCTTTCAACAGGACAATGACCCTAAGCACACAGCTAAAATAACAAAGGAGTGGCTTCGGAACAACTCTGTGACCGTTCTTGACTGGCCCAGCCAGAGTCCTGACCTAACCCCAATTGAGCATCTCTGGAGAGACCTGAAAATGGCTGTCCACCAACGTTCACCATCCAACCTGACAGAACTGGAGAGGATCTGCAAGGAAGAATGGCAGAGGATCCCCAAATCCAGGTGTGAAAAACTTGTTGCATCATTCCCAAGAAGACTCATGGCTGTACTAGCTCAAAAGGGTGCTTCTACTCAATACTGAGCACAGGGTCTGAATACTTATGACCATGTGATATTTCAGTTTTTCTTTTGTAATAAATTTGCAAAAATTTCTACATTTCTGTTTTTTTCTGTCAAGATGGGGTGCTGAATGTACATTCATGAGAAATAAAATGAACTTTTTTGATTTTGGCAAATGGCTGCAATGACACAAAGAGTGAAAAATTTAAAGGGGTCTGAATACTTTCCGTACCCACTGTATATGCATAAATTTATGTTTGTCTATTTGAAGTAACAATCATCTTCATGCCCACAGAGACACAACTGCAGAGCCTGCTGGAGGATCTGGGGTTGGAGCAGCACTACAGAGAGAAGCTGTCACTGAGCAGAATACTTCAGATTGATGAGAAGACCATTACTGATGAACCTGCCAAGTCTAATTCAGATCTTCCATGGTATTTTCTGAAGAAACTGATGATGGTTAATGTGACAGCCAGGGATGTGAAATGTACATCACAAGGTGAATCAACCAGCGACTCTGCACATGGTGTTGACAAGTTAGATTTTGCAGACCTGTTTGACAGTCCAAACTCAGGTGATGTGCTGAACCCCCTCGACATAATCACTGCTCTGTTTCTGGTTTCTGATGGTTTTGTCCGACAGGAAATGGCACTCAAAATGTCTATGTGTCAGTTTTCTGTACCTCTGCTGCTTCCCAACTCTGACACACAACAGTCCACACTCATGCTGTGGGCCATGAGAGACATTGTTAAGAAGTACAGACCTCAGTCACTCTCAGAATCCAAAGGCTTCATTGAAGACAGAATTGTTCTCTCTGATCTTCCAATGATATCTTTTGTGAGACTGGGTGAGTGCTCCCTGTCCAAGTCAGAGATCCTCAATAAGCTTCTGAGCAGTTCTCAGCAGTACCATGACACCTTTGTTCACTGTAACATGCAGGGTGGTGACAGTCCAAGAAGAATTTCCAGTGGACTGGTTGAAATTACTTGGTATCCTCCTTGTGGAAACAAAAACATTGATATTTTCAGTGAGCCAGTAGCTGTAGCTAACCTTCGTGGGGATGTTGCTTCATTTGAAACACAATTTTCTTTTTTGTGTCTGACATCTGCAGCAGTTTTTGTGTTCTTTGACAATTTGGACTCTGAGAGTGAACTGCTTATCAACCAGCACCACAAGGCACAGATCTTCTTGGTGAGCAACCCTGAGAGTAAGAGCTTCAGACGAGATGCATTCAGAAATGTAGCAACCAAGTTGGGCTTGACTAAGAGCAACATTGTTTTGAAAAACAAGGGGATAAATGATGCAGAGTTTGTCAAAAAATTGAGGGAAACAGTCAGTAACATAGTTGAGAACTCAAAGATGAAGATGAAAATAGAGCAGATGGCTGAAATTGCCCATGAACTGGGAATCTCAGTTGATGAGGATTGTCCACAGTGCAAGGCTGCTAAGAAAAATGCAGATACCATCACTGCAGAAATTCAAGACATCCCAAATTACAAAGAAGCACAGCTTCCCCTGCAAGGCCAAATATGGAAGGAACTGACAAGTTTAGAGAAGGAGGAGTTTCGTCTTCGAAAAGTTGGGTCTCAAAACATAGAAATGTACAAAAGTGATCTTCAGGAAAAGAAAAAAGAACTTCGGAAACAACAGAACTCTTATGACATGTCAAAGGCAATGTCATGCTTCATCAGTGCTATATCAAGGCCAGGAACAGAGAGATGTTATTTCCTGAAATGGATGCGAATGAACCTTGATAACCTGTCTCGAGAAAAACTGTCTGACCTCAGAGAGCAGTACAAAAGGAAATGCAAGGACTCTGAGAAGAAAGAGGAGATTAAAGACATTGACAAACAACTTTCCAACAGCTCACTGGGGACTGAACACTTCTTCCGTGAAATGGGTCAAATCTATGAAGCTTCGCTTTCCCTTCCAGAAACATCCCAATCACGTCAACAACTGAAGCATCTGCCCAAACTGTGTGCAGAGTTACTGCGTGATGGATTTCCTCTTGAGCTGGTAGATGGAGATGCATCCAACATACCTCTCAGATGGGCCAGTGACGTCCTCGCTCAGCTCAGTGACTTGGTGTCTCCACAGAACAAGATCCTGGTAGTCACAGTTCTTGGAGTTCAGAGCACAGGAAAGTCCACTCTCCTTAACACCATGTTTGGAGTGCAGTTTGCAGTCAGCAGTGGTCGATGTACTCGAGGTGCTTTTATGTTGCTGCTCAGAATCAATGAAGATGTTAAAAAAGTTCTCAACTGTGACTTCATGGTGATCATTGACACTGAGGGCTTAAAGTCACCAGAACTGGCACAGCTGGATGACAGTCATGAGCACGACAATGAGCTAGCAACACTTGTTGTGGGGCTGAGTGATATCACCATTATCAACATTGCAATGGAGAACTCCACAGAAATGAAGGACATTCTCCAAATAGTTGTACATGCTTTTCTCAGGATGAAAGAGGTGGGCAAGAAGCCCAAATGTCAGTTTGTCCACCAGAATGTGTCTGATGTTTCAGCCCATGAGAAGAACTTAAGAGACAGGAAAATACTGTTTCAGCAGCTAAATGAGATGACCCAGGCTGCAGCCAAAATGGAAAAGAAAGACGAGTACAAGAGCTTCACTGATGTAATGGAGTATAGTCCAGACACAGGGAACTGGTACGTTCCTGGACTCTGGAATGGAAACCCACCAATGGCACCAGTGAATGCAGGTTACAGTGAGGCTGTATATGAGTTCAAGAAAAACATCATCCAACTACTGGGAAGCTGTGAATCATCTGCTAATAAAATCTTGGACTTTACAGAGTGGATGACCAGCCTGTGGAGGGCAGTAAAACATGAAAACTTCATCTTCAGCTTCAGAAACAGCCTAGTGGCTGATGCATACATGAGGCTGTGCACAGAGTTCAACAAATGGGAATGGGAATTCAAGAAAGACATGTACACATGGGTTACAAATGCTGAAACAAGGATTTCAAATTTCGGTACAGCTGCTGCAACATCTGAAACATCTGACATCAAAGAACTTCTCATGGATTTGAAAACTGAGGCCTGTTTAGTTCTGTCTAATGGGGAGACAAAGCTTCTTGATAATCTGACACAGTACTTCACACAAACAGAAGGTCATGTCTGTCTGGTAGAAAGATACAAAGCCGACTTTGAAAACAGTGCAAAAAGCCTTGGAAAAGAAATGAAGAGCTCAGTGTCTCATCAGCTGGAAGCAGCAGCTGACATCAGACGGGGACAGACAGAAGTTGATAGAATCAAGCAAGATCACACAAAAGAAATAGAGAAGGCAGTGTGTGCACTGATTGATGAATGTCGGAAGAGAAATGTCCAGATGACAGACGACGAACTGGACAAAGAATTTGAAAAGATGTGGAATGAAACACTGAAGAAACTTTCTTTTTCTGAACAGAAGGCAACAGATGTTTTCGCCAGTGTGTCCTATTACCTGAGAATTAACCTGTCACATAAGGGAAGTCATGCATCTGAATTGTTAAATGATAAAAACCTGCGTGATTGTGGTCTGGAGCCTTTTAAATTTACAGCTGAAAAAAAATTTAAAGCCAAAATAATTAAATGGCTTAACCGTCCAGATCACTTAAAGGCAGTAGAAAAACTGTCTGACAGCATCATAGATGCCTGCACACAGTTTGTGACTGAAAAACCTTTAAGAAAAACCAATTACCATGAAACCTACATCCAGGAGATCCTACACATGATTGATGAGAGGCTGCAAAACAACCGGGACCTTAAGACAGCCACAGAGTTTGAAGTTTCTCTAAAACAGCACATCTGTGGAGCTGCAGCCAGACACTTCCAGAAGATGCATGAAGATTTCCTCCAGGTGAATGATCCTTACAGATGTCTGATGAAAAACAAGGAGAAGTTTCGTGCTGATTTTAAAGATGTGTTCCATGAACGAGACCAGTGCCAAAAGAAGGCAGAAGAGTTCACCAACCAATGTCTGAAACCTGCAGTTGAAAACTTTGTCAATCGTTTCCTGGGTCATGACGTCATTGGTGAAATGCTGACAACACAGCAGTTCAGCACACGGATGGACTTAGAATATTCAATTTTACAGGATTTGCTTTCACAGGGTAAATTTGAAAAGTATGTGAGCTACATTTCCTCATATGAGGAATATGTGAAAAAGTGGATTCATCAGCAAATAGAGAAACACTTCTCAGATGGATCTAAAATGTCTGAATTTGAGGATCAACATCTTCAGTCAAGTATCAGCAGCATAAATGATGCCATCAAAAAGGCCAAAATGAAAAATAGCAGCAGTCTGAAGACATTTGTTGAAAATATCTGCAAGGAACTTGGTGATAAACTGGTCATTTCCCAGGATGCACTTGGTGCCTTCATGATCCTGAACACTGCTGACCCAGAACAGTTTGCTCACTGGCTCACAGTGTCTCTCAGTGAGATGGGACAAGCTCTGAAAGAGCAGTTTAAAAAATCAGGCATCTGGACAAAACTAAATAAACTTCACCTGAAGCCTCAGACTGAGCTGTTTAACAGACTGATTGGATGTGGTAAACAGTGTCCATTCTGCAAAGCACCTTGTGATGCAGGAGGAACAAACCATGAAGAACATCATGTTTCACTACACCGGCCAAATGGTTTGGGTGGATACCAATGGACCACAACAGGAAAACTTGCCACTGACATATGCTCATCCTCTGTAAACAGTGACGTAAATTTTAGCTGTGAAGCTACAGAATATAAAAGTTACCCTTACAAGCGTTACAGGGAAATTTTCCCAGACTGGAAAATTGTTTCAGATGTAAGTGTTCGGGCATCAAGCTACTGGAAATATGTGATGACAAAGTTCAACAATCGCTTTGCCAAAGAATACAATGCAAAACCTGCTGAGATTCCTAAAGAGTGGAAAAATATTCAATGCAAGCAGGCAGAAGAGAGTCTCAAAGTGTCATTTTCCATGAAGTGAAAATAACAATATTCATCTTTCGTTTCCAGTGTGGACATCCTCCTCCTTGATTTTATATTAATTTTTATGATATAGAGGAAAATCACAAATAGGAACAGATAGTCAGTAAAACATCTAAATCAACATGATTATTTACTCTTATGTTTGAATGTCTGTTTCTGTTAAATGAGAAAATATTTACATTTTTGATGTTTTAAAAGATTTTTCAGCATATATATCAATGTATAAGAAACATGACAGAAAGCTGTTTTTCATCTCATTTACTATAATATGTGATGTTCGGAGCTCAGCATTTTATTATATTTGTTTTTATTTCAATGAATTGTTCTGATGATTATCATTTTTACACATTCAAAGGAATTACAGTCTACTCCTTGCATATGTGGCGTCAGTATGTATACCCTTCTGATCTCTGTTTGAATAAAGAGAATTAAATCAAAAACAGAGCTGCAGCAGAATAAAATAACATTTAGCTCAAGTAAAAAAACAAAACAACAACAACAAAAAAAAAAAAAAACACGTAAAATAAAAAGAAGCCTATTAGGAAATTAAAAAAAAAAAAAAAGTTGACTTAAGTGTAAGACTGGAGATAACTCGATTGTCTAGAGGAATTTAGTTCCACAGTCTAGGAACAATAATGGTAAAGGCACAATAGCCCCAGCGCTTGCATCCAGATTGTGGAGCCTTGAACAGTGATTGGCCAGATGATCTGAGGTGTCTCTCATGGCTACAATAATGTAAAAGATCTCGGAGGTAGGAAGGAGCCAGGTCATTTTAAGAGTTAAAAAACTGTAAAATCTTAAAATGAATTTTAAAAGATAGGACACATTATGTCTGTGGCTTACAGTGTTGGGAGTAACGCATTACAAAAGTAATGCCATTACAGCGATACATTATTTTATTGCTGTAACATATCACATTACTGATACCATTTAGGCAATGTTATACCTGTTACAATCTCAGTAATGCAATCCTAACAAGAAGGAGTCACCAACATTGCAAGACACACAACATCAGAGAAAAAATTCTGCAGGTAAAATAGTCTATTTCACTTGGCAACACCAAGTGAACTCTACATGGAGAAATGGCACAACATCCACTGGATATATAATAGATGAATAAGCTACTGCCTAGTCATACTTCTGTAGGTATTTTAGTGAAAGTAACTCAAAACTAACACAAATTACAATTCAGAGACAATAATATTGTAATGTGACTACATTAGATACTTTCAAATCAAAGTAACTAATAATATAAAACATATTACATTTTGTTAATAACTTGCCCAACACTGGCGGCTTAAGAAAAAGTGGTCCGATCTAAATGTACACCAAATCTTTCTACTCCTTTATCAACAATTTGAAGACCAGTGTAACAGGAGAACACCATTCATGCTGCTGTGACTGTCAGAAAATGATTAGGATCCATGGGACTGCACACAGCCTGTTGAACATAACTGGCCCAATCTTTCTTATGCAGCTGATTTTGTTGGGATCCAGCAGTGATAAAACAGACCAAGTGAGTCTCTTTGGTAGTACGAAAGTATGTCTTTTTGTCTTTGACTAATTTGAGGATATTGTAATGGAATAATAATTGCAGCCATAGGAAAGTCTGGTTAGTGTGCATTCTTCAGTCATAGCTCCTGAAGGTAGATTACAAACAGGACAGTCTGTACTGGGGTGATTATATTCAATACTTGCCTGTGACAGATGTCTTAACTCTTTCTGATGTACTGTTTTACTCAGTTATGAATGAAACATTTGCAATGTAGGTAAGTATGTAAGCAAGCAGTCAATGTGCCATCACACAGCCAGTTTCAGAAGCCAAGCCTTTTTCAGAATCAGAATCAGAATGAGCTTTATTGCCAAGTGAGTGTGCACACTTTTTGTTTACTTTTCTACAAGCAGACTTACTGGGACTATCAAAGCTGGCAGTTCGTCTTCTAGCTGAAGAACTGGAGACATTTCTCACAGGTAACTGATGAGGAAACCAACGAGTCCTTAACACATGGATGGATAACGGAGTTAACAGTGTAAAGTGTTTTGGAACAATGAAAGTTAGAAATAGTTTGAGACAGATATTGCAATTTGCTGGTTTCACTGTTTTAATCTATAAGGAAACGCTTAAAAGTATCTAGAGACACTTTGTCTTTTTACAATATGCATACTACCTGTCTACAGCACCTTGTGATGTGCAAGTGGTATCATTTACCAAGGTGCAGTAGTCGAATCATCTGATTTTGTGCTTGGAATGAAAGCCACTGCATGTTGAAATAAAAGCAGGGAAAAATGTTTATTTCCTTAACATTTTAAATATGCTTAAAACAAATGAGGTTCAAATATTCAGCCTATACAGTAGGTCTTAACTGTTTGTATATTTCACTTTGAGCTGCTGCCAGATGCTTTTAGTCCATTGGACTGCACCTGAATGAATTTAACACTCATCACTTTCCATCTGTAGACTACTGTTAAAAGTGCGATAAGAGACTATGCACCATGTAACTAACTATATTCTGATGCATACTAAATGTATATAAACTTACACACTGACTGGAGCCATTTCCTTCTCCTTCGCTGCTTAGACTTACCCACACCTCCAACAAGGCTATTTGTCCTGGATTCACTGTAACACCTGCTTCTCAAGACAACTTGAATTCCTTACAGGCATTCCACAAAACGGTCTTATCACAAAGCAGGAGAAAGTTTTCAGTTTGAAGGTGACCTTAGTTTGGCTTGAGCTATGTGGCTCATCACCAACACTGCAGAAGAACATACTGTACAAGTCTTCTCCTTTGGCCTAATAGCTGGAGGCTCGTTTTTCTTACTGGTTACTGCACTTCACGCTAAAATATGTGTTTAGCCTGTGACTTCAGTTGCAACCAGGAGTCCAAGTGAGGTAAGCAGTTGATCCACAGAAAGGCACACTTCAGCTCGTAACCAGTTTGTTCTTTCAGGGTCGTCAACGTTCCACCGAGTTGGTGCACTCTTTACCCAGGAAACAAAGGTTTCATCTGCTTTAGGCTTTGCGCCTCAATACAGCCGAACTTTCTTTGTGCGCCGGTGACAAAAAGCGAATATGCCGAACACAAGTGCTGAATCTGGTGGGTACTAGCGGTGAGTCGGTCAACGTGAAAATACAATTAGCTTACGTAACTTAACACTATTAATTTACTAAACTAATGCCCACACATTTCCCGCCCGCTCCTGCACCAGCCAATCAGAGGAAGAGTAGGTCGGTCTGTTGTCTTCTGGTTACTTGGCTAAAGTGAGGCAGACAAATACTGAAATGAAGATATGCGGGGAAATGCAGAGAAAAAAGAAGGATTTGTTCAAAGATCACTTGGGGGCAGTCGTGGCCTAATGGCTAGGGAGTCGGACTTGTAAACTGAAAATTGCAAGTCTCAGGTCTGGTAGGAATTGTTGGTGGCAGAGTGAATAGCCATTACCCTGTCCACCCTCAATACCACGACTGAGGTGAGACCCTTGAGCAAGGCACCACACCCCCAACCGCTTCCCGGGCGCCGCAGCATTGGCTGCCCACTGCTCCGAGTGTGTGTGCCCGACGTGAGTGTATGTTCACTGCTGTGTGTGTGTGCACTTGGGTGGGTTAAATGCAGAGCACAAATTCCGAGTATGGGTCACCATACTTGGCCATATAAGTCACTTTCACTAAAAAGCAGTAATAAATATGTGGATTCAGTATATTTTTGTTTCAGAGGTTTGTACTTGTACTTTGAACAACAGTCTGTAATTTGATTTGAGTTAAGTCTAGCACTTCCTCTTCTAGTAATTTGTACTGAAGCTTGTTTGTGATGAATGACGCTTGTTTTGGGCTTAGGCTCGTGTGAGGCTGCAGTCACTTATTTTGGGCTTGTTTTCATAGGCCTGGTTGTTTCTCTCATGAGATCTGGCAACGCCGACTAGACTGTCTCATTTCGGCTCAGCCCAACCATCGGCCTATGTAGACTATGAAGGCTGCATCTTTGTAGATCTTTGTGGGATGCAGGCCCTTAATTGGGACATAGCTGTTGGCGCTGTCAGAATCACTGTTCAGTATTTACTCTCTCTGATTTACTCTCATGCACAGTGAAGACATTAATAGCACATGTCCACATCGAGTGCTGCTCCATCGTTCATAGCACTGAGTGGAGAATATGTTTCTGCCTGACTACACTGTGTGACCAGCAGAGGGCAATGTATTTCAGCAGATATCTATGGCTATGATATCAAACCACTGCAGCTGTGTTGCTTTTTTTTTGGAAAATGCAGTTGTGCATAGAAATGCCAAAGAATTTCGAATTCCACTTGTGTGAAGAGTGTTATTCTCCGCCATGATGAATTGTATCTGTCATTGTTTGATTTTTTTATAGCACCCATGCACACGGTTAATCATCTGAATTAATCATCAGTTGAATTAAGTGATCGCCTGTTCTGCAACCGAAAACTCATCTCAGGATTAATCAACTCAGAGTTCAGGGTTGACTTCAGAGCCCCTCACAGTCTGACTTGAACTGGAACATGGAACTGAAAGTGTGGGTAGATCTTAAAGGAGGCAATCTAAAAAAATCCCAGATGATCTGGAAGTAAGGGTGGGTGAAAAAAAAAAATCCATATTTAGATGGCTACAAAAATGTTTGCAAACTGCTGACAAAACTCAAAAGATTACACTGAAGTGTTTCATTATGTGAATGAATGCCTGTTGGTTACTCCTCCACTTTCAGGGACTTTGATAGTGGGATGTGGGAGGCTACAACATACCCATATACAGTGGGTACCTGTTCATTGATTTATTCTTTAAAGGTTGTACTCATGTACAGCTTCCCATGTGCATGTAATAAAGGAGTCTCAGAAACTTGGAATGAGAATTTAGTTGAAGTTTAACCCTTGTGCACTGTTCAATTCACTAGCCTGTCGTTATGCTTATGTGGATGAAAACATCCACTAAAATAAACTGCTGGAAAAATATATCAGATAAATATTTTTGTTCAACTTTTTTTTGCATAAATCTGTTGCCTGACAGCAATGGATGTTAATCAACTTCAGTTCTGATTAAAACTACTAAATGTTAAAAAAAATTATTCCATGATTTTAAAATCCTGGGATTTTTTAAAATTCATCCTGAACATAACGAAAGGGTAGTGAATTTGCCCACGGTGTGTTATTGAAAATTTCTAAATCATATTTCCAAAATTTATGTCAAATTAAGGTTTGTCACCAAAACTTATTTCATTTTGTGAAATACAGTGAAAGTTTTGGTCAAATTACAAGTGAAAAATGAGCCTTGTTGGATGAAAACATCCTGATCAGTACATAATGGTTAAAGTACTGACTTGGTCAGCTGTGCACATTTTTTGTACAGGCCACAATTACTGAATATCTATATTTAATAATATATATAATTTTTCCATTAGAACAAATATTACAAGAAAAGTTCACCTGGGGTCCCCAAACTTTTACATACAACTTTATATACATAAATAGAGTGCACATTACCTGCAAAGGTTTGTGTCACTGATCATTAAGCATCAATTATGATGCAGTTACTTCAAAAGTAATACAATCTTTCACAACTAATTGGAGAATTTTATTTTTATCTTTGTTTTGGTTTTTAAATGAGTCCTAAAACATCCAATCATAAATAAATCCAGGTGATATTTCCTGTCAATTTATTGTTGCAGACAAGGTATGAAAATATAACTGTGCAGCACATATTTACCTTTTGTTCACTAAGACCTTTGGTAAATGTTGGATTTGAGTATCTCAGATAATGAGCAAATGGATTTAATTTGAATCAAATGTCAGTGTTTAATTTTGTGGGGAAATGTTTCATCAACAGTGTGTGATTCTCATGGCATCAGTGTTAAGATCACACTGTTTTAATTCTGCTGCACTGCAGAGAAACAGCTTCTGGTGCTGAATAATCTGAGGTGGGTTTTATTATGTCTGTACTGGAAGCAGCAGGTTTCTGAGAAATCACATGATCCTTAAAAAAAAAGAAAGCATCATCCAGCAGAATAAAAGGGGCTGCACTGGGCTTCATCTGCAGCAGCACTTCACATCTGAGCAGAGCAAATCTCATCTACAGAGGTGAGTTATATATACCGTTGTTTTGTCTGTCATTTCATCTAGTATGTGATTGATTGACTGTTATGTGAAGATTAATGTGATGCTGCAGAGCTTTTAGAAATCCGACTGTAAACTCTTATTTAAACCTAATACAGTGTCTGGACCAGGCCCAGGAATTGTTTTAGTCTTTCCACTGTTTTTGTCTTTTTTCCTTTAATGTATTTTTTATATTGCAACAGATCATTTATGATATATTCTTGAATTTAGTTGGGGACACTAATATATTCACTCACTATTGTGGTGAATATCACTTCAGTAAGCTACATTCATTCAGCTGTTTAGGAAATAATACAATAAGATCAGTACTGCATATTATGTGTTATAGTGAAATAGCAGACATGTTTTTTACAAAATGTGCTTTGGCTCTCTAAGTTAGAAATATAGCTATAATAATAACAATAATAATAATATAATACAGGATATTTAATTATTTGGTGGAATGAAGAGTCGTGTCTCTTTACCTTCAGTGAGAAGCTGTTTCAATAATCAGGAGAAGTGTGGGATGACTGACTAACCACAGTGGAGGTAAATATTTTGTCCATCTGCTAAAGAGGCAGAAAAATAAAATGGAAACACTCTCCTATATAAGTTAATTCATTACATTGCATCATATGTTTATCATTTATCAAGGAAATTGGTGATGAAGATATATGCATTGATCTTTACTGTGAGGAAACAACAGACCCTCCAACAGCAGTGATGGATGAACTTGACAGAGGTCAGCAGAAAGACACTAATTGATGTACAGTGTGTATGTAGGTAACTTTAATTAAAGCACTATGATCATCAGCATATTATTATTATTTCCACAGTTCCCTGCTGTCCTGGGAGGATCAAAGTCTCTAATGTCAGCAGTGAGTCAGTGTCTCTGCATTTGGACACTCCTGCTGGTGAAGTGGAGAACTACACTGTGACCATTTCCAGGGAGGGGCAGAAAGTTTCTGATGAACTGAAGAATCAAAGTACAAACACACCTGACATGGCAGCTACACATTCAAGTAAGTTATAGAAAATGAAGCAATAAATCACAACAGTCAGCTGAACTAAGTCTGTAAAGTGGTAGGGAAGAATAAGAATACATAATCGAAATACAATGTACTAATGCAAACACAAACTTCAATTTAAAATACAAAAAACTTGATTAAGAGGATGTTTAGACCCCTGAATCTGCAGACAGAGGTGAATAGAGATATTTTTCTTGATAAAGTCTTTTCAGTACTATAGAGTTAGCACTGATGTACATTTTAAAGTGATACCACTGCAAAAATAAAAACTATAAAAAATTATCAATGAAAATATATCATATCATCAAATGTACCCTTGTCAACCGTCCTGACTGTACTATAATGTTATGTTAGCCAATTCAATTAATTCATTAATGTTAATGACAATTCAAAATAGGCATTAAAGGGGCAGATATAATTAATGTATTTAGGTAAGGTGAATAAACATTTTAGCGCAGCAGTCTCCACTCAAAGTGCTGACACATTTCTACATGCTGTTTGCTGAAAACTGTATTTGAGTCCAATGCTGAACCTGCTGGTGAAGCCCCCAACTATTTGCTTTTGAATTTGATAAGGACAAGATCATTTTATTCACATTAGACATATAAATAAAAAAAAATTTCCTGTCTCACCCCTATGGGTGGTGTGTGTCTTCCTCAATCTCGGGTCCTCTACCAGAGGCCTGGGAGTTTGAGGGTTCTTCGCAGTATCTTAGCTGTTCCTAGCACTTGCGCTCTTCTGGACTGAGATCTCTGATGTTGTTCCTGGGATCTGTTGGAGCCACTCTCCCAGTTTGGGGGTCACGGCCCCGAGGGTGCCGATTACCACGGGGACCACTGTTGCCTTCACCTTCCACATCTTTTCTAGCTCTTCTTTAAGCCCTTGGTATTTCTCCAGCTTCTCGTGTTCCTTCTTTCTGATGTTGCTGTCACTTGGGATTGCTACATCTACCACTACGGCTTTCTTCTGTTGTTTGTCCACCACTACTATGTCCGGTTGGTTAGCCATCACCTGTTTGTCGGTCTGTATCTGGAAGTCCCACAGGATCTTAGCTCGGTCATTCTCCCTCACCTTTGGAGGTGTGTCCCATTTTGACCTTGGGACCTCCAGCCCATACTCGGCACAGATGTTCCTGTACACTATGCCGGCCACTTGCTTATGGCGTTCCATGTATGCTCTGCCTGCTAGCATCTTACAACCTGCTGTTATGTGCTGGATTGTCTCAGGGCATCTTTGCACAGCCTGCACCTGGGGTCCTGCCTGGTGTGGTAGATCCCGGCCTCTATCGATCTTGTGCTCAGGGCCTGTTCTTGTGCTGCTACGATCAGTGCCTCTGTGCTGTCTTTCAGTCCAGCTTTTTCCAGCCACCAGTAGGACTTTTCGATATCAGCCACTTCTTGTATCTGTCGGTGGTACATGCCGTGCAGGGGTTTGTCCTGCCATGATGGTTCTTGCTCTTCTTCCTCTGCATCGGGCTTCTGTTGCCTGAGGTATTCACTAAGTATTCCATCGCTTGGGGCCATCTTCCTGATGTACTCATGGATCTTGGTTGTTTCATCTTGGATGGTGGCTCTGACGCTCACCAGTCCCCGGCCTCCTTCCTTCCTCTTAGCGTACAGTCTCAGGATGCTGGATATGGGGTGAAGTCCTCCATGCATTGTGAAGAGCTTCCTTGTCTTGACATCAGTGGCTTCTATGTCCTCTTTTGGCCAGCTTATTATGCCAGCGTGGTATCTGATGACCGGCAGGGCGTAGGTGTTGATGGCTTGGACCTTGTTCTTCCCATTTAGCTGACTTCTTAGGACTTGCCTTACTCTCTGTAGGTATTTGGCTGTGGCTGCTTTCCTTGCGGCTTCTTCCTGGTTCCCATTTGCCTGTGGGATTCCAAGGTACTTGTAGTTGCCCTCAACATCCGTTATGCTGCCTTCTGGGAGTTCAACTCCTTCGGTCCTGACAACCTTCCCTCTCTTTGTTATCATTCGACCACACTTGTCCAGTCCGAATGACATTCCAATGTCGTTGCTGTATATCCCGGTGGTGTGAATCAGTGAGTCGATGTCTCGCTCAGTCCTGGCATACAGCTTGATGTCATCCATGTACAGGAGGTGGCTGATGGTTGCCCCATTTCGCAGTCGGTATCCGAAGCCAGTCTTAGTGATGATCCGGCTGAGGGGGTTCAGGCCTATGCAGAACAGCAGCGGGGACAGAGCATCTCCTTGGTAGATGCCGCACTTGATGGAGACTTGTGCTATCGGCTTGAGGTTGGCTACTAGGGTTGTTTTCCACAGTCCCATCGAGTTCCTTATGAAGGTTCTTAGGGTCCTATTCATGTTGTACAGTTCCAGGAATTCCAGGATCCATGTGTGAGGCATTGAGTCGTAGGCTTTCTTGTAGTCAATCCAGGCGGTGCACAGGTTGGTCTGCCTGGTCTTACAGTCTCGAGCGACTGCTTTATCCACCAGTAGTTGGTGTTTTGCTCCCCTGGTGTCCTTACCCATTCCTTTCTGGGCCCCGCTCATGTATTGAGCCATGTGCCTACTCATCTTAGCCGCTATGATGCCCGACAGGAGCTTCCATGTTGTGCAGAGGCAGGTTATCGGACGGTAGTTGGATGGGACTGCTCCCTTTTGGGGGTCCTTCAGGATCAGGACTGCCTGCCTTCAGTTAGCCACTCTGGGTGGGTCCCATCCATTAGCAGCTGGTTCATTTGAGCTGCCAGGCGCTCATGGAGGGCAGTTAGCTTCTTTAGCCAGTAGGTGTGGATCATGTCAGGCCCCGATGCTGTCCAGCTCTTCATGTTTGAGACCCTTTCTCGGATATCTGCCGTTGCGATGGTTACTGGTTCCTGTTCAGGGAGGTTGCTGTGGTCTGCTCTCAGGTCTGCCAACCACTGGGCATTGGTGTTATGCGATGCCTCCCTCTCCCATATGTTTTTCCAGTATCGTTCAGTCTCCAGCCTTGGTGGGTCGGCCCTCGTGTTACTGCCCTCCCACTGAGAGTACACCTTGGATGGTTCGGTGGAGAACATCCTGTTTATTCTCCGCGCTTCTATTTCTCTGGTGTACCTCTTCAGGTGTGTGGCCAGGGCTGTGAGTCATTGTTTGGCAGTCTCCAGGGCCTCAGGTATGGACAGCCTGCTGTATTTCTTACCCAACTTCATCCCCCTTCTCTGCAGTTCTGACAGTTGGCTAACTTCTCTTCGTGTTGCCCTTATTTTTGCCTCTAACCTCCTTCTCCATGCAGGGTACTGCTCCTTGGTGGTGGAATGTATTTTGTGGCCAAGCATCTCAAGGATCACTGTTGCCGTGGTGTATATCAGCTTGTTGGTCTCGGTGAGGGTCACAGTGGGGATAATATATATATATATATATATATACAGTGGGTACGGAAAGTATTCAGACCCCCTTTAAATTTTTCACTCTTTGTGTCATTGCAGCCATTTGCCAAAATCAAAAAAGTTCATTTTATTTCTCATTAATGTACACTCAGCACCCCATCTTGACAGAAAAAAACAGAAATGTAGAAATTTTTGCAAATTTATTAAAAAAGAAAAACTGAAATATCACATGGTCATAAGTATTCAGACCCTGTGCTCAGTATTGAGTAGAAGCACCCTTTTGAGCTAGTACAACCATGAGTCTTCTTGGGAATGATGCAACAAGTTTTTCACACCTGGATTTGGGGATCCTCTGCCATTCTTCCTTGCAGATCCTCTCCAGTTCTGTCAGGTTGGATGGTGAACGTTGGTGGACAGCCATTTTCAGGTCTCTCCAGAGATGCTCAATTGGGTTTAGGTCAGGACTCTGGCTGGGCCAGTCAAGAACGGTCACAGAGTTGTTCCGAAGCCACTCCTTTGTTATTTTAGCTGTGTGCTTAGGTTCACTGTCCTGTTGAAAGGTGAACCTTCGGCCCAGTCTGAGGTCCTGAGCACTCTGGAAGAGGTTTTCTTCCAGGATATCTCTGGAAGAGCCCCGACTGGTGGAGGGCTGCAGTGATAGTTGACTTTGTGGAACTTTCTCCCATCTCCCTACTGCATCTCTGGAGTTCAGCCACAGTGATCTTTGGGTTCTTCTTTACCTCTCTCACCAAGACTCTTCTCCCACCATTGCTCAGGTTGGCTGGACGGCCAGGTCTAGGAAGAGTTCTGGTCGTCCCAAACTTTTTCCATTTGAGGATTATGGAGGCCACTGTGCTCTTAGGAACCTTGAGTGCTGCAGAAATTCTTTTGTAACCTTGGCCAGATCTGTGCCTTGCCACAATTCTGTCTCTGAGCTCCTTGGGCAGTTCCTTCGACCTCATGATTCTCATTTGCTCTGACATGCACTGTGAGCTGTAAGGTCTTATATAGACAGGTGTGTGCCTTTCCTAATCAAGTCCAATCAGTTTAATTAAACACAGCTGGACTCCAATGAAGGAGCAGAACCATCTCAAGGAGGATCAGAAGAAATGGACAGCATGTGAGTTAAATATGAGTGTCACTGCAAAGGGTCTGAATACTTATGACCATGTGATATTTCAGTTTTTCTTTTTAATAAATTTGCAAAAATTTTTTCTTCTGTCAAGATGGGGTGCTGAGTGTACATTAATGAGAAATAAAATGAACTTTTTTGATTTGGGCAAATGGCTGCAATGACACAAAGAGTGAAAAATTTAAAGGGGTCTGAATACTTTCCGTACCCACTGTATGTATATATGTGTGTGAATTTATGTTGTCCATTTGAAGTAACAATCATCTTCATGCCCACAGAGACACAACTGCAGAGCCTGTTGGAGGATCTGGGGTTGGAGCAGCACTACAGAGAGAAGCTGTCACTGAGCAGAATACTTCAGATTGATGAGAAGACCATTACTGATGAACCTGCCAAGTCTAATTCAGATCTTCCATGGTATTTTCTGAAGAAACTGATGATGGTTAATGTGACAACCAGGGATGTGAAATGTACATCACAAGGTGAATCAACCAGCGACTCTGCACATGGTGTTGACAAGTTAGATTTTGATAACCTGTTTGACAGTCCAAACTCAGGTGATGTGCTGAACCCCCTCGACATAATCACTGCTCTGTTTCTGGTTTCTGATGGTTTTGTCCGACAGGAAATGGCGCTCAAAATGTCTATGTGTCAGTTTTCTGTACCTCTGCTGCTTCCCAACTCTGACACACAACAGTCCACACTCATGCTGTGGGCCATGAGAGACATTGTTAAGAAGTACAGACCTCAGTCACTCTCAGAATCCAAAGGCTTCATTGAAGACAGAATTGTTCTCTCTGATCTTCCAATGATATCTTTTGTGAGACTGGGTGAGTGCACCCTGTCCAAGTCAGAGATCCTCAATAAGCTTCTGAGCAGTTCTCAGCAGTACCATGACACCTTTGTTCACTGTAACATGCAGGGTGGTGACAGTCCAAGAAGAATTTCCAGTGGACTGGTTGAAATTACTTGGTATCTTCCTTGTGGAAACAAAAACATTGATATTTTTAGTGAGCCAGTAGCTGTAGCTAACCTTCGTGGGGATGTTGCTTCATTCGAAACACAATTTTCTTTTTTGTGTCTGACATCTGCAGCAGTTTTTGTGTTCTCTGACAATTTGGACTCTGACAGTGAACTGCTTATTAACCAGCAGCACAAGGCACAGATCTTCTTGGTGAGCAACCCTGAGAGTAAGAGCTTCAGACGAGATGCATTCAGAAAAGTAGCAACCAAGTTGGGCTTGACTAACAGCAACATTATTTTGAAAAACAAGGGGATAAATGATGCAGAGTTTGTCAAAAAATTGAGGGAAACAGTCAGTAACGTAGTCAAGAACTCAAAGATGAAGATGAAAATAGAGCAGATGGCTGACATTGCTCATGAACTGGGAATCTCGGTTGATGAGGATTGTCCACAGTGCCAGGATGCCAAGAAAAATGCAGATGCCATCACTGCAGAAATTCAAGACATCCCAAATTACAAAGAAGCACAGCTTCCCCTGCAAGGCCAAATATGGAAGGAACTGACAAGTTTAGAGAAGGAGGAGTTTCGTCTTCGAAAAGTTGGGTCTCAAAACATAGAAATGTACAAAAGTGATCTTCAGGAAAAGAAAAAAGAACTTCGGAAACAACAGAACTCTTATGACATTTCAACAGCAATGTCATGTTTCATCAGTGCTATATCAAGGCCAGGAACAGAGAGATGTTATTTCCTGAAATGGATGCGAATGAACCTTGATAACCTGTCTCGAGAAAAACTGTCTGACCTCAGAGAGCAGTACAAAAAGAAATGCAAGGACTCTGAGAAGAAAGAGGAGATTAAAGACATTGACAAACAACTTTCCAACAGCTCACTGGGGACTGAACACTTCTTCCGTGAAATGGGTCAAATCTATGAAGCTTCGCTTTCCCTTCCAGAAAAATCCCAATCACGTCAACAACTGAAGCATCTGCCCAAACTGTGTGCAGAGTTACTGCGTGATGGATTTCCTCTTGAGCTGGTAGATGGAGATGCATCCAACATACCTCTCAGATGGGCCAGTGACGTCCTCGCTCAGCTCAGTGACTTGGTGTCTCCACAGAACAAGATCCTGGTAGTCACAGTTCTTGGAGTTCAGAGCACAGGAAAGTCCACACTCCTTAACACCATGTTTGGAGTGCAGTTTGCAGTCAGCAGTGGTCGATGTACTCGAGGTGCTTTTATGTTGCTGCTCAGAATCAATGAAGATGTTAAAAAAGTTCTCAACTGTGACTTCATGGTGATCATTGACACTGAGGGCTTAAAGTCACCAGAACTGGCACAGCTGGATGACAGTTATGAGCACGACAATGAGCTAGCAACACTTGTTGTGGGGCTGAGTGATATCACCATTATCAACATTGCAATGGAGAACTCAACAGAAATGAAGGACATTCTCCAAATAGTTGTGCATGCTTTTCTCAGGATGAAAGAGGTGGGCAAGAAACCCAAATGTCAGTTTGTCCACCAGAATGTGTCTGATGTTTCAGCCCATGAGAAGAACTCAAGAGACAGGAAAATACTGTTTCAGCATCTAAATGAGATGACCCAGGCTGCAGCCAAAATGGAAAAGAAAGACGAGTACAAGAGCTTCACTGATGTAATGGAGTATGGTCCAGACACCGGCAACTGGTACGTTCCTGGACTCTGGAATGGAAACCCACCAATGGCACCAGTCAATGCAGGTTACAGTGAGGCTGTATATGAGTTCAAGAAAAACATCATCCAACTACTGGGAAGCTGTAAATCATCTGCTAATAAAATCTTGGACTTTACAGAGTGGATGACCAGCCTGTGGAGGGCAGTAAAACATGAAAACTTCATCTTCAGCTTCAGAAACAGCCTAGTGGCTGATGCATACATGAGGCTGTGCACAGAGTTCAACAAATGGGAATGGGAATTCAAGAAAAACATGTACACATGGGTTACAAATGCTGAAACAAGGATTTCAAATTTCGGTACAGCTGCTGCAACATCTCAAACATCTGACATCAGAAAACTTCTCATGGATTTGAAAACTGAGGCCTGTAAAGTCCTGTCTAATGGGGAGACAAAGCTTCTTGATAATCTGACACAGTACTTCACACAAACAGAAGGTCATGTCTGTCTGGTAGAAAGATACAAAGCCGACTTTGAAAACAGTGCAAAAAGCCTTGGAAAAGAAATGAAGAGCTCAGTGTTTCAGCAGCTGGAAGCAGCAGCTGACATCAGACGGGGACAGACAGAAGTTGATAGAATCAAGCAGAATCACACAAAAGAAATTGAGAAGGCAGTGTGTGCACTGATTGATGAATGTCGGAAGAGAAATGTCCAGATGACAGACGACGAACTGGACAAAGAATTTGAAAAGATGTGGAATGAAACACTGAAGAAACTTTCTTTTTCTGCACAGAAGGCAACAGACGTTTTCGCCAGTGTGTCCTATTACCTGAGAATGAACCTGTCACATAAGGGAAGTCATGCATCTGAATTGTTAAATGATAAAAACCTGCGTGATTGTGGACTGGAGCCTTTCAGATATACAGCTGAAGGAAACTTTAAACGTACGATAAGGAAGTTCTTTAACCTTCAAGATTACACAATGGCTGTGCAAAATTTGGCTGACAGCATCATAGATGCTTGCACACAGTCTGTGACTGAAAAACAGGAAAGAAAAACCAATTACCATGAAACCTACATCCAGGAGATCCTACACATGATTGATGAGAGGCTGCAAAACAACCAGGATCTTAACACAGGCACACAGTTTGAAGTTTCTCTAAAACAGCACATCTGTGGAGCGGCAGCCAGACACTTCCAGAAGATGCATGAAGATTTCCTCCAGGTGAATGATCCTTACAGATGTCTGATGAAAAACAAGGAGAAGTTTCGTGCTGATTTTAAAGATGTGTTCCATGAACGAGACCAGTGCCAAAAGAAGGCAGAAGAGTTCACCAACCAATGTCTGAAACCTGCAGTTGAAGACTTTGTCAACCATCTCCTGGGTCCTAGTGTCACTGATGAAATGTTGACCAAACAAGAACAGTTCAGCACACGAATGTCCTTGCAGTTTTCAATTTTACAGGATTTGCTTTTACAGGAAGACTTTGGAAAGTATGTGAGCTATATTTCCTCATATGAGGAGTATGTGAAAAAGTGGATTCTTGACCAAATAGTGAATCACTTCTCAGATGGATCTAAAATGTCTGAATTTGAGGATCAACATCTTCAGTCAAGTATCAGCAGCATAAATGATGCCATCAAAAAGGCCAAAATGAAAAATAGCAGCAGTCTGAAGACATTTGTTGAAAATATCTGCAAGGAACTTGGTGATAAACTGGTCATTTCCCAGGATGCTCTTGGTGCCTTCATGATCCTGAACACTGCTGACCCAGAACAGTTTGCTCACTGGCTCACAGTGTCTCTCAGTGAGATGGGACAAGCTCTGAAAGAGCAGTTTAAAGAATCAGGCATCTGGACAAAACTAAATAAACTTCACCTGAAGCCTCAGACTGAGCTGTTTAACAGACTGATTGGATGTGGTAAACAGTGTCCATTCTGCAAAGCACCTTGTGATGCAGGAGGAACAAACCATGAAGAACATCAGGCTTCGCTACACCGACCTGAGGGTCTGGGTAGATACCGATGGGACAAGACAGAAAAACTTGTCACTGACATATGCTCATCCTCTGTGAACAGTGATGCACGTTTTCGTTGCGAAGCAACAAATGATAAATGGCATCCTTACAAGCGTTACAGAGAAATTTTCCCAGACTGGAAAATTGTTTCAGATGTAAGTCTAGAAGCATCAGACTACTGGAAATATGTGATGACAAAGTTCAATGATCAATTTGCCAAAGAATACACTGCAAAGCCTGCTGAGATTCCTCACACTTGGAAGAGTATCCAACCTAAGCAGGCAGAAGAGAGTCTCAAAGTGTCATTTTTCATGAAGTGACAATATTCCTCCTCCCTTTGCTTTTAACGTGGACGGAGGAACACTCTCCTCTAGCATATAGCATATAGGAACATACTGTTTTTTTTTTTTTACCACTATGGCATATAGGGAAATACAAGAGAATCACAGTAACTATGTAAATTACTCTAGATATCTACTATTACTACAACTGAAAATATGTGATAACAAGGTTGAACAAAGACTTTGCCAAAAATAAATAAATATATATACAGTATAGATGTACACAACATAGGCAGAAAAAATGTCTCAAAGTGTCATTTCATTTTTCATCCAGTGAGAATAATATTCTTTCAGCATGTACATTCTTTCCATGTGGATATTTTGATTTTATTTAGTTTTATAAGATGATATATAACTTAGAAGATATAGATGGTCATTAAAAGTCTAGTTCAACATGATTGCTTGCTCTGAATTTACAATGTTTGTGAAATATGTATCATGTCAAATGCATGACAGACAGTTTTTCTCACTGACTATAATATGAGATGGTCTTAGCTCTAAATTAAATTATATCTGTTCTTATTCAGTTCAATAATGCTGGTGTTTATTTTCAATATTTATGTAAATGAAGATCATTCACTGTATGTGGTGTTGTCTGTACTGTTAACTGACCTAATAAAGAGAAAACAACCTGCAGACTGGTTATTAATAATAATAATAATAATACATTTTATTTCATGGCGCCTTTCAAACTCTCAAGGTCACCTTACAGAGAGAAAAAGGAAGCATACAGCAGGAAATACATAGAGTGCATTAAAACAACAATAACAACAATGCATAAACAGAGGGCCAGAATGTAAAGGCAAAAGTGCAGAGAATCCAGGAAGTGGGCGATGTACAGCAATAGCAAATTGAAACACAGAAACCCAGATGACAGAACAACAAATATGAAACAATATGAGACAATATGAAATAGGCGGAGGGTGGTAGAACATCACGGGCTGCTTTGAGAAGTTAAGAGAGTTAGGTGGAAAATGCTATACGGAACAGATACGTTTTGAGTGATGATTTAAAAGTTGATAAGTCCGGAGACGACCGGATGCGATGAGGGAGAATGTTCCAAAGGCGGGCCGCAGTGTGGCTGAAGGATCTAGTGCCCATGGTGGCCAGGCGCACTGTAGGGGTGCAGAGGAGAGTGGAACTGGAGGAGCGGAGAGTACGAGGCGGAGAATAGATATGAAGTAGATCAGTGATGTATGGTGGGGCAATAGAGTGGAGGGCTTTGTAGGTGAGAAGGAGGATTTTATAGTTTATACAGAAGGACACAGGGAGCCAGTGAAGTTGTTTAAGGACAGGGGTAATATGATGTGAGAATGGAGTTCTGGTGATGATTCGGGCAGCAGAGTTCTGGACAAGTTGAAGTTTATGAAGTGATTTGAGAGGTAGACCAGTGAGGAGTGAGTTACAGTAATCCAAACGAGAGGTGACAAAGGCATTAACGAGTATGGCCGTGCTATCGATGGTGAGTGAAGAACGGATGCGGTTTATGTTACGGAGATGGGAGTAGGCCGACCGGGTAGTGGTAATATCTTGTAATGTTTCCCAGATCAGATCTACTGTAGCATAAACTCTATGGTAAACTGAAACCTTATCTATTTACATTATTTATTATAAAATAATCTGTTTTGGGAATGTTAATATTTATTTTTTCTTCATTACATTTCTCATGACTTGGACATGTACAAGTAAAAAAGACACAGGATCTCTAAATAAGGAGGAACCATAACTTCCAGTCTAGTTTGCACAAACTTTAATCTTACTATGAATTTTGGAACTTCAATAATAAAGATAAGAAGTAGCTCTACCAGACAAAGCAGCAGACAGATTAAGAGCTCTGACAACAAGGAGAATCAAGATTTGCTGCACATTTCAGGTCCCCGTGACTCAGACCAAAACATTCAAAGCCACCTTTTTCTCAACCGGAAAAAGGCCTGATTTTAAGATCTCCAGGCTTCAGTTGCTCTCTGGTCTCATGGAGTGGAGTGAATGGGGTGAAAGGCCCAAATTTCCTACCTACTTCTATTTGAAGCCTTTGCCAACAACCAACTTCCTACTTCCTTTAAACTTTCACACTAGTTTATTTACCTTCATTCTAAACAGCCGTTTCTACCTTAGACTGAAACCCAGAACCATGTACAGACATGGTGTGATCTTTATACCACAATACCAGACATTCTACCATATAAAGGATGCATGAATTCATATGTCTTCATTAATTTTACATCCATGTTTTAGAATAAAAACTCCACTGATTGGATTGACACAATCATCTTCATGCCCACAGAGACAACTGCAGACCCTGGGGTTGGAGCAGCACTACAGGAGAAGCTGTCACTGAGCAGAATACTTCAGATTGATGAGAAGACCATTACTGATGAACCTGCCAAGTCTAATTCAGATCTTCCATGGTATTTTCTGAAGAAACTGATGATGGTTAATGTGACAGCCAGGGATGTGAAATGTACATCGCAAGGTGAATCAACCAGTGATGCTGTGTGTGGGATTAAAGAGTTAGATTTTGCAGACCTGCTTGACAGTCCAAACTCAGGTGATATGCTGAACCCCCTCGACATAATCACTGCTCTGTTTATGGTTTCTGATGGTTTTGTCCAACAGGAAATGGCGCTCAAAATGTCTATGTGTCAGTTTTCTGTACCTCTGCTGCTTCCCAACTCTGACACACAACAGTCCACACTAATCGTAGGAGCCATTTATGGATATTTTAAATTGAATAAAGAGAACCTGAAAATAGTTACCTCCAAGAAACTTGAAGCTGTTTATCTTACTAAGATATTTATGTTAACTTATGGAGGAATATATGCTTAACTTTATACTTACCTTGATCCTGAGTGTACACCCAAAGCAAAATTCCTATTTCCAAAGAAAATCTACGTACTCACCATGACCTAGAAAAATGGCCTTATCTCAGTGGAATCAAAATCCACAACATTGATGCCGACATTGAAATTCTGATTAGAATGGACGTTCCAAAGGTAATGCAACCCTGGCAAGTTGTGAACAAGAAATGGGACCATATACAGTCAATCTCACCTCCATGGACAATCTCAAGGATCTGCTCATCATCATACAACAAGCACTTTCCTGAAAAGGATTATGAAAAAAAAAGAGAGATGTCTGTTGAGAATAAAAGGGTCGTGGACATGACGACAAAATCAGTCTGTGATGGCCCCAGCTTTGGCCATCCCATGAATTAATTACTTATCGTTATGTGTATCCTGGGGTGTCGGCCATTTGGAGAAAAAGATTGGACTGAAGCCTCGGGGAGATTGAAATACTTTCTGCCTCAATTGGACTATACCAACGCCTGCCCCAGGAGCAGGGGGAGGTCAATAAGGGAGATGTTTAATTTGACTTATATAGTTACTTTGGAATATTATTTGTTATGTCAATTTTGTTTCTTTATTTATAGGAATTAAGTTAGTTGGGAAATTGTTTGTTTAGAGTTTATTTGTAAATTATTTAGTAGTTGTCTTGTATTATCCCCCTGTGTGTTGTGTATTGGTTTGGCTAGCCAGTATATATGTTCCCCTGTGTGTCAGTTTGGGTTGGGTCATTTTTGGTTTGTTAGTTTGCTCTCTGTTAAGATGTTTAGTTAATATCTTTCTTGAGTTGGGTTAGCCTTTGTTGACCTCTTTTAGAGTTCTTTAGTTGGTAATTGATCATTTTTTGTATTTGTATAATTTTTTTAAAGGCTGAATATATCCCCTTCGTTTTCGAAAGTACAATCTGCATCCTGTATCTTCCTGCTCGGACCGTCACACAGTCATATTTAAAAATGGCCATTATTAATTCATCTTACCTTTCTGTAACAAAGACTTTCAGGAAATGCATCTTGTAGCCTAGTGTTTGCTTCAAAATGATGTGAAAGTCATTTTGTTCACTCAAAAGAATACACTGCCTTAAATTTTCTAAGACACTTTTTTTTGAGTTGAAAAGACATATGCAGGAAGGTGTGTCTGATCACGAATAATCATGTGATTTACCTGAGACAAAAACAAAGACCTGCACAATGAGCCTTTCAGTCAGGAATGTGGCTGAGAGGGAATTACTGCAATACAATGCAGATCCAAACGCTCATCATCTGAGTCGCGTTTTTCCTCTGAGGACAAAGTTAACTCTTCATCGCTGTACGGAACCTTACGAAGCGCTTCTTCACCTACATAACGTGCCATCATCAAAACACACAGAAAAAGTGAGTAAATTGTATAATAAGCTTGACATTTTATGTCATTTCTCAGGGGCGTATAATTCTCATATTTATGAGGCAAGTATTCGCTGAGATTCAGGTTGTTTAATTTACGTGTCTGTGAAGAGAGATGACAGAGACAAAAGCACAACGTTTTGTTGTTATGAATGTATACAAATAAAACTAGACCCTTTACAGATTCGAATGATATATTGCTCTAATTTGTACGATCAAAACTGATTGAAACAAATCTAGAGCTGATGGCTGACATTGCCGATGAACTGGGAATCTCAGTTGATGAGGACTGTCCACAGTGCCAGGCTGCCAAGGAAAATGCAGATACCATCACTGCAGAAATTCAAGACATCCCAAATTACAAAGAAGCACAGCTTCCCCTGCAAGGCCACATTATTTTTGAAAACAACAGGAAACTGAGATTTGTGCTACTTCCACATCATATGACCGAATTGATAAAATAGTGATTAAAATAATTTGGAACATGAAATTATTCAAGTCGGGAAAAATTCTGAGATCCAACGCTTCACACTTTGTTCTACCTCAGCAGGTTTATCAAAGACTTGTCTATTTAATGATATGAAGAAAAAATACTACTGCTAGCTATTTTGTTTGTAGCTAAGGTTTTTGAATATTAGCTGATCAGATCCCGATTTTAAGCATTTTTTTCACACTGCACCTCCATGACTTCATTACTTGCCATTATTAATGACATTACTTTATTAATGCCACAGTTATTTTGTGTTAAATAAAATAGTTTTCAAATGGGGCAAATTTGAAATTCTAAATTACTATTTCTTTTTAATGCATTCTGAAAGGTACAGGTTTTAATACTCTTATTAACATGGGAGTGAAAAAATATAGTTGCTTTATTATTAGTACAACATTGTACATGCTGTGGGCCATGAGAGACATTGTTAAGAAGTACAGACCTCAGTCACTCTCAGAATCCAAAGGCTTCATTGAAGACAGAATTGTTCTCTCTGATCTTCCAATGATATCTTTTGTGAGACTGGGTGAGTGCTCCCTGTCCAAGTCAGAGATCCTCAATAAGCTTCTGAGCAGTTCTCAGCAGTACCATGACACCTTTGTTCACTGTAACATGCAGGGTGGTGACAGTCCAAGAAGAATTTCCAATGGACTGGTTGAAATTACTTGGTATCTTCCTTGTGGAAACAAAAACATTGATATTTTTAGTGAGCCAGTAGCTGTAGCTAACCTTCGTGGGGATGTTGCTTCATTTGAAACACAATTTTATTTTTTGTGTCTGACATCTGCAACAGTTTTTGTGTTCTTTGACAATTTGGACTCAGAGTGAACTGCTTATTAACCAGCACCACAAGGCACAGATCTTCTTGGTGAGCAACCCTGAGAGTAAGAGCTTCAGAAGAGATGCATTCAGAAAAGTAGCAACCAAGTTGGGCTTGACTAACAGCAACATTATTTTGAAAAACAAGGGGATAAATGATGCAGAGTTTGTCAAAAAATTGAGGGAAACAGTCAATAATGTAGTCAAGAACACAAAGATGAAGATGAAAATAGAGCTGATGGTTGACATTGCCCATGAACTGGGAATCTCAGTTGATGAGGATTGTCCACAGTGCCAGGCTGCCAAAAAAAATGCAGATACCATCACTGCAGAAATTCAAGACATCCCAAATTACAAAGAAGCACAGCTTCCCCTGCAAGGCCAAATATGGAAGGAACTGACAAGTTTAGAGAAGGAGGAGTTTCGTCTTCGAAAAGTTGGGTCTCAAAACATAGAAATGTACAAAAGTGATCTTCAGGAAAAGAAAAAAGAACTTCGGAAACAACAGAACTCTTATGACATGTCAAAGGCAATGTCATGCTTCATCAGTGCTATATCAAGGCCAGGAACAGAGAGATGTTATTTCCTGAAATGGATGCGAATGAACCTTGATAACCTGTCTCGAGAAAAACTGTCTGACCTGCTGTATATGATGTTGGTTCTACTCAAACATTTAACAAGAGACACGTTGCATCTTTTCAGGCTGGGATCAGCTCGTGGCTGCAAGAAGACGTCTCTTCTTGGGTTTGTGGCTGCAGCCCCGAGCTTCACACAGACTTCTTTATTTATAGCAAACAAGGTTACACAATAGTTGCACAGAAGACCTTTAACATATATCACGTTCGCTTTAGAAACAAGGAAACTGGCTTTTGTCCCTATAGATTCATGAAGTTCAACCAGGGGGCACTTGGTGTCACAAGTTCCTTGCCCCCAGAGCGGGTCTGTTTCACTTCCTAAACGCATACATTCTTTCAACATATGCACAACTGACATGTGTTGAGCTGTTAACATTCAAAGCAGTCAAAAGTTCAATTACTCAACAAGATCACATGTACATTTACTTATAGCAGTGAGTAAATTCTATGATAAACAATTTAGACTTTTGATCCTAACATTCCCTCCTGTTTGACACTCAACACATCAGTTGTATATGTTTCCCTAAGGGATTTTCCATATTCAACATTGTTAGAGAAATTAAAATGTTACCCTCAAGTTTATTAATCTGCTTTACTTTAATGTAAGTCAAAAACACTTTTGAGTAGGGCCTGTTACCTCTTGTCTCTTCCTAAGGTCAGTCTGTTCTGACCTTCACTTTCTGATAAGACACTTAGTATCGAAACCCAAATGTTTTGCAGTTTCATGGGAAACTGCCTCCTCTTTCTTCTTCTATCACATGACTGTTTGTATCATAGTATTAAAATGATGTGCTGCCCAGCTAAGGGCCAGTGATCCTCATGCTGTACCAAGGTGCTGTGTGACTGTTACTCCTTGCAAGTAAAACTTCTATATAATCTTACAGAAGTTCGTCCTCTGAGTCTATTTGTTAAAAGAATTTACCTAACAACTTGGGGGCTCGTCCGGGATTGCAATATCTCCTCTTCCTTCCAGGTTTTGACCTAAAAACCGTGCACGGGGGAGTCTTAAGACTCCTGACTGAAAGCCCTCCGCCCCGGTCCCATAAGGGAACGGTTTGGAGCATTGAGAGGCTAGGATCTGCTGTGAGGGGAGAGGAGTGACGCAATTGAACTTTAAAGGAGAGACCAGAGACGGACTCCTGTAAGGTAAGAAAAATTTAATTTGGTTAAACTGAGTGGAGCCTCAGTGGGTCTAATTCGAACAAAACCGTCCCCTGAGTGGAGTCTCAGGGAATTAGAGCCCGAACAAAACCGGTGCGGTGTCCCTGGAAGTTTCTGGCTCTCTGGGAGCCCCGGGTGGTCCTGGGTCCTTCGGGTCACGCAAGCTGAGTAGAGTCTCAGGGAATTGCGGTCTCATATCGGGCTGAGGGGTTGGTGATTACAAAACGGATCACTGACTAAAAATATCATTGACTTGACTTGAGTGCTGAAATTCAAACAAAACTGAAACTTGTGCGGCCTACGGGACACTGGGTCAAACATGTTCGGGTAAAACCGAGCAGGGCTTTCAGGAAATCAGAAACTCGGGATGAACCCGTGTTCTGTGGGAGACCCAAAGTAAACTACCCCGTGGTCTCTGGGGGACCCGGAACAAAAAGGAGCCCCGGTGCGCGTCGATAGTGCTTTTGAGCATAACAAAACAGAATATTGGTACCATGGAAAGAAAATAAAAACCATAGAGATAATTAATGTGACATTAAGAGAGTTAAACAGCTGCTCCATCTCCTCCAATCAGATCAGTAACTAAGCAATAACAGTAATTAAAATAATTTAAAAAGCAAAAAAGGGGGGAGTAAGGAGCCTGTTAAAATAATAAGTGTAGGCCTACAATAATTATAATAATAAATAGCAGTGAGTAAAAACAAATAGTAACTGAATATATAAGAAAATAAAATAAAATAATAAAATGGGTAATAAGAACACTAAATTAGAAGAACTAGTCACCGGTGACACTCAAAATTGATGCATCAAAAGGATCCTAAAAAATATAGAAAAATTAGAAAAATGGAAAAATAAATATGGTTTTTGGGGAAGTTAAACTGTGAAGGCTGTAGAAAGTGAGTGAAGGACATAGAAAGTAAGACTAAGGGAAATCAGAAGGATCAGAGAAAAGAAGGGCTGTTTGCAGCAGAAGATATGGTTAAAGTTTAAAGTGGTTAAAGAAAGTTAGAGTGGACAGAGAGGGAGAGAGAGAAAGGAAGGAGAAAAGAGACAGAAGCAAATAGAAAAACAGGTAAAAGCCTCTTCACCAACATTGTATTTAGGGCAAACTGTTGAATTTACAGATGAACAAACAATATCATGCTGTAGACCACCTCCTCATCCTAATAATCCACCACCGGCTCAGCTTCCTCCGTACGCCCAGGGAGAAGAGGGTGCTGTCGGTGGAGCAATATTTCCTCCCACAGCTCCTTCTGATCCCGTGCCTCAGCCTCAACCTCCTTATGCTGAAGATAGTGAGGGACTGCTGGCTTATTTTAACAGACTAAAAGATGTTTAACACACAGTGGAGTATTGGTACGTGAAAGTGCTGCAGAAAAGGGGGATGGGCCTTATGCACCGCAGTTAAGAAATGCCTTCTTTAATGGGTTCCAACCTGACATTTCAGGATTTATTCGAAAGCATCAGATTGGTTGGCAACATTGTGTCCTAACAGAGATGAAGAATTATGCTGTGCATATGGCCACTGTTCTCCAACAAAGAGAAAAATCACAAAAGAAAGTTAGAAAAACAGCTGAAATGTTTTTCACTAACTATGATAATGAAATGGTTTCTGAGTGTTATTTTCAGGGAGAGAAGCTATGGCTTGATGGCCGGGGCAGGGGGTGGGGACGAGGTCGTGGCCGGAGACCTGGCAGACAGCAGATAGTTAATCATGACTACTGCTACGTCTGTGGAAAAGCAAGACACTGGGCTAAGAGCTGACCACAGAGAAAGACACACCCTGAACACCAGGAGGGAGGAGCAGGATACTCTGCATGACTAGACAGCAAAAAAGGTCAGATGCAAAATACACACACTGAACAGAATAAAGAGATACGAGACACACATCTGACTGAAGCTAAGATTTTGAGCTTAGAAGGAGTAACTGAACTCATGCTGTATGAAGAAAAACCTAAAGTGACATTGTTGGTGCAAGGAGTTAAAATAAAATTCCTGTGTGACACAGGAGCTTGTAGGTCAGTTCTTAGTAATCCACCAGACAAACTCAGACTGACTACAAAAGAACACATTTTAGTAAAACATGTAGCAGCAGCATGCAGACTACAACCTGAGGAAGAGAAACTGTTCAAATTGTGGGTGAGCCCACACATTTCACTTGCTAAACTTTCAACTTCTGAGTGGAAAGATTTAGGAGCATTTGTAACCAGGGCTGAAGAGGTGGGGACCGCCTGGGAGCCAGTTCCAGGTGACCCTCATGTTTTCTACAACCGCACTGTAGACACATATAGCAAAAAGTTGAACTGGTGTACAATCACAACAAAAGCTAAACATCTAAGTGTAAAGAATGAGTAGAAGTGTTCACTCTAACAACAGAGGAAGAAGATCAATTAAAGGAAATTCCTTCATATTTATGGTCTACAGGAGCAGCAGATGTAGGGAAGATCAAAGGAGTAGAACCAGTTAAAATAACACCAAAAGGAACCTTCAGGCCTTTTCAAAGACAATATCCACTAAAACCTGAGGCTGTAGAAGGTATTAAACCAGTATTTGACTCATTACTCAAAGCAGGCATTATCAGAGAGTGTCCAGATTCACCATGCAATACACCTCTGTTTCCTGTTAAAAAGTCTGCCCCATCCACCGGCTGGAGGATGGTGCAGGATTTACAAGCTGTAAATAGAGCAGTGATACCTAGAGCTCCACTGGTACCAGACTCACACACCCTGCTGAATGACGTCAAGTCCAGCTCAAAGTGGTTCACTGTCATTGATGTGGCAAATGCATTTTTCTCTTTTGAAGTTGACAAACAATGACAATTCTGATTTGCATTTGAGTTTTCGGGAAAAAGATGAACTTGGACGCGGATTCCACAGGGTTATTGTGAGTCTCCTACCATCTTTTCCCAAGTAATGTCTGCTAACTTAGCTAAGTTTTCACCCCCTGCCACAAGTCAAATACATATTTGTATGTAAATTAAATTTTGATATGCTCTGAAACACAAGAACAATGCAAAACAAACACCATAGCTCTGCTTAAGTTTCTAGCAAAACAGAGACACAGAGTGAGTAAGAGCAAACTAGTTGTAAAAAAAAAAAGTTAGATACCTAGGTCACGACCTTTCACAGCAAGGGAGAGCTCTAGACTCAGACAGAAAAGAAGCTATACTTAAAGCACCAAAACTACAACCTAAAAGACAGATGATGTTTTTCCTAGGTATGACAAACCTCTGCAGAGCATGGATACCAAACTATTCAGAGTTGTTTTGTCCATTATTGAAATTGATTTGACACACCTATGGCTACTTAAAATGACTGAAATTGCAGAAAAAGCCTTTGATGGTCTTAAAAAGACCCTGACCAGCACCTCTGTTTTAGGACTGCCTAACTATGAAAAATGTTTTATGCAAACTGTTGATTGTAAAAACGGTCACATGACTTCAGTGTTGACTCAGCCTTATGGGGACAAAAACAGGCCTATTGCTTATTATTCCACCCAATTGGACCCAATAGCAAGAGCAAAGCCTGTATGTATTCAAGCTGTTATTGCAGCCTCCATGACAGTCCAGGCTTCAGCAAGTATTGTGTTGTTCCATCCTCTGACACTAAAGGTTCCACATGCAGTCTCTGTCCTGTTGTTGCAAAACAAGATTAGCATACATGTCACCAGCCAGACATCTGTCCTGCATGACTACATTGCTTTCGCAACCACATCTCACTATTGAACGATGTACAACCCTCAATCCTGCTACACTAATGCCTACAGCCGAGGATGGGGACCCACACGACTGTGTTGCTGAAACTGAGAACAGAGTGTTGCCCAGGGCTGATTTAACTGACACACCTTATAAAGATGCTGAAATGACAATGTTTGTAGACGGATCTAGTAAGAAAAATCCGGACGGTTCTAATTCTACAGGTTATGCCGTTGTCACACTTAAAGCAGTACTTAAAGCTGAACCTCTACCATCACACTTATCAGCTCAAGCTGCAGAACTGATTGCTCTAACTGAAGCATGTAAATTAGGAAAAGGAAAAGTAGTTAATATCTACACTGACAGCAATTATGGATTTTCAACCGTACATGTGTTTGCTCAGCAGTGGAAGAACAGAGGAATGATTACATCATCTGGCAAGCCCATCACACACAAAGACTTTATTTTACAACTTCTTGATGCTGTACAGCTGCCTAAGAAGGTAGCAATTTGTAAGTGTGCTGCCCACACAGGAGGGACAGACACTATTTCCATTGGAAATCACAGAGCTGATAAGGCAGCGAAACAGGCAGCCCATAAATCACTGCCTCTGCAAGCCACTGTCACAGTTGAACATCTTGATGAGCAGATACTTAAAGACATGCAAGATGGTGCACCTCAAAATGAAAAAGACTTATGGATAAGAAAAGACTGTAAAATGTATGACAACAATATTTGGAGATGTAAGGATAACAAAGTAGTGTTACCTAGAAGTTTATTTAGATATGCAGCTGTTCTGACGCATGCTAATGTGCATACGTCAGCAGGAGGGATGGTAGATTAGTAAACAAAGTGTTTACAACATACGGCTTTACAAACTACTCTAAAAAATTTTGTCAACAATGTGAAATATGTGCAAAAAATAATCCGCAAGGACAGATCGTGACAAGAAATAGTGGGAAGTTTCCACTACCTGAATATCCTTTTCAACATATCTGCATGGATTTTATTGAACTAAATAACTGTGAGGGAAAGAAATACTGTTTAGTGATCATTGATGCATTAACCAAATGGACTGAAGTGTTTCCAGCAAAGCATCCTGATGCACTAACAGTAGCTAAAACACTGACAACTACTATTATTCCCAGATTTGGAATTCCAGAGAAAATCTATTGTGATAATGGTACACATTTTGTAAACCAGGTAATTAAACATCTTACTACAGCGTTAGGAATCCAGGTGAAATATCACTGTTCCTATCACCCACAGTCAGCAGGACTGGTGGAAAGAACAAATGGAACAATCAAGTCAAAGCTCAGGAAAAGTATGGCTGAGACAGGGAAAACCTGGATGCAGTGTTTACCAATAGTGATGTTACACATGCACATAACACCGAGCGTGAACGGACTATCACCATTTGAAATGTTGTATGGTAGACCTTATCATCTTCCTGAGCTAAAACCATTCATTAAGGAGGATGCTCATATGACTGAGACCATTGCTGATTATATGGCAAAAATGTTGACTAATAAAAATGTATCTGTGATTAATGTACGACAGGAGGGTCCTGAGCCTGAACCAGACTCCAGAGTGAAACCAGGAGACTGGGTCTTTGTAAAAATCATCAAGAGGAAGTATTGGTTTTCTCTGTGCTGGGAAGGACCTTACCAAGTACTGCAGTCTATACTCATGGTTGTGAGAATTGTTGAAAGACCTTCCTGGATTCATTTAACACACTGTAAAGAGGTAAAAGTACTGTCTGAGTAATTATGTCAAACCAGCATGGACTCACTCTAAACTCCAACTAACCTGTGGTGAAGTCTGGCTACAAAGGGGGGTGGAACCAATAGGGACCACTCGTCTCAAACCAGTGAAGAAACCAACCACACCCAGGGGAATTAGGTGAGTGAGGAGTAGAGTGACCTGGGGAGAAGACTACTCAGAAGTACATTTTGCCATGGAGGGTCCAATATATCGACCCTGGCACCCCTTTAGACTATTTTGTGGGGTGACACTGACTGTCATATCACTGACCACAGTTATGCTGATTGTGTTTCTCTTTGAGAAGGGTTTGCAACAGCCGGAGAACGCTACTGACTCCACTGATATAAGACCTGGTATCTTTTCCTCCCTTGAGAAGGAATTGCTACAGTCAGGTAATGCCATGAACAACACCAAAACCAAACCGTCCAAACCTAGGACAAAGAGACCTAATGATGTGCCCACTTTTGTCTTTTGGGCCAATAAGATTCAAACTGTCCAGTTTGATTTTTGTAAAGTAGTTAACTGTGGTAATGTGTGACAGGAACAGCTAACATGAGCAGACAAGTATATTTATGTCACTAACATATGTAGGTTACACTGATAAGACTTAATCCACACAATGATCCAACAGGCAGCTGTTTGCTTCCACCTGCCCTCCAGCCAGGAAACCATGTCTTTGCATTATTTGACGCCACCTATTTCTGCTCTTACTCCACCTTTCTTTACACCTTATAGTGCTAATTATACCTGTTTTTGAGAAATTCCACCTCAGGGAGAAAGGTCGGTGATCTCCACTGGTGCAGCTCTACCACCAATGTGACCACTCCTGGGGCAGACTATGACCCTTCCTGGTTCACGGACCATGTTACTGCACATGCTGACCTGTGGTGGTATTGTGGGGGAAACCAATTGAGACCAGTGCTCCCACCTGATTGGCAGGGAACCTGTGCTCTTATACAATTGGTGATGCCATTTTATGTGTTGCCACTGTCTGGTTCTTCCCTAGACAGCCCACACCGTGTGAAAAGAGACACTCCAGCAGCTGGCAGTTTTGATAACAGAGTGTACATTGATGCCATTGGAGTGCCCAGAGGAGTTCCTGACGAGTACAAAGCCAGAAACCAAGTTGCAGCAGGGTTTGAATCTTTTCTGTTTTGGTGGTCAACGATTAACAAAAATGTTGACTGGATAAATTACCTGTATTACAACCAGCAGAGATTCATTAACTACACTAGAGATGCTGTCAGAGGCTTAGCAGAGCAGTTAGGTAAAACTAGTCTTATGACCTGGCAGAACCGGATGGCATTGGACATGTTACTGGCTAAGGAGGGAGGTGTTTGTAAAATGTTTGGATCTACCTGTTGTACCTTTATTCCTAACAACACTTCCCCAGATGGATCTGTCACTCGAGCTTTACAAGGACTCCAAGCCTTATCTGAGAAGCTCGCTGAGAATGCTGGTATTGACAACAACTTCACTTCTTGGCTGGAGGGAATGTTTGTCCATTTCACAGGATGACCAGGACCCTGAAACTCCTCCAGAGCCAGTGAAGGAAGACCTGACTGTCTTTTACCGACTATGATAAACTTGTCCTAACTTCTGAACTGTAAGGCATGAATGACTCCAACATTGAAAATTCCTACAGAAAGTGATGTTGTGATGACTGTTTGCCCATAAAGACAGAAAGTTATGACATTTATTTCTCACTTCTACAAGTTATATTTTAGCGTGCTAATTATTTTATGTTTGTGATTGTGATCTTGTTTGTTGTTTAATCATAGTTAGGATTTATGATTTTACTGTTTTTCCTATAATAGTAATTCTGATCTTTCTGTGTGCTTTACCAGAATAATAATCATTAATGATCTGCTAAACATTTTCACATAGTAGTTATGCTAAGCATAAACAGGAGGGATGTGTTAGAGAAATTAAAATGTTACCCTCAAGTTTATTAATCTGCTTTACTTTAATGTAAGTCAAAAACACTTTTGAGTAGGGCCTGTTACCTCTTGTCTCTTCCTAAGGTCAGTCTGTTCTGACCTTCACTTTCTGATAAGACACTTAGTATCGAAACCCAAATGTTTTGCAGTTTCATGGGAAACTGCCTCCTCTTTCTTCTTCTATCACATGACTGTTTGTATCATAGTATTAAAATGATGTGCTGCCCAGCTAAGGGCCAGTGATCCTCATGCTGTACCAAGGTGCTGTGTGACTGTTACTCCTTGCAAGTTAAACCTCTATATAATCTTACAGAAGTTCGTCCTCTGAGTCTATTTGTTAAAAGAATTTACCTAACAAACATCATAAACGTCAAATGAGATGGTGTCAGGTAATGGAGGTTGGGCGAAAACCTTCAAAAAGGGAAAAATTCCCAACCAGCCTACAGCACCGCTGTACGACTCCCTCATGGGTCCATCCTTCTAAAATACTAGTAGTAGTAAAAAACAAGAAAAATAAAGAAAATACTGGAAAAGGAGCATAATACTTGAGAAAACATTTAAAGTTCTTCTTCATCTTCAGAGGGTTCCATAGCTGTGAGGAGAGGATATAACTGATCCACCTGTTTCTCTACAGGACCCACCGCTCGCTGTATCAAGCGTTCTATTAATGAGCGGATACAGGGGATGCAACAACACCCACACAGGACCAAAATTGCACCAAATACAGCCACGGAAGTCAGGACTGAGACTACCAAGGCCTTGTATTTCCCAAACACAGACATCCATTGCGCTCTCGGCACTCTCTTGCAAAGTGTCCTGGACGCCCACAGTTGTAACAGACATCATCTCTGTACCTTCCGTACTTTCCTCTACCTCTTCCTCTTCCTCGTCCTCTACCTCTAAAACCCCCCAGGCCTTGCTCTCTGAATCCTCCCTTTCTCTCTTCTGACATCACATCCAACAGGGCAAAGACTGCGGTTTTTGATTGCTGTTCTGATTTATGTTTCTGTAAGTCTTGGGCATGCTGTGCATAATTCATTATTTGAGTCACTCCATCTGTGGGTGTATTAATATTTAACTTTCGGATATGGTGAGTGATGGAGGGGAGGAAGCCACTTAATAAAGCCTGTTTTAATTGTTGCTGATAGGCACTCTTAGAATCATCATCATGATCCAGACCACTATTTGCTTTAAACACTTCCTCTAGCCTTCCCCTATAATCCTGTACATCCTCTCCTTCTTTCTGCTTGCACTGTGCAATGGCCTGGTAATCAGGAGGTTTTACAAACTTTTTCTCTATCCTCTCCATCAGCTCCTCTACTTCTCCCGTAAGCTCCCGTGACCTAGGTGCTAAGGGAAACCCATTCAGATCAGTTCCTGTATAACTGCCTCTGACTCCCCCATACCTATGACCCAAAGCTTTCCTACATACTGAGTCAATTTCCTGTCCATCTAAATTATATGTTTGTCTCAACTGCTGAAGATTAACAATCCACTGGCGGACATTAGCCAGGGGATCACCCAGGCCTTTAACTGCGTCTTCTAACTCTTTACATGACCATGGGCGTCTAACTAAGAGGAGAGGTTTATTATCTCCACTTACTCCAAAATGAGGATTAGGTACCTCAATTGCAGGAAAAATGCTAGTCGGGTCCGTTGGTGGCCACAGTGGGGGATCAGGTCGTGGTCCCCATGGCTCATCTCGTTTGACCATGGCTGACAGCTCTGTCTGTACCTCACCGTAAGGGCCATACTGCTTTCCTGACCGCGAATGGGAAGGACTCAGCCAACCAAACCCGAACGGGAGAGGTGGAGGAGGAAGAGGGGGAGCGGAGCCTGTAGACGAACCTTGAGACTGCGGTTCCGTCGCCTCCGACTTGGCCTTTGGTGCTGCAGTCACCTGTGGCCCTCGGGCCGCCAATTCCCCTTGGGCTGGCTTAGGCTTCTTTTTCTTATCCTCCTCCTGCTGGATAAGTGCTAGTGGCCTCCCAACAAAATCAGCAGGGTCCTCTTGGAGCGCTGCTATGAGGGATTTCTTATCTTTCCTTTTCTGTCTGCGCTTCTCGGCTTGTTCCTGCCACTTTACTGCTTCAATAAGCTGAAGTTTAAACTTATCAATTTTCTTAGGTTCTGCTATAGCCACTTCTGCTTTTAACTGAGTTACCAATTTATCGCATGCGCAGGTTTCCAATTTTCCTGGAAACTCATACTTCTTCTCCCATTCCCCTAAATACCTTGCGGATCCAGGGGAATAAGTGTTCATAAATTTAGAATCCCCAGCCAATTGGGGTTTACTGTTTCCCTTTCCCATAGTTGCAACTTTTGGCACAAGCAAACGATCAGTCACAACAGCGCGGGGATCGTCCACTGTATCAAGCTTCTACAGATACTAATTACCTGCGGATACAGCCGTCCACCACACCCAACTTTTCAATTTTTACTTGTGCCCAACAAATAACACACAGTTTAAATAGGTAGTGACACTGTTCTACTCGGCCGACAATAGTCCGTCAACTACCATCAATCACACATTCTCATTCACTCACACGTGTTTCAGTATCCCTGATACTTTCTTTTCGTCCCAGACGAATAGCGCTTTTCCTATTTAAGTGTCCCTGACACTTCTATGTCCCAGACATAGGGTTCGTCCCTGACGAACTCTTGCAGCTGCTTCCTAGTGTCCCTGACACTGCTATGTCCCTGACATAGGGTTCGTCCCGGACGAACTCTTTCAGCTGCTTTCTAGTGTCCCTGACACTGTATGGGGTCCCGGACCCCCAACCACGCAGCTTACCCTAGCTCAGATGTGCGTGTCATCTGGCTCGGCTTCCGTCAAGCAGAAACGATGGAGAGGACCAACGTTGGAGAGGAACAGCCGACCTCCCGTCGAATTCACGAGGGTGGGTTTTCACAACCTCCTACTGAGGCTGACTGTGCACAGATTTCAGCGTCCTGTCCTCGCTGTCCTCCTCTTCACCGTTGATGCCGTATTGGAGACCGGGCGGAAACACCAAATAAATGTTGGTTCTACTCAAGCATTTAACAAGAGACACGTTGCATCTTTTCAGGCTGGGATCAGCTCGTGGCTGCAAGAAGACGTCTCTTCTTGGGTTTGTGGCTGCAGCCCCGAGCTTCACACAGACTTCTTTATTTATAGCAAACAAGGTTACACAATAGTTGCACAGAAGATCTTTAACATATATCACGTTCGCTTTAGAAACAAGGAAACTGGCTTTTGTCCCTATAGATTCATGAAGTTCAACCAGGGGGCACTTGGTGTCACAAGTTCCTTGCCCCCAGAGCGGGTCTGTTTCACTTCCTAAACGCATACATTCTTTCAACATATGCACAACTGACATGTGTTGAGCTGTTAACATTCAAAGCAGTCAAAAGTTCAATTACTCAACAAGATCACATGTACATTTACTTATAGCAGTGAGTAAATTCTATGATAAACAATTTAGACTTTTGATCCTAACATATGAGTTCAACAAAAACATCATCCAACTACTGGAAAGCTGTAAATCATCTGCTAATAAAATCTTGGACTTTACAGATTGGATGACCAGCCTGTGGAAGGCAGTAAAACATGAAAACTTCATCTTCAGCTTCAGAAACAGCCTAGTGGCTGATGCATACATGAGGCTGTGCACAGAGTTCAACGAATGGGAATGGGAATTCAAGACAGACATGTACACATGGGCTACAAATGCTGAAACGAGGATTTCAAATTTCGGTACAGCTGCTGCAACATCTCAAACATCTGATATCAGAAAACTTCTCATGGATTTGAAAACTAAGGCCTGTAAAGTCCTGTCTGAATGGGAGACAAAGCTTCTTGATAATCTGACACAGTACTTCACACAAACAGAAGGTCATGTCTGTCTGGTAGAAAGATACAAAGCCGACTTTGAAAACAGTGCAAAAAGCCTTGGAAAAGAAATGAAGAGCTCAGTGTTTCATCAGCTGGAAGCAGCAGCTGACATCAGACGGGGACAGACAGAAGTTGATAGAATCAAGCAGAATCACACAAAAGAAATAGAGAAGGCAGTGTGTGCACTGATTGATGAATGTCGGAAGAGAAATGTCCAGATGACAGACGACGAACTGGACAAAGAATTTGAAAAGATGTGGAATGAAACACTGAAGAAACTTTCTTTTTCTGCACAGAAGGCAACAGATGTTTTCACCAGTGTGTCCTATTACCTGAGAATGAACCTGTCACATAAGGGAAGTCATGCACATCAGTTGTTAAATGATAAAAACCTGCGTGATTGTGGACTGGAGCCTTTCAGATATACAGCTGAAGGAAACTTTAAACGTACGATAAGGAAGTTCTTTAACCTTCAAGATTACACAATGGCTGTGCAAAATTTGTCTGACAGCATCATAGATGCTTGCACACAGTCTGTGACTGAAAAACAGGAAAGAAAAACCAATTACCATGAAACCTACATCCAGGAGATCCTACACATGATTGATGAGAGGCTGCAAAACAACCAGGATCTTAACACAGGCACACAGTTTGAAGTTTCTCTAAAACAGCACATCTGTGGAGCTGCAGCCAGACACTTCCAGAAGATGCATGAAGATTTCCTCCAGGTGAATGATCCTTACAGATGTCTGATGAAAAACAAGGAGAAGTTTCGTGCTGATTTTAAAGATGTGTTCCATGAACGAGACCAGTGCCAAAAGAAGGCAGAAGAGTTCACCAACCAATGTCTGAAACCTGCAGTTGAAGACTTTGTCAACCGTTTCCTGGGTCCTAGTGTCACTGATGAAATGTTGACCAAACAAGAACAGTTCAGCACACGAATGTCCCTGCAGTTTTCAATTTTACAGGATTTGCTTTTACAGGAAGACTTTGGAAAGTATGTGAGCTACATTTCCTCATATGAGAAGTATGTGAAAAAGTGGATTCTTGACCAAATAGTGAAACACTTCTCAGATGGATCTAAAATGTCTGAATTTGAGGATCAACATCTTCAGTCAAGTATCAGCAGCATAAATGATGCCATCAAAAAGGCCAAAATGAAAAATAGCAGCAGCCTGAAGACATTTGTTGAAAATATCTGCAAGGAACTTGGTGATAAACTGGTCATTTCCCAGGATGCTCTTGGTGCCTTCATGATCCTGAACACTGCTGACCCAGAACAGTTTGCTCACTGGCTCACAGTGTCTCTCAGTGAGATGGGACAAGCTCTAAAAGAGCAGTTTAAAGAATCAGGCATCTGGACAAAACTAAATAAACTTCACCTGAAGCCTCAGACTGAGCTGTTTAACAGACTGATTGGATGTGGTAAACAGTGTCCATTCTGCAAAGCACCTTGTGATGCAGGAGGAACAAACCATGAAGAACATCAGGCTTCGCTACACCGACCTGAGGGTCTGGGTAGATACCGATGGGACAAGACAGAAAAACTTGTCACTGACATATGCTCATCTCTTGTGAACAGTGACGTACGTTTTCGTTGCGAAGCAACAAATGATAAATGGCATCCTTACAAGCATTACAGAGAAATCTTCCCAGACTGGAAAATTATTTCAGATGTAAGTCTAGAAGCATCAGACTACTGGAAATATGTGATGACAAAGTTCAATGATCAATTTGCCAAAGAATACACTGCAAAGCCTGCTGAGATTCCTCACACTTGGAAGAGTATCCAACCTAAGCAGGCAGAAGAGAGTCACAAAGTGTCATTTTTCATGAAGTGACAATATTCCTCCTCCTTTTGCTTTTAACGTGGACGGAGGAACACTCTCCTCTAGCATATAGCATATAGGAACATACTGTTATTTTTTTTTTACCACTATGGCATATAGGGAAATACAAGAAAATCACAGTAACTATGTAAATTACTCTAGATATCTACTATTACTACAACTGAAAATATGTGATAACAAGGTTGAACAGAGACTTTGCTAAAAAATAAATAAATATATATACAGTATATATGTACACAACATAGGCAGAAAAAAAGTCTCAAAGGGTCATTTCATTTTTCATCCAGTGAGAATAATATTCTTTCAGCATGTACATTCTTTCCATGTGGATATTTTGATTTTATTTAGTTTTATAAGAGGATATATAACTAAGAAGATATAGATGGTCATTAAAAGTCTAGTTCAACATGATTGCTTGCTCTGAATTTACAATGTTTGTGAAATATGTATCATGTCAAATGCATGACAGACAGTTTTTCTCACCGACCATAATATGAGATGGTCTTAGCTCTAAATTAAATTATATCTATTCTTATTCAGTTCAATAATGCTGGTATTTATTTTCAATATTTATGTAAATGAAGATCATTCACTGTATGTGGTGTTGTCTGTACTGTTAACTGACCTAATAAAGAGAAAACAACCTGCAGACTGGTTATTAATATCTTGTAATGTTTCCCAGATCAGATCAACTGTAGCACAAACTCCATGGTAAACTGAAACCTCATCTATTTACAGTATTTATTATAAAATAATCTATTTTGGAAATGTTAATATTTAATTTTTCTTCATTACATTTCTCATGACTTGGACATGTACAAGTAAAAAAGACACAGGATCTCTAAATAAGGAGGAACCATAACTTCCAGTCTAGTTTGCACAAACTTTAATCTTACTATGAATTTTGGAACTTCAATAATAAAGATAAGAAGTAGCTCTACCAGACAAAGCAGCAGACAGATTAAGAGCTCTGACAACAAGGAGAATCAAGATTTGCTGCACATTTCAGGTCCCCGTGACTCAGACCAAAACATTCAAAGCCACCTTTTTCTCAACCGGAAAAAGGCCTGATTTTAAGATCTCCAGGCTTCAGTTGCTCTCTGGTCTCATGGAGTGGAGTGAATGGGGTGAAAGGCCCAAATTTCCTACCTACTTCTATTTGAAGCCTTTGCCAACAACCAACTTCCTACTTCCTTTAAACTTTCACACTAGTTTATCTACCTTCATTCTAAACAGTCATTTCTACTTTAGACTGAAACCCAGAACCATGTACAGACATGGTGTGATCTTTATACCACAATACCAGACATTCTACCATATAAAGGATGCATGAATTCATATGTCTTCATTAATTTTACATCCATGTTTTAGAATAAAAACTCCACTGACTGGATTGACAAAATCATCTTCATGCCCACAGAGACACAACTGCAGAGCCCGTTGTCAGTTTTGTTTCTTTATTAATAGGAATTAAGTTAGCTGGGAAATTGTTTGTTTAGAGTTTATTTGTACATTATTTAGTAGTTGTCTTGTATTATCCCCCTGTGTGTTGTGTATTGGTTTGGCCAGCCAGTATATATGTTCCCCTGTGTGTCAGTTTGGGTTGGGTCATTTTTGATTTGTTAGTTTGCTCTCTGTTAAGATGTTTAGTTAATATCTTTCCTGAGCTGAGTTAGCCTTTGTTGACCTCTTTTAGAGTTCTTTAGTTGGTAATTGAAATATTTTTTTTTGTGTATAATTTTTTAAAGGGTGAATAAATCCCTTTCATTTTCAAAAGTACTCTCTGCATCCTGTATCTTCCTGGTCGGACCGTCACACAGTCATATTTAAAAATGGCCATTATTAATTCACCTTACCTTTCTGTAACAAAGACTTTCGAGAAATGCATCTTGTAGCCTAGTGTTTGCTTCAAAATGATGTGAAAGTCATCTTGGTCACTCAAAACAATACACTGCCTTAAATTTTCTAAGACACTTTTTTGAGTTGAAAAGACATATGTAGGAAGGTGTGTCTGATCACGAATAATCATGTGATTTACCTGAGACAAAAACAAAGACCTGCACAATGAGCCTTTCAGTCAGGAATGTGGCTGAGAGGGAATTACTGCAATACAATGCAGATCCAAACGCTCATCATCTGAGTCGCGTTTTTCCTCTGAGGACAAAGTTAACTCTTCATCGCTGTACGGAACCTTACGAAGCGCTTCTTCACCTACATAACGTGCCATCATCAAAACACACAGAAAAAGTGAGTAAATTGTATAATAAGCTTGACATTTTATGTCATTTCTCAGGGGCGTATAATTCTCATATTTATGAGGCAAGTATTCGCTGAGATTCAGGTTGTTTAATTTACGTGTCTGTGAAGAGAGATGACAGAGACAAAAGCACAACGTTTTGTTGTTATGAGTGTATACAGATAAAACTAGAGCCTTTACAGATTCGAATGATATATTGCTCTAATTTGTACGATCAAAACTGATTGAAACAAATCTAGAGCTGATGGCTGACATTGCCCATGAACTGGGAATCTCAGTTGATGAGGACTGTCCACAGTGCCAGGCTGCCAAGAAAAATGCAGATACCATCACTGCAGAAATTCAAGCAAGACGTCCCAAATTACAAAGAAGCACAACTTCCCCTGCAAGGCCAAATATGGAAGGAACTGACAAGTTTAGAGAAGGAGGAGTTTCGTCTTTGAAAAGTTGGGACTCAAAACATAGAAATGTACAAAAGTGATCTTCAGGAAAAGAAAAAAGAACTTTGGAAACAACAGAACTCTTATGACATGTCAAAGGCAATGTCATGCTTCATCAGTGCTATATCAAGGCCAGGAACAGAGAAATGTTATTTCCTGAAATGATTGTGTTGCTCCTCTAAGGTTCAGCTCAGGGGGCATGTAGTCTGGGATTAAAGAATAGCAAGAGCTGATGGTGACTTCACCACAGGAGGATTTATTATTTACTAATATACAGAGTTACAATAACATATCAGGTGGTAATAACCCGCACTAAGTAACAACATTGAGTAACAAATCAAACCAGTCAATGTCATTGTATGAAAAACATTTCATAAAACATATAACCTTAGTGCTCATCAGGCTCCATACACCATTAGCTGGTTCGGGTTAGCTTCTCCCCCACTGTTCCCCCTTATCCACGGCCATTAGCAACAGCAGGTTAGCATTCAACACAACTAACTCGGTCCTTAACTGTCTCTTACAAAAACGTTTCACTTCTCACCACATGGGAGGATCATTAGTGACATCTTAAGACTATTAAAGTCTGTAATGTTCACTACGTTTTAAATGTTTACTAACCTGTGGTTAAAGAGCAGCAAAGACCGCAGGTGTTGAGCTGATGGTGACTTCACAAGAGGATTTATTCTTCCTCTGGTTCGCGGTACTACTCTTTACCACTGCAAGACAAGCGCCCTCTAGTGGCCTGTCTGTGGAACAACTCATTGGAGCTGCCATGGAACCAAACGAATGAATAAACTGAAGAGCATAAGGGATTAAAACAAACACCAAAAATATATATAGGGTACCTGTTTTCTTAAATTGCAACCCTTTTTTGCGCTTTATCATTTAACGAGTCACATGACACTGAGGAGGGAAAATGGCTAACTGGGCCCAATTTGGACATTTTCACTTAGGGGTGTACTCACTTTTGTTGCCAGTGGTTTAGACATTAATGGCTGTGTGTTATTTGATACCACCTGTTGTTAATGTCGAACCTCCATTTTTCACACCCTGTAGGTCTAACTATAATTGTTTTCTAAGAAATGCCATAGGTATTAGAGTTGGAAACAACCCCTGGTGCAACACTACATTCAATTTGACGATGCTGATGATGGTTATAATCCATCCTGATTCATGATCCCATCTACAGCCCGAGCTGACCTGTGGTGGTACTGTGGAGGGATGAAGCTATGGCCTAAACTCCCGTCTGAGTGGCAGAATCTATGTCTTGGTACAGTAATGCCTTTTTATAAATTTCCAGTGGCTGATTCTTACATTAATTCCCAGTCCCCACACTGTGTTAAACATAGCACGGAAAGAGCAGGCAGCTTTGCTAGTCATATTCACACTGATGATATTGCAGTACCCCGATTAGTATAAGGCTAGGAACCAAATTGTTGCTGGATTTGAGTCCTTCTTGTTTTGGTGGGTGACCATGAACAAAAATGTGGACTGGATTAATTATCTGTATTATAACCAGCAGAGTGTTTATAAATTATTGAGATGCTGTCAAAGGCATAGCAGCGCAATTAGATCAAATCAGCTTGATGGTATGGCAAAACAGAATGACATTGGATATGCTGTTGGCGAAAGAAGGAGGTGTCTGCAAAATGTGCGGATCTACCTGTTGTACTTTTATTCCTAATAACACCTACCCGGACGGATCTGTAACTCAAGCATTACAGGGGCTGCAGGTTTTATCAGAAGAACTAGCAGAGAATTCTGGCATCAATGACCCTTCACTTCTGGGCTGGAGGGAATGTTTGGTAACTGGAGTGGCTTGGTACAAGCTATGTTGATTTCTGTGGCAGTGATGCTTGCTATTCTTGTCACCTGTAGATGTTGCTGCCTTTACTGAATTAGATGTCTTTGTCAAAGATTGATTGATAAGACCATAAATAACCAAATGTATCAGTCCCTTTCACAGGATAATGAAGACCTTGAAGTCCCTTGACACCAAGTGCATGAAGAGATTGAAAATGCTTTTACTGAATATTACCAATTTGTCTTGGCCTCTGAACTGTAAGGCATTGTGAATTCAACATTGAAAGTCCAAAAGAAGAAATGATTTTGTGATGATGTATTGAAGCCCAGGACAGAAGATCAGACAATTGTCTGTATCTTTCTACTGTCACAATTATTACTTGAGTGATGTTTTTGTATTGTGATTTTATACTAATTTGTAGTTATTATCCTTGTTCATTTTTATACTCAATTTGTGGTTATGCATAGCTTAAACAGGAGGGATGTGTTAGGAAAATGTTTTATTTTGTTCTGGTCTCTTATCTAGATCTGGTTGACCGCTCTTTAACCTATCCTCGGTTCGATCTTAATTTGACAGATGGTGGCCCTCACCTCAAAAAGAGTGTACTCTTCTTTGCATGGAATTCTGGTCATTGTAAGCTATAAAATGTCTAGCCTGGCTGTGCCTACGCAGTGACTCCACACGCCGTACTCAGTGTGCTTTGTGACAGTTACTCATTATACAAGTAAAATTGACTTAAACTTTGAGATTCTGAGTCTATTTTGTTAAGAATTTCCCTATCAGCACCATACTACGTCTCTGACATGTTGATGCCATATGAACCATGTCAGACACTGAGAACATCAGGGACAGGCCTTCTGCTCGTGCCCAAAGTCAGGACTAAACAGGGAGAAACAGTGTTTCAGTTTTATGCAGCTAAAATCTGGAACAGTCTTCCTGATGATGTTAGACAAGCCTCATCTCTGGCAATGTTTAAGTCCATGTGACACATGACAACAAAGTGTTTTATGTGCACTCATTGTCTTTTAATTTTGTTAAGTTAATCTAGTGTTTGCTGTTTCTTATTTTGATTTTTGCCTATGTACTTTTAACTTTTTTATTTCTCTAAAGCACTTTGAATTACTGTGTATATGAAAATATACATATAAATAAACTTGCCTTAATATTGCTGCATTGTTTAATCATTATTATTCAGTCCATACCATAATATCACCCCATAGACTGACACACTTTTAAATGCTGTGCCTGCAAATGGCCTTTGGTAACAATGTTTTACCTCTCAAGTTGTAACTAGTGTCTTTGTCCTTGAACATCTTTTGTATATTATTTGGTAATGCATTATTTTTCTGAACAATTTTAAATTGGACAACCTCCATGAATTTTTAGGCTTTTTTGCCTTTCTTAAAAATACAACATTGGTATGGTCATAATATCCAGCATGATTCATGGCTAAATTCATGAATGTTGTCCAAACACAATTTTTTTTTTTTGTAAAATACATATTCTTTGTTGGGGGCGAGCTGGGCAATGTCCGAAAAGGCAACGTGGGGCCAAAGGCGGGGACCTTCACGACCTGATCCCTGGACGCTGAAACTGGCTCTAGGGACAGGGAATGTCACCTCACTGGAGGGGAAGGAGCCTGAGCTTGTGTGGGAGTTAGAGCGGTACCCACTAAAAATAGTAGGGCTCACCTCCATGCACAGCTTGGTCTCTGGAACCCAACTCCTTAAGAGGGGCTGGACTCTCTTCTACTCTGGAGTTGCTCACGGTCAGAGGTGGCAAACTGATGTGGGCTTGCTCATAGCTTGCCAGCTCAGCCACCATGTGTTGGAGTTTTCCCCCCTGAATGAAAGGGTCGCTTCCCTGTGCCTTTGGGTTGGGGGCAGGTTTCTCACTGTTGTTTCGGCCAAAGTGCTGAACAGCAGTGCAGAGTACCCAGCCCTTTTGGAATCTCTGGGAGGGGTGCTAAAATGTGCTCCAACTGGGGACTCCAACGTTCTGCTGGGGGACTTCAGTGCTCACGTGGGCAGTGACAGTGAAACCTAGAGGGGAGTGATTGGGAGGAACGGTCTCCCTGATTTGAACCCGAGCGGTGTTCTGTTGTTGGACTTCTGCAATAGTCACAGCTTGTCCAAAACGAACATCATGTTCAGGCAGAAGTCAATGATTGACTTTGTGGTTGAGTCATCTGACCTTGGGCCGTATGTCTTGGACACTCGAGTGAAGAAAGGGGCAGAGCTGTCAACTGATCACCACCTGGTGGTGAGATAGATCCGCTGGCAGAGGAGGAAGTGGGACAGACTTGGCAGACCTAAACATACTGTATTGTGAGGCTCTGTTGGGAACCTTTGGCCGAACCCTCTGTCAGAGAGGTCTTCAGCTCCCACCTCCGAGAGAGCTTCAACCAGATCCTAAGGAAGGAGTTTGGTGAGGCCATGGAGAAGGACTATCGGTCGGCCTCAAAGAAATTCTGGCAAACCATCCGGTGCCTGAGGAGGGGGAAGCAGTGCTCTACCAATACTGTTTACAGTGGAGGCAGGGAGCCCCCTGCCCAACCCCAACCCCACCGACACGCCTTCCATAGAGGAAGCAGAGGCTGGGAGTTCGGAGGCTGATCTGTCCATTACCCAAGCTGAAGTCACTGAGGTATGTCAGCAGCTCCTCGGTGGCAAGGCACCTGCGTGGGATGAGCTCTGCCCTGAGTATCTCAAGTCTTTGGATGTTCTTGGGCTGTCATGGTTGACATGCATCTGCAACATTGCGTGGCAATTAGGGACAGTACCTCTGGATTGGCAGACCGGGGTGGTGGTTCCTCTTTTTAAGAAGGGGGACCAGAGGGTGTGTTCCAACTACAGAGGGATCACACTCCTCAGCCTCCCGGGGAAGGTCTATGCAAGGGTGCTGGAAGGGAGGATCCGGCCAGTGGTCGAACCTCGGATCCAGGAGGAACAATGCGGTTTCCGTCCTGGGCGTGGAACACTGGACCAGCTCTACACACTCTCGAGGGTGCTCGAGGGTTCATGGGAGTTTGCCCAACCAGTCCACATGTGTTTTGTGGACTTGGAGAAGGCATTCGACCAGATCCCTCGTGACATCCTGTGGGAGGTGCTCCAGGAGTATGGGGTCCGGGGCCCTTTGCTGAGGGCTATCCGGTCTCTGTACAAATGGAGCAGGAGCTTGGTTCGCATTGCCGGTAATAAGTCAGACCTGTTCCCAGTGCACGTTGGACTCCGGCAGGGCTGCCCTTTGTCACCGGTTCTGTTCATTACTTTTATGGACAGAATTTCTAGGCGCAGCCAGGGGCCGGAGGGAGTCCAGTGCGGGGACCACAGGATTTCATCTCTGCTTTTTGCAGATGATGTTGTCCTGTTGGCTCCATCGAGCCAGGATCTCCAGCATGCACTGGGGCGGTTTGCAACTGAGTGTGAAGCGGCTGGGATGAGAATCAGCACCTCCAAGTCCGAGGCCATGATACTCAACCGGAAAAAGGTGGCTTGCCATCTCCAGGCCAGGGGAGAGATCCTGCCTCAAGTGGAGGAGTTTAAGTATCTCGGGGTCTTGTTCACGAGTGAGGGAAGGACGGAACGTGAGATTGACAGACAGATCGGGGCATCGGCAGCAGTAATGCGGTCGGTGTATCGGGGCATCGGCAGCAGTAATGCGGTCGGTGTATCGGTCCGTTGTGGTGAAGAAGGAGCTAAGCCGGAAGGCGAAGCTCTCAATTTACCGGTCAATCTACGTTCCTACTCTCACCTATGGTCATGAGCTCTGGGTCATGACCGAAAGAACGAGATCGCGGATACAAGCGGCTGAAATGAGCTTCCTCCACAGGGTGGCCGGGCGCTCCCTTAGAGATAGGGTGAGGAGCTCGGTCACCCGGGAGGAGCTCGGAGTAGAGTCGCTGAGTCCTTCTTGTTTTGGTGGGTGACCATGAACAAAAATGTGGACTGGATTAATTATCTGTATTATAACCAGCAGAGTGTTTATAAATTATTGAGATGCTGTCAAAGGCATAGCAGCGCAATTAGATCAAATCAGCTTGATGGTATGGCAAAACAGAATGACATTGGATATGCTGTTGGCGAAAGAAGGAGGTGTCTGCAAAATGTGCGGATCTACCTGTTGTACTTTTATTCCTAATAACACCTACCCGGACGGATCTGTAACTCAAGCATTACAGGGGCTGCAGGTTTTATCAGAAGAACTAGCAGAGAATTCTGGCATCAATGACCCTTCACTTCTGGGCTGGAGGGAATGTTTGGTAACTGGAGTGGCTTGGTACAAGCTATGTTGATTTCTGTGGCAGTGATGCTTGCTATTCTTGTCACCTGTAGATGTTGCTGCCTTTACTGAATTAGATGTCTTTGTCAAAGATTGATTGATAAGACCATAAATAACCAAATGTATCAGTCCCTTTCACAGGATAATGAAGACCTTGAAGTCCCTTGACACCAAGTGCATGAAGAGATTGAAAATGCTTTTACTGAATATTACCAATTTGTCTTGGCCTCTGAACTGTAAGGCATTGTGAATTCAACATTGAAAGTCCAAAAGAAGAAATGATTTTGTGATGATGTATTGAAGCCCAGGACAGAAGATCAGACAATTGTCTGTATCTTTCTACTGTCACAATTATTACTTGAGTGATGTTTTTGTATTGTGATTTTATACTAATTTGTAGTTATTATCCTTGTTCATTTTTATACTCAATTTGTGGTTATGCATAGCTTAAACAGGAGGGATGTGTTAGGAAAATGTTTTATTTTGTTCTGGTCTCTTATCTAGATCTGGTTGACCGCTCTTTAACCTATCCTCGGTTCGATCTTAATTTGACAGATGGTGGCCCTCACCTCAAAAAGAGTGTACTCTTCTTTGCATGGAATTCTGGTCATTGTAAGCTATAAAATGTCTAGCCTGGCTGTGCCTACGCAGTGACTCCACACGCCGTACTCAGTGTGCTTTGTGACAGTTACTCATTATACAAGTAAAATTGACTTAAACTTTGAGATTCTGAGTCTATTTTGTTAAGAATTTCCCTATCAGCACCATACTACGTCTCTGACATGTTGATGCCATATGAACCATGTCAGACACTGAGAACATCAGGGACAGGCCTTCTGCTCGTGCCCAAAGTCAGGACTAAACAGGGAGAAACAGTGTTTCAGTTTTATGCAGCTAAAATCTGGAACAGTCTTCCTGATGATGTTAGACAAGCCTCATCTCTGGCAATGTTTAAGTCCATGTGACACATGACAACAAAGTGTTTTATGTGCACTCATTGTCTTTTAATTTTGTTAAGTTAATCTAGTGTTTGCTGTTTCTTATTTTGATTTTTGCCTATGTACTTTTAACTTTTTTATTTCTCTAAAGCACTTTGAATTACTGTGTATATGAAAATATACATATAAATAAACTTGCCTTAATATTGCTGCATTGTTTAATCATTATTATTCAGTCCATACCATAATATCACCCCATAGACTGACACACTTTTAAATGCTGTGCCTGCAAATGGCCTTTGGTAACAATGTTTTACCTCTCAAGTTGTAACTAGTGTCTTTGTCCTTGAACATCTTTTGTATATTATTTGGTAATGCATTATTTTTCTGAACAATTTTAAATTGGACAACCTCCATGAATTTTTAGGCTTTTTTGCCTTTCTTAAAAATACAACATTGGTATGGTCATAATATCCAGCATGATTCATGGCTAAATTCATGAATGTTGTCCAAACACAATTTTTTTTTTTTTGTAAAATACATATTCTTTGTTGGGGGCGAGCTGGGCAATGTCCGAAAAGGCAACGTGGGGCCAAAGGCGGGGACCTTCACGACCTGATCCCTGGACGCTGAAACTGGCTCTAGGGACAGGGAATGTCACCTCACTGGAGGGGAAGGAGCCTGAGCTTGTGTGGGAGTTAGAGCGGTACCCACTAAAAATAGTAGGGCTCACCTCCATGCACAGCTTGGTCTCTGGAACCCAACTCCTTAAGAGGGGCTGGACTCTCTTCTACTCTGGAGTTGCTCACGGTCAGAGGTGGCAAACTGATGTGGGCTTGCTCATAGCTTGCCAGCTCAGCCACCATGTGTTGGAGTTTTCCCCCCTGAATGAAAGGGTCGCTTCCCTGTGCCTTTGGGTTGGGGGCAGGTTTCTCACTGTTGTTTCGGCCAAAGTGCTGAACAGCAGTGCAGAGTACCCAGCCCTTTTGGAATCTCTGGGAGGGGTGCTAAAATGTGCTCCAACTGGGGACTCCAACGTTCTGCTGGGGGACTTCAGTGCTCACGTGGGCAGTGACAGTGAAACCTAGAGGGGAGTGATTGGGAGGAACGGTCTCCCTGATTTGAACCCGAGCGGTGTTCTGTTGTTGGACTTCTGCAATAGTCACAGCTTGTCCAAAACGAACATCATGTTCAGGCAGAAGTCAATGATTGACTTTGTGGTTGAGTCATCTGACCTTGGGCCGTATGTCTTGGACACTCGAGTGAAGAAAGGGGCAGAGCTGTCAACTGATCACCACCTGGTGGTGAGATAGATCCGCTGGCAGAGGAGGAAGTGGGACAGACTTGGCAGACCTAAACATACTGTATTGTGAGGCTCTGTTGGGAACCTTTGGCCGAACCCTCTGTCAGAGAGGTCTTCAGCTCCCACCTCCGAGAGAGCTTCAACCAGATCCTAAGGAAGGAGTTTGGTGAGGCCATGGAGAAGGACTATCGGTCGGCCTCAAAGAAATTCTGGCAAACCATCCGGTGCCTGAGGAGGGGGAAGCAGTGCTCTACCAATACTGTTTACAGTGGAGGCAGGGAGCCCCCTGCCCAACCCCAACCCCACCGACACGCCTTCCATAGAGGAAGCAGAGGCTGGGAGTTCGGAGGCTGATCTGTCCATTACCCAAGCTGAAGTCACTGAGGTATGTCAGCAGCTCCTCGGTGGCAAGGCACCTGCGTGGGATGAGCTCTGCCCTGAGTATCTCAAGTCTTTGGATGTTCTTGGGCTGTCATGGTTGACATGCATCTGCAACATTGCGTGGCAATTAGGGACAGTACCTCTGGATTGGCAGACCGGGGTGGTGGTTCCTCTTTTTAAGAAGGGGGACCAGAGGGTGTGTTCCAACTACAGAGGGATCACACTCCTCAGCCTCCCGGGGAAGGTCTATGCAAGGGTGCTGGAAGGGAGGATCCGGCCAGTGGTCGAACCTCGGATCCAGGAGGAACAATGCGGTTTCCGTCCTGGGCGTGGAACACTGGACCAGCTCTACACACTCTCGAGGGTGCTCGAGGGTTCATGGGAGTTTGCCCAACCAGTCCACATGTGTTTTGTGGACTTGGAGAAGGCATTCGACCAGATCCCTCGTGACATCCTGTGGGAGGTGCTCCAGGAGTATGGGGTCCGGGGCCCTTTGCTGAGGGCTATCCGGTCTCTGTACAAATGGAGCAGGAGCTTGGTTCGCATTGCCGGTAATAAGTCAGACCTGTTCCCAGTGCACGTTGGACTCCGGCAGGGCTGCCCTTTGTCACCGGTTCTGTTCATTACTTTTATGGACAGAATTTCTAGGCGCAGCCAGGGGCCGGAGGGAGTCCAGTGCGGGGACCACAGGATTTCATCTCTGCTTTTTGCAGATGATGTTGTCCTGTTGGCTCCATCGAGCCAGGATCTCCAGCATGCACTGGGGCGGTTTGCAACTGAGTGTGAAGCGGCTGGGATGAGAATCAGCACCTCCAAGTCCGAGGCCATGATACTCAACCGGAAAAAGGTGGCTTGCCATCTCCAGGCCAGGGGAGAGATCCTGCCTCAAGTGGAGGAGTTTAAGTATCTCGGGGTCTTGTTCACGAGTGAGGGAAGGACGGAACGTGAGATTGACAGACAGATCGGGGCATCGGCAGCAGTAATGCGGTCGGTGTATCGGGGCATCGGCAGCAGTAATGCGGTCGGTGTATCGGTCCGTTGTGGTGAAGAAGGAGCTAAGCCGGAAGGCGAAGCTCTCAATTTACCGGTCAATCTACGTTCCTACTCTCACCTATGGTCATGAGCTCTGGGTCATGACCGAAAGAACGAGATCGCGGATACAAGCGGCTGAAATGAGCTTCCTCCACAGGGTGGCCGGGCGCTCCCTTAGAGATAGGGTGAGGAGCTCGGTCACCCGGGAGGAGCTCGGAGTAGAGTCGCTGAGTCCTTCTTGTTTTGGTGGGTGACCATGAACAAAAATGTGGACTGGATTAATTATCTGTATTATAACCAGCAGAGTGTTTATAAATTATTGAGATGCTGTCAAAGGCATAGCAGCGCAATTAGATCAAATCAGCTTGATGGTATGGCAAAACAGAATGACATTGGATATGCTGTTGGCGAAAGAAGGAGGTGTCTGCAAAATGTGCGGATCTACCTGTTGTACTTTTATTCCTAATAACACCTACCCGGACGGATCTGTAACTCAAGCATTACAGGGGCTGCAGGTTTTATCAGAAGAACTAGCAGAGAATTCTGGCATCAATGACCCTTCACTTCTGGGCTGGAGGGAATGTTTGGTAACTGGAGTGGCTTGGTACAAGCTATGTTGATTTCTGTGGCAGTGATGCTTGCTATTCTTGTCACCTGTAGATGTTGCTGCCTTTACTGAATTAGATGTCTTTGTCAAAGATTGATTGATAAGACCATAAATAACCAAATGTATCAGTCCCTTTCACAGGATAATGAAGACCTTGAAGTCCCTTGACACCAAGTGCATGAAGAGATTGAAAATGCTTTTACTGAATATTACCAATTTGTCTTGGCCTCTGAACTGTAAGGCATTGTGAATTCAACATTGAAAGTCCAAAAGAAGAAATGATTTTGTGATGATGTATTGAAGCCCAGGACAGAAGATCAGACAATTGTCTGTATCTTTCTACTGTCACAATTATTACTTGAGTGATGTTTTTGTATTGTGATTTTATACTAATTTGTAGTTATTATCCTTGTTCATTTTTATACTCAATTTGTGGTTATGCATAGCTTAAACAGGAGGGATGTGTTAGGAAAATGTTTTATTTTGTTCTGGTCTCTTATCTAGATCTGGTTGACCGCTCTTTAACCTATCCTCGGTTCGATCTTAATTTGACAGATGGTGGCCCTCACCTCAAAAAGAGTGTACTCTTCTTTGCATGGAATTCTGGTCATTGTAAGCTATAAAATGTCTAGCCTGGCTGTGCCTACGCAGTGACTCCACACGCCGTACTCAGTGTGCTTTGTGACAGTTACTCATTATACAAGTAAAATTGACTTAAACTTTGAGATTCTGAGTCTATTTTGTTAAGAATTTCCCTATCAGCACCATACTACGTCTCTGACATGTTGATGCCATATGAACCATGTCAGACACTGAGAACATCAGGGACAGGCCTTCTGCTCGTGCCCAAAGTCAGGACTAAACAGGGAGAAACAGTGTTTCAGTTTTATGCAGCTAAAATCTGGAACAGTCTTCCTGATGATGTTAGACAAGCCTCATCTCTGGCAATGTTTAAGTCCATGTGACACATGACAACAAAGTGTTTTATGTGCACTCATTGTCTTTTAATTTTGTTAAGTTAATCTAGTGTTTGCTGTTTCTTATTTTGATTTTTGCCTATGTACTTTTAACTTTTTTATTTCTCTAAAGCACTTTGAATTACTGTGTATATGAAAATATACATATAAATAAACTTGCCTTAATATTGCTGCATTGTTTAATCATTATTATTCAGTCCATACCATAATATCACCCCATAGACTGACACACTTTTAAATGCTGTGCCTGCAAATGGCCTTTGGTAACAATGTTTTACCTCTCAAGTTGTAACTAGTGTCTTTGTCCTTGAACATCTTTTGTATATTATTTGGTAATGCATTATTTTTCTGAACAATTTTAAATTGGACAACCTCCATGAATTTTTAGGCTTTTTTGCCTTTCTTAAAAATACAACATTGGTATGGTCATAATATCCAGCATGATTCATGGCTAAATTCATGAATGTTGTCCAAACACAATTTTTTTTTTTTTGTAAAATACATATTCTTTGTTGGGGGCGAGCTGGGCAATGTCCGAAAAGGCAACGTGGGGCCAAAGGCGGGGACCTTCACGACCTGATCCCTGGACGCTGAAACTGGCTCTAGGGACAGGGAATGTCACCTCACTGGAGGGGAAGGAGCCTGAGCTTGTGTGGGAGTTAGAGCGGTACCCACTAAAAATAGTAGGGCTCACCTCCATGCACAGCTTGGTCTCTGGAACCCAACTCCTTAAGAGGGGCTGGACTCTCTTCTACTCTGGAGTTGCTCACGGTCAGAGGTGGCAAACTGATGTGGGCTTGCTCATAGCTTGCCAGCTCAGCCACCATGTGTTGGAGTTTTCCCCCCTGAATGAAAGGGTCGCTTCCCTGTGCCTTTGGGTCGGGGGCAGGTTTCTCACTGTTGTTTCGGCCAAAGTGCTGAACAGCAGTGCAGAGTACCCAGCCCTTTTGGAATCTCTGGGAGGGGTGCTAAAATGTGCTCCAACTGGGGACTCCAACGTTCTGCTGGGGGACTTCAGTGCTCACGTGGGCAGTGACAGTGAAACCTAGAGGGGAGTGATTGGGAGGAACGGTCTCCCTGATTTGAACCCGAGCGGTGTTCTGTTGTTGGACTTCTGCAATAGTCACAGCTTGTCCAAAACGAACATCATGTTCAGGCAGAAGTCAATGATTGACTTTGTGGTTGAGTCATCTGACCTTGGGCCGTATGTCTTGGACACTCGAGTGAAGAAAGGGGCAGAGCTGTCAACTGATCACCACCTGGTGGTGAGATAGATCCGCTGGCAGAGGAGGAAGTGGGACAGACTTGGCAGACCTAAACATACTGTATTGTGAGGCTCTGTTGGGAACCTTTGGCCGAACCCTCTGTCAGAGAGGTCTTCAGCTCCCACCTCCGAGAGAGCTTCAACCAGATCCTAAGGAAGGAGTTTGGTGAGGCCATGGAGAAGGACTATCGGTCGGCCTCAAAGAAATTCTGGCAAACCATCCGGTGCCTGAGGAGGGGGAAGCAGTGCTCTACCAATACTGTTTACAGTGGAGGCAGGGAGCCCCCTGCCCAACCCCAACCCCACCGACACGCCTTCCATAGAGGAAGCAGAGGCTGGGAGTTCGGAGGCTGATCTGTCCATTACCCAAGCTGAAGTCACTGAGGTATGTCAGCAGCTCCTCGGTGGCAAGGCACCTGCGTGGGATGAGCTCTGCCCTGAGTATCTCAAGTCTTTGGATGTTCTTGGGCTGTCATGGTTGACATGCATCTGCAACATTGCGTGGCAATTAGGGACAGTACCTCTGGATTGGCAGACCGGGGTGGTGGTTCCTCTTTTTAAGAAGGGGGACCAGAGGGTGTGTTCCAACTACAGAGGGATCACACTCCTCAGCCTCCCGGGGAAGGTCTATGCAAGGGTGCTGGAAGGGAGGATCCGGCCAGTGGTCGAACCTCGGATCCAGGAGGAACAATGCGGTTTCCGTCCTGGGCGTGGAACACTGGACCAGCTCTACACACTCTCGAGGGTGCTCGAGGGTTCATGGGAGTTTGCCCAACCAGTCCACATGTGTTTTGTGGACTTGGAGAAGGCATTCGACCAGATCCCTCGTGACATCCTGTGGGAGGTGCTCCAGGAGTATGGGGTCCGGGGCCCTTTGCTGAGGGCTATCCGGTCTCTGTACAAATGGAGCAGGAGCTTGGTTCGCATTGCCGGTAATAAGTCAGACCTGTTCCCAGTGCACGTTGGACTCCGGCAGGGCTGCCCTTTGTCACCGGTTCTGTTCATTACTTTTATGGACAGAATTTCTAGGCGCAGCCAGGGGCCGGAGGGAGTCCAATGCGGGGACCACAGGATTTCATCTCTGCTTTTTGCAGATGATGTTGTCCTGTTGGCTCCATCGAGCCAGGATCTCCAGCATGCACTGGGGCGGTTTGCAACTGAGTGTGAAGCGGCTGGGATGAGAATCAGCACCTCCAAGTCCGAGGCCATGATACTCAACCGGAAAAAGGTGGCTTGCCATCTCCAGGCCAGGGGAGAGATCCTGCCTCAAGTGGAGGAGTTTAAGTATCTCGGGGTCTTGTTCACGAGTGAGGGAAGGACGGAACGTGAGATTGACAGACAGATCGGGGCATCGGCAGCAGTAATGCGGTCGGTGTATCGGGGCATCGGCAGCAGTAATGCGGTCGGTGTATCGGTCCGTTGTGGTGAAGAAGGAGCTAAGCCGGAAGGCGAAGCTCTCAATTTACCGGTCAATCTACGTTCCTACTCTCACCTATGGTCATGAGCTCTGGGTCATGACCGAAAGAACGAGATCGCGGATACAAGCGGCTGAAATGAGCTTCCTCCACAGGGTGGCCGGGCGCTCCCTTAGAGATAGGGTGAGGAGCTCGGTCACCCGGGAGGAGCTCGGAGTAGAGCCGCTGCTCCTCCACATCAAGAGGAGTCAGTTGAGGTGGCTCGGGCATCTGTTTCGGATGCCTCCTGGGCGCCTTCCTGGGGAGGTGTTCCGGGCATGTCCCACCGGGAGGAGGCCCCGGGGAAGACTCAGGACACGCTGGATGGACTATGTCACTCAGCTGGCCTGGGAACGCCTTGATGTACAATAAAATTAAAAGACTATCATTCTGGACCAAAATGTGCTGCCCAGTGTCAGAAAGCTTGGTCTCAGTTGCAGGTCATGGGTCCTCCAACAGGATGACCCAAAACACACAGCTAAAAATACTTAAGAATGGCTAAGAAAGTAACACTGGACTTGAGTGGCCTCCTGTGAACCCTGATCTAAATCCTATTGAACATCTGTGGAAAGTCTGGAGAAGGCACCCTTCAAACCTGAGACAGTTGAAGCAGTTTGCTCATGATGAGTGGGCCACAATTCCTGACAACAGGTGCGTAATTTTCATTGATAGTTACAGAAATCACCTAATTGCAGTGATTGCCTTGAAAGGTTGAGCAAGAAAAGATTAAGTTAAGAATACCATCATTTTTGTTCAGGCCAGTTCCATTAGATTGTTTTTTAAATGCTTCTGTTTCAATACATTTTTATTTATTATTATTTTTGTCAGTTTCAAGTTATTTCAATGACGATTATGGTTTTTTCTTTCTTTAATGGGAGAGTACCAACAATTTTGTCCATGTGTGTAAATATCTAAAAATATTATACAACTCAAAAACAAATAAATTCTAAATTTAGAAACAAATATTTAAATTGACAAAGAATATAGATACTTATTTGTAGTACACTGTTCTGTTTATACGACTACTAAAATTTTAACTAAACAATATTGCAATTCTTTTAAAAACATATTTTGCGTCATATCAGATCAAACTAAAATTTCCCAGTATCAAAATAAAAGTTAGTGACATATATTAATTCCAAAATTGATATAGAACTACCAGGTTATAAACTATAAGTACAAAAATCATTCGTCTAGCAGTTTATTCAATGGATTTCTTTTGTTGTTCTATCACCACAACTAGTGAAATATATACAAACAGCATATAGACAGTAATATTTTTGTTCTACTTCTTTTGAGAGAATACAGGGTTATTTTTTCTGTCTGGTAAATAATTCCTCCCAGCTTTTGTCAGCTTGCTTTCCTAAAATATCTTCCCATTCGGAAGGAGCGTTAACAGACATTGCATTTCATGCTTTAGCAAAGTCAGTGTTGAATTTTGTCATCACATATTTTCAATAGTGTGTTTTCAAGTGTAAACACACATTTTCTATGATTTTCTTGTATTTCCCTATAAGCTGTAGTGGTAAAATAAATACAGTGTTACTCTCGTCTAAAATACAGTGGGTACGGAAAGTATTCAGACCCCTTTATATTTTTCACTCTTTGTGTCATTACAGCCATTTGCCAAAATCAAAAAAGTTCATTTTATTTCTCATTAATGTACACTCAGCACCCCATCTTGACAGAAAAAAAACAAATGCAATTTTTGCAAATTTATTAAAAAAGAAAAACTGAAATATCACGTAGTCATAAGTATTCAGACCCTTTGCAGTGACACTCATATTTAACTCACATGCTGTCCATTTCTTCTGATCCTCTTTGAGATGGTTCTGCTCCTTCATTGGAGTCCAGCTGTGTTTAATTAAACTGATTGGACTTGATTAGGAAAGGCCCACACCTGTCTATATAAGACCTTACAGCTCACAGTGCATGTTAGAGCAAATGAGAATCATGAGGTCGAAGGAACTGCCCAAGGAGCTCAGAGACAGAATTGTGGCAAGGCACAGATCTGGCCAAGGTTACAAAAGAATTTCTGCAGCACTCAAGGTTCCTAAGAGCACAGTGGCCTCCATAATCCTCAAATGGAAAAAGTTTGGAACGACCAGAACTCTTCCTAGACCTGGCCGTCCAGCCAAACTGAGCAATCGTGGGCGAAGAGCCTTGGTGAGAGAGGTAAAGAAGAACCCAAAGATCACTGTGGCTGAGCTCCAGAGATGCAGTAGGGAGATAGGAGAAAGTTCCACAAAGTCAACTATCACTGCAGCCCTCCACCAGTCGGGGCTTTATGGCAGAGTGGCCCGACGGAAGCCTCTCCTCAGTGCAAGACACATGAAAGCCCGCATAGAGTTTGCCAAAATACACATGAAGGACTCCCAGACTATGAGAAATAAGATTCTCTGGTCTGATGAGACCAAGATTGAACTTTTTGGCGTTAATTCTAAGCGGTATGTGTGGAGAAAACCAGGCACTGCTCATCACCTGCCCAATACAATCCCTACAGTGAAACATGGTGGTGGGAGCATCATGTTGTGGGGGTGTTTTTCAGCTGCAGGGACAGGACGACTGGTTGCAATTGAAGGAAAGATGAATGCGGCCAAGTACAGAGATATCCTGGAAGAAAACCTCTTCCAGAGTGCTCAGGACCTCAGACTGGGCTGAAGGTTCACCTTTCAACAGGACAATGACCCTAAGCACACAGCTAAAATAACAAAGGAGTGGCTTCGGAACAACTCTGTGACCGTTCTGGACTGGCCCAGCCAGAGCCCTGACCTAAACCCAATTGAGCATCTCTGGAGAGACCTGAAAATGGCTGTCCACCAACGTTCATCATCCAACCTGACAGAACTGGACAGGATCTGCAAGGAAGAATGTCAGAGGATCCCCAAATCCTGGTGTGAAAAACTTGTTGCATCATTCCCAAGAAGACTCATGGCTGTACTAGCTCAAAAGGGTGCTTCTACTCAATACTGAGCACAGGGTCTGAATACTTATGACCATGTGATATTTCAGTTTTTCTTTTTTAATAAATTTGCAAAAATTTCTACATTTCTGTTTTTTTTCTGTCAAGATGGGGTGCTGAGTGTACATTAATGAGAAATAAAATGAACTTTTTTGATTTTGGCAAATGGCTGCAATGACACAAAGAGTGAAAAATTTAAAGGGGTCTGAATACTTTCCGTACCCACTGTATATACGCATAAAATCTAGAAGAAGAGGATGTGCTCTCTCCAACATAAAGGCAAACAGCAAAGAATATTAGTGTCTCACTTCATGAAAAATGACTTTTTGAGACTCTGTTCTGCCTGGCTACAATCAATATCTTGCCAAGTTTTAGGAATATCAGCAGGCTTTGCATTGTAGATTTTAGCAAACTCTTTGTTGAACTTTGTCATCACATATTTCCAGTAGTCTGATGCCTGAAGACTTACATCTGCAACAATTTTCCAGTCTGGGAAAATTTCTCTGTAACGCTTATAAGGATGCCATTTATCATTTGTAGCTTTGCAGCAAAATAGTGTTTTGCTGTTCACAAGAGCTGAGCAAATGTCGGTGGCAAGTTTTCCTGTCTCATTCCAGTAGTTGATGGACAAACCCTGAGGTCGGTGCAAAGAAACCCGATGGTGCTCATGGTTTGTTCCTCCTGCATCACAAGGTGCTTTGCAGAATGGACACTGTTTACCACATCCAATCAGTCTGTTAAACAGCTCAGTCTGAGGCTTCAGGTGAAGTGTATATAGTTTTGTCCGGATGTCTGATTCTTTAAACTGCTCTTTCAGAGCTTGTCCCATCTCTCTGAGAGACACTGTGAGAAACTGAGCAAATCTTTCTGGGTCAGCAGTGTTCAGGATCATGAAGGCACCAAGAGCATCCTGGGAAATGACCAGTTTATCACCAAGTTCCTTGCAGATATTTTCAACAAATGTCTTCAGACTGCTGCTATTTTTCATTTTGGCCTTTTTGATGGCATCATTTATGCTGCTGATACTTGACTGAAGATGTTGATCCTCAAATTCAGACATTTTAGATCCATCTGAGAAGTGTTTCACTATTTGGTGAAGAATCCACTTATTCACATACTCCTCATATGAGGAAATGTAGCTCACATACTTTTCAAAGTCTTCCTGTAAAAGCAAATCCTGTAAAACTGAAAACTGCAAGTCCATCCGTGTGCTGAACTGTTCTTGTTTGGTCAACATTTCACCAATGATGTCATGACCCAGGAAACGGTTGACAAAGTCTTCAACTGCAGGTTTCAGACATTGGTTGGTGAACTCTTCTGCCTTCTTTTGGCACTGGTCTCGTTCATGGAACACATCTTTAAAATCAGCATGAAACTTCTCCTTGTTTTTCATCAGACATCTGTAAGGATCATTCACCTGGAGAAAAACTTCATGCATTTTCTGGAAGTGTCTGGCTGCAGCTCCACAGATGTGCTGTTTTAGAGAAACTTCAAACTCGTTGTCTGGATTAAGATCCTGGTTGTTTTGCAGCCTCTCATCAATCATGTGTAGGATCTCCTGGGTGTAAGTTTCATGGTAATTGGTTTTTCCTAACGGTTTTTCAGTCACAGACTTTGTGCAGGTATCTATGATGCTGTCAGCCAAATTCTGCACAGTTAGTGCTGTACCTTTAACGTTTCCTTCAGCTGTATATTTGAAAGGCTCCAGTCCACAATCACGCAGGTTTTTATCATTTAACAATTCAGATGCATGAGCGCCCTTATGTGACAGGTTCATTCTCAGGTAATAGGACACACTGGCGAAAATATCTGTTGCCTTCTGTGCAGAAAAAGAAAGTTTCTTCAGTGTTTCATTCCACATCTTTTCAAATTCTTTGTCCAGTTCGTCGTCTGTCATCTGGACATTTCTCTTCCGACATTCATCAATCAGTGCACACACTGCCTTCTCTATTTCTTTTGTGTGATCCTGCTTGATTCTATCAACTTCTGTCTGTCCCTGTCTGATGTCAGCTGCTGCTTCCAGCTGATGAAACACTGAGCTCGTCATTTCTTTTCCAAGGCTTTTTGCACTGTTTTCAAAGTCAGCTTTGTATCTTTCTACCAGACAGACATGACCTTCTGTTTGTGTGAAGTACTGTGTCAGATTATCAAGAAGCTTTGTCTCCCATTCAGACAGGACTTTACAGGCCTCAGTTTTCAAATCCATGAGAAGTTCTTTGATGTCAGATGTTCCAGATGTTGCACCAGCTGTACCGAAATTTGAAATCCTCGTTTCAGCATTTGTAACCCATGTGTACATGTCTTTCTTGAATTCCCATTCCCATGTGTTGAACTCTGTGCACAGCCTCATGTATGCATCAGCCACTAGGCTGTTTCTGAAGCTGAAGATGAAGTTTTCATGTTTTACTGCCCTCCACAGGCTGGTTATCCAGTCTGTAAAGTCCAGGATTTTATTAGCAGATGATTTACAGCTTCCCAGTAGTTGGATGATGTTTTTCTTGAACTCATATACGGCCTCACTGTAACCTGCATTGACTGGTGCCATTGGTGGGTTTCCATTCCAGAGTCCAGGAATGTACCAGTTCCCGGTGTCTGGACTATACTCCATTACATCAGTGAAGCTCTTGTACTCCTCTTTCTTTTCCATTTTGGCTGCAGCCTGGGTCATCTCGTTTAGCTGCTGAAACAGTATTTTCCTGTCTCTTGAGTTCTTCTCATGGGCTGAAACATCAGACACATTCTGGTGGACAAACTGACATTTGGGTTTCTTGCCCACCTCTTTCATCCTGAGAAAAGCATGCACAACTATTTGGAGAATGTCCTTCATTTCTGTTGAGTTCTCCATTGCAATGTTGATAATGGTGATATCACTCAGCCCCACAACAAGTGTTGCTAGCTCATTGTCATGCTCATAATTGTCATCCAGCTGTGCCAGTTCTGGTGACTTTAAGCCCTCAGTGTCAATGATCACCATGAAGTCACAGTTGAGAACTTTTTTAAAATCTTCATTGATTGTGAGCAGCAACATAAAAGCACCTCGAGTACATCGACCACTGCTGACTGCAAACTGCACTCCAAACATGGTGTTAAGGAGAGTGGACTTTCCTGTGCTCTGAACTCCAAGAACTGTGACTACCAGGATCTTGTTCTGTGGAGACACCAAGTCACTGAGCTGAGCGAGGACGTCACTGACCCATCTGAGAGGTATGTTGGATGCATCTCCATCTACCAGCTCAAGAGGAAATCCATCACGCAGTAACTCTGCACACAGTTTGGGCAGATGCTTCAGTTGTTGACGTGATGGGGATGTTTCTGGAAGGGAAAGCGAAGCTTCATAGATTTGACCCATTTCACGGAAGAAGTGTTCAGTCCCCAGTGAGCTGTTGGAAAGTTGTTTGTCAATGTCTTTAATCTCCTCTTTCTTCTCAGAGTCCTTGCATTTCTTTTTGTACTGCTCTCTGAGGTCAGACAGTTTTTCTCGAGACAGGTTATCAAGGTTCATTCGCATCCATTTCAGGAAATAACATCTCTCTGTTCCTGGCCTTGATATAGCACTGATGAAGCATGACATTGCCTTTGACATGTCATAAGAGTTCTGTTGTTTCTGAAGTTCTTTTTTCTTTTCCTGAAGATCACTTTTGTACATTTCTATGTTTTGAGACCCAACTTTTCGAAGACGAAACTCCTCCTTCTCTAAACTTGTCAGTTCCTTCCATATTTGGCCTTGCAGGGGAAGCTGTGCTTCTTTGTAATTTGGGATGTCTTGAATTTCTGCAGTGATGGTATCTGCATTTTTCTTGGCAGCCTTGCACTGTGGACAATCCTCATCAACTGAGATTCCCAGTTCATGGGCAATGTCAATCATCTGCTCTATTTTCATCTTCATCTTTGAGTTCTCGACTACATTATTGACTGTTTCCCTCAATTTTTTGACAAACTCTGCATCGTTCATCCCCTTTCTTTTCAAAATAACGTTCCTGTTAGTCAAGCCCAACTTGATTGCTGTATATTCTAATGCATCTCGTCTGAAGCTCTTACTCTCAGGGTTGCCCACCAAGAAGATCTGTGCCTTGTGGTGTTGGTTGATAAGCAGTTCACTCTCAGAGTCCAAATTGTCAAAGAACACAAAAACTGCTGCAGATGTCTGACACAAGAAAGAAAATTGTGTTTCAAATGAAGCAACATCCCCACGAAGGTTAGCTACAGCTACTAGCTCACTGAAAATATCAATGTTTTTGTTTCCACAGGGAAGATACCAAGTAATTTCAACCAGTCCATTGGAAATTCTTCTTGGACTGTCACCACCCTGCATGTTACAGTGAACAAAGGTGTCATGGTACTGCTGAGAACTGCTCAGAAGCTTATTGAGGATCTCTGACTTGGACAGGGAGCACTCACCCAGTCTCACAAAAGATATCATTGGAAGATCAGAGAGAACAATTCTGTCTTCAATGAAGCCTTTGGATTCTGAGAGTGACTGAGGTCTGTACTTCTTAACAATGTCTCTCATGGCCCACAGCATGAGTGTGGACTGTTGTGTGTCAGAGTTGGGAAGCAGCAGAGGTACAGAAAACTGACACATAGACATTTTGAGCGCCATTTCCTGTCGGACAAAACCATCAGAAACCAGAAACAGAGCAGTGATTATGTCGAGGGGGTTCAGTATGTCACCTGAGTTTGGTCTGCTTATCAGATTCAGAATATTTAACTTTGTATTCATGTATTCATGATCACTGGTTGATTCACCTTGTGATGTACATTTCACATCCCTAGCTCTCACATTAACCATCATCAGTTTCTTCAGAAAATACCACGGAAGATCTGAATTAGACTTGGCAGGTTCATCAGTAATGGTCTTCTCATCAATCTGAAGTATTCTGCTCAGTGACAGCTTCTCTATGTAGTGCTGCTCCAACCCCAGATCCTCCAACAGGCTCTGCAGTTGTGTCTCTGTGGGCATGAAGATGGTTGTTATTTTGTTGTTAAATGGACAAACATAATTTATACATATATGCTGAAATGTCTGGGAATGTGGCACAATGTACAAAATCAAATTTAACTTTCTATTCAACCTGAAGTAAGTTACATTTTCCATTTAATTTGTGTGTAAAAAGCAATTATGATGAAAAATTCCATCCAATTTTACTGTTGCCATGCTATGGAGTTATTCGTGTATATTCCATATAACCTATAGCAACTATAATTTGATAACAAGCCCAAAATGGCTGTTTAATAGGACAACATTTCAATCTGGTGAGAATTCTATATAAGTGCTAGGTAATACTAAGTTAACACTGTATTAACCATCCATCATCTATACCCACTTATTCCTAACCAGGGTCACGGAGATCCCTGTGACCCGGGTTGATTGAGCCTATCCCAGCTCTCTTTGGGTGAAAGGCAGGGGTACACCGTGGACAGGTCACCAGTCCATCACAGGGCCACATAGAGACAAACAACCTCACATACTCACACTCACTCCTATGGGCAATTTAGAGTCACCAATCAACCTGACAACCAGTTTTCATAAACTTGTATACCAGGTTTTTAAGTAAAAAACAAATTAACTCTGTTGTCAAAGCAAACTTTTTTCAGCTACATCTCCTTGCAAAGGTTAAGCCCTTCCTGAGCTGCAGTGACCTGGAGAAAGCCATTCACACTTTTATTGGTATCCAGCTTGATTATTGCAATGCTCTTTATGTTGGAATCAATCAAGTTTGTCTGTATCGCTTGTGACTTGTACAGAATGCTGTGGCACACTTGCTGTCTGACAGTAGTAAGCATGATCATATCACCTGTGGTATATTGATCAAAATGCAAGTCTGAAATATCTTAATAAACTTATGCATTTTTGAAAGTCTTCTTTTTTTTAAGTTTATATAGTTAATCTCTTATATATATATATATATATATATATATATATATATATATATATATATATAAATAAAAATTTCCCTTCTTACCCCCATGGGTGGTGTGAGTGTGTCTTCCTCAATCTCAGGTCCTCTAACAAAGGCCTGGGAGTTTGAGGGTTCTTTGCAGTATCTTAGCTGTTCCTAGCACCGCGCTCTTTTGGACTGAGATCTCTGATGTTGTTCCTGGGATCTGTTGGAGCCACTCTCCCAGTTTGGGGGTCACAGCCCCGAGGGTGCCAATTACCACCGGGACCAATGTTGCCTTCACCTTCCACATCTTTTCTAGCTCTTCTTTAAGCCCTTGGTATTTCTCCAGCTTCTCATGTCCCTTCTTTCTGATGTTGCTGTCACTTGGGATGGCTACATCTACCACAACCTGACATACATGTTTTTGGACTGTCGGAGGAAACCAGAGTACCTGGAGAAAACCCACACAAGCACAGGGAGAACATGCAAACTCCACACAGAAAGGTTAGGTCCCTGCTGGGTTGAATTTCTGATGCATGATTAAAACCCATATGGACATTCTGTGATTATTGCTCATCTTTCCTGCTTTAGCCTCCAGAACATAGTCAGGAAACACTGCTGCAGAGCACAAGTTGTTCAAAGTTAACCCCACCTGCACCCCCTTTTACACGCCAGAGCAGCTGGCAAACAAGGCTCGAACAAGATGTAGCATTTGCTTGATGCACACTGTACCTGGCTAGTGTCCATTTTCTGTTTACTCTACTTTTAAATTGTGTTCTGAACTTCCATTTTACCAGGTTCTGCTGCTGTGGTGTCACTCCCGTCTCCCTCTTGTAGCTCCCACTCTACACAGCCTACTATTGTTGCTTGTTAGCTTGAGTTTGCCATGTTGTGCTTTCAGCATATTATTCAAGCAGGCAGCACCTGTTGGGGCCAATTTGTGGGCATGTGCACTCCAACCCACTGCAGAGGTGATAATAGGATTATGGTGGTGGCTCTCAATAGGAGTTTATGAAAGGGGCCGAGGGGGTTTAAGGGGCAGAAGGCACAACCAGTTCTTACAGAAACCACAAACATGAGCGTAAGATATAGGCAAGGCAAGACAAGGCAAGTTTATTTATATAGCAAAATTCATACAGAGTAATTCAAAGTGCTTTACAGAAATAAAAGACAGGTTAAAAATACATAAGCAAGAATAAAAATAAAGGCATGTCACTGCTTTGTCACCATATTTGCCCCTTATGATATCGACTATCGTACCACGCTGACCCATATTTGTGGGTCCCCTACTTTCAGTTTGTCCTATCCCTGATGGACTAAAAGTACCTCAACACAGACTATCTGCGGAGACGATCCTGAGTCCCACTCTTACGTCTAGGATCGAGTAGACTATAGCTGGAGGTTCCAAACCCCTTATTTAAGTCTATAGCTGTTTAGAACTGTATTCTAAGGATAACACTAAAGCGCCTGGGTTCCTAACCCCGGGGTCCCTGACCCAATTGGCTTTAGAACGAAGGTTCCCAACCAATCAACTTAGAGTACTGACCGTGAGTCCGATTGTCTCCCCCAACAGGACAAAAGTAGTGACAAAACAGACAAAAAAAAAAAAAAAAAGAAAAAGAAAAAAAAAAAAGATGAATTAAAAATTGAATTAAAAAATGAATTAAAAATTAATATTAGAGGAAACTGAGTGCAGATAAATCAGTTTGGATAAAACACTGTCAGGTCTAGTCAGGTCATATGTTATATGCCACACTAAAAAGAAAGGTTTTTAGCTTGGACTTAAACATTGCCAGAGATGAGGCTTGTCTAACATCATCAGGAAGACTATTCCAGGTTTTAGCTGTATAGAACTGAAACGCTGCTTCTCCCTGTTTAGTCCTGACTCTGGGCACGAGCAGAAGGCCTGTTCCTGATGTTCTCAGAGTTCGAGATGGTTCATGTGGCATCAACATGTCAGAGATGTAATGTGGTGCTGAGCCATGAAGAGACTTATACACAAGCAGTGCTGTTTTAAAGCCTATTCTCTGAGAGACAGGAAGCCAGTGCAGAGATCTGAGAACAGGAGTAATGTGGTTGTACTTCCTGGTTCTAGTCAGGACCCGAGCAGCAGCGTTCTGAATGTACTGTAGCTGCCTTACAGCTCGTTTTGAGAGCCCCGTGAACAGGCCGTTACAGTAATCTAGCCTGACAGAGATAAAAGCATGGATGAGTCTTTCCAAGTCTGGTTTAGACATGATTCTGATCCCTTTGATTCTGAGATTCAAGTCTGAGTCCATGATTACCCCTAGATTTCTGACTTGATTTTTAAATTTTAGAGAAAGAGACTCGAGGTGACTGCTGACACTTTCTCTTTGTTTCTGTGGCCCAAAGATGATTATTTCAGTCTTGTCACTGTTTATTTGGAGTGAGTTGTTTGGCATTCATAGAGTGATCTGTTCAATACAGCTGCACAGTGAATCGACCGGTCCATATTCACCAGCTGTGAGTTAAATGTAAATCTGAGTGTCATCTGCATTGTTATGGTAGGACACATTATTGTTGCGTATTAAGTGGCCTAAAAGCAACATGTAAGATGGACCCCTGGGGGACCCCACGTCAACGCCATTTGGTCTGAGACACAGTTGCCAACTTCAATGAAATACTTCCTGTCTTCAAGATAGGACTTAAACCTTTTAGGAGCAGTACCAGAGATGCCTATCCAGTCCTCTAACCTTTGTAACAGGAACACATGGTCCACTGCATCAAAAGCAGCACTTAGATCCAGCAGTACTAAGACAGAGACTCTGCCAGCGTCGGTGTTCAGATGAATGTCATTTGTCACCTTGATGAGGGCAGTTTCAGTGCTGTGATGGGGCCTAAAACCTGACTGAAAATCATCAAAGCAGTCGTTTAGCATGAGAAAGTCAGTAAGTTGTTGGTAAACAACTTTTTCAATGATTTTGCCTAAAAACGGCAGGTTTGATATGGGCCGGTAGTTGTTCAGTACCATGGCATCAAGATTACTCTTCTTCAGGAGAGGCTATATATCTCAAGACAGAAACCCTGTGTTGCAATACATCCACATCTTCTCAAGTCTGCTGCACCTTACAAGTTTTCTACTTCAGGTTAATGTTTACTGCGTAAAGAACAAATCCAACCTTTCAATCACCAACATGTCAAATGATAAGCTTAGTCGCTAAACTTTGGTGTGTTTTCATCAATTTAGAACAGCAACAAAATTATCAAAGTATTATAAAATTATTCTGAAAAATATTCTGGACGTTATGTGTCATTGTATTAGATTGTTGCAATAATACTATACATACATTTGCAGAAAGTAAGCATGTTTATCCCCCTACATGTTGATAAGAGTATTAAAACCTTAAAAATATCAATTTTTTGGTGACCTGTCCAGGGTGTACCCCTGCCTTTCAACCAAAGAGAGCTGGGATAGGCTCCAGCAGATCCCTGTGACCCTGGTTAGGAATAAGTGGGTAGAGATAATGGATGGATGGATGGAAAATATGCATTTAGTGCACATTTAGAACAGATGCAAAAATGTGTGATTAATTTGTGGTTTATCTTCTATTCTTTTCTTTATACTTATTTCTTCCTAACACTGTGCAGAGTCACTGCATCAGGAATGTGGAAGACCGTTGAACTGTCATTTATTTAGCTGGCATAACATTATAGTGCAGTCAGGATGGTTTACAACACCCCAGGAATGATCCAATTCAGCTCATCAGACAAACAGGATGTCCTTTAAACTGCCAGTGGTTTATGTTTGCATTGATCCATAATATTTCCATTATATATTCTTATTCTTTGCTAACACTTATCTGCAGTGTGCAAAACTGTTGTGATTTATTGCTTCATTTTCTATAACTTACTTGAATGTGTAGCTGCCATGTCAGGTGTGTCTATACTTTGATTCTTCAGTTCATCAGAAACTTTCTGCCCCTCCCTGGAAATGGTCACAGTGTAGTTCTCCACTTCACCAGCAGGAGTGTCCAAATGCAGAGACACTGACTCACTGCTGACATTAGAGACTTTGATCCTCCCAGGACAGCAGGGAACTGTGGAAATAATAATAATATGCTGATGATCATAGTGCTTTAATTAAAGTTATCTACATACACACTGCACTTTATTTAGCTCATATTAATCACTTCCATTCATCAGTTCTGTTACAGGCTCTGTTGTTTCCTCACAGTAAAGATCAATACATATATCTCATCACCAATTTCCTTGATAAATGATAAAAACATATGTAAAAACAATGTATATTATCTTATCCTATACACATTACCTTACAGGACAGTGTTTCTGTTTCATTTTTCTGGATCTTTAGATGGACAAAATATTAACCTCCATTGTGGTTAGTCAGTCATCCCACACTTGCTCCAATTATTAAAACAACTTCTTACTGGGATAAAAAGAAACAACTCTTCGTTCCTCAACTTATTTAAATATCCTGCCAAACAATGCCATGAGCTGACATGACAAACCTGCACTGTTACATCCTTCCATCACATAAAATGTTATAATGTTGCTTTCTCAACTGATAAAAATAACCCATTTTTTGATCATCTGATTAAGTATGTAAAGCGTTCTCACAAAGACAAGGCCAAGGAAAGCACATTTTGTGATAAACAAATCTGCCTTATTAATAGGACATGAAAATAATACCCCAGACACAGTATTAGGTGTATATAAGAGTTTACAGTAGGAGTCTTGAAAACCCAGCAGTATCACATTAATAATCAGTTAACCAAATAATAACTGTATGATGTTTATCTTGTTTTTCAGAACTGAACAAACCTCAGACAAAACAACAGTATATAACTCACCTCTGTAGATGAGATTTGCCCATGGAACTACTGCTCTGTTCAGATAATAAAGAGTTACTGCAGATGAAGCCCAGTGCAGCCCCTTTTATCCTGCTGGGTGAAGATACTTTCACTTATGTCTTTCCTCTTAAGCCACAGGGTGCTGGAAGGTGTGGCTTGACTAAACAGACACACCCACCATAGTACTGTATGACTAGACCCTGAAACAGGTCTGTCGGGATTAACAAGTTAAGGTGTGTTTTCTCAGAAACCACAGCTTCCAGCACAAACATAATGGAACTCACCTCAGAAGCCTCAGCACCAGAAGTTGTTTCTCTGCAGTGCAGCCGAATTAAAATAGTGTGTTAGGAACCTAACACTGATGCCATGAGAATCACACACTGTTGATGAAGCATTTCCCCACACATCGAATGTAGTGTGACAATATAATGTTTCTGTATTTTCTTTCTGCAACATAAAAAATCAAGTAAATAAAACTCCCCAATTAGTGATATGTTTTGAAATGATTGCATTACTTATCCAGTAACTATTTCAAAATTAATAATTTATGATTGGTGACTAAAACCTTTGTATTCTGTACTGTACTTATGTATGCAAAAGTTTGAGCACCCCAGTGTAAACGTTTGTTTAAATGTTAATACAATGTTTCTTCTATTGGAAAAATAAAAAATAGAACAATTATAGTCATTGGGTCAAGTATAAAATGGGCAGAGCTGACCAAGTCAGTACTGATAATACTAGTAAGTACTGGTAATGATAATCATTTTTTACATGTATCTTCTGTATCCATCCTGATAATACTGTATAAGCCTCATTGTGACCTTTGTTTCTCTGTCACTCTGGCAGACTGCTTTAGCACTGACAGTGACCTCTTTGCAAAGATAATAAAATACCTAAAAGACATTTGAGTTTCAGTTCATTTCAGATTTTTCAAGGAATATTGAAGTTTCTCTTTTTTTTTTTTTTTATATACCTTGGCTCTTTGGATCAGGACCTGAGAGACCATTAGCCAGACCAGTGTCTGCTTGGAGGAGATTTCTCGGCTCATCCCTACTCGATATGGTGACTCAGCAGCCACCGAAGCCGCATCATCTTCGAGCTCTGCCGCTACTTTACCTAACCCTCCCGAGAGCCATTCATTCCAACACCATTCCGTTACGACGGAGAGGTAGTGTCATGGAGCCAGTTTTTATTTCAATGTCGCTTAGTATTTAATCAACAACACACCACCTGCTCCACCACTAAAGCTAAGATAGCCTTCATCTGTGGACTCCTTTCGGGACAAGCTGCTGCATGGGCCAAGGCTTTGGCCCAGTCCCAGTCACCTGCATTTGATCATTTTAATGGCTTTTGTGAGGAGATTATTGGAGTTTTTGAAGTGCAGGTCCAGGACTCCAGGACAGTTACTGTCTATTAGACAAGGATCCAACACGGTTTCTCAGTTGCGTTCCATATTTTGGCCACAAAGAGTGGCTAGAACGATCACGCCATGTGAAGGGCATTTTGTAATGGACTAAATGAAAAGTTAAAAGATGAGCTACCTCTAAGGGAGGACTGTAAGACCCTGGACCAGCTAGTGATGCTGGTTACTAGACTTACAGACAAGAGGGAAGCTGCCTGCGCTAAGGCTCATAAGAACATGTCCGTTGCCAATGTGTGGATCACCCAAAAGGCCCAACTCACTAATCTTTGAGGGGGGATTAGTGAGTCATAACGGTTTCGAACCTCTCCGGAATTAAACAGATGGAGCTTCCTGAAACTCTTACGGTGGGTAAGACTGTTTTGGAAGTGACAGTGTTGATTGACTCTGGAGCTGACGATAACTTTATTGATCAGACATTCATCTATGAAGATAACACTCCACTCGTAGAATTACCCACCAGGAGAGATGTTGGATTGATAACTGGAGTGTGTTTTGCCACTCACACTGTCTCAGGTCCACAGGGGGGTTAGAGTTGTGCATCACCCAGGAGGAGATCAGACTGGATGGATTTCGGCAGGAGTATCACTATCTCCAGTGGGTATTCAGCAAAGAGAGGGGGCAGGCCCTACCACCCCACCGGCCTTATGATGGTGAGATAAATTTGCATTCCCGTGCTCCCTTGCCCAGTAGCCGACTGTCTTTAAGTGAACGCAGTGCTATGGAGAAATATATCACAGAGTGATGAGCCTCGGGGATGATTCACCCCCATCATCTCCGGGGAGTTTCTTCTTTGTTGATAAGGACAGATCTCTAAGACCCTGCATTGACTATAGAGAACTAAACACAATTACCATAAAGAACAAGTACTCGCTACCCCTCCTCGATTTGGCATTTGACTTTATTCATAAGGTTAAGATTTTCACCAAGTTAGATCTGGTTAGCGCTTACTACTTAATCCGAACCAAGGAGGGAGATGAATGGAAAATGGCATTTAACACACACTTTAGGCCATTTCGAGTACTTGGTGATGCCGTTTGGTCTTAGTAACGCCCCTGCAGTGTTCCAGGCATTAATTAATGATGTTTTCAGAGACGTGTTCAATATAATTGTTTTTGTTTATTTCGATGATATACGGGGCAGCATGGTGGCTGAGTGGTTAGCACTGTTGCCTCACAGCAAGAAGGTCATGGGTTTGCAACCCGGCCTTTCTGTGTGGAGTTTGCATGTTCTCCCTGCGCTTGCGTGGGTTTTCTCCAGGTACTCTGGTTTCCTCCCACAGTCCAAAAACATGTATGTCAGGTTGATTGGTGACTCTAAATTGCCCATAGGAGTGAGTGTGAGTGTGTGAGGTTGTTTGTCTCTATGTGGCCCTGTGATGGACTGGTGACCTGTCCAGGGTGTACCCCTGCCTTTCACCCAAAGAGAGCTGGGATAGGCTCCAGCAGATCCGTGACCATGGTTAAGGAATAAGTGGGTATAGTAAATGGATGGATGATATATTGTTTTTTTCCTGAAACAGACAGGAACACGTCCAGCATGTCGGAGAACTGCCTGTTTGTATAACCAGAGAAGAGCGAGTTCCATTGATCCTCAGAAAGCTTGCTGGGGTTTGTCGTGAAGGAGGGCTAGCTACATGTCAAACCTGCTTAGGTCCAGGCAGTGGTTGACTGGGCCACTCCCACATTAAGGAAGCAACTGCAACTGTCTCATAACCACCAAGTCTCCCTTCTCCTGGTCAACTGAGACAGAACAGGTTTTCAGTAGGTTGAAGCAATTATTCAATTCAGCTCCTGTTCTCTGCCATCCTGACCCCTCTCTTCCATTCCATGTGGAGATGGATGCCTCAGATTCGGGGATGGGATATCATCTCACTGACTGCCATCGTAGGCCAGCACCGGATTATAAGGTAGGCCAGAGGGTGTGGTTAAATACCAAGGATCTGCCTCTGCAGGTCAAAAATAATAAATTGTCTTGTAGATATGTGGGTCCTTTTGAGATTGAGCATATTATTAACAGGAGCACTGTCAGGCTCCTCCCTTCCCGTTCACCTCACCTTTCATGTATCTCTGCCTTAAGCCTGTCACCCACAGCACCCTTAGTCCTCCGGCCGAATATCCTCCTCCATAAAGAATGATTCACGACCACCCGGCGTCCTTTAAAAGGATACAGGACCTTTAGGTCCTTTAAAAAGAAAAGAGATGGTCTCATTGCTCACATATGTTTACCACCATACTAATGCAGGGCTGAGTGCAAGGAGTGCACAGGGAATACAAGAGTAAAGAGAGCAGAGAAAAAGGATTGAATTGTTCTTAAATACTTACAGTGAGAAGTCAAGTGTTGGAACTGGAATGTCCTCCCTCAGTTCCACGTGTTCGTTTGATTGATAAAACGGAGGAGATAAATGTGGTCTCAAATTAGCCGTTTATTAAAACACACTGAATAGAGCAGTCAAACTTTCCCTAACCAATAACAGTCTTTGTCAGGGCACGAAGTCTGACTGCCTATTCTTCCCTCGACCCAGTGATAATATTACAGAATGAAATATGCAATCTTTAGGAAGCTGGCGTGTTCTTCTCCCATAGGTTGAGAACGATGATGGGATGTCCTGAGATATCACTGTTACTATGCCTCCTGGCAGAGGTCAACCTGCCCTGTAAGACAGAGTACAACAACAAAAGCAACAGGCACATCCTATCTGATGTTTTGTCTAGTTCACTTCTTGCCCTGTAAGAAATCTTGCAATTACTGAAAAACAAGTTCATGTCTAAACTGCTACTGTTTCACACATACCACAATGCTTCATGAGTATACTGTAATAATGCATTAAAGTTTAATCTATAATATGATAAAAGTAATCTAATACTGCCTTATACCTTAAGCTGCAATGTAATAAAAGTAATAATTCCCACACAAGCTTACTGCTGTTTTGACACTGCTTTTTAACTGACGGTTGTAACAGAAACAACCTGGATTTGTGGTGACAATCGCATCTTAAAAAGGTGAGAGGGACCTTTTAGAGAAACAGAAAAAATAAAAGTAGAGAAATAGAAAGAAGAGTTGGTAAAAACAAAGGAACAAGGAAACAAAGCAAGCAAAGAGAACCCAGATGAGCCGGTGGATTTAAATGGTCCTAATGTAAATTTCATGAAAACTAATTATGAGGATGAAGCTATAACTCCACTCACAACCTCGACCATGCCCCTGCTGCATCAGCAGGGCTATATATATTGGGGGGGGGGGGCATCATTGTTTGCATATGTGTTAACTATAGTGCAGATGCTTTTTAGAAAGTGTGATTTGACAATTCATTTGAGTGCCACACACACAATTGTTAACACTGGGGAATTAACCTCTCCAAAAGTTAGTGGCAATTATGTCAACTCTGTCGGGGCATCAAGGAAAACTGAAAAAGGTTTTCGGGGCCAGGTTGTGGGGGCAGTGGTCTAGGCAGAGATGCCCAGACTTCCTTCTCCCAGGACACTCCTCCAGCTCTTCAAGGGAATACCAAGGTGTTCCCAGGCCAGCCGAGAGACATAGTCCCTCCAGCGTGTTTTCCCCAGGGCCTCCTCCTAGTGGGACATCTGAAACAGATGCCCAAGCCACCTCACCAGGCTCCTCTTGATGTGGAGGAGTAGCAGTTCTACTCTGAGCTCCTCCTGGGTGACCGAGCTCCTCACTCAGAGTCATGACCCAGAGTCGTAACCATAGGTGAGGGTAGGAATGTTGATTGACCCGTAAGTGAGTTTCGCTTTTTGACTCAGGCCTTCTTCACCACAACAGACCGGTACATCGTCCAACGCACCAATCCATCTTTCAACCTCCCGTTCCATTCTTCCCTCACTTGTGAACAAGAGCTGGAGATATTTAAACTGCTCCACTTGAGGCAGGATCACTCCTCCAACTCGGAGAGTGTAAGCCACGTTTTTCTGGTTGAGAACCATGGCTTCAGATTTGAAAGCGCTGATTCTCATTTCCATTCGCTTCAGACTTGGCTGCAAACTGCCCCATGCTAAAGGGCCCAGCTTGATAAAGTCAACAGGACTCTGCAAAACACAAGGATCGGGGACAGTACCTCTGGACTGGCAAAACAGGGTGGTAGTCCCTCTTTTCAAGAAGGGGGACCAGAGGGTGTGCTCCAACCACAGAGTGATCACACTCCTGAGCCTCGCCAGAAAACTTTATGCCAGGGTACTGGAGAGGAGAATCTGATAGTAGAACCTCAGATCCAGGAAGAACAATGTGGTTTTTGTCTGAATCATGGAATGCTGGACCAACTCTATACCCTCTCCAGGGTGCTTGAAGTTTCATAGGAGTTTGCACAACTTTTCTACTCCATTTAAAGGGAAATGTTTTTTTGGGGCAAGCTTTAATGTGTTGTTTAGATATTGACCTAAATGTCAACCTCTGAAGGCATAAAAATGCTTAAACTGATGAATCTGACCGTGATTCTAAAATTTTGTGGCCCTGATTAATTGCTGTATGCTTATGAGTGGAAAATGACATAAGTGAGCTACTTTTGGAGGAGGTTGGACAGCCCACACACAAACACTGTCAGGATCTGTGTTTTGAGTTCCTGTTTTGTGCTTTTATTTTGTAGGTTCCTTTAGGATTTGGTTTTGTTCTGTCTTGTTCCACTTTACTTTGACCCAATTAGTTGATTGTTTTCACCCATGCCTCATTTGTGTTCTCCCCTTCTTATACCTTTGTTCAGTCACAGTTCCTGGCCAGGTCATCTGCCTCACATGCGGTTGTTCTGCCGATCACTGCCCAGTGTTGTTTTGAAGCTCCTTCAAGATAGAGATTTCAAGTTTGCTTTGCCTTTGTTTTTCACGTCTGGTTTTTCTCCTTGGTTTCTGTTCATGGACCTTCTCGTTTAACCCTCTGGGGTTGACGCACGCGCCAACGTGTTTTGACGCATCTTTTTCTGATAAGGCCGAAACAAACTTAAATTACTCCGTCAATTCTGATTGTACAGATAAAAGAAGTATATCATTCAAATCTGTAAAGGGTCTAGTTTTAGTTGTATACCATCATAATAAACGTTGTGCTTTTTTTAAATAAAGAAAGCTGACAGGGTGCGCTCTCTGCCTTTTCTGTCTCTGCCATTTCTCTTCACAGACGCGTAAATAAAACAACCAGAATCTCAGCGAATACTTGCCTCATAAAAATAAGAATTATATGGCTAGAAAGCTTGAAATGTTTTCTTTGAAATGAAACAATTCAAGTTGAAAACAAATCATCACTTTTTATTTAATCCGTATGAACGTAAGGAGAAGTCCGTTTTTTCCTGTCTCACCTCATTACAGGTAATGCGATCCTGGTTTTAACTCAAATGAGGATCGTTTGGCTCCTCATTGTGTTGTATTGTGCTGCACTAATCCGTCCCATCTACATTGACTGAAAGGCTCATTATGCGCATCTTTGTCTGGACGTTCAGTGCGTCTTTTGTGTTCTCAGGTAAATCACATGACTATTCATCCTCAGACACACCCTCTTGCATATGGCCTTTCTGGACAAAAAGTGTCTTAGAAAATTTAAATCAGTGTATTGTTTACTGTGAATGTGTGAACAAGATGACATTCACAGCACTCTGAAGTAAACACTTTAGCCTACAACATGCTGGTCTCCAAAGTCTTGTGAACCAATGTTCTGTTTGTGTTTTATGGTCTTATTTCAGTGAGTAAAAAATTGTAGTTTTTCACTAACCATGCATAAACACTGTTTTCTCAAAAACACAATCATGTATAAACTTGCTGCTCACATATTATTGTAGCCAATTTTGTGCTGATTACAGTGTTATTAGACTTTAGACATTAATATGTTTAAAAGACACTGAAATGTCAGGACATGTCAAAATTTGTCCAGGCCCCCAAAACCCCCTCAGACCCCAGAGGGTTAAGTTAAGTATCTGTCTCTGTTTTGTATGTGTCTTTCACCATGTCTCGGGCTCTTGTTTAGCTCCCTGGTGTTCATGTTAGTCCCCTTTATTCATGCCTTGTCTCCCTGGTGTTCAAGTTTGCCTCATTCATGTCTTAGTCTTGTCGTGTGTCTCCTGCTTTGTCCCCTTTAGTCCGTGTGCTTGTTTCCCTGCAGTCTGGTGTGTCCCCGAGGTGTGTGTGACCCCAGACCTTTAACCCTTGTCTGTGTGGAGTCTGGTGTGTCCCCGAGGTGTGTGTGACCCCAGACCTTTGTACCCTTGTTTGTTTGTGTGAAGTCTGGTGTGTCCCCGAGGTGTGTGTGACCCCAGACCTTGTACCCTTGTTTGTTTGTGTGGAGTCTGGTGTGTCCCCGAGGTGTGTGTGACCCCAGACCTTTGTACCCTTGTTTGTTTGTTTGGTGTTTGTTCCCCCTTGCAGTCTGGTGTGTCCCCTGTGTGTGCGTGACCCAGACGTTTGTCCCCCCCTGAACTTGTTCCCTTGAAGTCTGAGGTGTTTCCCGAACGTGTGTGTGGCTTTGACCCTCCTGTCTCGTCCCCTTGGCTCATGTTGTCTCGTCCCTCTCGCTTGTGTGCCTATGTCCCTTGGTTCCTGTGTTCATGTTTTGGCTTTCTTTGAGTTCTGTTTTGAATAAAGTTTCATTTGTGAACTTGATGTACCAGAGTGGGCGTAATCCTTGGTCCAACTTCTAACCCCCCAGCAGCAACCCTGACAAACACACGGTACATGCTGCATGATTGGATCCACTACACCTCAAACATTTCTATAGGTGCTCCTGAACTTTATGAAAACCAATGATACAAAGGTGATTTCAAAAATGAATGTCATGTTATCACATTTATTTAGATCTAAAACATGATTAATTCACCTAACAAAGAATCAGATATTTAGCATTTTTACTGTCTCAAAAAATACAGTGACTAATGGGAGGTCATAGACACTCTACCCACACTAACAGACCATCAGCTGCATGACATCAAACCAGGTGACCACATGATGATTAGAGATCTCAGAAGGAAACACGAGAAGTCCAGATGGTGAAATGGTTCATTCCCTGCCACCTATATCACAGTAAAGGTCCTGTGAGAGTCACATGGGTACTGTGAGGGACCGACTGGCTGACAAACGAGCCACAGGTAGATTCTTAAACAAGAAAAGGGATTTATTTTCTCCAAATGCACAAAAATAAGACAAATTTGAAAAAAAGTAAGCCAAGTTCTGGGCCCATAAAAAAGGTCAACTGAACAGAACTTAGCTCAAGCAAAAAAAGTTTAACCTAAATGTAAACTGAGCTGACTGAACAAAGAACAAGACTGCCTCCCTAACTGAACACCTAAAGGAACTTATATACTGGCTGATCAGGCCAACTGAAACGCGGGGGGTTTACAAGACAAAACATAATTAACTAAATTACACATACTTATAACTAAACTTACAAGTCTGTCAGTTTACAATTAATTAAATTAAACAAACAACTACATTATATCTAAATGAAACTTCACAAAAGAAACCAAATCTTTAGACCAAGGACTTCATCCTTCCCCCCCTCTGGTTTTCCAGTCAGTGGTCTGGTCCTCTTTGTTGGCCTCTGCACAAATTCAGGCTCCACCTCAGCAACCTCTATTGCTAAACCAGGAAGAGAACAGGTAACTCAAAGAACAAAAAACATAAATTAACAAATAGACAAAAGACAAACCAATGCTAACTAAATGTGTGCGCTTCATTTAGCAAACAAGGCTGTCCTGAAATAAAGTAAATTATAAACCAAACAAAATGACTTATTTACCTTCCTAAAATATTAAAACAGGTGATAAGCTGTGGATGAGTAGTCCAACCTTTATTGGGTGGCTGTAGATACAGCCATCACAGGTACACACAGGCCACTGTGAACGAGGATCAGCATCACGTGCTGACCATCAAGAAACAGGCTCTGCTCCAACAACCACTAGATAAAGCAAGAACATCTCACCCAAGTTAAGTGTCTCAACTGTGAGGAACGAGGACTGATTGGGCAGGCCTGCATTTATTGCCTTTTCTGTACTTATTTTCACTAATCATAATCCTATTTTTTATTTGATACACAAGATAAAATTACTCAGATTATGAAATTATTCTCACTACCCACAATGACTGCCCAGTGAGGTGATGAGGTCCAGGATTACAGTATTATTTTTACAGTTCCCTTGGAGTATTATTCCTTTGTTTTTAATCTGCTGTTATTATTCCCGTTTAAAAACCCCACATCAAGAGTGATTTTATTAGTGAACTATCACCTAAATTACAATCAGTCTTTTCTCTCTAAGAATTCCTCTTAGTCAATATAGCTTGTTGATCCTTTCCAATTGGCATATAGGGCTTTTTTTTCAATACTGACTGAATCACTAATGAGCTTTTGACTTTGAGCTAAAGTTCTCCTACGGCACTACTTCTCACTCTTAAGTGCATCCTTAAATGCAATTGGCAATAAATTCTCTTTAAGCATTTAAAAAAACCTTTTCCTTATAAAGGGGTTCCATTGATTTGGTTACACTCTTTTCTAACTGACAGGACTCAGAACTGCCTTTTTAATAACGCATTGTCCGCATTCTTCTTCCTTGTATGGGGGGAAAAAATCAAGGTATGGAGCCTCTTTGCCCAGATTTAAAACACTCTTTTTGGGGCTTGACCCGCCCATCCAAGCCTTTCTAGCACCCATTACGACACTCTGAGGTGAAATAACCCAGGTTAAGAACAACATTTGCACCAATCATATTGCAGTAAGAAGTGGCTAGCCTTAGCTCAGAAGTTAAGATCGATCAAAAGTGAGGACTTGGAAGGGAGATCACAAAAGCAATTCATTGGGATTCAAGAGGGGAAAGAAGGACCAAAAACAAGAGACTTTATTGCCATCTTGTCACAAGAAATCCTCTTGCTAGTGTTGAATCCGAACCGAGTTCCTTAATTGAGAAAGAACGCGCTGAATCAGAGACTAAATCCATCCATCCATCTTCTTCCGCTTATCCGGGGCCGGGTCGCGGGGGCAGTAGCCGAATCAGGGATACCCAGACTTCCTTCTCCCTGGACACTTCTTCCAGCTCTTCCGGGGGGACATCGAGGCGTTCCCAGGCCAGCCAGGAGACATAGTCCCTCCAGCGTGTCCTAAGTCTTCCCCAGGGCCTCCTCCCGGTGGGACATGCCCGGAACACCTCCCCAGGAAGGCGCCCAGGAGGCATCCGAAACAGATGCCCGAGCCACCTCAACTGACTCCTCTCGATGTGGAGGAGCAGCGGCTCTACTCCGAGCTCCTCCCGGGTGACCGAGCTCCTCACCCTATCGCTAAGGGAGCGCCCGGCCACCCTGGGGAGGAAGCTCATTTCTGCTGCTTGTATCCGTGATCTCGTTTTTTCGGTCATGACCCAGAGCTCATGACCATAGGTGAGAGTAGGAACATAGATTGACCGGTAAATCGAGAGCTTCGCCTTCCGGCTTAGCTCCTTCTTCACCACAACGGACCGATACACCGACCGCATTACTGCTGCTGATGCCCTGATCCGTCTGTCAATCTCACGTTCCGTCCTTCCCGCACTCGTGAACAAGACCCCGAGATACTTAAACTCCTCCACTTGAGGCAGGATCTCTCCCCTGGCCTGGAGATGGCAAGCCACCTTTTTCCGGTTGAGTACCATGGCCTCGGACTTGGAGGTGCTGATTCTCATCCCAGCCGCTTCACACTCAGTTGCAAAACGCCCCAGAGCATGCTGGAGATCCTGGCTCGATGGAGCCAACAGGACAACATCATCTGCAAAAAGCAGAGATGAAATCCTGTGGTCCCCGAACTGGACTCCCTCTGGCCCCTGGCTGCGCCTAGAAATTCTGTCCATAAAAGTAATGAACAGAGCCGGTGACAAAGGGCAGCCCTGCCGGAGTCCAACGTGCACTGGGAACAGGTCTGACTTATTACCGGCAATGCGAACCAAGCTCCTGCGCCCTCCTCAACAAAGGGCCCCGGACCCCATACTCCTGGAGCACCTCCCACAGGATGTCACGAGGGACCCAGTCGAATGCCTTCTCCAAGTCCACAAAACACATGTGGACTGGTTGGGCAAACTCCCATGAACCTTCGAGCACCCTTGAGAGTGTGTAAAGCTGGTCCAGTGTTCCACGCCCAGGACGGAAACCGCATTGTTCCTCCTGGATCCGAGGTTCGACCACCGGCCACCAGAGACTAAATTAACCAGTTTATTATAAACAGAGATATCTCTGGAGATCAGCACTCTACAGTGAGTCTGTTCCTCAGCCGCTCCCTGGTTGACCTCTCCATTCCCGCACTGGTTAAGGTCTCTTCCTTATAAGGTAAAACTGCCCAATTCCCTTAACAACAGCTATGCAGCAGGCGCACCCTATATCTGGGGGTCACAGTGTCTTACACAAAGAGGAGGTTACAGGGCGCGGCTGTTGTCTCTACATACCATACTTAATTCTTACTAGCAGGACCTATACAACTTTATGCCTTAAATCCTATGTTCTATGAAACCCTTTTCTCAGGTAGTTGCTGCATTCCCACACTAGATGAGAAACTTCTCGACAGGGCACATAGAGCTTTCCTACAACTGCTGGTTCCTTCCAAACCTCCACAAATATTAATTCTCTGACTGCACTATTATCACACCGTCAAAGACATCCGTCATAGCACAACAGCGTGAAACTAAAACTTCTTTCTTTGTTTTGTGAGTACCATTAGCCATTCGCGTCGAAACAAGCTTGATTGACATCTTTTGGACCAACCATTTCAGAGAAATCATGAAAAAAACTACCTAGACATACAGTGTCCGATTTACTGTGAGTGCTCACAGCACCCTCAGGGCTGTGACCCCCAAACTGGGAGAGTGGCTCCAACAGATCCCAAGAACAACATAAAGGTTCTTAGCTCAGAAGAGCGCATGGGGAGGTCCCCCCAGGTTTCAGAAAAGGGGAAAAAAATGACTTGTCATCCACCAACAGGAAAGGGGGCCTGTGGTAAGTGGAAGCTGTGCAGGGTGCCTGGTGCCCAGCCCGAGCACCACAGCTAAGATACTGCAAAGAACTCTCAAACTCCTAGGCCTCTGATAGAGGACCTGAGATTGAGAAAGACACACCACTCATAGGGGTGAGAAGGGAATTTTGACTAATCAAAACGTAATTATAGATATCTGGAATTCACATTATAGACATCAAAATTCCACTGTAGATATCTCAAATTACTTTCCCCATTCAAGTCAATGAACACTTACTAGTCAAATTACAGTTGTGACTAGTCATAAACACATTACAGATATCTTAAATGTGAATGCTGTCCACTTATTTAATACTAAAATGGTTTGCTTTAAGGAGTAGCACCTTGCTGAGCTAGCTGGAGAAAAGGGTATATGTGTGTGCATTGAACATCAAATAAACATAGGTCAATACAGAGCTCAGTAAGGAAGATTAAAAGGAAGACTTTTTCATGTTTATTAAGGAATAAATAAATGGCTGTGATAGAGGGTTCAGGTCAGACAGGCAACAATACAGAATCAAACATAAAATCCTTAAAACACAAAATACACTATTGTATAACATCACATAAAAGACACTCTTTTTTGCTGCACAAGCATACTGTTATGACCCCAGGTCATTATGTGTGTGGTTGGTGTGTTGTTGGCTCTCCCCTCCCCATTTCGTGTGTGTGTATGTGTGTGTGAGATAAAGGAAGGAGTGGGCGTGAACTTTAGAAACCCGTGGATTGGTCCATTCAAATCCGATTGGTGTTCCGGGATTGATCCAGCCCTTCCGGAAGGACAATAAGAGGCCCACGGACTGCTGTTCGAGAGAGCGATTCTCCCATCTCTGCCACTCCCAAACCAGCATTCGATATAGGAACTCCGTATTAGTTAGTTAGAAGTCGTGTTGTTTCGAATTGAGAATATTTGTGTTAGTTGTAGTTTTTCGTTACTTTAAGTAGGAATGTTTTTGCACTGTATATACTGAGCACCAATTGACTAGACATTGAAAAAGAAGCCTAGATTATTTTTGTTTTACATTTTCTCCTGTTTTGTTTTGTTAGGAGACCAGGGAAGAGAACCTGTGTTGTTTTTTTGTTGTTGATTTCTTTGTTAGGAAAAGTAGGGCTAAGCTAGCGTTTTTGTTGTTATTTGTTTTGGGCTTCTTGAGTTGTTTTCTGTTGTTAAAGATAAAAATTTTGAATAAAAGATTTTCGTTAAGTGTAAATAGTGTATTTCATGATTGTTGAGAGTGGGAGAGTTTTGGAGGAAAACTCCACATCGTGTTACGTACCGGTAACCCCTAGGCCGGGCGTAACAATACAAAGAACATAAAGTCCCAAGGGTCAAAAAACTCAAATGTTATCTTACCAAATCCAACTGGTCTGAAGAGCACATTAGCTTGCCAGCATATTACGAATTCTGAGATTTAGCTAAAGTATCAGGTGTATCACTTAATTTAAATGTCAAAGGCAGAAACAGGGTATTAGAGAAATTAAAATGTTACCCTCAAGTTTGTTAATCCACTTTATTTTAATGTAAGTCAAAAACACTGTTGAGTAGGGCCTGTTACCTCTTGTCTCTTCCTAAGGTCAGTCTGTTCTGACCTTCACTTTCTGATAAGACAGTATCGAAACCCAGATGTTTTGCAGTTTCATGGGAAACTGCCTCCTCTTTCTTCTTTTATCACATGACTGTTTGTATCATAGTATTAAAATGATGTGCTGCCCAGCTAAGGGCCAGTGACCCTCATGCTGTACCAAGGTGCTGTGTGACTGTTACTCCTTGCAAGTTAAACCTCTATATAATCTTACCGAAGTTCGTCCTCTGAGTCTATTTGTTAAAAGAATTTACCTAACACAGGGTCAAAGTTCAATCCAGGTCCAATGACAGGTAAATGTATGTAGTTCCAGGGTAGATGCAAAAACAGGTGTCATATGTCAGGTAACAGGCAGATCCAGATTTAACAGGTAGAGAAAGCTTTGACACGAAGAACCAGAATGTAAGGGAAGCCCAGGTACAGATAACGAGTAGCAGGCAGGAGTCAGGTCATGGATATAAAACTAATCAAATCAAGTTGCAAAAAGGAGAAAACAGGGACTGAAATATCAAAATAAAAGTCCAGAACTGGAAGTCCAAAAAACCAGGATCCTGACAAATATATACAGCTTTCCCTCTTCTTTAAAGTTTTACATTTATTTATGTAAGAAATAATTGCCTGTCCATCCTTCCGTGGCCACACAATAATTTGCAAAGTGAGGCAAATGGTTTCACTGGTAAGACATACAGCAGTGTGTGTAACTTAGGTGACAACTTACATTTGGCAGAAAGTTTTCCCACTGGTTTGCATTTCATAAAAAAACTGTCAACATTAAAACTCCTGAGCTTACACTCACCGCATCCAGGTTGGCATTAAATATCAGTTTATCAACAATTATAGTCCCCAAGTAGCGGTATTGCCACCTGTGGCAAAGTGACAAAGTTTGAGAGTTGCTAATTCTCAGAAAACAACCACAAGTGTGATGAATCATCTCAGGTTTAATCACGGGCCCGGAGAGGACGTCCTTGCGGAAGTCCTCTGCCATCTGTGTTACAAGACCGGTTTATATACAGTTTGACACGAAAGGGGTGGACTAATCTTGAACAGACTCCACATGTTTGTTCAGGTACTATCTTCAGTCTTCTTACCATCAAAGAAACAAATTGTTGACAGTTATTTACAACCTTCTACCCTAAAACACTAAACCAATAAACAGACAGAACCACATACCATGAAAGGGTCAAGCAAACATTCAGCCCCCACATTGGTTTAGGTTAGTGACCATTTGCTCTGTTGTAAAATCCTCACACACCTCAGCAGCCTTGCCATGAATATAGGTTGGGGACTCAGACAAAGGCTTCCTTGAAAAATCATTGATCATCTTCTTAGAGACACACGTTGATGTCCAGGAAGGAGCCATCCATCCATCCATCCATTATCTTTACCTGCTTACTCCTAACCAGGGTCACAAGGTGTGGTCAAAAATTTGGTGGTTACCTTAGACAACAGCTTAAAATTTCATAAACTTGTATACCAGGTTTTTAAGTAAAAAACAAATTAACTCTGTTGTCAAGACAAACTTTTTTCAACTACATCTCCTTGCAAAGGTTAAGCCCTTCCTGAGCTGCAGTGACCTGGAGAAAGCCATTCACACTTTTATTGGTATCCAGCTTGATTATTGCAATGCTCTTTATGTTGGAATCAATCAAGCTTGTCTGTATCGCTTGTGACTTGTACAGAATGCTGTGGCACACTTGCTGTCTGACAGTAGTAAGCATGATCATATCACCTGTGGTATATTGATCAAAATGCAATGGACATTTTCACTTAGGGGTGTACTCACTTTTGTTGCCAGCAGTTTAGACTTTAAGCTCTGTGTATTGAGTTATTTTGAGGGGACAGCAAATTTATACTGTTATACACGCTGTACACTCTCTCACTCACTCATTGTAGCAAAGTGTCATTTCTTTAATGTTGTCACATGAAAAGATATAATAAAGTATTTACAAAATTTCTCACTTTCTCATATTTCTCACTTCTGTAAGATACTCTATATATATTTTTCAATATATATCATGTAATTTTGGTTTGTTTTAATTGGGCTGGGCAAGGCTTTGTAGTTGGTGCTTAGTTAGCACAAGCCAACTTTTATGTTGGTACCAAAACCTCACTTTAACTACAGTTTTTTCATGATTTCTCTGAAATGGTTGGTCCAAAAGATGCCAATCAAGCTTGTTTTGACGCAAATGGCTGATGCTACTGTTGGGACAAGAACTTCACCTGTGTCCCCCCGAGTTGGTTTATTTGAAGAGATCATTCAGTAGCCTATTGAAGATTCTATACTTTTATTGTTTCCACAGCAAAACAGATTACATGAGTCAGCTATATCTGGAGTTCTGTGACACTATTTCTAATGCATGTAGCCACAGAACTGAAAACAAGGAAACACACAGTGGTTATATAGTCTGATTACGCCCTTCTCAACTGTAACTCTTGCTGCTCAGCTCGTTCCCATATATGGCCTTTACATCAGTGTATGCTCAATAATATTTCACCTCCTATATATGGTCTCTACACCAGTATATGCTCAGTAATATTTCACTTCCCATATATGGTCTTTACACCAGTGATTACAATAATTCAATCTTTTATCTTTGACCCCTCACACTAGTCACAAAACAGAAGTTTCAGTTTTGCGCTGCCGTGCTATGACGGATGGCTTTGAGGGTGTGATAATAATGCAGTCATAGAATTAATGTTTGTGGAGGTTTGGAAGGAGCCAGCAGTTGTAGAAAAGGACAGGTCACCAGTCCATCACAGGGCCACATGTAGACACACAAAGACAAACAGCCTCACACACTCACACTCACTCCTATGGACAATTTAGAGTCACCAATCAACCTGACATACATGTTTTTGGACTGTGGGAGGAAACCGGAGTACCTGGAGAAAACCCACACAAGCACAGGGAGAACATGCAAACTCCACACAGAAAGGCTGGGTTGGGAACCCATGACCTTCTTGCTGTAAGACAATATTGCTAACCACTCATCTACCGTGCTACCATAAGATGGACCTAAGAAAAGGCCATAAGGGGATGCCTTTGATGACACCATAGAGTGAATAGTATGCCTGTGATAAGGGATTTTACGCTGTACAAGGTCACTGAGCAGTTTCAAAGAGGCCCCCTCTCCTGAAGGGCATCAAAATGCTATACAAGACTTAGAACAAAATGATAAACAATGAATACCCGGGATCACTCAGGTTTATGTGTTACTGTTGCAAGTGCATAATAAACCTTTCTGACTGACTTTGTCAACTGGAGAGTTTGATTTCAAACATTGGAAGGGAAGAAAAGAGAAGGAAAAACCAACCCAGAAGAGCTCTGCGTTCTGCTGGCCAACATCTGCTAGAGGCCCCACGGTCGAGGTGCAAACAGTGGAGTGATCGTTCTTTTGCAGTGGCAGGTCCCAAACTCTGGAATACTCTGCCCATTGAGAATGTAATTTTAATCTTCATGCTGTCAGACGACTCTGCCTCCTTACTATGCCACTCGCCAGACAGCTCCCCGCTCCAACCCCCTCTCCTCTGGGGAGCCGGTGCAACTGTCTGCCGCTAGCATGCTAGCTGAGCGGCTTACGCCGGCCTCTTCTATGCCTCTGCGCCTATGGCTCAGCTATTACAAGAGCTCCCGGGCATCATCACGATGGCGGCTAACAGGTGTAAGCTCCCTGTCCCTCCTGAGCTTGTCCAACTGCTTCAAGATGCCCACTTTGGTCAACTTAGGTTGTTGTGAGGTACTATATAAATAAAGGTTGATTGATTGATTGTGTGGGGAAAATAATACATCAAGTTTAATTGTTTTGTTTGGCTGCTAACGCTTAATAAATGACTAGATAAAGATAAAGTGATTATGCAGCAGTTTTTAGGGAAACTAGTAATAACGGGGTCATAGTGTTTGACAGTTGATGGTTGGGGCATAGTTTTCTGCTCGATAGATAACTTAAGCTTACATGTTTGCAGAGTTGTGCAACACGCACCATATGATGAAATAAGAGCACTGTCTCCACGGTGTGAAGAGATAGATACATGACTAAGTCAAGTGTGCAGATTGCAGAGAGATACAGTTTACATACACACAGCACATTGCACAAGTCTTAAGGGAGGAACGCCCATAGTTTTGTCTAAGTTTTCTCGTGATAAGGAACTGGAGCATCAACTAGGAGGGACTACGAACACATACCTAGAGGCTGGGACCAGCCTGTGCACCAACAAAGAGGCAGCCAAGTCTAAACAATGGCTCTCCCCACCCATAGCTAAACAATTGTATTCATTGTGGCATTCTTATATATTCTCATGAATTTCATCTCTTCCTTTTGAAGTTGGTTGCAGATTAACAGCTTGCTGACTTCGATTTTCTGCACAAGGATCACTGTACAAGTTTTTGGAATTTCAATTAAAGGCACTCATTGGGAATAATTTTTCTTCTCTGCTCATTTTCCAACAACCGAACCCGCTAACAATTCATTTTTATTCTTAAGCTTGTGTACCTGTTTGGCCTTGATCACCTACCATCTCTGCTAACCTCTTCACAGCAGTGTCGGAGCCAGCCAAGCTTAAATTACCGGTTTTGACCTTCTCCCCAATCACGCAGGTGGCCGACCTAACCATAGGGGTTTTTCCAACAGTCCCGGCGCGGGAACAGAACCTGGCCTCTCTGTTTGGGGCAAAGTGCATGCTATTGGCAGCTGGGCGGCAGCCGGCCGGTTGTGAAGGATATGCTAGTTGCTAAGCTAGCGACCTCTCAAGGCTCCTAGGCTAGCCTGTTCCTGGTCTACTCCGGCACCCGAACCTCCCCGCAAACAGCGATGGTTCAGACGGTGCATGGGGAATGTGTGTGGTGTCTTATGTTCTGAGGAATGTATATGTCATGTTTACGGTTCTGAGGAAAATAAACATGTTTACATACAGACTCCTGCCAGTCATAAAACAGCTGTGGCTATTTCACACACATTCCCCACACAGTGCAGCCCTCACGGTGCCGAGCACGGGCCAGCTAGCTTCACACAGCTGACTCGTTTGGGCCCTCTGTTGGCTAATCTTCAGTTTGGCCACAAGAGGGTGCCCACGGATAGCGAGTCAGACATCCTTGCTATTTCCATGTTCCATCGTCCCTTTCAGGCAGGGCTTCCCATTGGTTACTCCTGGTCTGCTTCTGAGTGCTGTGACAGCGGAGAGAGATGTGCAACGGCTGTCACAAAAAGTGGCAGAGGGGCTTCACATGACAGCTCGCCCTCTCTCAGATTTTTATCCAGAGTGGCGCAGGTGTTGCGAGATGGACCGCTGTATGGACAAACTCATCCACTGCCATACTCTTCAGTTTGCACAGCCCCCTCTGCCATTCAGCGGGGTAATAGACACTCGCTTAGATAACAGATCAAGATCTGTTATCAAAGGGAGTTGTTTCTGTTGTTTCACCTGTGGATGTGGCCTGTGGATTTTATTCCTGTTATTTCCTGGTCCCCAAGAAATCGGGAGAGATGAGGCGCATCCTGGATCTGACATGGCTCAACAAATCAATGCAGGTCAGGAGATTTCACATGCTCACGACAATGCGTTTACCGAGGCGACTGGTTCACGTCAATAGATCTGAACAACGCGTATTTTCATTTCCTCCATCATTCCCCAACACTTGTGCTTCCGTTTTCAGGAAACCAGCTACCAGTACAACCACCTGCTGTTCGGGTACTTGCTGGCTCCCTGAACTTTCTCGAAGTGTGTCGAGACGGCACTACAACCCCTTCGGAGACAGGGAATGAGAGTCCTGTTCTACCTCAACGACCTGCTTCTGCTGGCCCACTCCCCTGAGGAGTCGTGGCAGCAGACAGTGGAACTAGTTAATCAGTTGAATGCTTTAGGTTTCACCATAATTTGGAAAAAGAGCGCGCCCCAGCCCACTCAGTCCATAGTGTATCTGGGGGTGGAACTGAACTCATTACAAATAAGAGCCCGACTCTCGGAGGAGAGATCAGCGACCCTCTCCTCTCTACTGGTGCTCATCGGCCACAGACCTGTTACCTTCTCTATGCGTTTCCCCTGATCTCCCTGATTCCCTCAGGATTACTATTGCAACAACACATCATCAGTAGGGTAAAACTAACTGGCTCTCCTGCCCAGGATCAGGAAGTGATTCTGATAGCTCCAGAATTCTGGAGCATTGTGGTTTCCCCTTCTGCAGCACATGGTGGCATCTTCCCCTTAGAAGATTCTATGGAGGAACGATCTCTCCCGCAGGCAGAGGGCGTGATAGGCAGCCCAGTAATAGGGCAGCCCCTGTGGGTTTGGCTCTGAGAGTTTGGGGTTTTCCCCCAGAGTTGTCGCCACCATACAAGAGGCACGCACCTGGTCCACTACAGCATTGTATGGAGCTAAATGGGACCTTGCTGTGGTTTTGCGCACGCTCACGGCTGCTTCATTCAAGCCATTACAGCAGGTCCCTCTCTGTTTTTTATTGGGAAAAACGCACTTCTGCTGGCCTCCACCAAGAGGGCTAGCGATTTGTTGGCTCTATCCGTGTCCCCAGTGTGTCTTCAGATCAGGGAGTATCGCAGTGCGGCAGTTCTGTGTCCCAACCCTGCATACATGCCTAAATGCATCACTAGTTCTTTCAGATCTAGAGTGATCATGCTGGAGGGCTTCTTTCCCCCTCCCCACGCGTCTGCAAAGGAAGCTGCTTTGCAACTTCTCTGTCTGGTACGTGTTATGTGGAACGCACGAGTTACGCCATTCGGAGCACTTGTTTTTTCAATACAGAGAGTGTTCGCTGGGCTTCACGCTCTCTGCAGAACGTTTGTCTCACTGGCTATGTGAGACCACTACACAGGATTACTCCGTGTTGGGCAGGGAGCCTCTGGTCAGCATCCGCGCACATTTCACTAGAGGTGTGTCATCCTCCATGGCTCTCCTGCACAGTTTGTCAGTGGAAGACATTTGCACCGCGGCCTTGTGGGCCTGTCACGGTTAAGGGGGAAAATAAGGACCAAAAGAAGGACCAATAATTCACCCACTCAGGTACTCAGGTATCAAGGTCTGACTTTATTTCAACAAGATAACAGATTTGATGCAAGGCATGAGTGACCAGTCATTGGAAAAGGAGCCGGTTGCAGTTTATGGCAGAGAAGGTGTCAAGGCCAGACCCGGTAAAAAAGGGTCCCTTTGTTTATGGGATGCTTTATGCTTTGCTCTTCACTAATCATCAACATAACATAGGCATGCGTAAACTTAGCTTGGAACTGCTCCTCTGGTTATCATGTGCATTAAAGCAACAGTAATCCTTCTTGAGCAAAACCCAAAAAAAAGAAAAACTTCTTTCGAGAGACAAGGAAGCTACTTTGCTTGGTCTGGAAAGATGAGATCTCCGTGCTCAGCAAGGTGGTGAAATAAGTCCAATGGCGTGGTGTAAACTTGAGGCAAATCCTGATGAGTTGCAGGACAAAGCATGGGAGGGATAACAGACAACCTGGCGGTTTGTCTGTGGTTGAGTGGCGGTATATATCTGTGGGCTGAGGGAAAAAACACAGGTGAAAACAATTGCTTAATCTGTTAAAGGTGAGTACGTTAGGAAACCAGATCCTGTATGATCCTTCAAAACAAAAGTGTGAAAACAGAAGTCAAGCTGTGGATCATGACAGGGCCTACCCGTGTTCCTTCGTGCGTTTCTATTTGCAGGATGTTGTGAGCTCATTCCTGCCTCATTCGGTCCTGGGAGCCTCCCAGTCGTAATTACAATGGAAAGCCTGGGAAGCGTGTTTTGTTACACAGATGCAGGGCAGGCATCCATCTGTTTCATCTTTATAAGAAACTGGTGCTTATGCATCCTACCTGGTGTTTGCTTCGCTTCGGGTCAGGTGGTTAGTCACATTTTCTTATTTTACGGATGGAGGAGAGATGAGGTGTAGAGCATTTCTGGCTATCGCTTTGACCCATAGCGATAGCCCAGAGGGCTGTACACCAATATGACAGAACGTGCCCAATTCACAAAATTTTGGGTTATAATACATAACTATAACCATCAATTTAAAGAAAAGTTCATTTGGGCTGCCCAAACTATTTATACAGTTGTCTATACATAAATACTGTGCACAGTATTTGAAAAGGTTTGTGTCACTAATCATTAGACATTAATTTTTATGTAGTTACTGGATAAGTAATGCAATCATTTCAAAACATATCACTAATTGGGGAGTTTTATTTACTTGATTTTTTATGTTGCAGAAAGAAAATACAGAAACATTATATTGTCCCACTACATTCGATGTGTGGGGAAATTCAATTCAATTCAATTCAATTCAATTTTATTTGTATAGCGCCAAATCACAATACAAATCATCTCAAGGCACTTTACAAAAACTAAAACTAAAAACCCAACAATTCCCTTATGAGCAAGCACTTGGCGACAGTGGAGAGGAAAAAACTCCCTTTAACGGAAGAAAAAAACCTCCAGCAGAACTGGGCTCAGTTTGGGCGGCCATCTGCCTCGACCGGTTGGGGTGAGTGGATAGAGCAGAGAGAAAAGAACAGCAACAATAAACAACAAATAGACACTGCAAGTTGGTGGGGCCAGTAACTGCACATCAGCGATAAACAGCTCCAGGACCAGGGACACCTGCAGAAGGTACAGAGAGAGAGAGAGAGAGAGAGAGAGGGAGGGAGAGAGCACAAACTAGGGGAGAGAGAGAGCACAAGGTTAGTAACATTCAATGGTGGAATATACATGAGGTGGGAGAGAATGGGGGGGGGGTTAGGGTAGGGGAGCTCAGTGCACCGATGGTCCTCGGGCAGTCTAGGCCTATAGCAGCATAACTAACTAAGGGATGGTTCAGGGTTGCCTGAAGGCAGCCCTAACTATATGCTTTGTCAAAGAGGAAGGTTTTAAGTCTAGCCTTAAAAGTACCGAGAGTGTCTGCCTCCTGAACCCAGGCTGAGAGCTGGTTCCACAGGAAAGGAGCTTGATAGCTAAAGGCTCTGCCTCCCATTCTGCTTTTGAGAACTCTGGGAACCACAAGTAGGCCTGCACTCTGAGAGCGAAGTGGTCTATTGGGATAATATGGTACTATGAGGTCTTTAAGGTATGAAGGAGCTTGATTATGAAGGGATTTGTATGTGAGAAGAAGGATTTTAAATTCTATTCTATATTTTACAGGGAGCCAATGAAGAGAAGCCAATATAGGAGAAATATGATCTCTCTTGCAAGTTCCTGTCAGGACTCTTGCTGGGGCATTCTGGATTAATTGGAGGCTTTTTATTAAGATATTAGGACATCCAGATAGTAATGAGTTACAGTAATCTAGCCTTGAGGAAACAAATGCATGGACTAGTTTTTCTGCATCATTTTGAGACAGGATGTTCCTAATTTTGGAAATGTTGCTCAGGTGAAAGAATGCAGTTCTAGAAATTTGTTTTATGTGTGAGTTAAAGGACATGTCCTGGTCAAAAATAACTCCAAGGTTTTTTACAGTAGTGCTGGAGGCCAGGGCTATGCCATCTAGAGTAGCTATAATTTTAGAAAAGTTATTTCTGAGATTTTTAGGCCCAAATATAATGACTTCTGTTTTCTCCGAGTTTAAAAGTAAAAAGTTACTGGTCATCCAGGCCTTTATGTCAGTTAGACAGGCTTGAAGTCTGGTTAACTGGTTTGTCTTAGCAGGTTTAATAGATAGATATAACTGAGTGTCATCCGCATAGCAGTGGTAATTAATAGAGTGCTTCCTAATGATATATCCTAAAGGAAGCATGTACAGGGTGAACAGAATCGGTCCTAGCACAGAACCTTGTGGAACTCCATAACTAACTTTTGTTCGTGTGGAAGGTTCATCATGGACATGAACAAACTGGAATCTGTCCGATAAATAGGATTGGAACCACTTTAACGCTGTTCCTCTGATACCAATCACATGCTCCAGTCTCTGTAATAAGATGTTGTGGTCAATGGTGTCGAATGCTGCACTAAGGTCTAGGAGGACAAGTATCGAAACAAGTCCATGACCTGAGGCTAAGAGAAGATCGTTGGTAACTTTCAACAGTGCTGTTTCTGTACTATGATGTGCTCTAAATCCTGATTGGAAATCTTCAAATAGTTCATTCCTGTGTAAGTGCTCTGATAGCTGCTTAGCAACAGCTTTTTCTAGGATTTTAGAAATAAATGGCAGGTTGGATATTGGTCTATAATTAGCCAAGACTCCTGGATCAAGACTAGGCTTTTTGAGTAAAGGTTTGATTACTGCAGTCTTAAAGGCCTGTGGTACGTAGCCTGATACTAGAGATAAATTTACCAAGTCCAATAAAGATGAGTTCATTAATGGCAGGGTGCCTTTAAGCAGTCTAGTCGGGATGGGGTCCAAGAGACACGTTGATGATTTCGATGAAGCAACTACTGATGTAAATTCAGAGAGATCTATAGGAGAGAAGCAGTCTAAACATAACTGAGGTCCTACAGATGATTCAAGAGCTACTGTAGTAAAAGATTCATTTATTGCAGGTATAGGAAGCATCTGCTGAATTTTATCTCTAATAGTTGTGATTTTATTTGTAAAGAAACTCATAAATTCATCACTGCTGAGAGCTAAGGGAACACTGGGCTCAACGGAGCTGTGACTTTTTGTCAGCCTGGCTACAGTGCTGAAAAGAAACCTGGGATTGTTCTTATTTTCCTCTATTAGTGATGAATAGTATGCAGTTCTGGCTTTACGGAGAGCTTTTTTATATGTTAGTAGACTGTTTTTCCAGGCTAGAAAAATTTCCTCTAAGTTTGTGGAACGCCACTTCCTTTCCAGCCTTCGTGATGCCTGCTTTAAGGTACGAACATGTAAATTATACCATGGGGCTAGTCTTCTCTGAATCACTAACTTCTTTTTCAGAGGGGCTACAGAATCAAGCGTTTCACGCAGTGAGGTTACAGCGCTGTCAACAACATGATCAATTTGGTAGGGAGTAGGATTAAGGCAGCTGCCCTCCACTATGTTTACACTTGGCATAGATGTAAATAAAGATGGAATCATTTTCTTAAATTTATTAACAGCGTTGTCGGATAAACATCTGCTGTAGTGGAATTTTCTTCCAGACGCTGCATGATCCATCATTTTAAATTCGAAAGTTATTAAAGAATGATCTGACAAAACAGGATTTGGGGGAAAAATTATTAGATGTTCAATTTCGATGCCATAGGTCAGAACAAGATCAAGGGTGTGATTAAAACAGTGGATGGGTTTATTAACATTTTGAATGAAACCAATTGAACCTAATATAGAATTAAATGCAATGCTGAGGCTGTTATTTTCAACATCTACATGAATGTTAAAATCTCCCACTATAATGACTTTATCTGATCTAAGCACTAAATCAGACAGGAAGTCAGGGAATTCAGTTAAAAACTCTGAGTAAGGAACAGGTGGACGGTACAAAATGACAAGTAGAACTGGTTTTTGTGTTTTCCAGTTTGGATGTGAGAGACTAAGAGTGAGGCTCTCAAATGAGTTATAACTGTTCTGAGGATGAAAGTTTAATAATAAGTTTGACTGGAAGATTGCAGCTACTCCTCCACCTCGACCTGTGCTTCGAGGAACATGATAATTTTTATGACTGAGGGGGGTTGATTCATTCAGACTGACATATTCATCCTGCTGTAACCAGGTTGCTTCAAAAATGCTTCATCAACAGTGTGTGATTCTCATGGCATCAGTGTTAGGTTCCTAACACACTATTTTAATTCGGCTGCACTGCAGAGAAACAACTTCTGGTGCTGAGGCTTCTGAGGTGAGTTCCATTATGTTTGTGCTGGAAGCTGTGGTTTCTGAGAAAACACACCTTAACTTGTTAATCCCGACAGACCTGTTTCAGGGTCTAGTCATACAGTACTATGGTGGGTGTGTCTGTTTAGTCAAGCCACACCTTCCAGCACCCTGTGGCTTAAGAGGAAAGACATAAGTGAAAGTATCTTCACCCAGCAGGATAAAAGGGGCTGCACTGGGCTTCATCTGCAGTAACTCTTTATTATCTGAACAGAGCAGTAGTTCCATGGGCAAATCTCATCTACAGAGGTGAGTTATATACTGTTGTTTTGTCTGAGGTTTGTTCAGTTCTGAAAAACAAGATAAACATCATACAGTTATTATTTGGTTAACTGATTATTAATGTGATACTGCTGGGTTTTCAAGACTCCTACTGTAAACTCTTATATACACCTAATACTGTGTCTGGGGTATTATTTTCATGTCCTATTAATAAGGCAGATTTGTTTATCACAAAATGTGCTTTCCTTGGCCTTGTCTTTGTGAGAACGCTTTACATACTTAATCAGATGATCAAAAAATGGGTTATTTTTATCAGTTGAGAAAGCAACATTATAACATTTTATGTGATGGAAGGATGTAACAGTGCAGGTTTGTCATGTCAGCTCATGGCATTGTTTGGCAGGATATTTAAATAAGTTGAGGAACGAAGAGTTGTTTCTTTTTATCCCAGTAAGAAGTTGTTTTAATAATTGGAGCAAGTGTGGGATGACTGACTAACCACAATGGAGGTTAATATTTTGTCCATCTAAAGATCCAGAAAAATGAAACAGAAACACTGTCCTGTAAGGTAATGTGTATAGGATAAGATAATATACATTGTTTTTACATATGTTTTTATCATTTATCAAGGAAATTGGTGATGAGATATATGTATTGATCTTTACTGTGAGGAAACAACAGAGCCTGTAACAGAACTGCTGAATGGAAGTGATTAATATGAGCTAAATAAAGTGCAGTGTGTATGTAGATAACTTTAATTAAAGCACTATGATCATCAGCATATTATTATTATTTCCACAGTTCCCTGCTGTCCTGGGAGGATCAAAGTCTCTAATGTCAGCAGTGAGTCAGTGTCTCTGCATTTGGACACTCCTGCTGGTGAAGTGGAGAACTACACTGTGACCATTTCCAGGGAGGGGCAGAAAGTTTCTGATGAACTGAAGAATCAAAGTATAGACACACCTGACATGGCAGCTACACATTCAAGTAAGTTATAGAAAATGAAGCAATAAATCACAACAGTTTTGCACACTGCAGATAAGTGTTAGCAAAGAATAAGAATATATAATGGAAATATTATGGATCAATGCAAACATAAACCACTGGCAGTTTAAAGGACATCCTGTTTGTCTGATGAGCTGAATTGGATCATTCCTGGGGTGTTGTAAACCATCCTGACTGCACTATAATGTTATGCCAGCTAAATAAATGACAGTTCAACGGTCTTCCACATTCCTGATGCAGTGACTCTGCACAGTGTTAGGAAGAAATAAGTATAAAGAAAAGAATAGAAGATAAACCACAAATTAATCACACATTTTTGCATCTGTTCTAAATGTGCACTAAATGCATATTTTCCATCCATCCATCCATTATCTCTACCCACTTATTCCTAACCAGGGTCACAGGGATCTGCTGGAGCCTATCCCAGCTCTCTTTGGTTGAAAGGCAGGGGTACACCCTGGACAGGTCACCAAAAAATTGATATTTTTAAGGTTTTAATACTCTTATCAACATGTAGGGGGATAAACATGCTTACTTTCTGCAAATGTATGTATAGTATTATTGCAACAATCTAATACAATGACACATAACGTCCAGAATATTTTTCAGAATAATTTTATAATACTTTGATAATTTTGTTGCTGTTCTAAATTGATGAAAACACACCAAAGTTTAGCGACTAAGCTTATCATTTGACATGTTGGTGATTGAAAGGTTGGATTTGTTCTTTACGCAGTAAACATTAACCTGAAGTAGAAAACTTGTAAGGTGCAGCAGACTTGAGAAGATGTGGATGTATTGCAACACAGGGTTTCTGTCTTGAGATATATAGCCTCTCCTGAAGAAGAGTAATCTTGATGCCATGGTACTGAACAACTACCGGCCCATATCAAACCTGCCGTTTTTAGGCAAAATCATTGAAAAAGTTGTTTACCAACAACTTACTGACTTTCTCATGCTAAACGACTGCTTTGATGATTTTCAGTCAGGTTTTAGGCCCCATCACAGCACTGAAACTGCCCTCATCAAGGTGACAAATGACATTCATCTGAACACCGACGCTGGCAGAGTCTCTGTCTTAGTACTGCTGGATCTAAGTGCTGCTTTTGATGCAGTGGACCATGTGTTCCTGTTACAAAGGTTAGAGGACTGGATAGGCATCTCTGGTACTGCTCCTAAAAGGTTTAAGTCCTATCTTGAAGACAGGAAGTATTTCATTGAAGTTGGCAACTGTGTCTCAGACCAAATGGCGTTGACGTGGGGTCCCCCAGGGGTCCATCTTACATGTTGCTTTTAGGCCACTTAATACGCAACAATAATGTGTCCTACCATAACAATGCAGATGACACTCAGATTTACATTTAACTCACAGCTGGTGAATATGGACCGGTCGATTCACTGTGCAGCTGTATTGAACAGATCACTCTATGAATGCCAAACAACTCACTCCAAATAAACAGTGACAAGACTGAAATAATCATCTTTGGGCCACAGAAACAAAGAGAAAGTGTCAGCAGTCACCTCGAGTCTCTTTCTCTAAAATTTAAAAATCAAGTCAGAAATCTAGGGGTAATCATGGACTCAGACTTGAATCTCAGAATCAAAGGGATCAGAATCATGTCTAAACCAGACTTGGAAAGACTCATCCATGCTTTTATCTCTGTCAGGCTAGATTACTGTAACGGCCTGTTCACGGGGCTCTCAAAACGAGCTGTAAGGCAGCTACAGTACATTCAGAACGCTGCTGCTCGGGTCCTGACTAGAACCAGGAAGTACAACCACATTACTCCTGTTCTCAGATCTCTGCACTGGCTTCCTGTCTCTCAGAGAATAGGCTTTAAAACAGCACTGCTTGTGTATAAGTCTCTTCATGGCTCAGCACCACATTACATCTCTGACATGTTGATGCCACATGAACCATCTCGAACTCTGAGAACATCAGGAACAGGCCTTCTGCTCGTGCCCAGAGTCAGGACTAAACAGGGAGAAGCAGCGTTTCAGTTCTATACAGCTAAAACCTGGAATAGTCTTCCTGATGATGTTAGACAAGCCTCATCTCTGGCAATGTTTAAGTCCAAGCTAAAAACCTTTCTTTTTAGTGTGGCATATAACATATGACCTGACTAGACCTGACAGTGTTTTATCCAAACTGATTTATCTGCACTCAGTTTCCTCTAATATTAATTTTTAATTCATTTTTTAATTCAATTTTTAATTCATCTTTTTTTTTTTTTCTTTTTTTTTTTTTTTGTCTGTTTTGTCACTACTTTTGTCCTGTTGGGGGAGACAATCGGACTCACGGTCAGTACTCTAAGTTGATTGGTTGGGAACCTTCGTTCTAAAGCCAATTGGGTCAGGGACCCCGGGGTTAGGAACCCAGGCGCTTTAGTGTTATCCTTAGAATACAGTTCTAAACAGCTGTAGACTTAAATAAGGGGTTTGGAACCTCCAGCTATAGTCTACTCGATCCTAGACGTAAGAGTCTGGGACTCAGGATCGTCTCCGCAGATAGTCTGTGTTGAGGTACTTTTAGTCCATCAGGGATAGGACAAACTGAAAGTAGGGGACCCACAAATATGGGTCAGCATGGTCCGATAGTCGATGTCATAAAGGGCAAATATGGTGACAAAGCAGTGACATGCCTTTATTTTTATTCTTGCTTATGTATTTTTAACCTGTCTTTTATTTCTGTAAAGCACTTTGAATTACTCTGTATGAATTTTGCTATATAAATAAACTTGCCTTGTCTTGCCTTGCCTATATCTTACGCTCATGTTTGTGGTTTCTGTAAGAACTGGTTGTGCCTTCTGCCCCTTAAACCCCCTCGGCCCCTTTCATAAACTCCTATTGAGAGCCACCACCATAATCCTATTATCACCTTTGCAGTGGGTTGGAGTGCACATGCCCACAAATTGGCCCCAACAGGTGCTGCCTGCTTGAATAATATGCTGAAAGCACAACATGGCAAACTCAAGCTAACAAGCAACAATAGTAGGCTGTGTAGAGTGGGAGCTACAAGAGGGAGACGGGAGTGACACCACAGCAGCAGAACCTGGTAAAATGGAAGTTCAGAACACAATTTAACAGTAGAGTAAACAGAAAATGGACACTAGCCAGGTACAGTGTGCATCAAGCAAATGCTACATCTTGTTCGAGCCTTGTTTGCCAGCTGCTCTGGCGTGTAAAAGGGGGTGCAGGTGGGGTTAACTTTGAACAACTTGTGCTCTGCAGCAGTGTTTCCTGACTATGTTCTGGAGGCTAAAGCAGGAAAGATGAGCAATAATCACAGAATGTCCATATGGGTTTTAATCATGCATCAGAAATTCAACCCAGCAGGGACCTAACCTTTCTGTGTGGAGTTTGCATGTTCTCCCTGTGCTTGTGTGGGTTTTCTCCAGGTACTCTGGTTTCCTCCGACAGTCCAAAAACATGTATGTCAGGTTGTGGTAGATGTAGCCATCCCAAGTGACAGCAACATCAGAAAGAAGGGACATGAGAAGCTGGAGAAATACCAAGGGCTTAAAGAAGAGCTAGAAAAGATGTGGAAGGTGAAGGCAACATTGGTCCCGGTGGTAATTGGCACCCTCGGGGCTGTGACCCCCAAACTGGGAGAGTGGCTCCAACAGATCCCAGGAACAACATCAGAGATCTCAGTCCAAAAGAGCGCGGTGCTAGGAACAGCTAAGATACTGCAAAGAACCCTCAAACTCCCAGGCCTTTGTTAGAGGACCTGAGATTGAGGAAGACACACTCACACCACCCATGGGGGTAAGAAGGGAAATTTTTATATATATATATATATATATATATATATATATATATATATATATAAGAGATTAACTATATAAACTTAAAAAAAAGAAGACTTTCAAAAATGCATAAGTTTATTAAGATATTTCAGACTTGCATTTTGATCAATATACCACAGGTGATATGATCATGCTTACTACTGTCAGACAGCAAGTGTGCCACAGCATTCTGTACAAGTCACAAGCGATACAGACAAACTTGATTGATTCCAACATAAAGAGCATTGCAATAATCAAGCTGGATACCAATAAAAGTGTGAATGGCTTTCTCCAGGTCACTGCAGCTCAGGAAGGGCTTAACCTTTGCAAGGAGATGTAGCTGAAAAAAGTTTGCTTTGACAACAGAGTTAATTTGTTTTTTACTTAAAAACCTGGTATACAAGTTTATGAAAACTGGTTGTCAGGTTGATTGGTGACTCTAAATTGCCCATAGGAGTGAGTGTGAGTATGTGAGGTTGTTTGTCTCTATGTGGCCCTGTGATGGACTGGTGACCTGTCCACGGTGTACCCCTGCCTTTCACCCAAAGAGAGCTGGGATAGGCTCAATCAACCCGGGTCACAGGGATCTCCGTGACCCTGGTTAGGAATAAGTGGGTATAGATGATGGATGGTTAATACAGTGTTAACTTAGTATTACCTAGCACTTATATAGAATTCTCACCAGATTGAAATGTTGTCCTATTAAACAGCCATTTTGGGCTTGTTATCAAATTATAGTTGCTATAGGTTATATGGAATATACACGAATAACTCTATTCCATAGCATGGCAACAGTAAAATTGGATGGAATTTTTCATCATAATTGCTTTTTACACACAAATTAAATGGAAAATGTAACTTACTTCAGGTTGAATAGAAAGTTAAATTTGATTTTGTACATTGTGCCACATTCCCAGACATTTCAGCATATATGTATAAATTATGTTTGTCCATTTAACAACAAAATAACAACCATCTTCATGCCCACAGAGACACAACTGCAGAGCCTGTTGGAGGATCTGGGGTTGGAGCAGCACTACAGAGAGAAGCTGTCACTGAGCAGAATACTTCAGATTGATGAGAAGACCATTACTGATGAACCTGCCAAGTCTAATTCAGATCTTCCGTGGTATTTTCTGAAGAAACTGATGATGATTAACGTGAGAGCTAGGGATGTGAAATGTACATCACAAGGTGAATCAACCAGTGATGTTGCAAACAGAAACACAACATTAGATATTCAGGGTTTGTTTGACAGTCCAAATTCAGGTGACATACTGAACCCCCTCGACATAATCACTGCTCTGTTTCTGGTTTCTGATGGTTTTGTCCAACAGGAAATGGCGCTCAAAATGTCTATGTGTCAGTTTTCTGTACCTCTGCTGCTTCCCAACTCTGACACACAACAGTCCACACTCATGCTGTGGGCCATGAGAGACATTGTTAAGAAGTACAGACCTCAGTCACTCTCAGAATCCAAAGGCTTCATTGAAGACAGAATTGTTCTCTCTGATCTTCCAATGATATCTTTTGTGAGACTGGGTGAGTGCTCCCTGTCCAAGTCAGAGATCCTCAATAAGCTTCTGAGCAGTTCTCAGCAGTACCATGACACCTTTGTTCACTGTAACATGCAGGGTGGTGACAGTCCAAGAAGAATTTCCAATGGACTGGTTGAAATTACTTGGTATCTTCCTTGTGGAAACAAAAACATTGATATTTTCAGTGAGCCAGTAGCTGTAGCTAACCTTCGTGGGGATGTTGCTTCATTCGAAACACAATTTTCTTTTTTGTGTCAGACATCTGCAGCAGTTTTTGTGTTCTTTGACAATTTGGACTCTGACAGTGAACTGCTTATTAACCAGCACCACAAGGCACAGATCTTCTTGGTGGGCAACCCTGAGAGTAAGAGCTTCAGACTGAATGCCCTTGAAAAAACAGCAACAAAGTTTGGCTTGACTAACAGGAACGTTATTTTGAAAAGAAAGGGGATGAATGATGCAGAGTTTGTCAAAGATTTGAGGGAAACAGTCAGTAATGTAGTCAAGAACTCAAAGATAAAGATGAAAATAGAGCAGATGGCTGACATTGCCCATGAACTGGGAATCTCAGTTGATGAGGATTGTCCACATTGCCAGGCTGCCAAGAAAAATGCAGATGCCATCACTGCAGAAATTCAAGACATCCCAAATTACAAAGAAGCACAGCTTCCCCTGCAAGGCCAAATATGGAAGGAACTGACAAGTCTAGAGAAGGAGGAGTTTCGTCTTCAAAAAGTTGGGTCTCAAAACATAGAAATGTACAAAAGTGATCTTCAGGAAAAGAAAAAAGAACTTTGGAAACAACAGAACTCTTATGACATGTCAAAGGCAATGTCAAGCTTCATCAGTGCTATATCAAGGCCAGGAACAGAGAGATGTTATTTCCTGAAATGGATGCGAATTAACCTTGATAACCTGTCTCGAGAAAAACTGTCTGACCTCAGAGAGCAGTACAAAAAGAAATGCAAGGACTCTGAGAAGAAAGAGGAGATTAAAGACATTGACAAACAACTTTCCAACAGCTCACTGGGGACTGAACACTTCTTCCGTGAAATGGGTCAAATCTATGAAGCTTCGCTTTCCCTTCCAGAAACATCCCCATCATGTCAACAACTGAAGCATCTGCCCAAACTGTGTGCAGAGTTACTGCGTGATGGATTTCCTCTTGAGCTGGTAGATGGAGATGCATCCAACATACCTCTCAGATGGGTCAGTGACGTCCTCGCTCAGCTCAGTGACTTGGTGTCTCCACAGAACAAGATCCTGGTAGTCACAGTTCTTGGAGTTCAGAGCACAGGAAAGTCCACTCTCCTTAACACCATGTTTGGAGTGCAGTTTGCAGTCAGCAGTGGTCGATGTACTCGAGGTGCTTTTATGTTGCTGCTCACAATCAATGAAGATGTTAAAAAAGTTCTCAACTGTGACTTCATGGTGATCATTGACACTGAGGGCTTAAAGTCACCAGAACTGGCACAGCTGGATGACAGTTATGAGCACGACAATGAGCTAGCAACACTTGTTGTGGGGCTGAGTGATATCACCATTATCAACATTGCAATGGAGAACTCAACAGAAATGAAGGACATTCTCCAAATAGTTGTGCATGCTTTTCTCAGGATGAAAGAGGTGGGCAAGAAGCCCAAATGTCAGTTTGTCCACCAGAATGTGTCTGATGTTTCAGCCCATGAGAAGAACTTAAGAGACAGGAAAATACTGTTTCAGCAGCTAAACGAGATGACCCAGGCTGCAGCCAAAATGGAAAAGAAAGAGGAGTACAAGAGCTTCACGGATGTAATGGAGTATAGTCCAGACACCGGCAACTGGTACGTTCCTGGACTCTGGAATGGAAACCCACCAATGGCACCAGTCAATGCAGGTTACAGTGAGGCTGTATATGAGCTCAAGAAAAACATCATCCAGCTACTGGGAAGCTGTAAATCATCTACTAATAAAATTTTGGACTTTACAGAGTGGATGACCAGCCTGTGGAAGGCAGTAAAACATGAAAGCTTCAACTTCAGTTTCAGAAACAGCCTAGTGGCTGATGCATACATGAGGCTGTGCACAGAGTTCAACAAATGGGAATGGGAATTCAAGAAAGACATGTACACATCGGTTACAAATGCTGAAACAAGGATTTCAAATTTCGGTACAGCTGCTGCAACATCTGAAACATCTGACATCAGAAAACTTCTCATGGATTTGAAAACTGAAGCCTGTAAAGTTCTGTCTGAATGGGAGACAAAGCTTCTTGATAATCTGACACAGTACTTCACACAAACAGAAGGTCATGTCTGTCTGGTAGAACGATACAAAGCCGACTTTGAAAACAGTGCAAAAAGCCTTGGAAAAGAAATGAAGAGCTCAGTGTTTCATCAGCTGGAAGCAGCAGCTGACATCAGACAGGGACAGACAGAAGTTGATAGAAGTGATCACACAAAAGAAATAGAGAAGGCAGTGTGTGCACTGATTGATGAATGTCGGAAGAGAAATGTTCAGATGACAGACGATGAACTGGACAAAGTATTTGAAAAGATGTGGAACGAAACACTGAAGAAACTTTCTTTTTCTGCACAGAAGGCAACAGATGTTTTCGCCAGCGTGTTATATTACCTGAGAATGAACCTGTCACATAAGGGAAGTCATGCACATCAATTTTTAAATCAAAAAAACCTGCGTGATTGTGGCCTGGAGCCTTTGAAATATACAGCTGAAGAAAACGTAAAAGGTACAGCAGTAGCTGTGCAGAATTTGGCTGACAGCATCATAGATGCCTGCACACAGTTTGTGACTGAAAAACAGGAAAGAAATACCAATTACCATGAAACCTACATCCAGGAGATCCTAAACATTATTGATGAGAGGCTGCAAAACAACCAGGATCTTAATCCAGACACCGAGTTTGAAGTTTCTCTAAAACAGCACATCTGTGGAGCTGCAGCCAGACACTTCCAGAAAATGCATGAAGTTTTCCTCCAGGTGAATGATCCTTACAGATGTCTGATGAAAAACAAGGAGAAGTTTCGTGCTGATTTTAAAGATGTGTTCCATGAACGAGACCAGTGCCAAAAGAAGGCAGAAGAGTTCACCAACCAATGTCTGAAACCTGCAGTTGAAGACTTTGTCAATCGTTTCCTGGGTCATGACATCATTGGTGAAATGTTGACAAGAGAACAGTTCAGCACACGAATGTCCTTGCAGTTTTCAATTTTACAGGATTTGCTTTTACAGGAAGACTTTGAAAAGTATGTGAGCTACATTTCCTCATATGAGGAGTATGTGAAAAAGTGGATTCTTCACCAAATAGTGAAACACTTCTCAGATGGATCTAAAATGTCTGAATTTGAGGATCAACATCTTCAGTCAAGTATCAGCAGCATAAATGATGCCATCAAAAAGGCCAAAATGAAAAATAGCAGCAGTCTGAAGACATTTGTTGAAAATATCTGCAAGGAACTTGGTGATAAACTGGTCATTTCCCAGGATGCTCTTGGTGCCTTCATGATCCTGAACACTGCTGACCCAGAAAGATTTGCTCAGTTTCTCACAGTGTCTCTCAGAGAGATGGGACAAGCTCTGAAAGAGCAGTTTAAAGAATCAGACATCCGGACAAAACTATATACACTTCACCTGAAGCCTCAGACTCAGCTGTTTCACAGACTGATTGGATGTGGTAAACAGTGTCCATTCTGCAAAGCACCTTGTGATGCAGGAGGAACAAACCATGAGCACCATCGGGTTTCTTTGCACCGATCTCAGGGTTTGTCCATCAACTACTGGAATGAGACAGGAAAACTTGCCACCGACATTTGCTCAGCTCTTGTGAACAGCAAAACACTATTTTGCTGCAAAGCTACAAATGATAAATGGCATCCTTATAAGCGTTACAGAGAAATTTTCCCAGACTGGAAAATTGTTGCAGATGTAAGTCTTCAGGCATCAGACTACTGGAAATATGTGATGACAAAGTTCAACAAAGAGTTTGCTAAAATCTACAATGCAAAGCCTGCTGATATTCCTAAAACTTGGCAAGATATTGATTGTAGCCAGGCAGAACAGAGTCTCAAAAAGTCATTTTTCATGAAGTGAGACACTAATATTCATACTCCTTTTGCTATTACTACAGAAAGAGAAATATCCTGCTCTGCTGGATATCTTGTCTTTATGTTATAGCAAAGACTAATACACAGTAGCATACTATAAAGACTGCACCACTCTGGCTTATTAGGGAAATTTAAGAAAATCACAGCAAATAGTGTTTACCATTGACAATTCCTCTAGATATCAGACTACTGTAAATGTGATGACAAAGTCCAACACTGACTTCTGCTAAAGCATGAAATGCAATGTCTGCTAATGCTCCTTCAACGTGGGAAGATATTTCAGGAAAGCAAGCTGACAAAAACTTGAGAAAATCATTTAGCATCAAGAAATAAATGAGTGAGTCAAGTGAGAAACACACATATTTTCCAGACTCTGGTGACAGGGGCAACAAAAGAAAATCATTGCATACAATGCTTATATTTTTGTACTCAAACTTCATAACCTGGTAGTGTTTATTTCTTTAATTTTGGGAATTAATACTGTGTATTCTGGGTAATTTTCATTTAATACTATGCCAAATAATTGTTTTGAAATTAATTACGATAATGTTTAGTCCTATGTTTAATATTCATGTAAACGTATAAATAACAGAACAGTAAATGGTGCTGTAATTATGTTTTTTGTCAGAATTGCAACACATCCATCCATTATCTATTTCCACTTATTCCTAACCAGGGTCACAGGGATCTGCTGAAGCCTATCCCAGCTCTCTTTGGGTGAAAGGCAGGGGTACACCCTGGACAGGTCACCAGAGAATTGAAACCATTTTTCTGAATTTAAAATTTCTTTGTTTTTTGTATATCAGATGTGTGATGTCAGATTTTTATTTTTATAAAGGAATTCAACAATCATTCATTCTATCTGTGGTATTGTCAGTGTACATACCTCACTTACTTAATAAAGAGACAAAATCAGCAGACTGGTTATGAATGTCTTTAATGTTTCCCAGGTCACAGCATATGTATAATAACAGTTAAGTATGGCCACAAAGTAAACCTGGTTCCCCTACTGCTGGGGTTGGGAAGCTGGCTCCAGGCCATATTTTGCCTCCTTTGGTGACCCTCTATTCCCTCTACCTTTCTTCTTCATCTCAACACAAACACTTAGGGCCATGGGGTGCAGATGGACAGAGATGAGTTGATTGGCCGGGCTGCCAAAACTCCAAAAGACAAAGAGCTGAACACTGTTGCCAATGTAGTGATGTTGTGACTATATTTATTCATGTTATTATATTTATTCATATCCCTCTAGCGACTCTTTCAAAAAATCAACTAGCAGCAAAAGTAGCGACTGTATAGAGGTGAGGCAGGTAAAAATACACAAACAAAAACAAAGAATCAATAACACAAACTTAAAAAGTCTGTGGATTATGGTGTAAACAGATCATTGGTGTAGGATGGCAATAACCCATGCAGGGCTTTAAAACAAACGTTAAAAAAAGAAAAACAAACAAAAATATAGCCGCAAGCGGTGATAAGCGGCCCTCGCCCAAACGAACCGCCTCCCCGAGGAGACCACCTCCCTCCCGAGTAGACCACATCCTTGAGTGGACCCCCTCGGAGGTCTGTGCCAAATTTGGTACAGTTCTGATTAACTAAGTGTAAGTACATAGGGGGCGCAATTGCATCTATTGTGATTTTCTTAAGTCACATGGGTTCAGGCCAGTGGGGTCTACAATTCATCAATTAGTCCGATTGAAATCCGACCATGCGTGTGAGCGCCCTCCCCGAATTGACCCAACAGTGGACCACCTCTTTGAGTGGACCCCTGCCCTGAGCAACAGTGGACACTTAATACAGCAGTTGCAAGTAGTGGTATAAAGCTCCAATTGGCTTTTTGATGAGGATACCCTGAAGGATGCTCGTGCCAAATTTGGTAGAGTTCTGACAAAGTAAGTGCAAGCACATAGGGTGCGCTATTGCATCTATTGTGACTTTCTTAAGTCACATGGGTTCAGGCCAGTGGGGTCTACAATTCATCAATTGGACTGACTAAAATCTGATCAAGTTGGCAAATACATAGGTCAACATCTGGGGTCCGGCAAGGAAAACCGTAATAGTTAGCAAAAAAATCTGGATAACTTTAGCTGCCCCACACGTCTAGATGATGCTGACCAAGAATCAGCTCATTCGGTCAAAAGCCCTAGGACGAGTTTGCTCAAGTACGAGGTGTGCAAAAACTGGACATTTTGTAAAATTCCCATTGGAAATGAATGGCAAGATTTGGTCACCAAGGCAACAGCCTTGAAAATAGGACATGGGTCCAATTGGCTTTTTTGATGGGCATGCCCTAAAGGATGTCTGTGCCAAATTTGGTACAATTATGACAAAGTAATTTTCAAATTGTTATACAGGGTATAGCACCTACTGTGATTTTGTTCAATCACCTGGATTCAGGCCCCTGGGGTCTACAATTCATCAATTGGTCAGATTCCAATCCGACAATGCGTGCGCGATCTGCGTCAACTTGCTGCGCCCACCAAAGGAAAACCGTAAAAATTTATTATGAAATTTGGATAACTTTTGCAGCCCCTCTGCAGGAGGCTGAGCAAAAATGAGCTCATTTGGTGAAAAGCCCAAGGAGGAGTTCGTTCAAGTTTGAGGTGAGCAAAAACAGCGAACTCAATGACCTCAAGATAAACTCCCAGCTGGTGAACTTCCTGTTGGTCGCACGACCTCGACATGACAAGCTTTTTTGCTTGGCCCGACATGAAGAAGAGATGTGCCAGGTTTGGTGACTGTGTGATGACAAAAATGTCAGTGAGCCTCCCATAGGCGCAATATATTTTCACTTTTGTTGGGGGCGCTGAAGAGGCATTTTTTTGAGTTTGTTTATGAAACCCATAAAATATAAAATTTTCACACAATTCTGAGTGGCATGCAAATTTTTCACATGTTCAGGGGGTCAAATTTGAGGTTGTTTCGGAGAAAAATAATAATAGGGAAGAAAAAATAATCCTAATCCTAACGATTTCCAGGCCCACGCCCACCTGACACCCACATATTATACATTTTTGGAAAGGTCTAATGCCCAGTAACGTCATGGTGAGGTGCGGGTAAATGCTAGACGATGCCTGAAACCGCCCCCCAGCAAAGTCGTCCCGTGCACAGTGAGCGATTATAATAGTCCCTGCGCTGGGACCTTTGGTCTCCGCTCGGGCCTAATAAGAATATTCCTAACAATTTACAGGCCCACGGCCACCTGTTAATCATAATATATATATTTTCGGAAAGGTCTTGCACTGTCCTACGTCATGGGGGGTTTGGGTAAGTCCTCCATGCTACTTGGTGGGACCCCTGGCAGTTTTGTACTCCTGGCTCATTGAGGGATTACAATAGGCCCTTGCCTGCACTATCAGTGGGCTCGGGCCTAATAATAATAATAATCCTAACAATTTCCAGGCCCACGCCCACCTGTTAATCATAATATATAGTATACATTTTCGGAAAGGTCTCACGCCCAGTAACGTCATGGTGGAGTGCGGGTAGACGCTAGATGATGCCTGAAACCGCCCCCCCCCAGAGAAGTCGTTGTCGTCCTGTGCACAGTGAGCAATTATAATAGTCCCTGAGCTGAGACCTTTGGTCTCTGCTCGGGCCTAAAAACAAGTAAGTTTAGCTTATGAAATGAACAATAAATCAAACTAAACTAGGAGAGAGAAGTTACTAGCACATCGCTTCCACCAGGCGTCTGTCCTCGCCTGTCCCTGACTACAACAGTTCGTAAGTTCAGCTTCTCAGGCGGTCTTACAGCTCTGCCTCGTCTAGTACGATAGAGGTCACCCGTTGGAGCTTGTGAGCGCTGGGGTACTTCAGGAAGTGATGGAGGTGGCTCTGGGGGGGATACTGTTGTCTGCTGCTCCTCAGCTGGCGTTTCCTTCCAGGGCTCATCTTCACACAAAACATGGCTGTTTTAGTGGTGTTGCGGAGATGTTGCACGTTGCGGCGAAACAGCTTGCCTTTACTGTCCACAATGTATGACCGTGGTGAGCTGTGTGGCTAAACTATGACTCCAGGGGTCCACCTGTAGTTACCAGGATATGGTACCATCCTGACTTCGTCTCCAGGCTGTAGGTCTGGGCGGGGACGAGTCGCTTTCTTGTCGTAATAGAACTTTTGGGTATCTTTAGTTTTGTCTAGTAAGTGTTTGACTCGGAGGGTGTCTTAGGTCATGGGTCTAAGTAGTGCACGAGCTGTGGGCAGTTTGTTGCGGGGTCTCCTGCTCATAAGGAGCTGAGCAGGTGACAGGCCAACTGACTGAAGAGGTGTTGTTCTATAGTCCAGTAGAGCAAGATGTTTGTCAGTTGCTTTGCTCCAGAGTCTCTTGACAGTTTATACTGCCTGTTCTGCTTCACCATTGGAGTGCGGTGTGTGAGGTGAAGATGTTTTGTGTAGAATGCTGTAACTTTGACAGAACTCTCTGAACTCCTCTGATGCGTACTGAGGGCCATTATCTGTTCGTAGAATGGCAGGGATGCCATGTCTGCTGAACTGAGATTTCAGGGTCTCAATAGTGGTGCGGCTGCGCTGATCTTTCAACAGTTCAACTTCGATGTATTTTGAATAATAGTCCACTAGTACAATGTACTGCTTGTTCTCAAAGTCGAACAAATCAGAGGCCACTAATTCAAATGATAGCTCAGGTGTTTCCGTTGGCATGAGTGGCTGTTTGGGAAGTCTGTTTTGAATCTCAGCACATTTACAACAGCTTCTGATCATGTTCTCAATTTCCGCACTCATGGCTGGCCAGTATAACACTTCACGTGCACTTTGCTTGCTCTTCACCATTCCCAGGTGAGCCTGATGTATGAGCTCCAGCATGTGTTTTCTCATGGTGGGAGAAACAACTATGCGCATTCCTTTATACACTACGCAGTCAGTTACAGCTAGCTGACTTCTTGAGTCCCAGTATGACTGAACAGGGGTGTGTAGTTCCTTTCTGCTGTCTGGCCAGCCTTGCTGAATGATTTGCTGGAGAAGGCTTAGTTCCTCTTTGGTGCATTTTTGAAGCTCGGTGTACTTGCAGACAGAAAGTTGAGCATTGAGACACACTCTAGACTGCCTGTTTCTGGAGTCTTGTCTGACAGCTGTGCTCTGGACAGTGTGTCTGGAAGCTCCATGTCTTTTCCTCTTCTGTATTTGACTGTGATGTCATACCACTGTAATTGCAAACGCATCCTCTGTATGTGCATTGGGGTTGACAGTAGAGGTTTCTTGTGAATGTCCTCCAGTGGCTTGTGGTCATTGTATATTGTGACGTGTTTGCCAAATATGTAGTGGTGAAACTTGGTGCATGCATGAATGATGGAGAGCATCTCCTTCTCAATCTGAGCATAGCGTGTCTCAGCATCAGTCATAGATCTGGATGAGAAGGCTACAGGTTGTTCATCTTGTATTAAAACAGCTCCTAGTCCAGTGCTGCTTGCGTCGCAATATATTTCCACAGGTTTTGTCACATCATAGAACTTCAGCACTGGGTGACGAGTACACAAGTGTTTAAGCTTGTCAAATGCCTGCTGCTGTGCTGGATCCCATGAGAACTCTACATCACTTTTGTAAGTTGTCTTAATGGAGCATCTATCTCACTCAGGTTTGGAATGAACTTTGACAAATATGTCACAAATCCCAGAAAGCGGCGAATGCCTTCCTTGTCAGTAGGTGGCGGCATGGATCGCACGGCTTCTGTCTTTGCCGGATCTGGTTTTTGTCCATCAGCTGTTATTAGATGCCCCACGTATGGCACTGGTGTCTGGTGGATGTGACACTTGTAACCTGACTTTGCATCTAGTACAGAGAACACTTTTGCATTGGGCATGGTGGATACATCCTCTTCAATTGTACGCATTAGGTAATGCTCCCGTTTGATAGCATTATTCAGGTCACTTGGATCTATACATATACGGGGTTTGTCCTTGTTAGTGACCACAACCATTGAACTCACCCACTCAGTTGGTTGGTTGACTTTGGTGATGTGACCATCTCTGACCATCTCAATTAGGTTTTCCACTATTTTTGCTCTGAGTGCTACTGGTTGTCTGCACACAGCATGTACCACAGGTTTTGCTTCGGGGTCAATCTTTATTGTATATTTGCCTGGCACTGTCCCTGTAGTGCGTGTCAGTTCTGGAAAGTTTTCAAGGCCAGCAGGTGGGCTCCGGTTTGTGGTAGTGTCCTTTAAAGTGCCCACTTTGTCTACTACACTGCTGTCTTGTAGTGAGTCCAGTCTAGCAATTTGGCCTAAGGCCTCTGCTGCTGTACACATTCTCTTGTGCAATGTTCACTATTTCAAACTCTGCTGTGCCTTTATGCTCTTTGTACTTTAGTGGAAGGTCAACTGCAGCAACTGGCTTTATCTTGTGGTTTGAGTAGGTCCTGAGCACTCTTTTGGAGCTCTTTAGCTCCCCGTGTGGTTTAGTAACTGATAGCAGTTCAGAGTCAGTGTATTGCATTTTGCCCCTGTATCTATTCTAAACTGCATTTTGTGTGACAGGATATCAATGTCCGCTAACCACTTGTCCTCTGCCAGTGTCACTATTGGAACATCATCTGTTGTCAGGTTGATGTCCAGAATGTCTTGTTCACTCTGTGGAAAGGCTGACTCTACATTGACCGTACTTACTGAGCGGCTGTGGCAAACTGCTGCCCAGTGATTTGGTTTTTGACAATTTGAACACATAGAGCCGTTTGCTGGAAATTTACCTTGATTCCACTTGTGTCTTGGGTCTGTCCCGCACTTTGAGCAGTTCTTTGTTTTATTTTGCATGGTTTGCACTGGTTGTGTGAGGTTTTGCTGCTTGTGACTGTATGCCTTTTTGTTTTGGTTGTTGTACTTAGGTCTGGTTGACACTTGTGACACCTGTGCATCTTCCTCTCTAACAATTCGCATTTGAATTTGTGACATTTCGAATTGCTGGGGAATCTCAACTGCTTTGGCCAGCGTCAGCTCTTCACCTTTGTCCAGCAGCCTCTCCTGTACACGTTTCTCTCTGACTCCTGCTATTATAGCGTCAATCAACATGTCATCGGCGTCTGCATACTCACAATCCATTAGAAGCAGCTTTAGATCCTTTACAAAGTGGTCAAAACTCTCAGTTTTACCTTGCTTTCTCTGCTTGAAGCGGTGTCGGGCGATCCGTTTATTTTTCTCGATCTGATGTACACGGCAAACTTTTCCAGCACTTTTGTGGGGTCGTCTTTTTCGCCGTCCACCCACACAAGCGTCTTGTAAATCTCTCTCCCTTGCTCGCCTATCCACGTACCTAGCCAGCCCGCCTTCTGCTTGGACTCGAGCTCGGCGAGGGGTCCTGCGAACACGAAGCTAACATGGGAGCGGAACCTCTCAAATTCTTGATATAAATCCGCGGCGTCCCAGTCAATCTTCGGGTGGTCAAACTGCGTGGTGTGGGAATGCAGCAACTACCTGAGAAAAGGGTTTCATAGAACATAGGATTCAAGGCATAAAGTTGTATAGGTCCTGCTAGTATGAATTAAGTATGGTATGCAGAGACAACAGCCGCGCCCTGTAACCTCCTCTTTGTGTAAGACACTGTGACCCCCAGATATAGGGTGCGCCTGCTGCATAGCTGTTGCTAAGGGAATTGGGCAGTTTTACCTTATAAGGAAGTGACCTTAACCAGTGCGGGAATGGAGAGGTCAACCAGGGAGCGGCTCTTGTCTGTGAAAACCACTGCTTTTCCTGTTTTATGTAGATCTCACTAGGCACAGGCTGAGGAACTGACTCACTGTAGAGTGCTGATCTCCAGAGATATCTCTGTTTATAATAAAACCGGTTAATTTAGTCTCTGATTCAGCTCATCCTTTCTCAGTTAAGAAACTCGGGTCGGATTCAACAGTGGTCATTGCTACGTGGTTACTGTTCTTGACAGACTTCTGACACCATGTAATGTACTTATATTGCGTATAAGTTAAACTAAGACAGGAACGAGGCGGGAGGTAGCATGAGACTTGTGTTTTCTTTTGATCAAACGAAAATCAAGGTCACCAAACAGGAAGTAGTCAGCAATACATTAGAGACACAGTGTTTATGTTCAGTGTTATTGTGTTAAGTTGGGTTATGTTGTGCGAACTGGGTTTGTGTTCATGCTGGGTTTATTGAAAATGTGGCTGTCACCATAACTTAGAGTGACGCGTGGGAGAAAGGGCTTGGTGATAGCGCATGCATGTGGTGACGAGAATTATGCTTGTTTGCTGTGAAATAAATCAGCTGTTGGAAGACAATGCTGCCTCTTACTTGATTATCCAAGCAACTACTCCAACTTACAGAGACACTCGGGGTCGTGCGGTGGATGGGGCACGATTCTCTCGGCATCAAAACTAATAACAGTGGTAGCTGCTAACTTCCTGCTAGCCGTGTAGCTCTGAGCCAGTGACCAGTTAGCCTAGCCTAGCATAGCTCCAGGGACAACCCACAGTCATTACACTATATCGAGGATGCTGTAACAAGGGTGGTGGTAGCAGCATCAAGGTCAATACAACCATTGCAACCAGCAACACCAAGAACAGAGGAAGAGGCAGCCAAACCAAATGTAGTATAGTTATTAAAACATAGCTTGTGTGATGTTTATGTGCAATAACTGTTGTTACAGTGGTCAACTACAAGAGGGTGTTGATATGTCTATGACTTAGAGTTATCTTTGATAAGAAGAAGAAACACAGACCCAAGATGGAGGTTGTACCCTATCCATGTTAGACACTGTTAGACGAACTACATTAACTGGAGTTGACCAGTAAAGTTCTACAAACTGAGATCTGGCGTCAGAGTCTTTTTGGGGTTACGATACTACAAATGTCAATCCTTCCATGCAGTCAGTGATTTAGGCTGGTTTTGAGGAGCGAGTTGGTGCAAGCAATTTTACCTTTGCTGTGGGCGGTCAGAAAATTTCACGGGACACCCGTGGGGAATGGTGGGGGTTTGGTGCATATGTATCATGCAGTACGTTTAACTGAGGTGGCGCTAGTTGTGGTTTTGTTTTAACGTATAACGCTAATAAATAAAAAAAACACCCACTGTTTTTGTCACATATGGTGCTTGGTTTAGCATTATTATTATTTAAACGCAATCATGATTAAAGCCTGCTGGGGATGTTAACCTATTTAGTTTGGGTATTTGTGTACATTTTTCACAAGCTCTGAGAGAAGGTCCGTGGGAGTGGGCAGGTGTGAGTTTAATAAAGCCATCCTTAGGGCTCTAGTGCATGGAATGGGAACAGGGCCAGGGTGAGAGGAGACGGAGGCTGCGTCCAAATGTCTACCCTACTCTCTATATAGGTTGTCATTTGCTGATGTTACCTGTCAACAGTGAATCTAGGGGTAATTATTGGTGCTATACCAATGATGATTACTGAAATGGAGTGTGACCAATGTTACCATGAAGCGTGACTGAATTGTGTTCAGATGCATAAGGTGGTGGTAACAAAGGTGGGCACTGAGGGCCACAACCCTGCTTGTTTATCCAACTATCCCAGCCTTACCAATGCTGATTACCTTGATCAGATGTGCTCTGCCAATCACAAGTTGGAAGTTTATTAAAAGTAGCTTTATAAGCGCTCATGTGCCAACACATTCATATCAACAGAGAGTAACAAACATAATGATGGTGAGGATGATCTAAAATAAATGCAAAAGAATAAGAAACAACAGGATGCATTACTATGTTAATTGAACTGAGAAAATCTCACCCACCTCTCCCACAGGAGAATTGTACAAAAGGGGAGAGGGGAAGTGGGCGCCCAGAATTTATAGGGGGGTACCACAAAAGCAGAAATGAATGAGGAGTGGCTTTTAACTCAAACTTTATCAACAAAAACAACAGGTTAGGAGGTCCTGACAGTCAGGTATAGAAATATTTGGAGATAAAAACAGATTTTGTGTAATTATAACAAAGGGAATATAGGACCCCGTTACACAGGGATAGTTGGGAAACAAGCATAGCATAGCCCTTGAGGAACATGGATTGCTCACCCCTGCTCTAGACAACCAGGATCTTAACACAGACAGACAGTTTGAAGTTTCTCTAAAACAGCACATCTGTAGAGCTGCAGCCAGACACTTCCAGAAAATACATGAAGATTTCCCCCAGGTGAATGATCCTTACAGATGTCTGATGAAAAACTAGGAGAAGTTTCGTGCTGATTTTAAAGATGTGTTCCATGAACGAGACCAGTGCCAAAAGAAGGCAGAAGAGTTCACCAACCAATGTCTGAAACCTGCAGTTGAAGACTTTTTAAAATTGTTTATATTTGAGATTAGATTATTGCTATTGCACTACTGACTGGTTCTGAGTCACTGAGCACTGAGAGAAACCTACTTTGCCTGATTCATGGTCTGGCCTTTTAAAGTGAAACGCCAGTGAGAGTCAATGAAATCTTAGTTCATTTCACATGTGGGACAGACATGAAGGCTTTGATACCATTAGATGCCTCATAAAGTAACAAGATGAGCTTTTTCCTTACACACACTGTGTTGCATTGTGATTATTTAATTATTGTGATGATTGGTGTGATGCCCTTAAACTGAGGTGATGTAGCAGTGGAGAGTTTCCCCTTTTAAACAGCTGAGAAATGGGTGACTTGTGCGTCAGACTCTGATCATGTCTATAACAGTGGCTTAGAAACATTTAGCGCTGTGTAAGATACAAAGTGAACCATCTTAGCATTTCAACAATGAAGAGATCATTTTGGATTTCAGGAATTTAATGTCCAATAAATTTCATTTACCACATGTAGACTGCAATCAATGTGTAAAAACAAAGGTCAAGAGAAATGGGAGGCACCTGAACTAATTTTCACGTTGTTGAAAAGGGTCTGAATCTATCTATCTATTTCTCACAGATAGGGATTGTCTTTAAAAAAAATATAAATCAAGATGATTGTTTATGAATTTGAATGTTTCTGTGAAACCCATCTATCCATGTGTAAGAAATACACGACTGAAAGTGAAGTGTGCAACTTTTCTACATGTGTAGGAGATGAAGCCATAAAGGTATTTATTACCACAGACTTTGACAATAATGTTGACTACCTGATCTGTCGTTGAGAAATGCAATTGATATCTGCCGAGTAAAGAGAAAGATTTGCTTGAAGTGGCAGTAAACAAGCTAAGTCAAAAGAAGCTAACAACAAAAGCCAAATGACAGCAGTGCCAGAGAATGCAGAAAATGTGGTTATAAACACGAGTCTCACAAGTGCCCTGCTTATGGCCAAACATGCAAAGTGTTTTCTTAAAAAATCTTTTTGGCCTCAGGTGAAAAGAAAGCAAAAGAACATTCCAAGAAAAATGAGGGAATTCTAAATTAAATTGAGCAGACAGAAAGTGAAATGTTAAAGGGATCAATAGAGATGAAGAGGGGTGGACAGACAAAAGCAACTCAGATTGGAAAAATAGTTACAATCACAACAAGGTGGAAGAAATGGACAAAGTGAATGGTCATGGACAGATTCAGACTGGATACAGGTGTTGACTGCAGTGTCCTACGTCTGAAAATATTTAGAAGAATTGCTGGAATGCATGTACCTTTCATGTGCTGGTCCCAAGTCCGGGTAAATGCAGAGGGTTGTGTCAGGAAGGGCATCCGACGTAAAATTTCAGCCAAATCAAAACATGCAAATCACAAATACGACTTCCATACCGGATCGGTTGCGGCCTGGGTTAACAACGACTGCCCCAGGTGCTGTTGACCTACAGGGTGCCAGTGGAAATTGGACTTCTGCTGGTTGAAGAAGGAGAGGAGGAAGGCGTGTTCGTAGGCAAAGAGAGAAGAGGAAGGGCAGGAGTGTAGGACAGAGTAGGGACTTTGAATGTAGAGACTTTGTCAGGGAAAACTAGAGAGTTGGCTGATATGATGGAGAGAAGAAAGGTGGATATCTTGTGTGTTCAGGAGACAAGCTGGAAAGGTAGCAAGGCCTGTAGATTAGGAGCAGGGTTCAAGCTGTTTTATGATGGTGTGGATGGAAAGAGGAATAGAGTAGGAGTTATCCTGAAGGAGGATTTTGCTAGGAATGTTCTGGAGGTGAACAGAGTGTCAGATAGGGTGATGAGTCTGAAGCTGGAAGTTGAAGGTGTGATGTTGAATGTTGTCAGTGGTTATGCCCCACAGGTAGGATGAGAGTTAGAAGAGAAATTCTGGAGGGAGATGGATGAGGTGATTCAGGGTATCCCTAGTGGTGAGAGAGTGATGATTGGGGCAGACTTCAACGGACATGTTGGTGAGGGAAACAGAGGTGACGAGGAAGTGATGGGTAAGTTTGGTATGCAGGACAGGAATGCAGAAGGACAGATGGTGGTAGACTTCACAAGAAGGATGGAAATGGCTGTAGTGAACACATTTTTCCAGAAAAGCATAGGGTGACATATAAATGTGGAGGCAGGAGCACACAAGTTGATTACATCTTGAGCAGATGTTACAACCTGAGTCAGTGACTGCAAAGTAGTGGCTGGGGAGAGTGTAGCCAGACAGCATAGTATGGTGGTGTGTAGGATGACTCTGGTGGTGAGGAAGATGAAGAGGACAAGGGCAGAGCAGAGGACCAAGTGGTGGAAGTTGAAAAAGGAAGAGTGTTGTGTGGCTTTCAGGGAGGAGCTGAAACAGGCTCTGGGAAGTCAGGAGGTTCTTCCAGATGACTGGACAGAAGAGAACAGACAGGAGTACAGGGAGATGCAGCATAAAGTGAAGGTAGAGATGGCAAAGGCCAAACAAAGGGCATATGAGGATTTGTATGATAGGTTGGACACTAAGGAGGGAGAGGTGGATTTGTACAGGTTGGCAAGGCAAAGAGAGAGATGGGAAGGATGTGCAGGTTAGGGTGATCAAGGACAGGGATGGAAATGTGTTGACAAATGCCACAAGTGTGATGGAAAGATGGAAGGAATACTTTGAAGAGCTGATGAATGAGGAAAATGTTAGAGAGCACAGCATAGAAGAGGTGACTGTCGTGGAGCAGGAAGTAGCCAAGATCAGTAACGATGAAGTGAGGCAAGGAAGGCATTGAAGAGGATGAAGAATGGAAAGGCAGTTTGTCCGGATGACATACCTGTGGAGGTATGGAAGTGTTTAGGAGAGGTGGCAGTAGAGTTTTTGACTGGGCTACTTAAGATCTTGGAGAGTGAGAAGATGCCTGAGGAATGGAGGAGAAGTGTACTGGTGCCCATCTTTAAGAACAAGGGAGACGTGCTGAGTTGTGGAAACTACAGAGGAATAAAGCTGATGAGTCACACAATGACGTTATGGGAAAGAGTAGTGGAGGCTAGGCTGAGGTCAGAAGTGAGCATTTGTGAGCAGCAGTTATGGTTTCATGCCAAGAAAGAGAACCACAGATGCAGTATTTGCTTTGAGAATGCTGATGGAGAAGTACAGAGAAGGCCAGAAGGAGCTGCATTGTGTCTTTGTAGATTTGGAAAAAGCATATGACAGGGTGCCGAGAGAGGAGCTGTGGTTTTGTATGAGGAAGTCTAGAGTGGCAGAGAAGTATGTTCGAGTGGTGCAGGACATGTATGAGAGCTGTAAGACAGTGGTGAGGTGTGCTGTAGGGGTGACAGAGGAGTTCAAGGTGGAGGTGGGGCTGCACCAAGGATCGGCTTTGAGCCCCTTCTTGTTTGCTGTGGTGATGGACAGGCTGACAGATGAGGTTAGACAGGAATCTCCGTGGACCATGATGTTTGCAGATGACATTGTCATGTGTAGTGAGAGCAGGAAGCAGGTGAAGGAAAATCTAGAAAGGTGGAGGTTTGCTCTGGAAAGGAGAGGAATGAAGCTGAGCCACAGTAAAACAGAGTACATGTGTGTAAATGAGAGGGACTCAAGTAGAACGGTGAGGTTACAGGGAGTAGAGTTGAAGAAGGTGGAGGATTTTAAATACTCAGGGTCAACAGTCCAGAGCAAGAAGTGAAGAGACGTGTGCAAGCAGGTTGGAACGGGTGGAGGAAAGTGTCAGGTGTGATGTGTGACAAAAGAGTGTCATCAAGAATGAAAGGAAAGGTGTACAAGACAGTGGTGAGACCAGCAATGTTGTCTGGTTTAGAGACAGTGGCACTGAGACAAAGACAGGAGGCAGAGCTTGGAGGTAGCAGAGCTGAAGATGTTGAGGTTCTCTCTGGGAGTGACGAGGATGGATAGGATCAGGGATGAGGACATCAGAGGGACAGCTCATGTTAGATGTTTTGGAGAAAAAGCCAGGGAAGCCAGACTGAGATGGTTTGGACATGTTCAGGGGAGGGGCAGTAAATATATTGGTAAAAGGATGCTGAGGTTAGAGCTGCCAGGAAGGAGGCCTAGAGGAAGACCAAACAAGACATGAGGATAGTTGGTGTGGGTGAGGAGGATACAGAGGATAGGGTTAAATGGAGGCCGATGATTCGCTGTGACGACCCCTGAAGGGAGCAGCCCAAAGGAGAAGAAGAAGAAGAAGCTGGAATGCATGCACCTTTGATGAATTCAAGTTTAAATTAGGAGCCTATTCTTGCCACCAGATGGTGCCAATGGGCATGGTAAAGCTGAAATGTACAAAATGTAAGTACAAAACAGAAGTACGTGTTGGAATTCTAGATAATAAAAGCCAACTTAGAAGATATCTTAGGAATAGACTATGGAGCTGGGAATAATCAAAAGACTGTACAAAGTGGACAAAAAAGAAGAAGAAACAGACATTCTAAAGGAGTACCAGGATGTGTTCAGACAGCTTGGGTGTGCATCACATTCACACTGATCCAGCTGTAACATCTAGTGCTTCACCCAGCCAGAAAGGTACCTGTAGCACTAATAGATAAAATAAAATGTGAACTGAAAAGGATGGAATGGCTGGGTGTTGTTCAAAAACAGTCCGAAGCCACACACTGGCTTAAGTGCATGGTCAAGGTCCAAAAACCAAATAAAAAGATAAGATTCTATATTGATCCCCAAGACCTCAACAAAGCAATAAATCGGGAACACTATCCCTTTCAATGTCACATTGTCGGTGGATGCAGGTTCTGAGGCACAGGGAGCTGTAATAATGCAGGATGCACAACCAGTTGTCTATGGCTCAAGAGCTCTCACAGATATGGAACAACTACTTAAAGAAGAGTTTGAGGTGAGTCTTCTAACAGATTAGTCTCACATCAGTCTCTCATTAGTGATGAAAGTAATGCAGATTCATGCCACCCATCTTGGGGTTGTCATATGTAAAGGCAGCGCTAAAGATGTACTATTATTGCCCAAAATCTTGAAACAAAGTTGTTTTGAAGTGTGCCGTCTGTAACATTTTTAAAAATAGTAACTTCAAAGAACCACTGCTGTGCCACAACATTCCAGACAATTAATGGGCAAAACTAGGTGTGGATCTGTTTCACTATAATTAGGGTGATTATCTATTGTGTGCAGATTGCTATTCAAAGTACCGTATTTTCTAGACTAAAAGTTGCACTTTATTTTACTCCTCTGGCTTGTAGTGTGCCTCCGTCCATCCATGATCTATACTCACTTATTCCTATTTAGGGTCACAGGGATCTGCTGGAGCCTATCCCAGCTCTCTTTGGGTGAAAGGCAGGGGTATACCCTGGACAGGTCACCAGTCCATCACAGGGCCCCTTAGAGACAAACAACCTCACACACTCACACTCACTCCTATGGGCAATTTAGAGTCACCAATCAACCTGACATACAGTAGTGTGAATAAGTGTTGGCCCCCTTCCTGATTTCTTATTTTTTTGCATGTTTGTCACACTTTAATGTTTCAGATCATCAAACAATTTTAAATATTAGTCAAAGATAACACAAGTAAACACATCATGCAGTTTTTAAATGGTTTTTATTATTAAGGGAAAACTAAATCCAAAACTACATGGCCCTGTGTGAAAAAGTGTTTGCCCTCCCTGTTAAAACATAACTGTGGTTTATCACACCTGAGTTCAATTCCTCTAGCCACACCCAGGCCTGATTACTGTTCACTACTTATTTTATTATTGTTAAAAGGTTATAAAGCCAGCGCTGTAACAGACTATCTTTGACTAATATTTAAATTTGTTTGATGATCTGAAACAAAGTGTGACAAATATGCAAAAAAATAAGAAATCAGGAAGGGGGCCTGTGGGAGGAAACCAGAGTACCTGGAGAAAACCTACACAAGCACAGGGAGAACATACAAACTCCACACAGAAAGGTCCCTGATAGTTTGTGAACCCAAGCCCTTCTTGCTGTGACGCAACAGTGCTAACCACTCACCCACCGTGCTGCCCACAGTAAATACAGCACAGTGCAAAAGTTTTAGGCACTAAAAATACACGAGATGCTTTTGATATAAAGTACATATATAATTTTTCATTTAACTTCATACAAAGTGCAGTAAAGGGAACAAAACCTAAATCTAATCAGTATTTGCAGCTCTTCCCTTTGCCCTTAAATCAGCAGCAGTTCTCTGGTTTGACCTGCACACAGTTTCTCCTGGTACTTTGCATCACCTTGGAGAAGCTGCTGTAGCGCTTCTGTAGATTCAGGCTGTCCCAGTGTTTCTGTGTCTTCATGTGATCAAGACTGACTCCACACTGCCCAGATCAGGCTTCTGTGGGGGTCAGATCATAAACTGTAGGATTCCTGGTTCTTCTTGACTCTGCAGATATTTCTTCATGAACTGTGACAGGTACCTTTATGCACTTGTCCTACACAAAGGGCTGCACAATGAACCTGGGCTCAATCAGACACCTGATAGATAAGAATCTAAAACATCTATAGTGCCTAAAACTTATGCACAGTACTGTACATTGTATGCAGTCTGTGAACTAGTGCAAATATGAGTGCAGGGATTTAAATGTAACTAAGCAGAACTGCAACAGTGGTGTAACGCCTTAAATGTGGTAGAAATAGATGTGCAATATGCATATAATGTATAGGGACGAAGGATGATCCAGTCCTTGTTTTTTTACCTGTTCCCTGAACACAATGTGGTGGTAGACATCTGTAAGAAATAGGACTTCCTAAAGGACCAAGTACATGTCTCTGTTCCCAGACCACCTTGTTTCCCAGCCCCCACAAGGTTGCAGCAGTACACCATGCTGGTAATACCAAGAAATGCATTACATATAGAGAAAAACGTTTAAGCTAATCACGTAGCAGGCTAATACTAGCCACCAACTTACTGTGAAAGTCGTTCGGTGGAAATGAGACCTTGTTGTGAGGCTGGGTGTCATCAACCGTTGACAACTCTCCTGGGTAGTGTATGTAGTGAATGAAAATAAACATCACAAGATATCAACACGTTCCTAGCAATCAAGGACAAATTACATTTTGTAGCAAAACGTAAATAAGAATACAGTTTAGTTGCATAGAAACTTAATTTTTAGGATACAGGGTTGAGGAGTGAGAGAAACAAAGGTAATAGTGAGTTTTATATCATTCAATCAATCACTCAATCAATCAATCAATCAACTTTATTTATATAGTACCTTACAACAACTTAAGTTGACCAAAGTGTTTCACACCAAAAACAACTGATTAAAGAATGCATATACACAGTAAAAAATATGTAAAATTGACCAAAAACACAGAAAGGTGGCAGAGTAGAATAAGCAAGTCTTAAGTTTGGCTTTAAACAGAGGCAGGTCAGTGGTGGTACATAACTCAATGGGCAGAATATTCCAGAGTTTGGGACCTGCCACTGCAAAAGAACGATCACCCCACTGTTTGCACCTCAACCATGGGGCCTCTAGCAGTTGTTGGCCAGCAGAACGCAGAGCTCTGCTGGGTTGGTGAGAACTTAAAATCTCACATAAATATGAAGGTGCAAGCAGGCCGTAGTATTCTGTACAAGTTGTAACTGATACAGACAAGCTTAATTAATTCCAACATAAAGAGCGTTAATCAGTCCTGGAACTCCAGGTCACTGTAGCTCAGAAAGGGCTTAACCTTTGCAAGGAGGCGTAGCTGAAAAAAGCTTGCCTTGACAACTGAGTTAATTTGTTTATGAAAATTTAAGCTGTTTTCTAAGGTCACCACCAAATATTTGACCAACTGGTTAAAGTGAGGGTTCAGAGAATCAAGACCAGGAGCTGCAATACCATTGAGGTTGGAGGTGTTCAAAAATTCTGTGACAGCCAGAGTTTGATGTCATCCACACATCTATGAATGCATATGAGTGCGTCAGAAGAATTTCAAACAATTGGCAGATACATTTGTAAATCATCTGCATACAGATGAAAGGAAACCTTGTATTTTGCAATAATTGACCCTAATGTTAACGTACAAAGAAAATAGAACAGGGCCCAAAATGGAACCCTGTGGCACACCAGAGGTCAGGGGAGCTAGAGAGGAGGAAAGGTCACCAATCATAACAGAGAAAGTCCTATTTGTTAAATAGGACCTAAACCACTATAGCACAGGTACCTGAAGGCCAAATTGTTGTGATAAACGTGTCAGGAGGAGTGAGTAATCCACAGTGTTAAATGCTGTAGTGAGGTCCAGCATCACTAGAAGCACAGGTTTTTTAGAATCAAGGGACAGGAGGATGTCATTCTGAACCTTCAGGAGAGTGGATTCAGTTCTGTGACGTGTTTTAAAGCCAGATAGGAAAGACATGATTTCTTTCCAAAAAAAGACTGGATGAAAACAACTTTTGCATAAGCCACTAGGAACAGACTGGGGTGTTCTAGACAAAATTTCAAAACAAGAAAAAACACATGCCATAACAATAATTCGTACTAAGATCATCTTCATAAAGGTCTTAGGAAAAGAAATTTTCATAAAGTAGATTATCCACATGTGGTTTCTGAGATAAACACATGATCCTTAACCTGGTAAACCAGACAGACCTGTTACAGGGTCCAGTCATACAGTACTATTCTGGGTGTGTCTGTTCTGTCAACCCACACCTTCCAGCACCATATGGCTTAAGAGGTTAAACCAAAAGTGAAAGTATCTTCACCCAGCAGAATAAAATGGGCTGCACTGGGCTTCATCTGCAGTAACTCTTTATAATCTGAACAGAGCAGTAGTTCCATGGGTAAATCTCATCTATAGAGGTGAGTTATATACCGTTTTGATTTGTTCTGTTGTGTGCCTGATGCTGACAGGGAAGGTCTTGAAAAACAAGATGAACAACATACGGAATAGTAATTGTTTGGTTAAGTGATGATTAATGAGATGCTGCAGTGATTTAAGGACTCCTGTTGTAAACTCTTATTTAAACCTAATACTGTGTTTGACACATGCTGGACCAGGTACAAAATTGTTTTACTGTTTCTAATGTTTTTGTGTTACAAATACATTTCTTTAACGTATTTTTATTGACTGATAAATATCATTCTTCAAAAAAATTCACATACACATCTATGCCACATCACCAGGAAGTGCAATCATTTCGCTTCAATCATTTCATCAATCATTAATAATACATTCACAAATTTGTTGAAGACACTAAAGAAAACATCACTGTCTTTACTGCGGTGACTTTTATTTCTGAAGGTCACATTTATTTGGCTTTTTCTAACATAATATAGTAACATTAAGCTCAGTATTGCAGACCACATGTTATTACTAAGACGTGTAGAAAGTTATAAATATTAGCATTGTTTGGCAGGATATTTAAATAAGTTGAGGAATGATGAGTTGTTTCTCTATCTTTCAGTGAGAAACTATTGCAATAATCTGGAGAAAGTGTGGGATGACTGACTAACCACAATGGAGGTAAATATTTTGTCCATCTAAAGATCCAGAAAAATGAAACAGAAACACTGTCCTGTAAGGTAATGTGTATAGGATAAGATAATATACATTGTTTTTACATATGTTTTTATCATTTATCAAGGAAATTGGTGATGATGATATATTCATTGAACTTTACTGTGAGGAAACAACAGACCCTCCAACAGCAGTGATGGATGAACTTGACAGAGGTCAGCAGAAAGACACTAATTGATGTACAGTGTGTATGTAGGTAACTTTAATTAAAGCACTATGATCATCAGCATATTATTATTATTTCCACAGTTACCTGCTGTCCTGGGAGGATCAAAGTCTCTAATGTCAGCAGTGAGTCAGTGTCTCTGCATTTGGACACTCCTGCTGGTGAAGTGGAGAACTACACTGTGAGCATTTCCAGGGAGTGGGAGATAGTTTCTGATGAACTGAAGAATCCAAGTATAAACAAGCCTGACATGGCAGCTACACATGTACTACAACAAAGTAAGTTATAGGTAATTAAGCAATAACGGTCTTCCACACTCCAGATGCAGTGACCTGTCATGACATCCGGACATACAAGTAAGTTATAAAGCATGAAGCAATAAATCACAGCAGTGTTCCACATTGATGGTCTGACTGCAAAAGTGTTGGGAAAGAATAAGAAGATAAAATAGAAATAATATAGATTAATCTAAGCACAAAACAATGTGAGTTCAAAACACATGCTGTTTGTCTGATCAATTTTATTTTCACTGGGGGTTGCCCATTATACAGTGACCAGACAACAGTTGGGGCTGGAAAATTAAGTAATGCAAGTTTTTTTCAGTTTTTTTTTTCCTGATTATTTGTTTTAACTTTCCATTCGCAATCTGTCATAGAAATTTATTTAAGTTTGAGAGTTGCTAATTCTCAGAAACAACCACAAGTGTGATGAATCAACTCAGGTTTAATCACGGGCGCCCGGAGAGAAGGCTTTGCAGAATTCTCTAACTTTGTGTTACAACATCAGGTTTATATATCTCTGTCAAAAGGGGTGGACTCATATTGGAAAAGACCCTACATGTTTGTTCAGGCGTCCTCTACCTTTAGCACTAATCAAATTGTAGGCAGTTATTTCCAAAGCTCTAAAACGATAAAACACTAACCCAATAAAACAGACAAAACCACATACCAGAAATGGGTTAAGTAAATATTCGAGTGACCCTTTGACATGGTGTAAAACCCCCACAGATCTTAAACAAAGTTGTTGTTACGACTGCTAAATGTATGCAATGTTAGGTTCCACTAAAAAGTGACGAATATGCAAATGTAAGATTTTTATTCAATTGCTTGTGGAAATATATTTGTCATCTGTGCTAATCTGCAATTTCTAGTTATGTTTTCTCTTTTTGCAACTTTTAAAAAGTAGAATTGCCTGTGTTTTTTAATAGTTTTGTTAACTTGCTTATGTTTTATGTATTTACGTGTTTTCTTAAGTTGTGGTGCATTGAACTCTCAAGACCATGATAGTATAGACTATAGAATTTTTCATCATAATTATTGTGAACACAAGTGATAAATGCAAGAATTAGCCATTAAACTGACCAGACTAAGACAAAAACAGTCACACATTGTAACATACACTAACTGAATCATTTCCACAACCTTTTTATAAAAAGAGAATTTCTGGGAATATTTCGGATTTTACACACAAAACTGAATAAATTAATAAAGATTATTAAAATAAATAACTAGAGTAGTGTAGAGAGTAAAAGAGTAGAGTACAGTACAACTTGGATAAAAAAATTTGATTCAACTTTGTACATTGCACCAAATTACTGGACATTTCAACATATACAGTATGCATGAACTCATGTTTGTTCATTAATTTAGGATCTATGTTTTAGAATGATGAAATATCAATGACCAACCATCTTCATGCCCACAGAGACACAACTGCAGAGCCTGTTGGAGGATCTGGGGTTGGAGCAGCACTACAGAGAGAAGCTGTCACTGAGCAGAATACTTCAGATTGATGAGAAGACCATTACTGATGAACCTGCCAAGTCTAATTCAGATCTTCCATGGTATTTTCTGAAGAAACTGATGATGGTTAATGTGACAGCCAGGGATGTGAAATGTACATCACAAGGTGAATCAACCAGTGATGCTGAAAACAGAAACACAACATTAGATATTCAGGGTCTGTTTGACAGTCCATACTCAGGTGACATACTGAACCCCCTTGATATAATCACTGCTCTGTTTCTGGTTTCTGATGGTTTTGTCCAACAGGAAATGGCGCTCAAAATGTCTATGTGTCAGTTTTCTGTACCTCTGCTGCTTCCCAACTCTGACACACAACAGTCCACACTCATGCTGTGGGCCATGAGAGACATTGTTAAGAAGTACAGACCTCAGTCACTCTCAGAATCCAAAGGCTTCATTGAAGACAGAATTGTTCTCTCTGATCTTCCAATGATATCTTTTGTGAGACTGGGTGAGTGCTCCCTGTCCAAGTCAGAGATCCTCAATAAGCTTCTGAGCAGTTCTCAGCAGTACCATGACACCTTTGTTCACTGTAACATGCAGGGTGGTGACAGTCCAAGAAGAATTTCCAATGGACTGGTTGAAATTACTTGGTATCTTCCCTGTGGAAACAAAAACATTGATATTTTCAGTGAGCCAGTAGCTGTAGCTAACCTTCGTGGGGATGTTGCTTCATTTGTGACACAATTTTCTTTTTTGTGTCTGACATCTGCAGCAGTTTTTGTGTTCTTTGACAATTTGGACTCTGACAGTGAACTGCTTATTAACCAGCACCACAAGGCACAGATCTTCTTGGTGAGCAACCCTGAGAGTAAGAGCTTCAGAATGAATGCACTGGAAAAAACAGCAACCAAGTTGGGCTTGACTAACAGCAACATTATTTTGAAAAACAAGGGGATGAATGATGCAGAGTTTGTCAAAAAACTGAGGGAAACAGTCAGTAATGTAGTCGAGAACTCAAAGATAAAGATGAAAATAGAGCTGATGGCTGACATTGCCCATGAACTGGGAATCTCAGTTGATGAGGATTGTCCACAGTGCCAGGCTGCCAAGAAAAATGCAGATGCCATCACTGCAGAAATTCAAGACATCCCAAATTACAAAGAAGCACAGCTTCCCCTGCAAGGCCAAATATGGAAGGAACTGACAAGTTTAGAGAAGGAGGAGTTTCGTCTTCAAAAAGTTGGGACTCAAAACATAGAAATGTACAAAAGTGATCTTCAGGAAAAGAAAAAAGAACTTTGGAAACAACAGAACTCTTATAACATGTCAAAGGCAATGTCATGCTTCATCAGTGCTATATCAAGGCCAGGAACAGAGAGATGTTATTTCCTGAAATGGATGCAAATGAACCTTAATAGCCTGTCTCGAGAAAAACTGTCCGACCTTAGAGAGCAGTACAAAAAGAAATACAAGGACTCTGAGAAGAAAGAGGAGATTAAAGACATTGACAAACAACTTTCCAACAGCTCACTGGGGACTGAACACTTCTTCCGTGAAATGGGTCAAATCTATGAAGCTTCGCTTTCCCTTCCAGAAACATCCCCATCATGTCAACAACTGAAGCATCTGCCCAAACTGTGTGCAGAGTTACTGCGTGATGGATTTCCTCTTGAGCTGGTAGATGGAGATGCATCCAACATACCTCTCAGATGGGTCAGTGACGTCCTCGCTCAGCTCAGTGACTTGGTGTCTCCACAGAACAAGATCCTGGTAGTCACAGTTCTTGGAGTTCAGAGCACAGGAAAGTCCACTCTCCTTAACACCATGTTTGGAGTGCAGTTTGCAGTCAGCAGTGGTCGATGTACTCGAGGTGCTTTTATGTTGCTGCTCAGAATCAATGAAGACGTTAAAAAAGTTCTCAACTGTGACTTCATGGTGATCATTGACACTGAGGGCTTAAAGTCACCAGAACTGGCACAGCTGGATGACAGTTATGAGCACGACAATGAGCTAGCAACACTTGTTGTGGGTCTGAGTGATATCACCATTATCAACATTGCAATGGAGAACTCAACAGAAATGAGGAACGTTCTCCAAATAGTTGTGCATGCTTTTCTCAGGATGAAAGAGGTGGGCAAGAAGCCCAAATGTCAGTTTGTCCACCAGAATGTGTCTGATGTTTCAGCCCATGAGAAGAACTTAAGAGACAGGAAAATACTGCTTCAGCAGCTAAACGAGATGACCCAGGCTGCAGCCAAAATGGAAAAGAAAGAGGAGTACAAGAGCTTCACGGATGTAATGGAGTATAGTCCAGACACCGGCAACTGGTACGTTCCTGGACTCTGGAATGGAAACCCACCAATGGCACCAGTCAATGCAGGTTACAGTGAGGCTGTATATGAGCTCAAGAAAAACATCATTCACCTACTGGGAAGCTGTAAATTATCTGCGAATAAAATCTTGGACTTTACAGAGTGGATGACCAGCCTGTGGAAGGCAGTAAAACATGAAAACTTCATCTTCAGCTTCAGAAACAGCCTAGTGGCTGATGCATACATGAGGCTGTGCACAGAGTTCAACAAATGGGAATGGGAATTCAAGACAGATATGTACACATGGGTTACAAATGCTGAAACAAGGATTTCAAATTTCGGTACAGCTGCTACAACATCTGAAACATCTGACATCAGAAAACTTCTCATGGTTTTGAAAGTTGAGGCCTGTAAAGTCCTGTCTGAATGGGAGACAAAGGTTCTTGATAATCTGACACAGTACTTCACACAAACAGAAAGTCATGTCTGTCTGGCAGAAAGATACAAAGCCGACTTTGAAAACAGTGCAAAAAGCCTTGGAAAAGAAATGAAGAGCTCAGTGTTTCATCAGCTGGAAGCAGCAGCTGACATCAGACAGGGACAGACAGAAGTTGATAGAATCAAGCAGAATCACACAAAAGAAATAGAGAAGGCAGTATGTGCACTGATTGATGAATGTCGGAAGAGAAAGATCCAGATGACAGACGACGAACTGGACAAAGAATTTGAAAACATGTGGAATAAAACACTGAAGAAACTTTCTTTTTCTGCACAGAAGGCAACAGATGTTTTCGCCAGTGTGTCCTATTACCTGAGAATGAACCTGTCACATAAGGGAAGTCATGCACATCAGTTGTTAAATGATAAAAACCTGCGTGATTGTGGACTGGAGCCTTTCAGATATACACCTGAAAGAAACATTAAACGCACACTGCGGAAGTGGTTAAACCTTCAAAATTACACAAGGGTTTTGCAAAATTTGTCTGACAGCATCATAGATGCTTGCACACAGTTTGTTACTGAAAAACAGGAAAGAAATACCAATTACCATGAAACTTACATCCAGGAGATCCTACACATAATTGATGAGAAGCTGCAAAACAAGCAGGATCTTAACACAGACACTGAGTTTGAAGTTTCTCTAAAACAGCACATCTGTGGAGCTGCAGCCAGATACTTCCAGAAAATGCATGAAGTTTTTCTCCAGGTGAATGATCCTTACAGATGTCTGATGAAAAACAAGGAGAAGTTTCGTGCTGATTTTAAAGATGTGTTCCATGAACGAGACCAGTGCCAAAAGAAGGCAGAAGAGTTCACCAACCAATGTCTGAAACCTGCAGTTGAAGACTTTGTCAATCGTTTCCTGGGTCCTGATATCCTTGGTGAAATGTTGACAAAACAAGAACAGTTCAGCACACGGATGTCCTTGCAGTTTTCAATTTTACAGGATTTGCTTTTACAGGAAGACTTTGAAAAGTATGTGAGCTACATTTCCTCATATGAGGAGTATGTGAAAAACTGGATTCTTGACCAAATAGTGAAACACTTCTCAGATGGGTCTAAAATGTCTGAATTTGAGGATCGACGTCTTCAGTCAAGTATCAGCAGCATAAATGATGCCATCAAAAAGGCCAAAATGAAAAATAGCAGCAGTCTGAAGACATTTGTTGAGAATATCTGCAAGGAACTTGGTGATAAACTGGTCATTTCCCAGGATGCTCTTGGTGCCTTCATGATCCTGAACACTGCTGACCCAGAACAGTTTACTCACTGTCTCACAGTGTGTCTCAGGGAGATGGGACAAGCTCTGAAAGAGCAGTTTAAAGAATCAGACATCTGGACAAAACTAAATAAACTTCACCTGAAGCCTCAGACTGAGCTGTTTGACAGACTGATTGGATGTGGTAAACAGTGTCCATTCTGCAAAGCACCTTGTGATGCAGGAGGAACAAACCATGAAGAACATCAGGCTTCGCTACACCGACCTGAGGGTCTGGGTAGATACCAATGGGACAAGACAGAAAAACTTGTTACTGACATTTGCTCATCTCTTATTAGCAGTGATAGACAATTTTGCTGCGAAGCTACAAATGGTAAGCGGCATCCTTACAAACGTTACAGAAAAATTTTTCCAAACTGGAAAATTGTTTCAGATGTAAGTTTAGAAGCATCAGACTACTGGAAATATGCGATGACAAGGTTTAATGATCGATTTGCCAAAGAATACAATGCAAAGCCTGCTGAGATTCCTCATGTTTGGATAGATATTGACCTTAACCAGGCAGAACAGAGTCTCAAAAAATCATATTTCATGAAATGAGATAATATTGATCACCCCTTTGCTTTCGGTTTGGAGTGCGGCAGAACTTGTTTGTGGAAATCATGTCCTGTTATAGAAGAGAATAACAAATAGAAGCATAATGTATTATTTTGGCTTAAAGGAAAATACAATACAAATCACAGCAAATAGCATTTCCACATGAATATTCCTCTAAATATCAGACAAGTGGAAATATTGATGAAAATTCAACATGCTTGCTAGGATGAAAGTCAAAATTTGGTAGTGCTTCTTCAACATGGGAAGATATTTCTGCAAGGTAAAAGAGACGAAAGCCTGAAAGAATCATTTACCATCAGGTGACAGACAAGTGGATAGACTCCAAAAGAAGTTTTATTAATGTATAATGTCCTTATGTCTTTATTAATTTAGTAAATAATTAAAGGTCATTCAGTTTTATATTGATATTGTAAATACTGGAAATTTGTCTTTTAATTTCATATTGAGCCAAATGATTTTTTTACATTTGAAGGAATTACAATATTATATTATTTATTCTAATGTGTATTAGTCATGTAAACATGTATACATGACAGATCATTGTGGTGTAATTGAGTATATGTGTTTTGTTAAAATTATTTTGTTTCTGAATATAACATTTCTTTGTTTTTGTATATTAAATGTCTGATGTCAGATTTTTATATTTATAAAGGAATTCAACAATCATTCATTCTACCTGTGGTATTGTCAGTGTACCCACCTCACTTAGTAAATAAAGAGACAAAATCAGCAGACTGGTTATGAATGTCTTTAATGTTTCCCAGGTCACAGCATACAGTGTATAATAACTTCTAAAGTAAACAGAAATATCATCACCTCATTGTTGGGATTGTTGTGCAAGCCGTTTTTTTTTTATTATTAATATTGTCTTTGAATGGCGAGAACGTTAAAATCCCCTTCAACTTTGTCCTCTTTCAGCTTTAACTGTGTCAGTATACTTTACTTTACCGTTCGACCTTTAAAAGGGTCAGAAGGCATTAATCTAAGTCTTGTATTCAGCTTTTTGACATCTATTTTTCTTTAATCGCAGTTTAAGTTTCATGGTTTTTTAGGCATTTTCTGATTTTTACATTGGTTACTATGGGAACCGAATGTTCACAGCTAGAGTGGTGACATCATCGCTAGACTGGGAGAAGCTGTTAAGTTTATTGAAAATTTTGCTCTCTGACTCATCGTGACGGCTGCATTTTTGCCTCTTCATACACCATTTTCTCAAAAGTAGTTTTTCCACAAGGTGGCCAAACCCACAGAGAGTGACTGCTCAATGTCTCATTCACTCCCATTATAAAAGAGCTCCAGCAGTTCTGGTAAAAAACACAAATGAAGGCTGTTTCTAACGCACCACCAATCCTTCATTTTTTGGAATATCTTCACAAAAAGTGGAGGTGAAGTGAGGTGAGGTGAGGTGAAGTTTTCACAACTCAATATTAAAACGGATGTTGCCCATTGGTAATCTGACATGGTCAGACCTTCACAATAAAAGTCTACAGTTATTTATAGGAAGCTATTACATTTTTGTAAAGTATAAGGAATATTCAAAATAAAGTCTAGATTCTAGTATAAGGTCCCAAGAGTCTCCTATCAAAGCAATTTGTTCTTTCAAAATAAAAGCCCTGAAATAGCATTTTCTCAACAGAAAAGCCCTGAAACAGCAACTCCATATTAAAACGGACATTGCTTATTGCCATTTTACGGTGGCCGACAAGTGCAAACGCGCCACAACGGCCAAAACACCTACAAGAGAGAAACGCTGCAACAACGAAAACACCTGCAAAAGAGAAACGCTGCAACAATGAAAACACCTGCAAGAGAGAAAAGCTGCAACAACAAAAACACCTGCAAGAGAGAAACGCTGCAACAATGAAAACAGCTGCAAAAGAGAAACTCTGCAACAATGAAAACACCTGCAAAAGAGAAAAAACAACCGACAGGCCGATAGCATCCCTCAGTTCGGGGTCCCCCTATAAACAAAGTTTGGGTAACTTTTACAGAGGCGACAAAAGGTACGTTTTCCTTTTATTTCTTTTTAAACAGTTGACCGTAACTGTTTACATTATAAAAGCACAGTATTGTAAAAGATGACGGCCAAGTGTTTAAAAAAATAACAAATGGAAAACTTATCTTCAAGATGTTCCACCCCACAAAAACAACCCCCCCTTACCCCTCAATCCCCCCCATGTCTTCCAACGTTGTATGACACTTTTGATCAAGTAAACAAATGTAATAGAACATTTTTAGCACATATTAGCGCACGAGAACAATCAGAGGATGCTCATTCTGACGCAACTATGAGCTGCATCTCATTGTGCAGCCGCCAAAATGAGACGCGGCTTATATCACTATATGTGTCTCTCTCGCCTATGTAAAAGTTATTTGTTCATAGCATCCCTCAGTTCGGGGTCTCCCTATCAGCCTGGCGCACTTCTGTTGTGTTTTCTCTCTTGCATGTTTTCATTGTTGCAGCGTTTCTCTTTTGCAGGTGTTTTTGTTGTTGCAGCGTTTCTCTTTTGCAGGTGTTTTGGCCGTTGCATCGTGTTTGCTCTTGTCAGCCACCGTAGGATACAGCTTCAGGTACCAAGTGAGGCCATTTTCAATATCACCCATGGTTTTCTGACATGGTCAGACTTTCACAATAAAAGTCTACAGTTATTTATATTGTTATTATTACATTTTTGTAAAGTATAAGGAATATTCAAAATAAAGTCCAGATTCCAGTATAAGGTACCATGAATCTCCTGCAGCACTTTCTCCTTTCAAAATAAAAGCCCTGAAGTAGCATTTTCTCAAAAAAGTCCTGAAACAGCAGCATGATCTTAAAATGGTCGTAGCCTTTATGTCAGTTAGACAGGCTTGAAGTCTGGTTAACTGGTTTGTGTTAACAGGTTTAATAGATAGATATAACTGAGTGTCATCTGCATAGCAGTGGTAATTAATAGAGTGCTTCCTAATGACATATCCTAAAGGAAGCATGTACAGGGTGAACAGAATCGGTCCTAGCACGGAGCCTTGTGGAACTCCATAACTAACTTTTGTTTGTGTGGAAGGTTCATCATGGACATGAACAAACTGGAATCTGTCAGATAAATAGGATTGGAACCACTTTGGAAACGCTTTTCCTCTGATACCAATCACATGCTCCAGTCTCTGTAATAAGATGTTGTGGTCAGTGGTGTCGAATGCTACACTAAGGTCTAGGAGGACAAGTATCGAAACAAGTCCATTATCTGAGGCTAAGAGAAGATCGTTGGTAACTTTCAACAGTGCTGTTTCTGTACTATGATGTGCTCTAAATCCTGATTGAAAATCTTAAAATAGTTCATTCCTGTGTAAGTGGTCTGATAGCTGCTTAGCAACAGCTTTTTCTAGGATTTTAGAAATAAATGGCAGGTTGGATATTGGTCTATAATTAGCCAAGACTCCTGGATCAAGACTAGGCTTTTTGAGTAAAGGTTTGATTACTGCAGTCTTAAAGGCCTGTGGTACGTAGCCTGATACTAGAGATAAGAGTGTATGTAGTACTGCTCTTACCTATGTTTGCTATTGTGGGGCGTTAATTCTGTGCTTTCATACAACTGTACGTGGCAGAAATCTCTGAAGAACCTCACTGCTGTGGATGCAGCCGTCCTGTCTTGCTCATTAGTTTTCATGTGTTGAAATGAAAATGAAATATAAACTGAAATCCAGCCCCAAATGTGTGAACTGCAGCGCTGCAGTGGTTCACTTTGTATCTTACACAGTGCTAAATGTGTTTCTAAGCCACTGTTATACACGCATGATCAGAGTCTGACACACAAGTCACCCATCTCTCAGCTGTTTAAAAGGGGGTTAACTCTCCACTGCTACATCACCTCAGTTTAAGGGCATCACACCAATCACCACAATAATTAAATAATCACAATGCAGCACAGTGTGTGTAAGGAAAAAGCTCATCTTGTTACTTTATGAGGCATCTAATGGTATCAAAGCCTTCATGTCTGTCCCACATGTGATAAAGTAGCTACATGGAAACACTGAGCCACTCTCTGGCCACACTACAGTCAATCTGACACAATGGCGCCCTCCAGTGTTAGCTTATAAAATAGACAAGAAAAAGGAACAGACTCAACCAAAGACCTTGTTTCTGTTTCCGCCTCCAGTGGTGTCACTGCAGCTGTGGTGAAGTTCAGCTCACAACCCCTCACTGTCTCCTTATTCACAGGACTGAGTACAAAAGGGTTTGTATGAATCTAATCACACAGATCGTCCACAGCACAGATGAGCGAGGTGGCAAATGTTGAGAGTGGAAACATTGCCACACCTTTGAATTTCCTTATTTGCTAGTGACCAGTTCATCTTCTCTTTTGATTCTTCTGCTTCTGATTAATACATTTAAGGCTGTGAGTCTTTATCCAGTCTCCTCTCCACAGCGGGCACTTTTTCTTGTGCTGCTGTCCATCATCTCTTCCACAGCACTTATCTACCAGCAGGCCACCCAAATCAGATGTTTTGTTTTATATTGTGCACTAGTACTAAAATAGAAAACAAACAAACAATAAGGCTAAAGCTAGAGCACAAGCAAAGACAGCACCAGTGACTAACTTCTTCTGTATTAGATGACATGTCCATGTCTTTGTGTGGGCACAAACAACAGTATATCACTTCTGTTAATGTTCTGTTGTCTGAAATTAAAATGTTTACCCTCCTGTGACCTACATAGAAATTGTAAAACATTAATTTTAAAAAAAGGGGAGAAGGAGTCTATTAAAATAAGTGTAGGCCTATAAAAATAAGTATTCAGTATTGTATTCCACATGCAGTCTCTGTCCTGTTGTACAACTCTCAATCCTGCTACACTAATGCCTATAGCTGAGGATGGGGAGCCACACGACTGTACTGCTGAAACTGAGAACAGAGTGTTGCCCAGGGCTGACTTATAAGTGATACACCTTATAAAGATGCTGAATTGACAATGTTTGTAGATGGATCTTGTAAAAAAAAAATCCATATCTAATTCTATAAGTTATGCCGCTGTCACACTTAAAGAAGTACTTAAAGCTGAACCGCTGCCATCACACTTATCAGCTCAAGCTGCAGAACTGATTGCTCTAACAGAAGCATGTAAATTAGGAGAAGGAAAAGTAGTTAATAGCTACACTGACAGCAATTATGGATTTTCAACTGTACATGTGTTTGCTCAGCAGTGGAAGAACAGAGGAATGATTACATCATCTGGCAAGCCCATCACACACAAAGACTTTATTTTACTACTTCTTGATGCTGCCTAAGAAGGTAGCAATTTGTAAGTGTGCTGCACACACAGGAGGGACAGACATCATTTCCATTGGAAACCACAGAGCTGTACAGCTGTATAAAAGCTGCAAAATAGGCAGCCCACAAATCACTGCCTCTGCAAGCCATTGTTACAGTTGAACATCTTTATGAGCAGATACTTAAAGACATGCAGAATAGTGCACCTCAACAGGAAAAAGACATGGATAAAAATTGAGTGTAAAATAGATGACAACGTTTGGAGATGTAAAGATAACAAAGCAGCGTTACCTAAAAGTTTATTTAGATATGCAGCTGTACTGACCCATGCTAATGTGCATATGTCAGCGGGAGGGATGGTAGATTAGTAAACAAAGTGTTTACAACATATGGCTTTACAAACTACTCAAAACATTTTTGTCAACAATGTGAAATATGTGCAAAAATAATCCACAGGGACAGATTGTGACAAGAAATAGTGGAAAGTTTCCACTACCTGAATATCCTTTTCAACATATCTGCATGGATTTTATTGAACTAAATAACTGTGAGGGAAACAAATACTGTTTAGTGATCATTGATGCATTAACCACATGGACTGAAGTGTTTCCAGCAAAGCATCCTGATGCACTAAGAGCAGCTAAAACACTGAAAACTGCTATGATTCCCAGATTTGGAATTCCAGAAAAAATGCATTGTGACAATGGTACATGGTACATCTTTGTAAAAGTCATAAAAAGGAAGCACTGGCATTCCCCACGCTGGGAAGGACCTTACCTGACCTGACCATACTGCTGTCCACACCCACGGCTGTGAGAATTGCTGAAAGACCTTCCTGGATTCATCTAACACACTGCAAAAAGGTAAAAGTACTGTCTGAGTGATTCTGTCCAGCAGGCACTCACTCTAAACTCCAAATGAACCTGTGGTGTAGTCTGGCTACAAAGGGGGGTGGGACCAATAGGGACCACTCGTCTCAAACCAGTGAAGAAATCAACCACACTCAGGGGAATTAGGTGAATGAAGAGTAGAGTGACCTGGGGGAGAAGACTGCTCAGAAGTACATTTCGCCATGGAGAGTCCAATTAATTGAACTTGGCACTATTTGGAGGGGTTAGACCGACAGTAAGCATCTTGATTGTTACAGTGGTGCGAAAAAGTGTTGGCCCCCTTCCTGATATCTTATTTTTTTTGCATGTTTGTCACACACACAAATTTAAATATTAGTCAAAGATAACAAGTCTGTTACAGCACTGTGGAGGAATTTTGGCCCACTCAACTTTGCAGAATTGTTGTAATTCAGCCACACTGGAGGGCTTTCGAGCATGAACTGCCTTTTTAAGGTCCTGCCACAGCATCTCAATCGGATTCAGGTCAGGACTTTGACTAGGCCACTCCAAAGTCTTCATTTTGTTTTTCTTCAGCCATTCAGAGGTGTGTGTTGCTGGTGTGTTTTGGATCATTGTCCTGCTGCAGAACCCAAGTTCGCTTCAGCTTGAGGTCACGAACAGATGGCCGGACATTCTCCTTCAGGATTTTTTGGTAGACAGCAGAATTCATGGTTCCATTTATCACAGCAGCGGGGGCAGTCGTGGCCGAATGGACAGGGAGTCGGACTTGTAACTTGAAAGTCACGGTTTCGAGTACTGATGACCTGTTCACCCTCAATGCCACGACTGAGATGAGACCCTTGAACAAGGCACTGGACCCCCAACTGCTCCCTGGGCGCCGCAGCATTGGCTGCCCACTGGTCCGAGTGTGTGTGCATGGTGTGTTTGTGTGTTCACTACTGTTCAATACTGTGTGTGTGCACTTGGGTGGTAATGGAATTTCCCCATTGTGGGACTAATAAGGGAATGAAGTTTAAGTTCAAAACAGCCCCAGTCCATCACACTACCACCACCATATTTTACTGTTCGTATGACGTTCTTTTTCTAAAATGCAGTGCTACTTTTACGCCAGACATAATGGGACACACACCTTCCAAAAAATTCAACTCAGTCCACAGAGTATTTTCCCAAAAGTCTGGGGATCATCAAGATGTTTTCTTGTTGCTGCGCTCTTGGGGTAATTTTGGTCGTCCGGCCACTCCTGGGAAGGTTCTCCAATGTTCGATGTTTTCACCATTGGCTCTCACTGTGGTTCGCTGCAGTCCCAAAGCTTTAGAAATGGCTTTATAATGTTTTCCAGACTGATAGATCTCAGTTACTTTCTTTCTCATTTGTTTTTTAATTTCTTTGGATCTCAGCATGACGTCTAGCTTTTGAGGATCTTTTGGAGTACTTCACTTTGTCAGGCAGGTCCTATTTAAGTGGTTTCTTGATTGCGAACAGGTGTGGCAGTAATCAGGCCTGGGTGTGGTTAGAGGAATTGAACTCAGGTTAAGTTATGTTTTAACAGGAGGGGCAAACACTTTTTCACACAGGGCCATGTAATTTTGGATTTTTTCCCCCCCTAATAATACAAACCTTCATTTAAAAACTGCATGATGTGTTTATTTGTGTTATCTTTGACTAATATTTACATTTGTTTGATGATCTGAAACAAAGTGTGACAAACATGCAAAAAAATAAGAAATCAGGAAGGGGGCCAACACTTTTTCACACCACTGTATATCATTAATCACAGTTTTACCGATTTTGTTTCTCTTTGAGAAAGAGACAGACAATGACAATACCAGACAATGCTACTAACTCCATTGAGATAAGACCTGGTATCTTCTCCTCCCTTGAGAAGGAATTGCGACAGCCAGGTAATGCCATGAAGAACACTAAAACAAAACCTAGGACAAAGAGAGCTAGTGATGTTCCCACTTTTATCTTTTGGGCCAATGAGACTCAGACTGTGCAGTGTGATTTCTGTAATGTGATCAGTTGTGACAATGTGCAACAAGAACAGCTAACAGGCAGATAAGTATATCCGTGCCACCTTCGTGGGAGCTACCTGGTGTCCAACATGGTCTTATGTAAGGATGGAATACAGGACTAAAACAGTTGGGATATAAACCATATTGGGCACAGAGGAAGTGGAACAATGGAAAGAACCTTTTGCAATGACTTTCAATAGTCAAGGGCACAACTCCTCCCCATTTCACATAAGGCCACTGTAACCCATTACTTTTGACCTTCAAGGACCCTACCACGTTGACTCAGACCTCTATGTGTTAGGGGCCAGTATTCCTGGAACTGACCCCCTGGGGCAATTCCGGATCGAGGTATTCAATCGCACACATCATGAGACAACTGGTACCAACCAGTCTACTAAGGCATCAAGTACAGACAACCTGAAGAGATGCCATCCCAGTCCCCCATCTTAACAGTATTAAACCTCACCACCCTCAAAGAGATCTTTCATATATAGAAACGGGTTACACTGATAAAAATGAATGGTTGAATTGGATCACCTATATATCCCAGCAACTGCGAGTTTCTGATTGTATTGTATGTGCGGCAGCCAGAGCACAACTAGGGACTATGCCCTTTAGACTCAATCCACAAAATGATGCAACAGGCCTGAACTGTACACTGCAGCTGTTTACGTCCACCTCCCCTCCAGCCAGTAAGCAATGTCAGTCTTTGCATTATTTGATGCCACCTGTTCGTGTTGTTACTCCACCATTCTTTACACCTTATAGTGCTAATTATGCCTGTTTTTTGAGAAATTCTACTTCAGGGAGAAAGGTCGGTCATCTGCACTGGTGCAATTCTACTACCAATGTGACCACTCCTGGTGCAGGCTATGATCCTTCCTGGTTCACGGACCATGTTACTGCACGTGCTGACCTGTGGTGGTATTGTGGGGGAAACCAACTGAGACCAGTGCTCCCACCTGATTGGCAGGGAACCTGTGCTCTTATACTGTGCTCTTGGTGATGCCATTTATGTGTTACCTTTATGTGTTATGTGTCTGTTTCTTCCCTAGACAGCCCACACCGTGTGAAAAGAGACACTGCAGCAGCCGGCAGTTTTGATAACAGAGTATACAGTGGGTACGGAAAGTATTCAGACCCCTTTAAATTTTTCAGTCTTTGTGTCATTGCAGCCATTTGCCAAAATCAAAAAAGTTCATTTTATTTCTCATTAATGTACACTCAGCACCCCATCTTGACAGAAACAAACAGAAATGTAGAAATTTTTGCAAATTTATTAAAAAAGAAAAACTGAAATATCACATGGTCATAAGTATTCAGACCCTTTGCATTGACACTCATATTTAACTCACATGCTGTCCATTTCTTCTGATCCTCCTTGAGATGGTTCTGCTCCTTCATTGGAGTCCAGCTGTGTTTAATTAAACTGATTGGACTTGATTAGGAAAGGCACACACCTGTCTATATAAGACCTTACAGCTCACAGTGCATGTCAGAGCAAATGAGAATCATGAGGTCGAAGGAACTGCCCAGGGAGCTCAGAGACAGAATTGTGGCAAGGCACAGATCTGGCCAAGGTTACAAAAGAATTTCTGCAGCACTCAAGGTTCCTAAGAGCACAGTGGCCTCCATAATCCTCAAACGGAAAAAGTTTGGGATGACCAGAACTCTTCCTAGACCTGGCCGTCCAGCCAAACTGAGCAATCATGGGAGAAGAGCCTTGGTGAGAGAGGTAAAGAAGAACCCAAAGATCACTGTGGCTGAGCTCCAGAGATGCAGTAGGGAGATGGGAGAAAGTTCCACAAAGTCAACTATCACTGCAGCCCTCCACCAGTCGGGGCTTTATGGCAGAGTGGCCCGACGGAAGCCTCTCCTCAGTGCAAGACACATGAAAGCCCGCATAGAGTTTGCCAGAAAACACATGAAGGACTCCCAGACTATGAGAAATAAGATTCTCTGGTCTGATGAGACCAAGATCGAACTTTTTGGCATTAATTCTAAGCGGTATGTGTGGAGAAAACCAGGCACTGCTCATCACCTGCCCAATACAATCCCTACAGTGAAACATGGTGGTGGGAGCATCATGTTGTGGGGGTGTTTTTCAGCTGCAGGGACAGGATGACTGGTTGCAATTGAAGGAAAGATGAATGCGGCCAAGTACAGAGATATCCTGGAAGAAAACCTCTTCCAGAGTGCTCAGGACCTCAGACTGGGCTGAAGGTTCACCTTTCAACAGGACAATGACCCTAAGCACACAGCTAAAATAACAAAGGAGTGGCTTCAGAACAACTCTGTGACCGTTCTTGACTGGCCCAGCAAGAGCCCTGACCTAAACCCAATTGAGCATCTCTGGAGAGACCTGAAAATGGCTGTCCACCAACGTTCACCATCCAACCTGACAGAACTGGAGAGGATCTGCAAGGAAGAATGGCAGAGGATCCCCAAATCCAGGTGTGAAAAACTTGTTGCATCATTCCCAAGAAGACTCATGGCTGTACTAGCTCAAAAGGGTGCTTCTACTCAATACTGAGCACAGGGTCTGAATACTTATGACCATGTGATATTTCAGTTTTTCTTTTTTAATAAATTTGCAAAAATTTCTACATTTCTGTTTTTTGCTGTCAAGATGGGGTGCTGAGTGTACATTAATGAGAAATAAAATGAACTTTTTTGATTTTGGCAAATGGCTGCAATGACACAAAGAGTGAAAAATTTAAAGGGGTCTGAATACTTTCCGTACCCACTGTATATATATATGAATGAATTTATGTTTGTCCATTTGAAACAACAATCATCTTCATGCCCACAGAGACACAACTGCAGAGCCTGTTGGAGCAGCACTACAGAGAGAAGCTGTCACTGAGCAGAATACTTCAGATTGATGAGAAGACCATTACTGATGAACCTGCCAAGTCTAATTCAGATCTTCCATGGTATTTTCTGAAGAAACTGATGATGGTTAATGTGACAGCCAGGGATGTGAAATGTACATCACAAGGTGAATCAACCAGTGATGCTGTGTGTGGGATTAAAGAGTTAGATTTTGCAGACCTGCTTGACAGTCCAAACTCAGGTGATGTGCTGAACCCCCTCGACATAATCACTGCTCTGTTTCTGGTTTCTGATGGTTTTGTCCGACAGGAAATAGCGCTCAAAATGTCTATGTGTCAGTTTTCTGTACCTCTGCTGCTTCCCAACTCTGACACACAACAGTCCACACTCATGCTGTGGGCCATGAGAGACATTGTTAAGAAGTACAGACCTCAGTCACTCTCAGAATCCAATGGCTTCATTGAAGAGAGAATTGTTCTCTCTGATCTTCCAATGATATCTTTTGTGAGACTGGGTGAGTGCTCCCTGTCCAAGTCAGAGATCCTCAATAAGCTTCTGAGCAGTTCTCAGCAGTACCATGACACCTTTGTTCACTGTAACATGCAGGGTGGTGACAGTCCAAGAAGAATTTCCAATGGACTGGTTGAAATTACTTGGTATCTTCCCTGTGGAAACAAAAACATTGATATTTTCAGTGAGCCAGTAGCTGTAGCTAACCTTCGTGGGGATGTTGCTTCATTTGAAACACAATTTTCTTTCTTGTGTCAGACATCTGCAGCAGTTTTTGTGTTCTTTGACAATTTGGACTCTGACAGTGAACTGCTTATTAACCAACACCACAAAGCACAGATCTTCTTGGTGGGCAACCCTGAGAGTAAGAGCTTCAGAATGAATGCACTGGAAAAAACAGCAACCAAGTTGGGCTTGACTAACAGCAACATTGTTTTGAAAAACAAGGGGATAAATGATGCAGAGTTTGTCAAAAAACTGAGGGAAACAGTCAGTAATGTAGTCGAGAACTCAAAGATAAAGATGAAAATAGAGCTGATGGCTGACACTGCTCATGAACTCGGAATCTCAGTCGATGAGGATTGTCCACAGTGCCAGGCTGCCAAGAAAAATGCAGATGCCATCACTGCAGAAATTCAAGACATCCCAAATTACAAAGAAGCACAGCTTCCCCTGCAAGGCCAAATATGGAAGGAACTGACAAGTTTAGAGAAGGAGGAGTTTCGTCTTCAAAAAGTTGGGTCTCAAAACATAGAAATGTACAAAAGTGATCTTCAGGAAAAGAAAAAAGAACTTCGGAAACAACAGAACTCTTATGACATGTCAAAGGCAATGTCATGTTTCATCAGTGCTATATCAAGGCCAGGAACAGAGAGATGTTATTTCCTGAAATGGATGCGAATGAACCTTGATAACCTGTCTCGAGAAAAACTGTCTGACCTCAGAGAGCAGTACAAAAACAAATACAAGGACTCTGAGAAGAAAGAGGAGATTAAAGACATTGACAAACAACTTTCCAACAGCTCACTGGGGACTGAACACTTCTTCCGTGAAATGGGTCAAATCTATGAAGCTTCGCTTTCCCTTCCAGAAACATCCCCATCATGTCAACAACTGAAGCATCTGCCCAAACTGTGTGCAAAGTTACTGCGTGATGGATTTCCTCTTGAGCTGGTAGATGGAGATGCATCCAACATACCTCTCAGATGGGCCAGTGACGTCCTCGCTCAGCTCAGTGACTTGGTGTCTCCACAGAACAAGATCCTGGTAGTCACAGTTCTTGGAGTTCAGAGCACAGGAAAGTCCACTCTCCTTAACACCATGTTTGGAGTGCAGTTTGCAGTCAGCAGTGGTCGATGTACTCGAGGTGCTTTTATGTTGCTGCTCAGAATCAATGAAGATGTTAAAAAAGTTCTCAACTGTGACTTCATGGTGATCATTGACACTGAGGGCTTAAAGTCACCAGAACTGGCACAGCTGGATGACAGTTATGAGCATGACAATGAGCTAGCAACACTTGTTGTGGGGCTGAGTGATATCACCATTATCAACATTGCAATGGAGAACTCAACAGAAATGAAGGACATTCTCCAAATAGTTGTGCATGCTTTTCTCAGGATGAAAGAGGTGGGCAAGAAACCCAAATGTCAGTTTGTCCACCAGAATGTGTCTGATGTTTCAGCCCATGAGAAGAACTTAAGAGACAGGAAAATACTGTTTCAGCAGCTAAATGAGATGACCCAGGCTGCAGCCAAAATGGAAAGGAAAGAGGAGTACAAGAGCTTCACGGATGTAATGGAGTATAGTCCAGACACTGGGAATTGGTACGTTCCTGGACTCTGGAATGGAAACCCACCAATGGCACCAGTCAATGCAGGTTACAGTGAGGCTGTATATGAGTTCAAGAAAAACATCATCCAACTACTGGGAAGCTGTAAATCATCTGCTAATAAAATCTTGGACTTTACAGAGTGGATGACCAGCCTGTGGAGGGCGGTAAAACATGAAAACTTCATCTTCAGCTTCAGAAACAGCCTAGTGGCTGATGCATACATGAGGCTGTGCACAGAGTTCAACAAATGGGAATGGGAATTCAAGAAAGACATGTACACCTGGGTTACAAATGCTGAAACAAGGATTTCAAATTTCGGTACAGCTGCTGCAACATCTCAAACATCTGACATCAGAAAACTTCTCATGGATTTGAAAAATGAAGCCTGTGTAGTCCTGTCTAATGGGGAGACAAAGCTTCTTGATAATCTGACACAGTACTTCACACAAACAGAAGGTCATGTCTGTCTGGTAGAAAGATACAAAGCCGACTTTGAAAACAGTGCAAAAAGCCTTGGAAAAGAAATGAAGAGCTCAGTGTTTCATCAGCTGGAAGCAGCAGCTGACATCAGACAGGGACAGACAGAAGTTGATAGAATCAAGCAGGATCACACAAAAGAAATAGAGAAGGCAGTGTGTGCACTGATTGATGAATGTCGGAAGAGAAATGTCCAGATGACAGACGACGAACTGGACAAAGAATTTGAAAACATGTGGAATGAAACACTGAAGAAACTTTCTTTTTCTGCACAGAAGGCAACAGATGTTTTCACCAGTGTGTCCTATTACCTGAGAATGAACCTGTCACATAAGGGAAGTCATGCATCTGAATTGTTAAATGATAAAAACCTGCGTGATTGTGGACTGGAGCCTTTCAGATATACAGCTGAAGGAAACTTTAAACGTAAGATAAGGAAGTGGCTCAACTTTCCAGATTACACAATGGCTGTGCAGAATTTGTCTGACAGCATCATAGATGCCTGCACACAGTCTGTGACTGAGAAACAGGAAAGAAAAACCAATTACCATGAAACCTACATCCAGGAGATCCTACACATGATTGATGAGAGGCTGCAAAACAACCAGGATCTTAATCCAGACACAGAGTTTGAAGTTTCTCTAAAACAGCACATCTGTGGAGCTGCAGCCAGACACTTTCAGAAAATCCATGAAGATTTCCTCCAGGTGAATGATCCTTACAGATGTCTGATGAAAAACAAGGAGAAGTTTCGTGCTGATTTTAAAGATGTGTTCCATGAACGAGACCAGTGCCAAAAGAAGGCAGAAGAGTTCACCAACCAATGTCTGAAACCTGCAGTTGAAGACTTTGTCAACCGTTTCCTGGGTAAAAATATCGTTGATGAAATGCTGACAAAACAAGAGTTCAGTACACGAATGTCCTTACAGTTTTCAATTTTACAGGATTTGTTTTTAAAGGAAGACTTTGAAAAGTATGTGAGCTACATTTCCTCATATGAGAAGTATGTGAAAAAGTGGATTCTTGACCAAATATTGAAACACTTCTCAGATGGATCTAAAATGTCTGAATTTGAGGATCAACATCTTCAGTCAAGTATCAGCAGCATAAATGATGCCATCAAAAAGGCCAAAATGAAAAATAGCAGCAGTCTGAAGACATTTGTTGAAGATATCTGCAAGGAACTTGGTGATAAACTGGTCATTTCCCAGGATGCTCTTGGTGCCTTCATGATCCTGAACACTGCTGACCCAGAACAGTTTGCTCACTGGCTCACAGAGTCTCTCAGGGAGATGGGACAAGCTCTGAAAGAGCAGTTTAAAGAATCAGACATCTGGACAAAACTAAATAAACTTCACCTGAAGCCTCAGACTGAGCTGTTTCACAGACTGATTGGATGTGGTAAACAGTGTCCATTCTGCAAAGCACCTTGTGATGCAGGAGGAACAAACCATGAAGAACATCAGGCTTCGCTACACCGACCTGAGGGTCTGGGTAGATACCGATGGAACAAGACAGAAAAACTTGTCACTGACATTTGCTCATCTCTTGTGAACAGTGATGCACGTTTTCGCTGCAAAGTTACAAATGATAAATGGCATCCTTACAAGAGTTACAGAGAAATCTTCCCAGACTGGAAAATTGTTTCAGATGTAAGTCTAGAAGCATCAGACTACTGGAAATATGTGATGACAAAGTTCAATGATCGATTTGCCAAAGAATACAATGCAAAGCCTGCTGAGATTCCTCACACTTGGAAGAGTATCCAACGTAACCAGGCAAAAGAGAGTCTCAAAGTGTCATTTTTCATGAAGTGACAATATTCCTCCTCCCTTTGCTTTTAACGTGGACGGAGGAACACTCTCCTCTAGCATATAGCATATAGGAACATACTGTTTTTTTTTTTACCACTATGGCAAATAGGGAAATACAAGAAAATCACAGAAACTATGTAAAATCCTCTATAGCAAATATGTGATGACAAGGTTGAATGAGAACTTTGCCCAAACAAACAAACCAAAAAAAAGCAAAGTCCACTGACAATCCTAAAGAGTGAAAATATATGAAAGGTAGCTGATATTTCTGTCTGGATAACTGTTACCATAACCAGTCAGAAATGAATCTCAAAGTGTCATTTTTCATCAGTTAAGATTAATAATATTCTTCTTCACAGTGCTTTAGTGCAGAGTAATTCTTTTTAGTGCAGAGAATTTTAGTGCAGTCAAATCCTCCTCTTCTTTTTTCTTTGTTAAACTAGGAACATACTGTATTTACAGTATTTCAGCACTGTGGTTTATAGGGAAATACAAAAAAATCACAACAAAAAACATCTAATATAATGACAAAGTTCAGTACTGACGTTGCTAAAATATGAAAATTAAAGTCTGCTCATGTTCCTTCAGCATGGGAAGATATTTCAGCAAAGCAAACAGACTAAAGCCTCAAAAAATCATTTACAATCAAGTGACAGACCACATGACCCAAATGTGCAGGCTCATAAGAGAAGTTTTAATAAAGTCCAATACACAAATATTTCCCTACTGCAGTGACAGAGTAACAAAAGAAAAATACTGCACGAACTGTTTCCCTAGACAAATGCATTTTTTAGTCCTACGACATTATTTGGTTATTTTTGCATTTAATTAAAGATAATTCAGTTTTATATTTCATATATGGGGAACATTTTCTTTTAATCGAACATTAAGCCACTTGTATTTTTAAATGAACTACAATATTTCTTAGACTGTTTATTTGTGCTGTAATTGAGCTTATGTTTTTTGTGTAAATGATTTTGTGTGAATTTAAAATGTAAGGTGGCAATTTTCACATTTTTAAAGGAATTCAACAATCATTCATTCTACCTGTGGTATTGTCAGTGTACATACCTCACTTACTGAATAAAGAGACAGAATCAGCAGACTGGTTATGAATGTCTTTAATGTTTCCCAGGTCAGAATCACAGCATACAGTGTATAATAACTTCTAAAGTAAACAGAAATATCATCACCTCGTTTATTTATATAGTTTTACTTGACTTTTTTAATAATCATCTTTTTTAAAATTCCAATATTTTACATTTTTCTTCATCTCCAGTCTTGGGTTTCTGAATTCAACAATGAATGTAAAAACAAGACAACAGGTGCAACTTTGTCATGGAGACCAAGCTGAAGGTTTATGTGAGTGTGTGACAGAGTGTATGTAGTACTGCTCTTACCTATGTTTGCTATTGTGGGGCGTTAATTCTGTGCTTTCATACAACTGTACGTGGCAGAGATCTCTGAAGAACCTCACTGCTGTGGATGCAGCTGTCTTGTCTTGTCATCAGTTTTCATGTGTTGAAATGAAAATGAAATATAAACTGAAATCCAGCCCCAAATGTGTGAACTGCAGCGCTGCAGTGGTTCACTTTGTATCTTACACAGTGCTAAATGTGTTTCTAAGCCACTGTTATACACACATGATCAGAGTCTGACACACAAGTCACCCATCTCTCAGCTGTTTAAAAGGGGAAACTCTCCACTGCTACATCACCTCAGTTTAAGGGCATCACACCAACCACCACAATAATTAAATAATCACAATGCAACAGTGTGTGTAAGGAAAAAGCTCATCTTGTTACTTTATGAGGCATCTAATGGTATCAAAGCCTTCATGTCTGTCCCACATGTGATAAAGTAGCTACATGGAAACACTGCTACATGTGAAGTGAACTAAGATTTCATTGACTCTCACTGGTGTTTCACTTCAAAAGTCCAGACCATGAATCAGTTACCAGTTACCTTCACCATCACTTCATTAGTTATCTGGCACAAGGCAAAGTAGGTTTCTATCAGTGCTCTTAGCCTCTGAACGTCACACAGACCATACAGGACAGATTGATTGACAGTCTATGCTTGGATCAATTTCAAAATAAAAGTTTAGTAGAACTTGAAAAAAGGCTCTATCCTTCTACTACAACCCCAGAACAAAGAGCAATGAAACCACAGCACTAAAATGATATTTTTCAAAAATGAAAAGATTATTAATTGAAAACTAACAAAATGCTAACTAGAACATCATAGGACCTTAATGTGGTGACTGCAGGGGAGATGAATTCTGCTACAGTGACTTTCCCAGTTGGGAATCATGATGCTACAGGATCCCCACACGATAACGGCCTATATGAGAACAAGACAAAGTAAAGGACAGAAGTCATTTCATAATGTCATGAAAAGTGATCATTGGCAAACAGTTTTTACTCAACAATGCTCAGTGGCCACACTGCAGTCAATCTGACACAATGGCGCCCTCCAGTGTTAGCTTATAAAATAGACAAGAAAAAGGAACAGACTCAACCAAAGACCTTGTTTCTGTTTTCGCCTCCAGTGGTGTCACTGCAGCTGTGGTGAAGTTCAGCTCACAACCCCTCACTGTCTCCTTATTCACAGGACTGAGTACAAAAGGGTTTGTATGAATCTAATCACACAGATCGTCCACAGCACAGATGAGCGAGGTGGCAAATGTTGAGAGTGGAAACATTGCCACATCTTTGAATTTCCTTATTTGCTAGTGACCAGTTCATCTTCTCTTTTGATTCTTCTGCTTCTGATTAATACATTTAAGGCTGTGAGTCTTTATCCAGGCTCCTCTCCACAGCGGGCACTTTTTCTTGTGCTGCTGTGCATCATCTCTTCCACAGCACTTATCTACCAGCAGGCCACCCAAATCAGATGTTTTGTTTTATATTGTGCACATTTCCATTTAATTACTCTTCAAAAATGTCTGACAGGAGAATGGCGGAGAATCCAGAACATATAACTCACGTCTCGCTGTCTCATTATTTCTTTCCTGTATTACAGATCTTGAGCACCTGTCAGTGGCTGCTGTAGCCTGGTGTCCGGTACATTACCATGTCTTAGTACCTTAGCCATATGTGTAGCACCAACCTTTAAAACTGTTGTCAACTATACTGGGCTCACTGCCGACACACCACTGTCTTTACTGAATCTCAAAATAATCTTAAATGCTAGGTCAGACAGGGCTGTGACAGCGCACGTGACGTCACGCACTCTCATGTTAATACACAAATTACATTGCCATGTATGGCATTTCCCTTAGACTGACGAGTTTCGGCATGATTCAGCAAATTCAAATTTAGCCATGGATCTCGTTGGAAAACCAAATATATGTGAACTCGACTTTCTGTGTCATGAAACGTTTGTCTTTTGTTGTGAAATCACATTTTTACCGTTGCCGGTTACAGTCGCGCGTGTTCAGTGAAACAATAACAGCACTTCATATTCTGTCACAGATTATTTTACAGCACCACTGAATGTTTCTGTCATGATCGATTTGATATTACATTCTACTGACCACCACCTGTCTTTGTCCCTACCACTTATCAAAGCAAAGTTATGCCACTGGGTGTATATACAGCTATATAACTGATTCTGCAGACAGTCCAAACTCAGGTGATGTGCTGAACCCCTCGACATAATCACTGCTCTGTTTCTGGTTTCTGATGGTTTTGTCCGACAGGAAATGGCGCTCAAAATGTCTATGTGTCAGTTTTCTGTACCTCTGCTGCTTCCCAACTCTGACACACAACAGTCCACACTCATGCTGTGGGCCATGAGAGACATTGTTAAGAAGTACAGACCTCAGTCACTCTCAGAATCCAATGGCTTCATTGAAGAGAGAATTGTTCTCTCTGATCTTCCAATGATATCTTTTGTGAGACTGGGTGAGTGCTCCCTGTCCAAGTCAGAGATCCTCAATAAGCTTCTGAGCAGTTCTCAGCAGTACCATGACACCTTTGTTCACTGTAACATGCAGGGTGGTGACAGTCCAAGAAGAATTTCCAGTGGACTGGTTGAAATTACTTGGTATCTTCCTTGTGGAAACAAAAACATTGATATTTTCAGTGAGCCAGTAGCTGTAGCTAACCTTCGTGGAGATGTTGCTTCATTCGAAACACAATTTTCTTTTTTGTGTCTGACATCTGCAGCAGTTTTTGTGTTCTTTGACAATTTTGACTCTGACAGTGAACTGCTTATTAACAAGCACCACAAGGCACAGATCTTCTTGGTGAGCAACCCTGAGAGTAAGAGCTTCAGACGAGATGCATTCAGAAAAGTAGCAACCAAGTTGGGCTTGACTAACAGCAACATTATTTTGAAAAACAAGGGGATAAATGATGCAGAGTTTGTCAAAAAACTGAGGGAAACAGTCAGTAACGTAGTCGAGAACTCAAAGATGAAGATGAAATTCAAGACATCCCAAATTACAAAGAAGCACAGCTTCCCCTGCAAGGCCAAATATGAAAGGAACTGACAAGTTTAGAGAAAAGTTGGGTCTCAAAACATAGAACAAAAGTACAAAAGTGATCTTCAGGAAAAGAAAAAAGAACTTTGGAAACAACAGAACTCTTATGACATGTCAAAGGCAATGTCATGCTTCATCAGTGCTATATCAAGGCCAGGAACAGAGAGATGTTATTTCCTGAAATGGATGTGTTGCTCCTCTAAGGTTCAGCTCAGGGGGCATGTAGTCTGGGATTAAAGAATAGCAAGAGCTGATGGTGACTTCACCACAGGAGGATTTATTCTTCCTCACATTCCAACATGAAGACTAACATCAATTACATAACAAGACAAGCGCCCTCTAGTGGCCTGTCTGTGGAACAACTCATTGGAGCTGCCATGGAACCAAACGAATGAATAAACTGAAGAGAATAAGGGATTAAAACAAACAATAAAAATATGTATAGGGTACCTGTTTTCTTGAATTGCAACCCTTTTTTGTGCTTTATCTTTTTCTTTAACTTTCAATGATTTCTAAGCCTCTACAGATGCAAATGAACCTTGATAATCTGTCCAAAGAAAAACTGTCTGACCTCCATGTCTGCGTCAGGTGTTAGGGAACCATGGCAACCAGTGGAGAAATGGACTATTGGAACACGACACCCATGGACGAGGGCTGAGAATAGAGAACTGTTGGAATGCTACTACATGAATAACATGAAGAGGATGTGGGACCTATGGAAACTTTGAAACCCACCATCTGAAACAACTAGTAGCTCAACTGCTATCACAACTGAAGATTGAAGAGATACAACACAAATGCTACAGCAAAGGGCAGCCAGGACGAGAGATACCTGGAACCTCTGCAGCCAGTTACAAGATAAACAGTATTGCTGTGTTCATCTATGTTGAAGTTGTCCCTGACTTGAACTGAAACTGAAAGTGTGTGTAGATCTTAAAGAAGGCAATCTGAAACCATCCCAGAGGAAAAGCTTTTGGAAAGTCCCTCATAGTCCCTGACTTGAACTGAAACTGAAAGTGAGAGAAGGCAATCTGAAATCAACAACAATCTCCAAGGAAGAGCAGGTGGAAAAAAACATCATACAATTAAAAATAGAAATATTTACATGGCTACAAAAAATATTTGCAAACTGCTGAAAAATCCAAAGAAATGACAGTGAAGGGTTTTGGTTGGTTACTGTTGGAGGTGGGAGATTGGAGGTAACTACACAAGCATGTAGAGTAAATACCTGTTCACTCATTTACTCTTTAAAGCTTGTACTTATGTACAGCTTCAAATGTGCATGTAATAAAGGAGTCTGAGAAACTGTGTACAGGCCACAGTAACTGTATGAGTATATTTGTTTTTAGAATAAAACTGTATTATCATATTAAAAGTTCACCTGGGGAGCCAACCCCTTATATATGTAAACCCTTTATATACAGTTGTATATAAATATAAATACGTATATACAGTATTAATATATATATATATTTATTTATATAGTATTTTGCAAAAGCGAGAGATGCCAATGAAGTGCAGTGTTGTTAAACAAAACTCAAAGCACCACACCCAATGCCATTTCAAGGAAATCAAACAAACAGGAAGGAAAACATGTATCTGCTGTGGAGGAAGACACACACTGGATGTATGTGTACAATTGGGAAGAATGGCTCACCACAAGAAGGTAGGTCTCTTAAATCAAAATGGTGTATTTTTTAGCTGTTTGTGCACAGGACATCAGCAAAAATTGCCCTAACAGGATTTCCTGTTTAGAATGCACCCTCAAACATCCCACAACATAGCCTGTATGTTGACAACAGGCTAGTGTCCAGTGGTCTTACAGGGGCTGGAGGCCAGGACTGTGAGCTGCCTATTGTTCTGGTCCAAGTCAAATCTAATAAAGGAAGCAAAATTGTCACCACATATGTTTTCTTGGACCAAGGGAGCACAGCAGTTTTCTGTACAGACAGCCTAAGGCACAAGTTCCACCTCACTTGGAGGAAAGGGCACATTCTCCTACAAACTCTGGGCCAGGAGAAAGTTTTAGCAGCAACATAGTATCAGGACTTAAGGTTGCAGAGCTTTTCTTGAACTCCCAAACGCTCATATGCAAGAGTCCATAGCTGTGCACAGAGAAAATATTCCAATGAAAAGGGAAATTAAAAAGGATAGGAAGTGGTGCGCAGCCAAAACAAAGGGCGTATGCCATCAGGACCATGCTGGACTGGACAGTTAATGGATCACTGACAGGAGACAGTGGAGGGATAGTTAACTGCAGCAGTCAAAATCTGAAAGCAGCCTCAATGACCAACCTGGAATGTCTAAAGAAGATAAAAGTTCCGAGAATTAGTCATCAACTCAGCAAAACAGGTCAGTGGCCATTACCAGATTACATTACCTTTAAGAATAATGATATCAGCATGCCAAACAAGAAAACTGCTGAGCAGTGTTTGTGTCATCTGAAAAGGAGGCTTCAGAAGGACTCAGTGTTTCATGCTGAGTATAACACCTTTATGAATGGTCTTCCTGCTGCATGAGTCCTGAGGAATAAAGACTGAGTCATGTGGGACATGTGCTATGTAAAAAAGAGGACACATGGAATTTACCTTTGCACAGTCTGACAACAACGCAGAACTACAGAGATCCTCAGTGGAGGAGGAGATTAGTAATTTATAGAGGACAGCTGGGCACATGAGTCTCACTGTGGAGGACTTGTATCAGGCTGAGCTGGTCATTATCAAGAGAAAGAGATTTCCTGAAGAGGTAGCCATTAATGCACTGAGGCTCTTTAAGTGCTCACTCACCTGTACTCAGGTTGGAAGAGGGAGGAGAGCTTGGGAAGCTGTAATTTTTGTTTACCACATGCATATATGCATTACTGTGTACACATCTCTATCTCTTGTGTATGTGTAACTGAAGCCGCTGTGACATACAGTATGTTTTTTTTTTTTTTACCTGCATTAAACATGAACATTATCTGGACCACCAGGTCACATACACACTCTATACAAATAGGACCCAATTTCCAATGCTCTCTCTAGTGACTTTAGGTAGATTTGAAAATAAGAGTATTTTGACATACTTTCTTGAAAAGTAATGCAATTATTTGAAAACACATCACTAACTGGGGAATTTTATTTGTTTGATATTTGTTTCTTCTATTGTCTTCTGTGATTATCATGGCATCAATGTTAAGATCCTAACACACTGTTTCAATTCTGCTGCACTGCAGAGAAACAGCTTCTGGTGCTAAATAATCTGAGGTGGGTTTCATTTTGTTTGTACTGGAAGCAGCAGGTTTCTGAGAAATCACATGATCCTTGACCTGTTAACCCAGACAGACCTGTTACAGGATCCAGTCATACAGTACTATTGTGGGTATGTCTGTTTAGTCAACCTACACCTTCCAGCGCCATAGGGCTTATTAAACCAAAAGTGAAAGTATCATCACCCAGCAGAATAAAAGGGGCTGCACTGGGCTTCATCTGCAGCAGCACTTCACATCTGAGCAGAGCAAATCTCATCTACAGAGGTGAGTTATATATACTGTTGTTTTGTCTGTCATTTCATCTAGTATGTGATTGACTGACTGTTATGTGAAGATTAATGTGATGCTGCAGAGCTTTTAGAAATCCTACTGTAAACTCTTATTTAAACCTAATACAGTGTCTGGACCAGGCCCAGGAATTGTTTTAGTCTTTCCACTGTTTTTGTCTTTTTTCCTTTAATGTATTTTTTATATTGCAACAGATCATTTATGATATATTCTTGAATTTAGTTGGGGACACTAATATATTCACTCACTATTGTGGTGAATATCACTTCAGTAAGCTACATTCATTCAGATGTTTAGGAAATAATACAATAAGTTCAGTACTGCATATTATGTGTTAGAAATAAGTTAGAAGTATAGATATAATAATAACAACAATAATAATAATAATAATAATAATACAGGATATTTAATTATTTGGTGGAATGAAGAGTTGTGTCTCTTTACCTTCAGTGAGAAGCTGTTTCAATAATCAGGAGAAGTGTGGGATGACTGACTAACCACAGTGGAGGTAAATATTTTGTCCATCTGCTAAAGAGGCAGAAAAATAAAATGGAAACACTCTCCTATATAAGTTAATTCATTACATTGCATCATATGTTTATCATTTATCAAGGAAATTGGTGATGAAGATATATGTATTGATCTTTACTGTGAGGAAACAACAGACCCTCCAACAGCAGTGATGGATGAACTTGACAGAGGTCAGCAGAAAGACACTAATTGATGTACAGTGTGTATGTAGGTAACTTTAATTAAAGCACTATGATCATCAGCATATTATTATTATTTCCACAGTTACCTGCTGTCCTGGGAGGATCAAAGTCTCTAATGTCAGCAGTGAGTCAGTGTCTCTGCATTTGGACACTCCTGCTGGTGAAGTGGAGAACTACACTGTGACCATTTCCAGGGAGGGGGAGATAGTTTCTGATGAACTGAAGAATCAAAGTATAGACACACCTGACATGGCAGCTACACATTCAAGTAAGTTATAGAAAATCAAACAATAAACAGTTTTGCACACTGCAGATAAGTGTTAGCAAAGAATAAGAATATATAATGGAAATATTATGGATCAATGCAAACATAAACCACTGGCAGTTTAAAGGACATCCTGTTTGTCTGATGAGCTGAATTGGATCTTTCCTGGGGTGTTGTAAACCATCCTGACTGCACTATAATGTTATGCCAGCTAAATAAATGACAATTCAAAATTGTCATTGAAGGGGCAGAGTTGATTCATGTATTTAATTAACCTGAACTCCACTCACAGTGATGACACTTCTACATGCTGCTGTTGGCAGAACATTGCATTTGAACTTGAGTCTTTAATGCTGGACCTTCTCTTGAAGCCCCCAGCTGTTTTTGCTTTTGAATTTGATAAAGTCAAATAATTTTCATTAACATCAGAAATTTTATTCACATTAGATATTACCACCAATGTGGTAAAACCAAAACCAAAAGCAACTGGGGTTTGTTACACTTCCACTGAGTCACATCACAGAATTGATAAACTGACAGACCTCCCCTCCACATGAAAATAGTGACTAAAAAAAAAAAAAAAAAAACTTGAAATGAATGAATGAATGAGTGAAAAACAAGCATTGACGAACCCAGAATGTTGTCATTGAAATAAATAACTTCGGCATTAAAAACGAAAGCCGTTTTTCGGTCGCTATCTAGTCCTACACCGTTCGACGTAGAAACGTCATTCAAACACCATCGCGTTCAGTTCGATGCTTTTGCTAACGGTTTGTATGGATCACGACCCCATCAACACAAGACCCCGGAAACTGAGTATAGAGGTAGCTTTAGAGTTTATTAAGTACAGGTAATGAAATGTAGGAGTGATGGGTGACCAAAGGAGACGGGTGCCGAACCAGGTGAGGAGTATGGAGCGTGTGGTTGCTTCGAGGGCCAGACACGGTACCGCCGAGTTGGTCCTCAGAGATGGGATGATCTCTCCGTATAATGCCCGCAGAGCAATATCTGACGGAATCCTTTTTCCTCTGTGGTCAGTCAGAGGTCCCGGTAGCCAGGAGGCTTGAAAACAGGAACAAACTAGTGATGGGCAAATGATACCGAGGCTTCGGAGCTTGTGTCACTCTTCCTGAAGCAGAGTGATTTGAAACACTGTGTCGGGGCTTGTATCAAAACACCAGTGTCACGTGACTGATCATCATCACTGTTTCGCTTCGCGCTTCATCGCTTCAAAATGTTTCAAAGCTTTTCATTGACTCATAGTCTTTCAGTGTGTGTCATTGACTCATGGCGTTTCAATGCATTCTGAGGCAATGACAGCTTGACAGGTTTGACAGATGTGAGTGGTTTGGTGCCATACCAGCTATATAAGATGCGTCATTCTGCTTCAGGATTTGGAGAGTGAGAGTGAGAGTATTTTGGCAAGTTTCACGGCGAGTCCCACCAATAAGCGACGTTCTAAAGTTTGGGATCATTTTGATCTCTGTCATGGGATTGACACAGTGCCAGTACTTCAGTCGTGCTCTTTAGAGGTTGCTATTGCTTCAGTTGTCCACCAGATGTCACCGTCACTGAAGTCTCGAAGCTTTGAATCTTTTTCAGCACAATTGTCAGGAAAGCCTCAGTGCTTCATGAGGCTTCACTTGCCCATCACTAGAACAAACACAACGCTAACTAGCTCCTCTTGAGCGGTTTCCAACAGTCAGTGATAGAAGTAAAAAACTTGCCGTGAACTGGTGATTCCTCCGAGCTTTTCAGCGGCCAAGATTTCAAGAACCATATCTCCGAAGTGTATTCCTCCGACTGAGGATATGGTAGCAGCAGTGTTGCCAACTCCTCAGTAAGAAAAGTCGCTATTGGCTGTCCTAAAAGTCGCTAGAAGTCGCTAAATGACGCCATCGTCTAATTTGCATAAATGTCATTTTGCTTGTCGATTTGTAATGGACACTGGGAGAAAGGAATAATATTGTGGGAGAGCTAAACAGTGAGTAAAAGACACTGTAAATATGATTAGAACTGGAACTGTATTTTCAGTTGATCATTTGTCAATTTGAATTTTAATTTCGCCATTTAAAAGACTATTTTTCAAAATAACCCAAATTACATATAATCAGTTTTGTCCTGTATTGTAACCCTCCTCCTTTATCTGGGCTTGGGACCAGCAAAGTGACCTAGACACAGTGGCGGAGTTACTTTTTTTTTTTTTGTATGTGTTTTTGTGTTTTTTATTCTTTTATTCTTAACTTTGTTTTAGCTCCACTTTGGACTGAAGCCTGGAGTATTTTTGACTGTATAGTTTTGACTGACATTGTGAGGTAGCACAGGTGACTGAGAACGTCTGATGCAGCGAGTCAAATGTTGACAATGATTTATTTTAGAGTGATAGTGTAGTAACTTAACATTTACATTTACTTGCCGCTCTGTAAACAAGGCGATTCATTTGCCATTTGACAGCGGTGTGGGGGGGGGGGGTCTCCTCCCCTCCTCTCTGCTCTAACTGCAGCTGCTGCGGGAGGCTACAGTGAGACTGACCGCATTTGAGTGCTTTGGGAGGGGGAGGGGCTCACAAAAGCACCGTGTCGTGTACAGTGTAGTAGAACGATATATGCTTTCACGTCGAAGTCTTCAAAAGTTGCGAAAAGTCGCTAGCAAAATCAGAAAAAGTAGCTAGATTTGTCGCTAGTTGCTTTTGACAAAAAAAGTCCACAAGGGGGATTAGAAAGTCGCTAAATATGGCGACTAAGTCGCCAAGTTGGCAGCACTGCCATAGGTCCACAGGTGACACAAATCAGCAATCATGCAAAGTTCAGTAAATTTAGCCCAGACATTTCCCGTTGTCCCTTCAAAATAAAACCACGGGACCGGAAACCTAGTTTCCTGAATGTCACGAGGAGAGGGTTGCTTCTACTTTTTATGGCGATATGTTTTAGATACTCCAAGTTTTGTTGGAATTTTTTCCTATAGGAATGAATGGAGAGAACGTCAACTTTGTCCTCTTTCAGCTTTAACTGTGTCAGCATACTTTCAGCTAGAAACACCATTCGACCTTTAAACGGGTCAGAAGGCACTAATCTATGTCTTGTATTTTACATTGGTCTCTATGGGAGAGAGAGTGGTGATGTCATCGCTAGTGTGGGAGAAGCTGTTAAGTTTATGGAAAACTTTTCTCTCTAACTCGCCGTCACGGCCACAATTTTGCTGTTCTCATTTTGATAGGACCTACAGTTTTTTCCACCAGGTGGCCAAACAGACAGAGAGTGACTGCTCAATCTCATTCACTCCCATTATAAAGAGCACTAGCATTTCTGGTGAAAAACACAAATGACGGCTGTTTCAAACTCGCCAGAAATGCTTACTTTTTTGGAATATCTTCACAAAAAAGTGGATCAGTGTCTTTGTTGAAGCCTCCTGGCACTGTTAGTGAAAGACTTATTTTGATAGGTCTTATAGTTTTTCTATAATCCTCCATTTTGTGAGGTGAAGTTTTCTCAGGTTCTCCTTTACTCAGCATGTTTAAAGCGCTGTGTCACTGTCCCTCCCCCTGCCACTGAGGCCTTGGGTCACCATAGCAACAGCTCAACACAAAGCAATAGCACAAAGCAATAGGACTTTGGCTACTGGCATTAGTTTGTTTTTAATGTCAGCCATTGTGTCTTCTCCCAGGAGGCCATGTCCGACCTTTCACAATAAAAGTCTACAATTTTTTTGTAGGAAGTTATTACACCTTTGTAAAGTATAATGAATATTGAAAATAAAGTTAGGATTGTAATCTGTGATCAGTGAGTCTCCTGCAACACTCTCTCCTTTCAAAATAAAAGCTGTTTTATAGCATTCTTTCAAAATAAAAGTGAAACAGCAACATAACCTTAAAACGGACTTTAGTAATTGGCATACAGCTTCAGGCAACAACTGAGGCCATTTTAAATGTCAGGCATGGTGTCTTCTTCAAGAGGACATGGTTGGACCTCCACAATAAAAGTCTACAGTTATTTACAGGAAGTTAATGCAGTGTTCCAAAGAATAACAAATATTGAAAACTAAAAGTTCAGATCTTAACTCAAGGTGACATGAGTCTCCTGCAGCGCGCAGCCTTTTCAAAAATAAAAGCCTTTTTATTTCACAGTTTCAAAATAAAAGCTAAGAAATGTTAATATTTGCTCTTTTCCACATTTTTCCAGCACAATTTTAAGGCCTTTTCTGAGTTTTACATTGGTTTCTATGGGAGTGGAATGTTCACAGCTAGAGTGGTGACATCATCACTAGAGTGGGAGAATCTGTTAAGTTTATTGAAAATTGTTCTCTGTAACTCGCCGTCACAGCTGCAATTTTGCATCTTCATACACCATTTTCTTAAAAGTAGTAGAGCTTTTTGTCTTCTTTCAGGTAATGCTGTTCTCATTTTGATAGGACCTACAGTTTTTCCACCACGTGGCCAAACCCACCGAGAGTGACTGCTCAATGTCTCATTCACTCCCATTATAAAAGAGCTCCAGGAGTTCTGGTAAAAAAAAAAACACAAATGAAGGCTGTTTCAAACTCGCCAGAAATGCTTCATTTTTATAATATATCTTCACAAAAAGTGGAACAATCTCTTTGTTGAAGCCTCCTGGCACTGTTAGTGAAAGAATTATTTTTATAGGTCTTATAGTTTTTCTATAGTCCTCCATTTTGTGAGGTGAAGTTTTGCCAGCTTCGCTACTACTGTGCCTATAATTTTGCCCCTCTTACTCTGGGCTTAGGTCACCATAGCAACAGCTCAAACAGCATTAGCAGGACAATAGCTGTCTGTAGTTGGTAATTAGAATGAGTGGCTGCCTAATGTCCACTGCTGTTACACATGGGGACCATTTTATAGAGCAAGTGAATGCACCTTTCTAAAGTATAATGAACACTCAAATACGGTTCCAAAGTATAGTGACTATTTAAACTTAAGATTTAGCTTTTAGTTGAGGGCCATCTCAATAAGTATATCATTCTAGTATAAGGTCCCAAGAGTCTCCTGCAGCACTTTGTCCTTTCTCTTAAAATGGATGTTGGCTATTGACATACAGCTTCAGGAACCAATTGAGGCCATTTTTAATGTCAGCCACACCAACAATCCTCATGTCCTCCTTCACTACAGCCAAGAACCTCCTCTTTGGTCTTCCTCTAGGCCTCCTTCCTGGCAGCTCTAACCTCAGCATTCTTTTACCAATATATTCACTGTCCCTCCTCTGAACATGTCCAAACCATCTCAATCTGGCTTCCCTGGCTTTTTCTCCAAAACATCTAACATGAGCTGTCCCTCATGTATTCATTCCTGATCCTATCTATCCTCGTTACTCCCAGAGAGAACCTCAACGTCTTCAGCTCTGCTACCTCCAGCTCTGCCTCCTGTCTTTTTCTCAGTGCCACTGTCTCTAAACCATACAACATTGCTGGTCTCACCACTGTCTTGTACACCTTTCCTTTCATTATTGCTGACACTCTTTTGTCACACATCACACCTGACACTTTCCTCCACCCGTTCCAACCTGCTTGCACATGTCTCTTCACTTCTTTTCCACACTCTCTGTTGCTCTGGACTGTTGACCCTAGGTACTTAAAATCCTCCACCTTCTTCACCTCTACTCCCTGTAACCTCACCGTTATACTTGAGTTCCTCTCATTTACACACATGTACTCTGTTTTACTGTGGCTCAGCTTCATTCCTCTCCTTTCCAGAGCAAATCTCCACCTCTCTAGATTTTCCTCCACCTGCTCCTTGCTCTCACTACAGATGACAATGTCATCTGCAAACATCATGGTCCACGGAGATTCCTGTCTAACCTCATCTGTCAGCCTATCCATCACCACAGCAAACAAGAAGGGGCTCAAAGCCGTTCCTTGGTGCAGCCCCACCTCCACCTTGAACTCCTCTGTCACCCCTACAGCACACCTCACCACTGTCTTACAGCTCTCATACATGTCCTGCACCACTCGAACATACTTCTCTGCCACTCCAGACTTCCTTATACAAAACCACAGCTCCTCTCTCGGCACCCTGTCATACGCTTTTTACAAATCTACCAAGACACAATGCAGCTCCTTCTGGCCTTCTCTGTACTTCTCCATCAGAATTCTTAAAGCAAATATTGCATCTGTGGTTCTCTTTCTTGGCATGAAACCATACTGCTGCTCACAAATGCTCACTTCTGACCTCAGCCTAGCCTCCACTACTCTTTCCAATAACTTCATTGTGTGACTCATCAGCTTTATTCCTCTGTAGTTTCCACAACTCTGCACATCTCCCTTGTTCTTAAAGATGGGCACCAGTACACTTCTCCTCCATTCCTCAGGCATCTTCTCACTCTCCAAGATCTTAAGTAGCCCAGTCAAAAACTCTATTGCCACCTCTCCTAAACACTTCCATACCTCCACAGGTATGTCATCCGGACCAACTGCCTTTCCACTCTTCATCCTCTTCAACACCTTCCTCACTTCATCCCTACTGATCTTTGCTACTTCCTGCTCCACAACAGTCGCCTCTTCTACTCTGTGCTCTCTAACATTTTCCTCATTCATCAACTCTTCAAAATATTACTTCCATCTTTCCATCACACTTGTGGCACCTGCCAACACATTTCCATCCCTGTCCTTGATCACCCTAACCTGCTGCACATCCTTCCCATCTCTGTCTCTCTGCCTCGCCAACCTGTACAAATCCACCTCTCCCTCCTTAGAGTCATCTGGAAGAACCCCCTGACCTCCCAGAGCCTGTTTCAGCTCCTCCCTGAAAGCCACACAACACTCTTCCTTTTTCAACTTCCACCACTTGGTCCTCTGCTCTGTCCTTGTCCTCTTCATCTTCCTCACCACAACATCCTACACACCTCCATCCTATGCCGTCTAGCTACACTCTCCCCAACCACCTCTTTGCAGTCACTGATCTCTTTCAGGTTGAAACATTGAAACATCTGCACAAGATGTAATCAACTTGTGTGCTCCTGCCTCCACTCTTATATGTCACCCTATGCTCCTCCCTTTTCTGGAAAAATGTGTTCACTACAGCCATTTCCATCCTTTTTGCAAAGTCTACCACCATCTGTCTTTCTGTATTCCTGTCCTGCATACCAAACTTACTCATCACTTCCTCGTCACCTCTGTTTCCCTCACCACCATGTCCATTGAAGTCTGCTCCAATCACCACTCTCTCACCATTAAGGATACCCTGAATCACCTCATCCATCTCCCTCCAGAATTTCTCCTTCTCTTCTAACTCATTCTACCTGTGGGGCATAACCACTGACAACATTCAACATCACACCTTCAACTTCCAGCTTCAGACTCATCACCCTATCTGACACTCTCTTCACCTCCAGAACATTCCTAGCAAAATCCTCCTTCAGGATCACTCCTACTCCATTCCTCTTTCCGTCCACACCATGATAAAACAGCTTGAACCCTGCTCCTAATCTATAGGCCTTGCTACCTTTCCACCTGGTCTCCTGAACACACAAGATATCCACTAGTGGTGGGTGATACTGCAAGCTTTGGTGTCGATCCGATACCAAGTAAATACTGGGCCAGTATCGCCGATATCGATACCGATACTTTTTGACATTAAATACATTATCAAATATAAATACATGTTCATGACTTTCAGGTGTTTTGTGTCAACCACACGCTGCTCCTCTTTCTTGCTTCCATACTTCTGCTTCGTCTCTGTGTCCTCCTCCTGCTTGTTTGTTTGCTGGCCTGAGTCGCTGAGTCACGTGAAATATCAAAGCAAGAGGGAGGGGGGTGTTGGTGTGTGCCTGCTTCGCTCTACAATTCAATTCAATTCAATTCAATTCAATTCAATTCAATTTTATTTGTATAGCGCCAAATCACAATACAAATCATCTCAAGGCACTTTACAAAAACTAAAACTAAAAACCCAACAATTCCCTTATGAGCAAGCACTTGGCGACAGTGGAGAGGAAAAAACTCCCTTTAACGGAAGAAAAAAAAACCTCCAGCAGAACCGGGCTCAGTTTGGGCGGCCATCTGCCTCGACCGGTTGGGGTGAGTGGATAGAGCAGAGAGAAAAGAACAGCAACAATAAACAACAAATAGACACTGCAAGTTGGTGGGGCCAGTAACTGCACATCAGCGATAAACAGCTCCAGGACCAGGGACACCTGCAGAAGGTACAGAGAGAGAGAGAGAGAGAGGGAGGGAGAGAGCACAAACTAGGGGAGAGAGAGAGCACAAGGTTAGTAACATTCAATGGTGGAATATACATGAGGTGGGAGAGAAGGGGGGGGGGGGTAGGGTAGGAGAGCTCAGTGCACCGATGGTCCTCGGGCAGTCTAGGCCTATAGCAGCATAACTAACTAAGGGATGGTTCTACAAGACCGGCATACAGGAACAGGCACGCCACTTACACACAGCCACTTACTTAGAAATGCAGACAGACAAGATAGTTAGGTCGCCTCTTTGAAAAACGGCAGCAGTGCATACGGGAGTAAAAATTCAACCATAGTATCGATATTAGGATCGATACGCCCACCCCTATATCCACCTTTCTTCTCTCCATCATAACATCCAACTCTCTAGTTTTCCCTGACAAAGTTCCTACATTCAAAGTCCCTACTCTAAGTCCTACACTCCTGCCCTTCCTCTTCTCTCTTTGCCTACGAACACGCCTTCCTCCTCTCCTTCTTCGACCAACAGTAGTCCAATTTCCACTGGCACCCTGTAAGTCTACAGCACCAGTGGCGGTCGTTGTTAACCCGGGCCGCGACCGATCCGGTATGGAAGTCATATTTGTGATTAGCATGTTTGATTTGGCTGAAATTTTACGTCGAAGCCCTTCCTGACACAACCTTCTGCATTTACTCGGACTTGGGACCGGCACATGAAGACACTGGATTGTGCCCCCCTGTGGTTGCATTTTTGTGAACTATAAGGAATATTCAAAATTCTAGTATAGATTCTAGTATAATATCCCATGAGTCTCTTGCAGCACTTTGTCCTTTCAAAATAAAAGCCGTTTTATAGCATTTTCTCAAAATAAAAGACCTGAAACAGCAAAATGATCTTAAAATAGACGAATACAGCTTCAGGCACCAACTGAGGTCATTTTTAACATCAGCCATGGTGTCTACTCCCAGGACATGGTCACAATAAAAGTCTACAGCCGCCCAATGAAGCAGTCTCCAGAACCCAGTTTCCTCTCTGGCATCCTGAACATCAGTGCGTCAGCGTCCCCACTAAGGTTCCTCCCCAACATCCAGATCCTCAGTGCGCCGATGACAGGGCCCCAGTCCTTCATCCAGAACCTCAGTGTGCCAACGAGGTCGTCCCCGCTGAGGTTTGAGCCCTGCTTCCAGAACTTCTGTGTGCTGATGAAGCCGTCCCTGCTGAGGTTTGTCTCCAGCTGCCCAGACCTCAGTGTGCTGACGTTCCTCTCAGGACTCCCGAACCTTGGCATTCCAGCGAAGGCGCCCATGCGAGGTCCAGTCGCCAGTTCCAGTCCCTCGAAGTTGGGGCGAAGGCGCTCACACCGAGGTCCAGCTTCAGGTCCCCAACCCTTGGCACTTCGACGAAGGCATCCACGCTGAGGTCCGGTCCTGGTCTCCTGAGCCCCGGCGTTTCAGCGAAGATACCCACTGCGAGGCACACTCCCGGTCTCCAGACCACTGTCTTTCCTGGGAAGGCACCCATGCCGAGGCACCCCCCTGGTCTCCAAAGCCTCTGCACCCCGCCAAGGTTCCTCCCCAGCTCCCTGACCCTCAGCGGACCAATGAGGATATCCCTGCTGAGGCTATTCTCCGGTCTCCTGGACCTCAGCGGGCTGACAAGCACGTCACTGCTGAGGCCTGGTCTCTACTTCCTGGACCTTTGTTTCCCAGACCTCAGGGCCCCAGGGTGCTGAGGGAGGACTTCTAACAGGGAACCCCTTTCCAGAGCCTTGTCTTTGCCCCAGTGGGTCGGCGGGAACTGTCAACGCCACTGCTTCCCTGGAAACTATCAACGTGTCTCAGTGGGTTACCTGGAGGCGCCGACGACACTGCACCTCCATACCCTGGGCTTTGCCACAGTGGATTTTGTGTTTTGATTTTGTTTTTAGTGCAAAATATTATTTTTAATTGCCAAAGTTTAACTGTCACTGTTCTGGCTCATCCACCAAGGATCTGCTTTGGTTTTACTTTTGGGTCACAGAGTATTGTGGCATGATTTATACAAAAAAATGTTGTTCTTTTTTTTTGTTATAGTGTTGATATGTGTCCAACAACTCCAGACACAGTGTGTATTAGGGAAAGGTAACAACAGAAACAGTCTAACAAATGAATAACAAATGTACTGTAGTTCATCAATGTGGAATATTATACAGTGTCAGAAAGTACCCTTGATTAAGTGGTGGGTGCGTTTAAATCTTTAATTTTAACTTTATGTTATACTCACAACATGTTTCTCTCTTTTTTCCCTCCTGTTTACCTAACCTTTCTCCTTATACATTCCTGAACAACATCTTAAGACCATAGTAATCATAAGTATTCGCATTTTGCACTAGTGGATCTAAATCAGGTTGTAGGCAAGAAACAAGACCAAGAGACAAAAAAGTAGAGAGTAGACATTTTATTGAAAACTGCATTTGAACTCAAACAGGCTGTTCATCAGCTGATCTTTAGCGCAAAAAACCCAAAACAGAACTAAAAGCGTCAAACGAATAGTGGGGCTACTCACTTCTGAGTCCTTAGTGTGTAGCATTTTTATAATAAGAAAACTTCTGGGAGCATTTATGTGCACTAATTGAACAAAAAGTCAAAAATAAATAAGTAAATGAAAATGTAGATTAGCTTGAATACAAGTTTAAATTCCACTTTATACACTGTGCCACATTCGCATCATTCATACATATATACAGTGGGTACGGAAAGTATTCAGACCCCTTTAAATTTTTCAGTCTTTGTGTCATTGCAGCCATTTGCCAAAATCAAAAAAGTTCATTTTATTTCTCATTAATGTACACTCAGCAACCCATCTTGACAGAAAAAAACAGAAATGTAGAAATTTTTGCAAATTTATTAAAAAAGAAAAACTGAAATATCACATGGTCATAAGTATTCAGACCCTGTGCTCAGTATTGAGTAGAAGCACCCTTTTGAGATACTACAGCCATGAGTCTTCTTGGGAATGATGCAACAAGTTTTTCACACCTGGATTTGGGGATCCTCTGCCATCCTTCCTTGCAGATCCTCTCCAGTTCTGTCAGGTTGGATGGTGAACGTTGGTGGACAGCCATTTTCAGGTCTCTCCAGAGATGCTCAATAGGGTTTAGGTCAGGACTCTGGCTGGGCCAGTCAAGAACAGTCACAGAGTTGTTCCGAAGCCACTCCTTTGTTATTTTAGCTGTGTGCTTAGGGTCATTGTCCTGTTGAAAGGTGAACCTTCGGCTCAGTCTGAGGTCCTGAGCACTCTGGAAGAGGTTTTCTTCCAGGATATCTCTGTACTTGGCCACATTCATCTTTCCTTCAATTGCAACCAGTCGTCCTGTCCCTGCAGCTGAAAAACATCCCACATGATGCTCCCACCACCATGTTTCACTGCAGGGATTGTATTGGACAGGGGATGAGCAGTGCCTGGTTTTCTCCACACATACCGCTTAGAATTAACGCCAAAAAGTTCAATCTTGGTCTCATCAGACCAGAGAATCTTATTTCTCATAGTCTGAGAGTCCTTCATGTGTATTTTGGCAAACTCTATGCAGGCTTTCATGTGTCTTGCACTGAGGAGAGGCTTCCGTCGGGTCACTCTGCCATAAAGCCCCGACTGGTGGAGGGCTGCAGTGATAGTTGACTTTGTGGAACTTTCTCCCATCTCCCTACTGCATCTCTGGAGCTCAGCCACAGTGATCTTTGGGTTCTTCTTTACCTCTCTCACCAAGGCTCTTCTCCCACGATTGCTCAGTTTGGCTGGACGGCCAGGTCTAGGAAGAGTTCTGGTCGTCCCAAACTTTTTCCATTTGAGGATTATGGAGGCCACTGTGCTCTTAGGAACCTTGAGTGCTGCAGAAATTCTTTTGTAACCTTGGCCAGATCTGTGCCTTGCCACAATTCTGTCTCTGAGCTCCTTGGGCAGTTCCTTCGACCTCATGATTCTCATTTGCTCTAACATGCACTGTGAGCTGTAAGGTCTTATATGGACAGGTGTGTGCCTTTCCTAATCAAGTCCAATCAGTTTAATTAAACACAGCTGGACTCCAATGAAGGAGCAGAACCATCTCAAGGAGGATCAGAAGAAATGGACAGCATGTGAGTTAAATATGAGTGTCACTGCACAGGGTCTGAATACTTATGACCATGTGATACTTCAGTTTTTCTTTTTTAATAAATTTGCAAAAATTTCTACATTTCTGGTTTTTTCTGTCAAGATGGGGTGCTGAGTGTACATTAATGAGAAATAAAATGAACTTTTTTGATTTTGGCAAACGGCTGCAATGACACAAAGAGTGAAAAATTTAAAGGGGTCTGAATACTTTCCGTACCCACTGTATATATGAATGAATTTATGTTTGTCCATTTGAAATAACAATCATCTTCATGCCCACAGAGACACAACTGCAGAGCCTGTTGGAGGATCTGGGGTTGGAGCAGCACTACAGAGAGAAGCTGTCACTGAGCAGAATACTTCAGATTGATGAGAAGACCATTACTGATGAACCTGCCAAGTCTAATTCAGATCTTCCATGGTATTTTCTGAAGAAACTGATGATGGTTAATGTGACAGCCAGGGATGTGAAATGTACATCAGAAGGTGAATCAACCAGTGATGCTGTGTGTGGGATTAAAGAGTTAGATTTTGCAGACCTGCTTGACAGTCCAAACTCAGGTGATGTGCTGAACCCCCTCGACATAATCACTGCTCTGTTTCTGGTTTCTGATGGTTTTGTCCGACAGGAAATGGCACTCAAAATGTCTATGTGTCAGTTTTCTGTACCTCTGCTGCTTCCTAACTCTGACACACAACAGTCCACACTCATGCTGTGGGCCATGAGAGACATTGTTAAGAAGTACAGACCTCAGTCACTCTCAGAATCCAAAGGCTTCAATGAAGACAGAATTGTTCTCTCTGATCTTCCAATGATATCTTTTGTGAGACTGGGTGAGTGCTCCCTGTCCAAGTCAGAGATCCTCAATAAGCTTCTGAGCAGTTCTCAGCAGTACCATGACACCTTTGTTCACTGTAACATGCAGGGTGGTGACAGTCCAAGAAGAATTTCCAGTGGACTGGTTGAAATTACTTGGTATCTTCCTTGTGGAAACAAAAACATTGATATTTTCAGTGAGCCAGTAGCTGTAGCTAACCTTCATGGAGATGTTGCTTCATTCAAAACACAATTTTCTTTTTTGTGTCAGACATCTGCAGCAGTTTTTGTGTTCTTTGACAATTTGGACTCTGAAAGTGAACTGCTTATTAACCAGCACCACAAGGCACAGATCTTCTTGGTGGGCAACCATCAAAGCAAAGGTTTCAGTTTAGATGCTCTAAAAACAACAGCAACTAAGTTGAACCTGAATAGTAACAACATTATTATTAAGACCAAGCAGAAAAATGATGCAGAGTTTGTCAAAAAATTGAGGGAAACAGTCAGTAACGTAGTCGAGAACTCAAAGATGAAGATGAAAATAGAGCAGATGGCTGACATTGCCCATGAACTGGGAATCTCAGTTGATGAGGATTGTCCACAGTGCCAGGTTGCCAAGTTAAATGCAGATGCCATCACTGCAGAAATTCAAGACATCCCAAATTACAAAGAAGCACAGCTTCCCCTGCAAGGCCAAATATGGAAGGAACTGACAAGTTTAGAGAAGGAGGAGTTTCGTCTTCGAAAAGTTGGGACTCAAGACATAGAAATGTACAAAAGTGATCTTCAGGAAAAGAAAAAAGAACTTCGGAAACAACAGAACTCTTATGACATTTCAACAGCAATGTCATGTTTCATCAGTGCTATATCAAGGCCAGGAACAGAGAGATGTTATTTCCTGAAATGGATGTGAATGAACCTTGATAACCTGTCTCGAGAAAAACTGTCTGACCTCAGAGAGCAGTACAAAAGGAAATGCAAGGACTCTGAGAAGAAAGAGGAGATTAAAGACATTGACAAACAACTTTCCAACAGCTCACTGGGGACTGAACACTTCTTCCGTGAAATGGGTCAAATCTATGAAGCTTCGCTTTCCCTTCCAGAAACATCCCCATCACGTCAACAACTGAAGCATCTGCCCAAACTGTGTGCAGAGTTACTGCGTGATGGATTTCCTCTTGAGCTGGTAGATGGAGATGCATCCAACATACCTCTCAGATGGGTCAGTGACGTCCTCGCTCAGCTCAGTGACTTGGTGTCTCCACAGAACAAGATCCTGGTAGTCACAGTTCTTGGAGTTCAGAGCACAGGAAAGTCCACTCTCCTTAACACCATGTTTGGAGTGCAGTTTGCAGTCAGCAGTGGTCGATGTACTCGAGGTGCTTTTATGTTGCTGCTCAGAATCAATGAAGATGTTAAAAAAGTTCTCAATTGTGACTTCATGGTGATCATTGACACTGAGGGCTTAAAGTCACCAGAACTGGCACAGCTGGATGACAGTTATGAGCACGACAATGAGCTAGCAACACTTGTTGTGGGGCTGAGTGATATCACCATTATCAACATTGCAATGGAGAACTCAACAGAAATGAAGGACATTCTCCAAATAGTTGTGCATGCTTTTCTCAGGATGAAAGAGGTTGGCAAGAAGCCCAAATGTCAGTTTGTCCACCAGAATGTGTCTGATGTTTCAGCCCATGAGAAGAACTCAAGAGACAGGAAAATACTGTTTCAGCAGCTAAATGAGATGACCCAGGCTGCAGCCAAAATGGAAAAGAAAGAGGAGTACAAGAGCTTCACGGATGTAATGGAGTATAGTCCAGACACCGGGAACTGGTATGTTCCTGGACTCTGGAATGGAAACCCACCAATGGCACCAGTCAATGCAGGTTACAGTGAGGCTGTATATGAGTTCAAGAAAAACATCATCCAACTACTGGGAAGCTGTAAATCATCTGCTAATAAAATCTTGGACTTTACAGAGTGGATGACCAGCCTGTGGAGGGCAGTAAAACATGAAAACTTCATCTTCAGCTTCAGAAACAGCCTAGTGGCTGATGCATACATGAGGCTGTGCACAGAGTTCAACAAATGGGAATGGGAATTCAAGAAAGACATGTACACATGGGTTACAAATGCTGAAACAAGGATTTCAAATTTTGGTACAGCTGCTACAACATCTGAAACATCTGACATCAGAAAACTTCTCATGGATTTGAAAACTGAAGCCTGTTTAGTTCTGTCTAATGGGGAGACAAAGCTTGTTGATAATCTGACACAGTACTTCACACAAACAGAAGGTCATGTCTGTCTGGTAGAAAGATACAAAGCCGACTTTGAAAACAGTGCAAAAAGCCTTGGAAAAGAAATGAAGAGCTCAGTGTTTCATCAGCTGGAAGCAGCAGCTGACATCAGACAGGGACAGACAGAAGTTGATAGAATCAAGCAGGATCACACAAAAGAAATAGAGAAGGCAGTGTGTGCACTGATTGATGAATGTCGGAAGAGAAATGTCCAGATGACAGACGACGAACTGGACAAAGAATTTGAAAAGATGTGGAATGAAACACTGAAGAAACTTTCTTTTTCTGAACAGAAGGCAACAGATGTTTTCAGCAGTGTGTCCCACTATCTGAGAATGAACCTGTCACATAAGGGAAGTCATGCACATCAGTTGTTAAATCAAAAAAAACTGCGTGATTGTGGACTGGAGCCTTTCAAATATACAGCTGAAGGATATGTTAAACGTAGATTAAGGAAGTTCTTTAACTGCCAAGATTACACAGTGGCTGTGCAAAATTTGGCTGACAGCATCATAGATGCCTGCACACAGTTTGTGACTGAAAAACAGGAAAGAAAAACCAATTACCATGAAACTTACATCCAGGACATCCTACACATGATTGATGAGAGGCTGCAAAACAACCAGGATCTTAATCCAGGCACAGAGTTTGAAGTTTCTCTAAAACAGCACATCTGTGGAGCTGCAGCCAGACACTTCCAGAAAATGCATGAAGATTTCCTCCAGGTGAATGATCCTTACAGATGTCTGATGAAAAACAAGGAGAAGTTTCGTGCTGATTTTAAAGATGTGTTCCATGAACGAGACCAGTGCCAAAAGAAGGCAGAAGAGTTCACCAACCAATGTCTGAAACCTGCAGTTGAAGACTTTGTCAACCGTTTCCTGGGTCCTAGTGTCACTGATGAAATGCTGACAATACAAGACAAGTTCAGTACACGAATGTCCTTACAGTTTTCAGTTTTACAGGATTTGCTTTTACAGGAAGACTTTGGAAAGTATGTGAGCTACATTTCCTCATATGAGGAGTATGTGAAAAAGTGGATTCTTGACCAAATAGTGAATCACTTCTCAGATGGATCTAAAATGTCTGAATTTGAGGATCAACATCTTCAGTCAAGTATCAGCAGCATAAATGATGCCATCAAAAAGGCCAAAATGAAAAATAGCAGCAGCCTGAAGACATTTGTTGAAAATATCTGCAAGGAACTTGGTGATAAACTGGTCATTTCCCAGGATGCACTTGGTGCCTTTATGATCCTGAACACTGCTGACCCAGAACAGTTTGCTCACTGGCTCACAGTGTCTCTCAGTGAGATGGGACAAGCTCTGAAAGAAAAGTTTAAAGAATCAGACATCTGGACAAAACTAAATAAACTTCACCTGAAGCCTCAGACTGAGCTGTTCAACAGACTGATTGGATGTGGTAAACAGTGTCCATTCTGCAAAGCACCTTGTGATGCAGGAGGAACAAACCATGAAGAACATCAGGCTTCGCTACACCGACCTGAGGGTCTGGGTAGATACCGATGGATGTCAACAGGAAAACTTCTCACTGACATATGCTCATCTCTTGTGAACAGTGATGTAAAATTTATCTGCAATGAAACACAATATAAATGGCATCCTTACAAGCGTTACAGAGAAATCTTCCCAGACTGGAAAATTGTTTCAGATGTAAGTCTAGAAGCATCAGACTACTGGAAATATGTGATGACAAAGTTCAATGATCGATTTGCCAAAGAATACACTGCAAAGCCTGCTGAGATTCCTCACACTTGGAAGAGTATCCAACGTAACCAGGCAGAAGAGAGTCTCAAAGTGTCATTTTTCATGAAGTGACAATATTCCTCCTCCTTTTGCTTTTAACGTGGACGGAGGAAAACTCTCCTCTTATGAATATTTTGTCTTTATGTTATAGCATATAGGAACATACTGTTTTTTTTTTTACCACTTTGGCAAATAGGGAAATAAAAGAAAATCACAGTAACTATGTAAAATCCTCTACAGCAAATATGTGATGACAAGGTTGAATGAGAACTTTGCCCAAACAAACAAACCAAAAAAAAAAAGCAAAGTCCACTGACAATCCTAAAGAGTGAAAATATATGAAAGGTAGCTGATATTTCTCATGTCTGGATAACTGTTACCATAACCAGTCAGAAATGAATCTCAAAGTGTCATTTTTCATCAATTAAGATTAATAATATTCTTCTTCACAGTGCTTTAGTGCAGAGTAATTCTTTTTAGTGCAGTCAAATCCTCCTCTTCTTTTTTCTTTGTTAAACTAGGAACATACTGTATTTACAGTATTTCAGCACTGTGGTTTATAGGGAAATACAAAAAAATCACAACAAAAAACATCTAATATGATGACAAAGTTCAGTACTGACGTCTGCTCATGCTCCTTCAGCATGGGAAGATATTTCGGCAAAGCAAACAGACAAAAGCCTGAAAGAATCATTTACAATCAAGTGACAGACAACATGACCCAAATGTGCAGGTTCATAAGAGAAGTTTTAATAAAGTCCAATACACAAATATTTCCATACTGCAGTGACAGAGCAACAAAAGAAAAATACTGTACGAACTGTTTCCCTAGACAAATGCATTTTTCAGTCCTACTACATTATTTGGTTATTTTTGCATTTAATTAAAGGTCATTCAGTTTTATATTTCATATATTGGGAACATTTTCTTTTAATCGAACATTAAGCCACTTGTATTTTTAAATGAATTACAATTTTTCTTAGACTGTTTATTTGTGCTGTAATTGAGCTTATGTTTTTTGTGTAAATGATTTTGTCTGAATTTAAAATGTAAGGTGGCAATTTTCACATTTTTAAAGGAACTCAACAATCATTCATTCTACCTGTGGTATTGTCAGTGTACATACCTCACTTACTGAATAAAGAGACAAAATCAGCAGACTGGTTATGAATGTCTTTAATGTTTCCCAGGTCAGAATCACAGCATACAGTGTATAATAACTTCTAAAGTAAACAGAAATATCATCACCTCATTTATTTATATAGTTTTACTTGACTTTTTTAATAATCATCTTTTTTAAAATTCCAATATTTTACATTTTTCTTCATCTCCAGTCTTGGGTTTCTGAATTCAACAATGAATGTAAAAACAAGACAACAGGTGCAACTTTGTCATGGAGACCAAGCTGAAGGTTTATGTGAGTCTGACAGAGTGTATGTAGTACTGCTCTTACCTATGTTTGCTATTGTGGGGCGTTAATTCTGTGCTTTCATACAACTGTACGTGGCAGAGATCTCTGAAGAACCTCACTGCTGTGGATGCAGCTGTCTTGTCTTGCTCATCAGTTTTCATGTGTTGAAATGAAAATGAAATATAAACTGAAATCCAGCCCCAAATGTGTGAACTGCAGCGCTGCAGTGGTTCACTTTGTATCTTACACAGTGCTAAATGTGTTTCTAAGCCACTGTTACACACACATGATCAGAGTCTGACACACAAGTCACCCATCTCTCAGCTGTTTAAAAGGGGAAACTCTCCACTGCTACATCACCTCAGTTTAAGGGCATCACACCAACCACCACAATAATTAAATAATCACAATGCAACACAGTGTGTGTAAGGAAAAAGCTCATCTTGTTACTTTATGAGGCATGTAATGGTATCAAAGCCTTCATGTCTGTCCCACATGTGATAAAGTAGCTACATGGAAACACTGCTACATGTGAAGTGAACTAAGATTTCATTGACTCTCACTGGTGTTTCACTTTAAAAGTCCAGACCATGAATCAGTTACCAGTTACCTTCACCATCACTTCATTAGTTATCTGGCACAAGGCAAAGTAGGTTTCTATCAGTGCTCTTAGCCTCTGAACGTCACACAGACCATACAGGACAGATTGATTGACTGTCTATGCTTGGATCAATTTCAAAATAAAAGTTTAGTAGAACTTGAAAAAAGGCTCTATCCTTCTACTACAAGCCCAGAACAAAGAGCAATGAAACCACAGCACTAAAATGATATTTTTCAAAAATGAAAAGATTATTAATTGAAAACTAACAAAATGCTAACTAGAACATCATAGGACCTTAATGTGGTGACTGCAGGGGAGATGAATTCTGCTACAGTGACTTTCCCAGTTGGGAATCATGATGCTACAGGATCCCCACACGATAACGGCCTATATGAGAACAAGACAAAGTAAAGAACAGAAGTAATTTCATAATGTCATGAAAAGTGATCATTGGCAAACAGTTTTTACTCAACAATGAATCTGAAACCTCAAGCTAGTTTCCATTTTTCTCCCAAACTGCACCTGTTGTCTTTTGTTGTCACAAAATAAGCATTTCATCCATTCACTCAAAGAAAAAAAGAAAAACAAAGAAGAAACTTAATATTTACAAATATTCTGTCAGTTTGATTCTTACATTTAAAAATGTACAGTTTAGATCCTTTTCCAGATGTTGTGTATCTGTCCTGTCACCCAGTTTGGTATTTTTCCTCACATCCAGTTTCCTCAGTGGCCACACTGAAGTCAATCTGACACAATGGCGCCCTCCAGTGTTAGCTTATAAAATAGACAAGAAAAAGGAACCGACTCAACCAAAGACCTTGTTTCTGTTTCCTCCTCCAGTGGTGTCACTGCAGCTGTGGTGAAGTTCAGCTCACAACCCCTCACTGTCTCCTTATTCACAGGACTGAGTACAAAAGGGTTTGCATGAATCTAATCACACAGATCGTCCACAGCACAGATGAGCGAGGTGGCAAATGTTGAGAGTGGAAACATTGCCACACCTTTGAATTTCCTTATTTGCTAGTGACCAGTTCATCTTCTCTTTTGATTCTTCTGCTTCTGATTAATACATTTAAGGCTGTGAGTCTTTATCCAGGCTCCTCTCCACAGCGGGCACTTTTTCTTGTGCTGCTGTCCATCATCTCTTCCACAGCACTTATCTACCAGCAGGTCACCCAAATCAGATGTTTTGTTTTATATTGTGCACATTTCCATTTATTTACTCTTCAAAAATGTCTGACAGGAGAATGGCGGAGAATCCAGAACATATAACTCACGTCTCGCTGTCTCATTATTTCTTTCCTGTATTACAGATCTTGAGCACCTGTCAGTGGCTGCTGTAGCCTGGTGTCCGGTACATTACCATGTCTTAGTACCTTAGCCATATGTGTAGCACCAACCTTTAAAACTGTTGTCAACTATACTGGGCTCACTGCCGACACACCACTGTCTTTATTGAATCTCAAAATAATCATAAATGCTAGGTCAGATAGGGCTGTGACAGTTGCTGTGACAACCGCGTCACCGCGGCAGTGCACGTGACGTCACGCACTCTAATGTTAATACACAAATTTCCGTTACATCGCCATGTATGTCGTTTCCCTTAGACTGACGAGTTTCGGCACGATTCAGCAAATTCAAGTTCAGCCATGGATCTCGTTGGAAAACCAAATATATGTGAACTCGACTTTCTGTGTCATGAAAACTTTGTGTCTTTTGTTGTGAAAATCACATTTTTACCGGTGCCGGTTACAGTCGCACGTGTTCAGTGAAACAATAACAGCACTTCATATTCTGTCATAGATTATTTTACAGCACCACTGAATGTTTCTGTCATGATCGATTTGATATTACATTCTAGTGACCACCACCTGTCTTTGTCCCTACCACTTATCAAAGCAAAGTTATGCCACTGGGTGTATATACAGCTATTTCAGGGTATCTGCAGGTTTCTAAGAGCTAGATTTAAGACTTTTTAAGACCTTTTTAATACCACGCAGAATGAAATTTAAGACCAATTTTGTAGAAATAAAATAAAACATCACACAGTAAAACCAATTTCCATAACACACTGTTTATTGATATAAACTGTTTATACACCGTTTGATTTATTGAGTAAAACAAAAATAAAATGCCAGGTGTTTTCCGACAGGTTCCCGCAGCCGCTTTGTCTTATTCACACCGCATGTGGGTCTCCAAAGCTTTCATACCCATTGTTCCGAGTTTTACTTTTTTTTTTACACCGGCCCTCGAACACGTTGCCACTAACTGGACTTAACCACGGCGCAAAATTAAGGTTTTGTAACCAATTGTCATTAAGTTTACATTTACCCATGGTAAAAGACTAATGCAGAAACTTTCCCGCAGTTCACGCAGCTGCCGGAAAGCATGTGTTAAATAAACTCCCCTCAAACGCGTATTTTAGTTGGTTCCGCCTATTTCGTTCTGCGTAACAAATACGCGAAAGTATTTCAAATTGATTTCAAGATCTTTATGGGTCTGTTAGATTTCATTTTAAGACCTTTGAAACGCGAATTTAAGACATTTTCATGCTAATTAAGGCCTTAGTTTTATAATATGGAATTTAAGACTTTTTAAGACTTTTTAAGGATCCGCGGACACCCTGTATATAACTGATTCTGCAGACAGTCCAAACTCAGGTGATGTGCTGAACCCCCTCGACATAATCACTGCTCTGTTTCTGGTTTCTGATGGTTTTGTCCGACAGGAAATGGCGCTCAAAATGTCTATCTGTCAGTTTTCTGTACCTCTGCTGTTTCCCAACTCTGACACACAACAGTCCACACTCATGCTGTGGGCCATGAGAGACATTGTTAAGAAGTACAGACCTCAGTCACTCTCAGAATCCAAAGGCTTCATTGAAGACAGAATTGTTCTCTCTGATCTTCCAATGATATCTTTTGTGAGTGGGTGAGTGCTCCCTGTCCAAGTCAGAGATCCTCAATAAGCTTCTGAGCAGTTCTCAGCAGTACCATGACACCTTTGTTCACTGTAACATGCAGGGTGGTGACAGTCCAAGAAGAATTTCCAATGGACTGGTTGAAATTACTTGGTATCTTCCTTGTGGAAACAAAAACATTGATATTTTCAGTGAGCCAGTAGCTGTAGCTAACCTTCGTGGGGATGTTGCTTCATTCGAAACACAGTTTTCTTTTTTGTGTCTGACATCTGCAGCAGTTTTTGTGTTCTTTGACAATTTGGACTCTGAGAGTGAACTGCTTATTAACCAACACCACAAGGCACAGATCTTCTTGGTGGGCAACCATCAAAGCAAAGGTTTCAGTTTAGATGCTCTAAAAAAGACAGCAACCAAGTTGAACCTGAATAGCAACAACATCATTATTAAAACCAAGCAGAAAAATGATGCAGAGTTTGTCAAAAAATTGAGGGAAACAGTCAGTAATGTAGTTGAGAACTCAAAGATGAAGATGAAAATAGAACAGATGGTTGACATTGCTCATGAACTGGGAATCTCAGTTGATGAGGATTGTCCACAGTGCCAGGTTGCCAAGAAAAATGCAGATGCCATCACTGCAGAAATTCAAGACATCCCAAATTACAAAGAAGCACAGCTTCCCCTGCAAGGCCAAATATGGAAGGAACTGACAAGTTTAGAGAAGGAGGAGTTTCGTCTTCGAAAAGTTGGGACTCAAGACGTAGAAATGTACAAAAGTGATCTTCAGGAAAAGAAAAAAGAACTTCGGAAACAACAGAACTCTTATGACATGTCAAAGGCAATGTCATGTTTCATCAGTGCTATATCAAGGCCAGGAACAGACAGATGTTATTTCCTGAAATGGATGCGAATGAACCTTGATAACCTGTCTCGAGAAAAACTGTCTGACCTCAGAGAGCAGTACAAAAAGAAATGCAAGGACTCTGAGAAGAAAGAGGAGATTAAAGACATTGACAAACAACTTTCCAACAGCTCACTGGGGACTGAACACTTCTTCCGTGAAATGGGTCAAATCTATGAAGCTTCGCTTTCCCTTCCAGAAACATCCCCATCACGTCAACAACTGAAGCATCTGCCCAAACTGTGTGCAGAGTTACTGCGTGATGGATTTCCTCTTGAGCTGGTAGATGGAGATGCATCCAACATACCTCTCAGATGGGCCAGTGACGTCCTCGCTCAGCTCAGTGACTTGGTGTCTCCACAGAACAAGATCCTGGTAGTCACAGTTCTTGGAGTTCAGAGCACAGGAAAGTCCACTCTCCTTAACACCATGTTTGGAGTGCAGTTTGCAGTCAGCAGTGGTCGATGTACTCAAGGTGCTTTTATGTTGCTGCTCAGAATCAATGAAGATGTTAAAAAAGTTCTCAACTGTGACTTCATGGTGATCATTGACACTGAGGGCTTAAAGTCACCAGAACTGGCACAGCTGGATGACAGTCATGAGCACGACAATGAGCTAGCAACACTTGTTGTGGGGCTGAGTGATATCACCATTATCAACATTGCAATGGAGAACTCAACAGAAATGAAGGACATTCTCCAAATAGTTGTACATGCTTTTCTCAGGATGAAAGAGGTGGGCAAGAAGCCCAAATGTCAGTTTGTCCACCAGAATGTGTCTGATGTTTCAGCCCATGAGAAGAACTTAAGAGACAGGAAAATACTGTTTCAGCAGCTAAATGAGATGACCCAGGCTGCAGCCAAAATGGAAAAGAAAGAGGAGTACAAGAGCTTCACTGATGTAATGGAGTATAGTCCAGACACCGGGAACTGGTACATTCCTGGACTCTGGAATGGAAACCCACCAATGGCACCAGTCAATGCAGGTTACAGTGAGGCTGTATATGAGTTCAAGAAAAACGTCATCCAACTACTGGGAAGCTGTAAATCATCTGCTAATAAAATCTTGGACTTTACAGAGTGGATGACCAGCCTGTGGAAGGCAGTAAAACATGAAAACTTCATCTTCAGCTTCAGAAACAGCCTAGTGGCTGATGCATACATGAGGCTGTGCACAGAGTTCAACAAATGGGAATGGGAATTCAAGAAAAACATGTACACATGGGTTACAAAGGCTGAAACAAGGATTTCAAATTTCGGTACAGCTGCTGCAACATCTCAAACATCTGACATTAGAAAACTTCTCATGGATTTGAAAACTGAAGCCTGTAAAGTCCTGTCTAATGGGGAGACAAAGCTTCTTGATAATCTGACACAGTACTTCACACAAACAGAAGGTCATGTCTGTCTGGTAGAAAGATACAAAGCCGACTTTGAAAACAGTGCAAAAAGCCTTGGAAAAGAAATGAAGAGCTCAGTGTTTCATCAGCTGGAAGCAGCAGCTGACATCAGACAGGGACAGACAGAAGTTGATAGAATCAAGCAGGATCACACAAAAGAAATAGAGAAGGCAGTGTGTGCACTGATTGATGAATGTCGGAAGAGAAATGTCCAGATGACAGACGACGAACTGAGCAAAGAATTTGAAAAGATGTGGAACGAAACACTGAAGAAACTTTCTTTTTCTGCACAGAAGGCAACAGATGTTTTCGCCAGTGTGTCCTGTTATCTGAGAATGAACCTGTCACATAAGGGAAGTCATGCACATCAGTTGTTAAATCAAAAAAACCTGCGTGATTGTGGACTGGAGCCTTTTAGATATACAGCTGAAGGATTCATTTTACGTCAAGTAAGGAAGTTCTTTAACCTTCAAGATTACACAATGGCTGTGCAGAATTTGGCTGACAGCATCATAGATGCTTGCACACAGTTTGTGACTGAAAAACAGGAAAGAAAAACCAATTACCATGAAACTTACATCCAGGACATCCTACACATGATTGATGAGAGGCTGCAAAACAACCAGGATCTTAATCCAGGCACAGAGTTTGAAGTTTCTTTAAAACAGCACATCTGTGGAGCTGCAGCCAGACACTTCCAGAAAATGCATGAAGATTTCCTCCAGGTGAATGATCCTTACAGATGTCTGACGAAAAACAAGGAGAAGTTTCGTGCCGATTTTAAAGATGTGTTCCATGAACGAGACCAGTGCCAAAAGAAGGCAGAAGAGTTCACCAACCAATGTCTGAAACCTGCAGTTGAAGACTTTCTCAACCGTTTCCTGGGTACTAGTATCGTTGATGAAATGTTGAAAATACAAGACAAGTTTGGCACACGAATGTCCTTGCAGTTTTCAATTTTACAGGATTTGCTTTCACAGGGTAAATTTGAAAAGTATGTGAGCTACATTTCCTCATATGAGGAATATGTGAAAAATTGGATTCTTGACCAAATAGAGAATCACTTCTCAGATGGATCTAAAATGTCTGAATTTGAGGATCAACATCTTCAGTCAAGTATCAGCAGCATAAATGATGCCATCAAAAAGGCCAAAATGAAAAATAGCAGCAGTCTGAAGACATTTGTTGAAAATATCTGCAAGTTACTTGGTGATAAACTGGTCATTTCCCAGGATGCTCTTGGTGCCTTCATGATCCTGAACACTGCTGACCCAGAACAGTTTGCTCACTGTCTCACAGTGTCTCTCAGTGAGATGGGACAAGCTCTGAAAGAACAGTTTAAAGAATCAGACATCCAGAGGAAACAAAATAAACTTCACCTGAAGCCTCAGACTGAGCTGTTTAACAGACTGATTGGATGTGGTAAACAGTGTCCATTCTGCAAAGCACCTTGTGATGCAGGAGGAACAAACCATGAAGAACATCAGGCTTCACTACACCGACCAATTGGTCTGGGTAGATACCGATGGTTCATGACAGGAAAACTTTCCACTGACATATGCTCATCTCTTGTGAACAGTAATGTAAACTTTAGCTGTGATAAAACGCTATTTCACCCTTACAAGTGTTACAGAGAAATCTTCCCAGACTGGAAAATTGTTTCAGATGTAAGTCTAGAAGCATCAGACTATTGGAAATATGTGATGACAAAGTTCAATGATCGATTTGCCAAAGAATACAATGCAAAACCTGCTAAGATTCCAAAAGTTTGGAAAGATATCAAACTTAAGCAGGCAGAAGAGAGTCTCAAAGTGTCATTCTTCATAAAGTGAGACCACTAATATACCTACTCCATCTGCTCTGAATGTACACATTCTCCTCATGTGGATATTTTGATTTTATTTAGAGTTTTATGATATAGAAGGAAATCACAACTAGGAACAAATGCCCTATAATAATCTAGTTCAACACAATGATTGTTGACTTTTTGTTTTTGTGAATTGTTATTTCATTTGATCTAATTTAACCAGAAAAGTCTCACTGAGATTCATTGATCTCTTCTTAAAGGGAGTGATGGCCAATTATGTGATAATATTTACACATTCTGTGCATTAAATGATCATTCAGCCTGTATATCCACGTGTAAGAAATAGAACGTTTTTTCCATCTCATTGACCCTAATATGTGATTATCTTAGCTCAGAATTTAGATTATATTCATTTTTATTCCAATTAATTTAAATATTAATATGTGATCATTATTAATCAGAATTAGAATCAGAATCAGAAACAGGTTTATTGCCAAATAAGTGAGGGGTTCACATTATAAGGAATTTGTTTTGGTGAGATGGGGCATACATAGAGCATACATTAATATTAGCATATTAAACAGAATTAAAGATTGTTTATTGTATATGTGGTTTTGGCAGTATGTATACATGACTGTTAACTGACTCAGTAAAGGGAAAAGAATTTGTTGACTGGTTATTAGTTTCTTCTAATGTAATGTTTCCCAGATCAGGTCTGTAGTAGCAAGTGTTTCACTATGTGTATGTATAAATTCCTGTTGGTTACTCCCCTACTTTCAGAGACATTGGGAGCCAGGAGGCTTCAACACAAGCATATACAGTGTAGTGAGTATTTGTCCCAAAAAAAAAAAAAAAACTTTAAACTTTAAATCAAACAAATGTAGATCAACTTAACTGAAATCAAATAATCACTAGTGTACCATGGGTATATTGTTTACGCAGGCAGAAAAAAATTGAATCTCCATTTATGGCATAATTTCTTGGTAGGTTTATTTAATTCATTTTTGCAGGCAAACAAACCATGAACAAGGCCTGTCCTAATTTTAAGCAACAATAAACCCAAATAAATAAACAAACTGGCAAACTAGCTCCTACATACGATAAGTACCTGTTTACTGATTTATTCTTTAAAGGTTGTACTCATGTATAGCTTCCCATGTGCATGTAATAAAGGAGTCTCAAAAACTTGGAATGAGACTTTAGTTGAAGATTAAAGAACTGACTTGGTCGACTGTGCACATTTTTTGTACAATTACTGTTTGTGTATATTGGCTCTATTTTCATTTTGTCCATAGAACAAATGTATTAACATCTAAATAAAAGTTCACCTGGGGTCCCCAAACTTTTACATACAACAACAGCACGATGGCTGAGTGGTTAGCACTGTTGCCTCAGCAGCAGTTTTCTGAGAAATTACATGATCTTTAACCTGGTAAACCCGACAGACCTGTTACAGGGTTTAGTCATACAGTACTATGGTGGATATGTCTGTTTAGTCAAGCCACACCTGCCAGCACCATAGGGTGTCATCTGCATAGTTGTGGTAGGACACATTCTTGCTGTGTATTAACTGGCTGATAAGAAATATGTAAATATTAAACAAAAGGGGTCCCAAGATGGACCCCTGGGGGACCCCACATATCAAGGCCATTTGGTCTGACACAGAGACCAATTTCAACAAAGTACTTTCTGTCTTCAACATAGGACTTAAACCATTTAAGGGAAGTAGCAGAAATGCCTATCCAGTCCACATGGTCCACTGTGTCAAATGCAGCACTTTAATTAAAGTTAAAAGGTGCAGCAGTTTTTGTCTATTCTGCAAAGCACCTTGTGATGCAGGAGGAACTGCCCATAAAGAACATTAGGCTTCACTACGCTGACCTCAGGGTCTGGGTAGATACCAGTTGGGCAAGAGAGAAAAACATGTGACTGACATATGCTCATCAACAGTGACTACAAAAGTTACCAAAAATTTTTCTGACTGGACAATTTATCCAGATAAAAGTCTAGAAGCATCAGACTACTGGAAATATGTGGTGACAAAGTTCAATGAAGACTTTGCTGTAAAATATAATACCAAGCCTGCTGAGATTCCTGACAGTGATTAACCTGATATCAAGGTTAATCAGGCAAAACAGAGTCTCAATGTGTCATTTTTCATGAAACAAAACTAAGAATCTTCCTCCTTTGCTTTTAGTGCAGAGAAGAACAAATAGGAACATAATGTATTTACAGTATTTCACCACTATGGCTTATATACACACAAAAATCCTCTAGATACCAGACAACTGAAAGCATGACAAAGTTCAATAACGACTTTGATAAGGAAACAAAATGCAAAGTCAAAGTCTGCTCATGCTCCTTCAGCATGGGAAGATATTTCAGCAAACAGATGAAAGCTTGAAAGAGTCATTTACCATCAAGTGACAGACAACATGACCAAAGTTTGCAGACTTGAAAAAAATCCAATACACAAATATCTTTTCCCACTGTGGTGATGAAAAACACTGCATGCAGTGGTTCCCTAGAAAAATATTGTTTTTAAATCATACTTCATAATCTGGTAGTCTTTATTTCTTTATTAATTTGGAGTTAATTAAAGGTCATTCAGTTTTATTTTGATATTGCATATAGCGGGAAATTTATCTATTAATCTAATATTAAGCAACTTATGTTTTTAAATGAATTACAATATTGCTGATTCTAGTGTTGTCATTTCAACTTGTACACGTAGTAGAACATTGTGCTGTATATTGAGTATATGTTTTTTGTTAAAACTATTTTGTTTCTGAAAATAGAATTTCTTTGTTTTTTGTATAACTAGTACCTGGTGACAGATTTTCATATTTATATTATATATGTATTCAACAATCATTCATTCTACCTGTGGTATCGTCAGTGTACATACCTCACTTACTGAATAAAGAGACAAAATCAGCAGACTGGTTATGAATGTCTTTAATGTTTCCCAGGTCAGAATCACAGCATACAGTGTATAATAACTTCTAAAGTAAACAGAAATATCATCACCTCATTTATTTATATAGTTTTACTTGACTTTTTTAATAATCATCTTTTTTAAAATTCCAATATTTTACATTTTTCTTCATCTCCAGTCTTGGGTTTCTGAATTCAACAATGAATGTAAAAACAAGACAACAGGTGCAACTTTGTCATGGAGACCAAGCTGAAGGTTTATGTGAGTGTGTGACAGAGTGTATGTAGTACTGCTCTTACCTATGTTTGCTATTGTGGGGCGTTAATTCTGTGCTTTCATACAACTGTACGTGGCAGAGATCTCTGAAGAACCTCACTGCTGTGGATGCAGCTGTCTTGTCTTGCTCATCAGTTTTCATGTGTTGAAATGAAAATGAAATATAAACTGAAATCCAGCCCCAAATGTGTGAACTGCAGCGCTGCAGTGGTTCACTTTGTATCTTACACAGTGCTAAATGTGTTTCTAAGCCACTGTTATAGACACATGATCAGAGTCTGACACACAAGTCACCCATCTCTCAGCTGTTTAAAAGGGGAAACTCTCCACTGCTACATCACCTCAGTTTAAGGGCATCACACCAACCACCACAATAATGAAATAATCACAATGCAACACAGTGTGTGTAAGGAAAAAGCTCATCTTGTTACTTTATGAGGCATCTAATGGTATCAAAGCCTTCATGTCTGTCCCACATGTGATAAAGTAGCTACATGGAAACACTGCTACATGTGAAGTGAACTAAGATTTCATTGACTCTCACTGGTGTTTCACTTTAAAAGTCCAGACCATGAATCAGTTACCAGTTACCTTCACCATCACTTCATTAGTTATCTGGCACAAGGCAAAGTAGGTTTCTATCAGTGCTCTTAGCCTCTGAACGTCACACAGACCATACAGGACAGATTGATTGACTGTCTATGCTTGGATCAATTTCAAAATAAAAGTTTTTAGAACTTGAAAAAAGGCTCTATCCTTCTACTACAACCCCAGAACAAAGAGCAATGAAACCACAGCACTAAAATGATATTTTTCAAAAATGAAAAGATTATTAATTGAAAACTAACAAAATGCTAACTAGAACATCATAGGACCTTAATGTGGTGACTGCAGGGGAGATGAATTCTGCTACAGTGACTTTCCCAGTTGGGAATCATGATGCTACAGGATCCCCACATGATAACGGCCTATATGAGAACAAGACAAAGTAAAGAACAGAAGTAATTTCATAATGTCATGAAAAGTGATCATTGGCAAACAGTTTTTACTCAACAATGAATCTGAAACCTCAAGCTAGTTTCCATTTTTCTCCCAAACTGCACCTGTTGTCTTTTGTTGTCACAAAATAAGCATTTCATCCATTCACTCAAAGAAAAAAAGAAAAACAAAGAAGAAACTTAATATTTACAAATATTCTGTCAGTTTGATTCTTACATTTAAAAATGTACAGTTTAGATCCTCTTCCAGATGTTGTGTATCTGTCCTGTCACCCAGTTTGGTATTTTTACTCACATCCAGTTTACTCAGTGGCCACACTGCAGTCAATCTGACACAATGGCGCCCTCCAGTGTTAGCTTATAAAATAGACAAGAAAAAGGAACAGACTCAACCAAAGACCTTGTTTCTGTTTCCGCCGCCAGTGGTGTCACTGCAGCTGTGGTGAAGTTCAGCTCACAACCCCTCACTGTCTCCTTATTCACAGGACTGAGTACAAAAGGGTTTGCATGAATCTAATCACACAGATCGTCCACAGCACAGATGAGCGAGGTGGCAAATGTTGAGAGTGGAAACATTGCCACACCTTTGAATTTCCTTATTTGCTAGTGACCAGTTCATCTTCTCTTTTGATTCTTCTGCTTCTGATTAATACATTTAAGGCTGTGAGTCTTTATCCAGGCTCCTCTCCACAGCGGGCACTTTCTCTTTTGCTGCTGTCCATCATCTCTTCCACAGCACTTATCTACCAGCAGGCCACCCAAATCAGATGTTTTGTTTTATATTGTGCACATTTCCATTTATTTACTCTTCAAAAATGTCTGACAGGAACAAGTGCTGTATATCACCCCCCCTCCAGCCCTCCCCCACCACCCCGTTAGGCAGTACTAAAATAGAAAACAAACAAACAATCAGGCTAAAGCTAGAGCACAAGCAAAGACAGCACCGATGACTAACTTCTTCCATATTGGATGTAGGCTACCACGTCTTCATGTGGGCTCAAACAACAGTACATCGGTTCTGTTAATGTACTGTATTAACCAGAGTATTACCCATAATGTTTGAGATTGGGAGCAGATAATCATAGGGGGGTGGTGTTGATGCTGGAAGCCTGATCATCCACACCCCAAAGAAAAGAGCAGTATCAACTATGTTGGTTTTACCCTGTTTAGGAGAGCCCCCTTTTGATCTTGCAGCTCTGCACCACAGGCCATGAAGGCCAACCAGTTACCCTCAGTGTGCTTAGAGTTTCATTTTCAACTGATGAGCTCACAAGAAGCTAGCTTAGTGAACTAACCCAGTGTGAGGATATAAACAGAGCTGAGCTGAGGTCAGAAATTGTGTACAACGGCGCAGACACAGTGAAGTCAGATGTTCTTGAGTGTTGTGGTCGCGACGGGGTGATTATGGGTGATCACCACAATATGGGTGTCAGTCTGGAATACAAAGCTAGAGTACTGAAGAATGGAGGGCACAAGTGATGTTGATACAGACAGGACTGTTTGGTAAGCTGCATGAAGGAGCTCATTTTGGAGTCTAAGTTTTTACCATGGGCATGATCCTGTCTGTCTGCCTCTTTATCTCTTTGCTGTCTAATTAGGGCCCACCTATGCCAATGTGAATCACTTCTGATATCACACACAAATGCTCTCACAGGCACACATCAAACAGAATATGCATGTGCTGGAAATAGGGGTGTAGACAGGGGATGGAAGGCGGATGTGAGAGAGCAGAAGCTGCCTGTCTCTGCTTTGTTTCTCGCCCTCACTGAAATACAAAAATAATTCTGTAACACAAGACACAATGTTACCTCATGTATCCTAAAAAAGTGATCTTCTCTAAACACATGGAAAGAACAAGTAGCTACTCTAGGATGATGACGTTGCTGTGTTGCAGCTTGACAAAATAACATGGAGGGACGGATGAGTATGTTCACAGTTGTTGCTCTAACCAAACCATCTATGGTGGGACTGACTCTTCTTTAACTGTCGGGAGATAAAGAAGTTTTCTTGAACAGGAAAATTGTATGATATTATTATTTTGTGAGGTAAAACAAAGACCAATATCCAAATAGGACCCATATGATTTGAATAGATTTGGGAAACGTGCATTGACAGATACAGTGTCCTTTCTTGTCGTCGTCTTTAAAAAATAATTCATGCATAGATCCCCACTGAGAAAACCCATTTATATACTTTCTCCTTTGTACACATTTATATATAACTATATAGAATATCACTTCTCTATATCTATATTTTCAGCAAAAGAAAATCTTTCCACAAAAATCAACAATTTAACGAATGCTTGAAAAAAGGAAACAGAAGATGAGAGAACGAAAGAAAAAAAAAAACACAATTCAGGGCCAGTTTGGCACTTTGTCATGAGAACACACGCATTTGTTAGTGGACGGTAATTAGGAATACTCTTGAATTTCTTTTTTTCTCCTTTGATGAGAAAGCAAACACAATAGTACATACTTGGCACCAAGAATGCTGGTAGAATGAAAGAGATCAGTGTTTTTTGTAGCTATATGCTTACTGTATGTACTCTATGCCCCCGCCCATCGCTCAGAAGTTTTGAATTCTTAGAGTAAAGGAGCGTCGGGGAGAGGGAGAGAATCACGTTGAATGAGAGGAGCAGAGCAGGTATAAAACACGGATGTAGAAAAGAGAACTATATATGCACATAAAACACCAGGGAGAAAACAGAGATGATGGCAAAGTAAAAAAGGGAAAAGAGCAAGGGGCAAAAAGCAACCGTCCCTTTGACAATGTCGGGGGGATTAAATCTGGAAACAGTAGATCTGGAAACAGTAGACCTTCTTTGAAAACAGTGTCTTTGAAACGTTTAACTCGCCCCAAACTGACCACCTGCTACCTTGTCATTCAGTTGCTTCTCCACGTGCCACCAGTGGAAGGAGCTGCTAAGTTTGCTAAGAGCTGGAGTTGCTTTTTGGAGAAACAAGAGAATAAGAGAAAAGAATAAAGGCCCACATCCAGACGTCTCCTCATTACAACAGTAGCAAAGCCAGTCTTCCTGGTCCTTAGGTGGCGCTGTCAGGCCAGTCCCTACTATACCCTGGTGGTGGAGTGGGGGTGGGGCAGCGTGTTGTTGTGGCCAGTGGCGGGGAAGGTGTTGAATGCATGAAGAGGCTGCATGCTGGTGATGGTACTGGGGATCATGGTGATGGTGTTAGGTGTCATCAATGGCACATCGTCGGGTGCACGGCGAAGCGCCAGTGTGTAATCAGGTGGGCAAGCGGGTCGAAGGATGTCATGGGGCCGGAGGGGTTCCATGTCATGGTGAGCATCGTGCTCGGAGTGCTTCATCTGCAGAGACATGATCTCCTCCTCCTGGCTGTGAGCCAGGTCATTGGCAGGCCCGCCCCGCTGAGGAGACAGCCGGTGGCGCCTCATCTCATGTCGCTTGTCACGCTTGTAGTAAAGGGCGGCAAAGGCCAGGATGTTGAGGAAGAGGAGCGAGGCCCCCACAGCGACTGTCACACTCAGCTCAGTGGAGTAGTCCCGTGTGTCTCCTGGGAAGAGTTCCTGGTGTGGACGTTCTGAACCCTCAGGTTCTGGGTCAGAGGGGAATGTAGGGTAGGGGTGGCGGGTGGTGCGAGGGCCTGGTGTTCTGGGCCAGGGTCTGTGGGTGCCTGGGCCAGGGCCTGGTGGTGAGCGGGTAGTGGTTGGGAAGAGCTCCTCATGTAGACTATGGAGGTGGGGGACTAATTCCAGCCAGAAGGCCACCTTGTTGGCCCTGTAGTTGTCTCTAACACGAGGTTTTAAGCCGATGTGGAGATACTGCTTGTCTTTTGAATTGAACTTGGTCCAGATTACCTCTTCAAAGCGGTTAGGCTTGGTGTGAATAAACTTGGTGTCCTGAGGGACTGGCAGGTTGGGGTCCCTAGTGGAGAACAGAGGGGACATCTTAGTTACAGGTTTTAACTCAAGGGTTGAATCACTGTGGTTCAAACACTTATTCATTGCGTTGTCTCTGAAAATTTAAATACACCCTAAGTTATTTTATGAACTTTCAAAAATGAGACAGGGCACTAAATCTTTACCAGCTGTACTAACAGATGGTTAGAGTTCGTCTCCTAACCACACATACACATCTCTTACTCTCAGGAAAAGGGAAGCAAAAACTTCAACTCTGCTTGAGAAGAGGCACTAAACCGGCTAGTTAGTTGTACTCCAAAGCAAAAAAGAAAATTAAAAATCATGTTAATAATATGAAATAAAATCATCTGCATGACTTACCCAGTCTTGGCAAAGTTGGTCCAGTAAGTCATGACGACGGCGCTCAGCATCACATCATTTTTCGAGAAGTTGCACGGGAACAAGTCTGTGGCACCGATCATGGGCACGCCAAACACGTACGGTATCTCATCTCCATGGGCGGCGTCGGCCCATTCAGGTCGTGTCTCGGTCTGGCAGTGGTGGTAGAACGTGTAAAAGTAAACCGGGGACTGAAATTCTGCGTGGAGTTTGGCGGTGGCCACTGCTGGCGCAACCCATTGGTGATCCGTAAACAAAGCTAATAAGGTCTTCCTTCGCATGTCACCATTGTCCCTGTCAGCCCAGTCAGTGTACATGAACTTAATGGTCTCCCTCAGAATGTCTTTGCCTGAAGGATAAGACATGGGAGGGGAAAAGGACAGGGGGAAAAGGAGAAAAAGAAAGGGGGAAAATTGTGCTAAGTTAAGAAGAAAGTAGAGACAGGATGGAAAATCAAAGTACACTTTGCCAAGATGATTTGGAGTGACAGGAAATGGGAAAGAAGCACCTGTGTTTGTATGTGTATGTGTAGGACAGTGGAGAGAGAAACTGAGCGAAGCATGTTTCACCTCTCGGAGGACAGAATGAGCGAATGGCAGTAAAGAGAGGATGTGACAATATTATCCAAATGTGTCTGTATTTTGAATATGGCTGATCTGTTTGAAATCACAGCAATGTGACTGGGAGCTGACAGGCTGGGGGATAATGAGATACAGCATTAGAGCCCACAGAGCCCCAGAGGCCAAAGCACAGGGCTACCACAGTGAAAGATAAACTTGATGATGATCTCTTCAGTATGGAAACACTTCACTTTTTGTGGTTTTTTTTTTTTGTAGTTGATGTAAACTTTGTTCATAAAAAAATGTAATCAGCTCTTTTAAAAAAAAATCCCCAAACTACAGCAGTGTCATGTGACGTCTTTCTCAGGTTTTGATGAATATAGTTATTGTATTGAACCTTGTTAGTGACCTGTTTACATATTTATATTTTGAAATTTCTTCTTTATTGTCATCTCAGAGGAGGGAGAGGATGTTGTATGAAAAAATTTGAAGTGCGAAAGACAAATGCTGTGGACATTTCTCACCTTCAGGGTATCCATAGAGGTTGTCAACAAAGTTAGAGATGGTGTAATCAAATGCTGCAGCTGAAATACCATCATTGTCCTCGCTGTCATCCACGAACTTCAGCCCTTCTCCTTGATTCACTCCTATTAGGATGTCATAGTTGAGGAACTCCCCCTGGTGGTGAAACAATGGAAGAACATGTTGAGTATTGGTATTCAAAGGGCAGGGCTTTTCAGTCTCCATGTACTGAACATCACAGATCTAAAAACACTGCAATGTCACTGAAGGCAACTGAATAGAATTTTGTTGTGTGTATTAATCTGTAAGATCAAATCAGTGTCATTTATATTTTCAAAGTGACATTTAAGACAAGACAAATCTGTAAGGTATCATTTCTTTGTAATGGTGTACACCTTGGGTTGTAGGATCATCACTACAGGGACAGCTCAATAATGCAATTACTGACAATTACTGACTAATTACTTACTGCTAACAATACATCAGATTTGTTTCATCATGAGGAAAATACCATTGATGGCTTCAACAGTGCACCTGAAAACCCTCATCAGGTCTACAGTGGCAATTAATGCACAAAAAAGCTCAGTTAAAGGGTTTTTGATGTGCTTAATTTTTCCCTTATATGAGCCAGAAATATTTTGATGGTCAATTATTGCTTCTAGCTTATGAATTGTTATGCTAATAACAGTAACATGTCTGGTCAGTTTCTCTAATGTACATGTTTTCTCCTTTTATTTTCTTTCCCTTACATATGTTTGCATTATTTCACAAAATGACTTGAAAGCAATATTGAGACAGCAAAGGTATTTCCACCAGATGGAATTATTGTTTTATTACTTCAGTTTCACTTCTTCTAAACTCCACGATGAACAGTTTGCAACAACACAGTGCTTTTTATTAAAGGATCACAATAAATAAATAAATGTAGCAAATAAAAATATCAAGGCAAAGCATATCACTAACATCACAGAGTAGTGAGAGTAGTTCATGTTTTTGTCTGGTGTATCATCATAGTTTAAGTCACTCGACTAGCATAGTAATACTCCAGTATAACCCGTGTCTCCAGTACCATCTCTGATACTGGTACCAGCCTGTTACCTGCTGCATGAGGATCTCAGGATCGTCGGGCACTACATCTCCATCCACCACTGGGCCAAAGGCAATGTGGTAGCGGGCTGGCTGGATGTCCTGGTCCACCAGCTCCCTGAAGTTCTTCCGTCTCAGGCAGTCAACCAGGTCGGCTGTTTCTGTGTAGGTGCAGCCCACCTTCCGGGCCAGGATCTTGGTGTACTTGAGGGGCTGGTAGTTGACAGACCAGCTGGAGATGGCAGTTCCACTTTGGGCAATGGCCCTGTGAAACAGACCTGGAAGAGCAGAAGGAAACTCATTAACAATATTGAATACAACATCCTAAATCATGGTAAAATGTTGGTGATCCCACTCGATGATGTGTGTTGTCCCAAGTGTTCAGCATTTTTGCTGTAAGCATGGAGCTCTGTAAAGTTCAGCTGTGGAATTGGACAGAATACGGAGAGACTACTTGATATGGATGTCACACTCCACTTTCTCTTTGTCTACCTTCAGACTTTCCCTATATTAAAAAACACCAATTGTGATGCTTTATCATTCTCAGTGGAGCAAAGCTGACAGATGTGAGCTGGGACTACAGACCCCAAGCATCACAGATAGAGTATGTTATAGTGCTGTATCTCAAGAAATAGAGGCAGAACTGGGAATAGGCTCATCTGAGATGTCAAAAGAGCCATTTACTTCTTTCTTGTGCTGACTGCTTCTTTTCTCAGCCTCTCTTTATCTGTGTTTCTCCCTGCCTCTCTTCCTCTCTGCCTCCTTAGTTCTGCCTGTCCTGCGCTGTTTGAACCACGCAAGTGGCTCGTTAAGGGACTGCCTGCCTCACTCCTTCCCTCGCACACTCTTTTTTTCTTTCTCTTCCCTCTCCTTTAAGATTGGTCAGTTAATTATTAAGCAGAGTCGCCTTTCCCTGGGAAATCAATTACAGTTTGAAGCAGCTTGGCTACACCTATGTGTGCACTGCATGGGACAGAGCAGGAAACAGTAAAGTGGGAGGTGGGTATTTTTTTTTTTTTTTTTTTTGTCTTGAGAAAATCTGTTTGCTTGTCACTCCCTAAGTGCCTTTTACCTTTCCTGCTCAGTACCTTCCTCTACTTGGCTACCTTTCTTTTCTTATATGCCATGTTATTCTACCTTTTTACACAAGACAGTTCCCCCTTCTTTTCCTCCTCCACTCATCTTACCTCACACCCTAATAAAAGGATATGTTGGCTGCTGTCTTCCCCTCTATATCCACCATATCAGTATCAATTGCAGCGCCCCCCCTCCATCCCATCTATCCCATCTGACACTTCTGTCCTGTCATTCACACTGTATGTCTGCCTTCAGGCTTGATTTGTGACACTGTGTTGCTGTTGATATGATTGGTGTCCCTTAAGGGCGAGGGTGACAGAGACTCCTTACCTGGCAGGGGACAGGGGAGAGTGTGACAGACGGCATCAAGTGGGTTGACGTAACATCGTTAGATGCTGATGAAGACGATGATGACGATGGGGTGATGACAGTGTAGGAGAATGAGAATGGACAGGTGGCTGTACAGGGGGTTGGTTGTCAGTGACAGGAGACAAGGGGTTAATACAGGCTTTCCCAAACGTTAGGGTCCCTCTACTATACACACAGAGATTAAAACCAGGAAGCTCCTGAAAATCTAATCTTTAAACTACAATGACTGTAAACAGTTCTGGATGCTATTTAAAAACAATCAACAGCAGTCATTGGTGGCTTCTGGACAGGAAGTGTAGAGAGCCAGTGTGCAAAACATCTGGCCATCTCAAAGTAAAACGATTTAGTTAAAAGAGCCGCATTTTAGAGAATACACCTCTTCACTTCATATTTTGAGAGTTAGAAGAGAAGAATGATACCGCTTTCATGTCTGCACATTAAGTACAGAGCTGGAGATGGGATGTAATTAGCCTAGCTGAGCACAGCCTGGCTGACTGGAAGTAGAGAGAAGCAGCTTGCCAATTAGAAAATAACCTCATCTAAAGCTCACCAATTAACACATATTTGTTTAATCCTTATGTATCCTTAAAGTCTGTGAATGTATAGTTTGAAGAGGAGCTATCCAGTATAGATACTTCTCAGTGATGAACAACTTACTTAAACTTTTACAGTGTGTAAGCAAGTGTTTACCTCTGCCCCCAGTCTTTATGGGAAGCTAGGCTTTTTTCTGTGATGCAGATTATTTTGTTACATTTTTGAACAATGCAACACTCAACCTATTGACACTTATATACAAACTAGAAGCACTTAGTGACCACTGTGATCATGATATAAATATATAAACATGGGTTAATATGAAGGATTAATTGACAGTGTTATTATAGAGGCTTGGGGTTAATCAGACACAGCAGAGATACAGCAGAAATGCACAGATGTTCATTCCAACACATTTGCTTTCAAGGCACATCTACGCAGACAAAAGCTAGTCCAAATTGGAGCTGTGTCAGATGTCTGCTTGGTACTTCAGACATACACAGAGCAGCGACTGAGACAGATGTGTGGTTGTGTAAACATGCAACATCTAATCTCTCTTTCTTTTCATCCACCATTTCCTCCCTGTATCTGTCCTTTGCATTATGTGTGTGTGTGTGTGTGTGTGTGGGTGAGAGCCTTACAGTAAAATGAACAGAGGAGAAAGATATTGAAGGAGAGAGAACAACGTAGATAACAGAGTGGTTGTGATCAGAGGAGGACAGCTTCAAGAACCGCATGATCAAAGGCTGTGGGTGCACGACCATTCGGCTGTGGGTCATCAGCCGCATTAATCTCGATTCAGATCAAAGTCAATTGGTCCGTAAACCTCTGTCTTTTGGAGCTGTAATGTTAACACTTAGCCCTCGGGGTGTGGTGTTGGTAATGGGGAGCATGAGGTGAGATGTATGTAGGTTTTCGATGGTTTCTAAAGCCTCTCGACTGCAGAACAATGGAACATTATCAGCCCCAGGAGCACTTGCTAAGTCAATGTGGGGTAATGCTGGAGCTCCATTTATCCTGCATAGATATGAACAACATAACCTGCAGCAAACCTGGACTCACTCATTAACCACTTTGCTGCTTAAATACTTCAGTTCAAAGGACAAGCTGTGTTTTCCTTTGGGGGTGGAGGTGTCAAGTGAACATCACAGGATTTAATTTCTGGGCTGAATGCTGCTACCTGAGTTTCTATGTGGCCACATGGGTATTACAGGACGTTGCTGCTATAATTACATTTATAAATTGAGGAAATAAAAGCTAGTATCACACAGGTGATTCCAGAAATAAATACATAGGGACACCTTATTGTTGAAGTTTTTACAATAAAAACCTTAAATCAGTCTGGCAGGTGTGCATCACTATGTGTTTCCAGCACATATATAGAAGAAATAAACAGAAAGAGTGTATAAGTATGCATTCTGGCTTTTCTGGGAATGGTGAGGAATCATGTAAGCTGAGGGCTGAAACATCGCTGGATCAAGTGGAATTCATGTAAGTTGCCAGAATCCATTAGTCAAGAGTTTTGTGGTTAATGAGTGATTCACAGGTCTGGATCCAGGCTATTAGCAACAAGAATTGATGATATCCACTGAGCCTGGGTTTTTTTAATGTCTGTGTTATTGTATCTACTAAAAGAAATACAGAAAGAAAAAAGAACGCATGGATGGCAGGGATGCTGAGGTGACAAATGACGAAAACTGGATGTTGTACCAAGGAAGTAAACAATTAATACAATTGGACGGAGTCTTCAATTACCCTCTGAGTGGTGCGAAAGTATGAGGAGATTGACACAGGACGCCCCGGCTCCAGAACCGAAGATGGTGATCCTCTCTGGGTCTCCGCCGAAGTGGCCGATGTTCTCATTGAGCCAACGTAGAGCTTGAATCTGGTCCAGCAGGCCATAGTTTCCTTTAGCTGACTGATCGCCGGTGCTGAGGAAGCCTGGGATTTTGCAGTAGCAAAGATGTGGAGAAGGCAAGAGAGGGTAATGAAGAGGGGGATAAGGACGGGTGGAGAAGAGGAGGAGAATAAAGAGAGGAAATAAAATGACATTAGCAAAGGTAGACACCTTTAGTTTTGAGCACCTGCCTGGAAAATGCTCCTGTTTAGGTGTGTAGATCAGCTGATGACAGAGAGGGAACTGCATGAGTGCAGAGAACAAGTGTGTTACTGCATGTGTTTAAATGTATGTGCAACACGATCATTCATCAGCAAGAAGTAATAGACAGTACAGTAGTAAACTGCTTTTAAGCTCCACTCTCAATGACATTTACTGTCTAATAACATCGAGCAGGGACGTTTACTGTCAGTCACTGTACAGCAGTCGGCACTATGATAACTATAGGTGGATGTGATCATGACATATGACGTTTTCCTTATTGTTAAATGCCATACACAGATCCAAAGCAAAAATACATTCATTAAAAGACTGAAATGTACAGTAAAAACAAGCCTGGAGCCACAGACAGGGTGGAAACGTCTTTCCATATGTCATGAAGAGCTGGACTACACTCTGAACATCTGTACTGTACATGCAGCATTTTATTATTTGGCTGGTATATTGTCTAATCATACTGAGTTTCACTTGAGCAGTTTCTTCATTGTGTGATTCTTGTTTTAGTGCATGTGACTACAGGGGAGATGAAATACTGCCACAGTATTAAACATTCTTACAAATTATTCCTTAAAGTTTTTCTCTAGGACAACTGTTCACTCATCAGAGCAATGTAATAACAGTTCACCCTTTCTGTTGTTAGCTGGCATTTGTCCCTCATTATTGCTGTCGGGTTTTTTTTTTCGATTGTTCCACCAGAAAGCGAAATCTTTTCTATTTAACTTCTCATTAGCTGGCTGGCTCACAGATCCTAATGGAACTCCTAATTAGAGCGTTATTAAAGGCAAGTGCACTGGAAAGGTCATTAATTAAGCCTATGCAGTGGAGGTCAAACACTCACTCACAGTTAGCTGCTGGGATTCTGTGTAACACAAAAATACAGCATGTTGTCCCATCATGGCTAATTCTGAATATACCCAAAACCATCACAAGCTATGAGCTATGAGTCTAAACAGTATAGAGACATAGACATGTATATGTTACAATGTAAATAAAGAATGTAAATGTAAATAAAGAATAACTAATAGTAAAAATAATAATTACAAAATAGTATTACAAACTAATTATGCACAAATGATAATGAGGAAATAAAGTGCAATGATGGTCTGGCTTTAGACATTTCTACAGCCAGACTACTCTTGTGGATAAGGCACCACCTGGTGGCAAAATGCAGCAACAACTTGCAGTCTGAATATATAGAGGCTGTAATATTATTGCTTATTGCCTGCATAGCAGGTACACACACACACACTTAAACTAAACTTTATTACGTAAAACGTATTTATATGTACAGGACCCAGGAGTCCACAATGCAGAACTTGTCTGCCAAAGGCTGAAAATGGCTTTTTCATGACCCATAAAGAAGAGAGAAATGTTATTTTATCCATATTACCTGATCACCTTTTTGTGCATTTGTAGTTATAATGAATTCACATTTGGCTTAAATGACTACCACTCCTTGCCTATAATACTAATAATACTGCACCTTTGTTAAAAGCTTAAATCTAATGTTCACGCTGACCAATCATTTCTCTCTTCATCCTACAATAAAAAACATAAAATCAATTCATATTCATAATTTCAAATGATCCGTAAAAACAAAAGGGATCAGTAAGCATACCATGCATTCAGGGGGTTTTGTGCTGCCCTTTAAACAGCACAAATCAGCTGCATGTTTGGTTGAATGAAATAGCAGAGCACAAACATGAAGCAAATAAGCTGCCTAATGCCCTAATGTAATCACCTTTATATATTAAACATAACCAGTTATGCAAATGAGGCCATTAATAAACCTAATTAATGCCTTGCAATTAGTGCATTGCAATACTCTTACGTCAACATAGATTCTGGCACAAAATTTGGGAGTTGTGTTAAAAGTCCAGATGATAAAGGTGAAAAATCATTTCTTTTTATCATTATTTTCATCAAGTGCTGTGCTCTTTAGTTATTATCTTCACCAAAATGTTGTGCTGCAGGGACATCAAACTAGTGAAGGGACTGAACAGTGCAATACAGCGCCAGCAGACAACAAAGATCCTAACGTTATCTTGTCGGAGCCAAAGCCGTTGTCATCCCTACACCTTCATGCTGCATCCATCTAACTGCGAATCAGTTTACAACAGCAGGCCACTTCACCCGTCCTCCCCTTCCTCTATAATCTGATAAAAGGCTTGAAAAAACAGAGGAGCTGGTTAAAACGCAGCAATGCAAGATGAAAGCACAGCTCTGCATGAATAGCCTTTAAAATGGCCGTGGTAAAGAATGATGGTTAGAGGGGGCAACAGGGAGAGAGACACAGAGAAAGAGGGAGAGGCAGAGTAAAGGAGAAGGAGAGATAGTGGGTGTTCTGTGAGTCCCGGATAGAGGCACAGTGTTTCATCTGCCTCCAAGACACCAGGGGCTCACACACTCTCTCTCTCTCTCTCACACACACACACACACAGACACAAACACACACACACACACACACACACACACACACACACACACACACACACACACACACACACACACACACAGGGACACTGATCAAAGGCTGACACTACAGAGAAGACTGCCTCCTTTTCTCTACATGTCCCTCTCTTTTACACACACACACACACACACACATATACACACACACACACACACGCACACAGAGAAATAGATGAACACAACATGTATACATACGGGCACACAAAAACAGAGGAATAATGAAAATATATATACTTGTACATGCAAACAGGGCACACGTGCGCAGACACAAAGTCAATGTGCATTTTAAGCAAACACACATTTGCATGTCCGTCATGCAGACCATCATGTGGCATCAAACAGGTTATGCTTATAGAGCCAATAAGCTAGTACATGTTTGTCGTGTCTGTGCGGCCATACATGTCGTTCTGATTTGTGTGTGAACAGTGCGTTTGCCGAATGATAAATGACGGTTCTAACACACTATATCCCATGTGAATGCACTGTTAGAAGCTGATGTGGATGTCAGAGCTCTGTATGTGTGTGTGTGTGTGTTGCTGGCTCCACAGCAATAGTATTCTTTCAGAGGAGTGTGTGAGAAACGAACAGATGTGGGCAGCTCAAAGTATCTGAATAATGTATAGGATGCACACATTTTCAATGACACACACACACACACACACACACTCCTCCGAGTCTTTCAAAGGTTAGGAGAGGCAGCTGCCTGTTAGACTACACACGCCTCAAATGCTGTCTAAGTGTATTATTACAATTTAAACAGCGTACATTACTGTTTATGCCACCGTTGACGCCGGACTGCACTATCCTGCTGCCACGCTAAACGTTCTGATATTTCCAGAGGGTTATGCTGAATGATGCAAGGGAGGGGGAAGAAGGATTTGGAAGTAGAAGAAAGGGGGAAATGAGAAACATTACCCTTTTCTTCAGCAAGCTTAAAACGAGGCTTTTTTCCACAAACACCACTCTGGCTTAGACACAGCGATTGGCCTTGGGTGATTCGCTCCGCTCCTCTCTCTCTTTCTCTTTGTGCTCCTTCTCGCTTTAAAGTTGTTATTACTATTGCCTGCCTGTGACAACCAAATTATCTGTGAAATTATTCAGATTTTATGTCCTCATACTGGGCAGGATCCCCGTGTGTCTGTCTGTGTGCGTGTGGATATGTGTCATGTGAATCGGTTTCTGAGCAGGAAAACAATGTCATTTTGAGACGTGGACAATCAGCCGAATAAAGAGGAAACCTGTTAGGTGTCAGTAGCAGTCAGCACCTTTCCCTCAGCTCTTTGTTTCTTGCATTTCCAATTTCTCACTGTTTCTTGCACTTTTTCTCTCACTCATCTGTCACATCTGTATTTATTTACCTGAAGTATCATCATCTAACAGGTTGCAAAGTAACACAAGGTTCTCTTAGTTCATCAGGATCTGCGTTGACCATTTGTTATACATTTTGTGGTTGCCGTGCTGAATTTAAATGAGGGATTCAAAGGGAGCATTGAATTTAAAAACATTACTGTTTGTACGTTTGTGTTGCTGAGATCAGCCTCATTGTTGCCGTTAATCCTAAATTTCCTACTGTGGCCAGTTCACTTTAACAGCATTCAGGCAGGGAATCACACGGTAGCTTTCAATGTATTTGGTAGCACAGTTTAATTTTTGCTACTAGATGCTCAAAGAGTTTTTGCTCTAGTATTAAAACACACTAACTGTTACAACAGTAACCACAGGAGGTGCCAAACCTACACTACTTCCTCTCCTCTTCTTTTAGTGGTTTCACTTTCATGAATGCTTCTTCATTCATTCTTTTATCGCTCTGCTCCCTCGTGGTTTAATCTGTCCATCTCTCAGGGTTTAGAAAGGCGCTGTGGCTGCTAGCCTCTGAAGTCCTCTGCTGTGTGTGTGTTTGGAGGTCAGAGGGCGTGCTGTCGATGGAATGTGTTTCGAGCCTTGTCACCTTCTTGCTTATCCTTTAGTGAAATCTGGGGTCAATTGTGTGTGTGTGTGTGTGAGTGCTTGTGTCAGGGGGTTTCAAGCTGCCATACTGTATGCTTTGAGTTTGTGTGGTACAACAGAGATACTGAAACTGCAAGAGAGACAGTGTGTGTGTGTGTGTTAGGATGCTGGTGAAAGAGAAACCAGGCCAGCTCCCAGCAGAGTAGAACCATGTGCACGGCATGCAAGTATTTCTCAAATCATCAATCTGCACATGCATGTTTATGTTTGTGTGTGTGTGTGTGTTTAGAACTGAGAAGTGTGATTGCTCTGGTTTTGTAACGAGCTGGTCCAAGTGTATCGGAGGGATGCAGAACACACACTCATACACACAGGGGAGCATGACAGCAAGGGAGAAAGATGAAATCGGCTGACAAAGACAGAATGAGTCACAAAGGGACAAACACAGCGAGATGATAGATTGTCAGGTGTGTGTGTGTGTGTCCACAGGGACCAGAAGAAAGGCCAGTATCCATTTCATTCTGCTTCTTTAACTAGAGTCTTTATAGAGTGGCGGAGTGTGTCTATCGATCAGGTTTTGTTGCCCTGTGAACACTTTTACAGCCTCTAGGAACAGTAGCTCATCGGCCTGATCGTACACTCTCATCATCAGCCCTTGTATGAGTGCATGAGCAAGTGTGTGTATGTGTATGTGTGTGTGTGGGTGTGTGTGTGCTCAGAATTGAAAAGCCTTCACTTCCTTGTACAGCTTTTTTTGGGTTTCTTTATCTTTTTCTCAGCCTACATCTTTCCCTCCACTCCTGTTTATCCATCATTTGGCTCCCTTGGGTGTTGTTATCCCTGGGGGCTTCTATTCAGTCAGAAGGTAATGGCGGGTGAAATAGGGGTGCCATGGGCCAGATCGGACACAATGCATGGTTTAGTGTGTGTGTATGTGTGTGTGTGTGTGTGTGTGTGTGTGTGTGTCTGTGTGGACCGTACTTGTAAAAAGCTACAGTAATTGTTTTTAGTCACTGCTGTGTTTGACATTGCCTGAAAAGACTTAAACCCCTCCTGTGATGGTTTAATGAGATGACAGTCATCACTGCTGCATGTGTGTGTATTAGCTTACCTACGAGACTTGTGGTGAGAGGTTTTTGACTCGTGTCATGGTTAGTGCTGTCAGCCCTAACTGCAGAAGTACCTGGGGTACAATTATTATGTTTTCCCAGTAACATTTTTTTTTAATTGTACAGTTGGAAAGGGATTATATTCTGCAAAAATCCAAATGATAAAACTGACTGGCCAATATTTGACTTTTAAAAAGGAACAATTATTTAGTATCAGATTTGAGAAAAGCTGAGAGATTAATAAAAAACATTGTCAAGTCTGAAGCAGAAAAGGTATAAATATGATGACTTTTACTCGTAAGAATAGCTCCAACAACGCATGATCTGACACTTCCCATAATGCAACTTAACAGTATCCTTCATTTGTAGATGCCTACAGTTGACAACCCACAGCTGAGATAACCATAATGGCATCACTGGGGCTTTTTTTTTGACTTAAGGTCCTTCAGAGCCTCAAAACACTATGTACCTGTACCATACATTATTAGTACTCATCATGATGTGTAAATCGACTCTGACATGTGGTTGGTGGTGTGTCAAAAGCTGCAAAGTGCAAAATTCTGCTCCAGAAAACCAGTAAGTTGGTCCAACTGTAGACTAAACCATGTAGAAAATGCTCCTGAGCAGGGATGGAGGGGAAAACGAAAGGATCGAGGGGGTGAAACAGAGGGAGAAAAACAAAAGCTAATGAATCCCCAAACTGCCTTCTGCTCCAGCAGCAGCAGCTGTGCGGTGGTTAGGATTTACTGAGCAAAACAAACAAACTCATTGAGGGTTTGCAGGGGTGTCTGAATGTGTGTGTGTCTTACAGCATCTGAAGGTGCTTGTCTACATATTTACATGTTTACCGTATGTGCATATGTGGTGTCTCTGTGTGTGTGTGTGTGTGTGTGTGTGTGTGTGTGTGTGTGTGTGTGTGTGTGTGTGTGTGAGTGAGTGTACGCGTGAACCTGCCTTCATGGACCGAGTGACTGTTGTGTCTGTGTAAGGTTGCAGTGAAAAGCAGACCTCTGCAATTTCCACTACAGGCTGGTAAAATGCTGCAATACCTCAAACTGAGCCAATGCTGGTTTGGCCTACATACTGTAGCTCCTCATCATGCAGCACTCATGGCACTATAACCAGAATGGTACAGTTTAGCTGTGCCAGGATATTGTTCAGCTGGCACTGTTCAAGCTATGGATTTATTTCATTTGTCAGCATTCATTACAAAAGCCTGCTAGCAATTCTCGATTTGCAAGGTTGAATATCTGATACGTTGTGGCTTTGTTTTGGTTAAATGTCCATTACTGTAATTCTCTAACAAACCAATATTTAGATATTATTGCAGTAAAGGTTTTCTGTCTTCTGTAGCAAAAGTACTGGCTAAACCAGGGCTCAGATTATACAGAAAGCAATTGTCACACCAAAACATGTGTAGTGAAAAAGGCTGCTCCACATGTGATCCTTTTCAAATAAAAAATAAAAAAGTTTGAAGTGTTTGGATTCATTATTCAGCCGCTACCCTCCCTCTCAACGCTGCACGATTCAAACCAAACCTCAACACAGACTCACTCTCTTAACTAACCAGTATCTCATTATCATACCCCCACAGACACACTATACACACATATAATACATGATAAATCCATCAAGATGTGTGATGTTCTCCTCTGCCATGGCAGCATAATTAAAATATGCAAATATTATGATAAAATGTATTTTACTCTGATGGTGACAATGACAGCAATGCTGAATGCCATCAGCGTTGCAAGGTTACTGTCAGTGAAGGCCTCATATCAACAGCGTGTGTGTTTGTGTGTGTGTGTGTGTGAGACATAAAGAAACTAAACTTGACTCCCGCCTCATGAGTGTGTGGAGGACCGCTCCCCAAATCCCTCTCAATTGCTCATCCTTCACACACAAATACCCCTACACACTCAGCAGAGCCTTCGATTTCCGAACCTTCCACTCGCATGGATATTGGACAAGCAATTTAGATAAACAACAAACAGTGTTTCAGAAAAATGGTGCACTGACATCTCCCACACATTTGGTGTGTATTGGTTTAGTTGTGCAGGTCAGGATTTCAATGTAAACTGGCTGCTGACCCACAAAACACACACACATCAGATGAGGAGAAACACAGGAGAGTACACTCTGAGGAGGTTTTCTGAGAAACCGAAGGAGATAATAATGTCCCTCCATGGGTGGAAAAAAAAAAAAATCAACCATTTGACAACCTATTGAATTATGTGAAAAATGCAGCGTTACAAGGCTAAATCCAGCTGGTTTTTCTGATAGTTTGAAGAGCTGTGATTTCCATCGGGCAGTGACGTCTTCCATATTCTAATTTAATACCCGACACATCAGCGTCCATCTGTGCTTTTATAACGCTGAAATGTAGTGTTCGCATCTCGACAGTTCTCTACTCAAAAGTTATAATGCATTAATGATCACAAGTCAAGTGAAATTTTATCTCTATAGTCCAATATCACAAATCACAAATTTGCCTCAAGGAGTTTTACAGTCTGTACAGCATACGACACCCTCTGTCCTGAGACAGAAAATCATTGATTAATAATGAATGAACATTTATGAAATTTTTAGTTTAACTATGAATCTCCACATTCAGGGCACAATTTCTTCCCCAGCTCCCAGAGCCTCTTCTTAAAATAATAGCAGTGGTGGAAATAGGATTCAGGTCCCTTACCAAAGTAGAAGTAATACCACAATGTAAAAATATACTTTCTAGAGTATCTATGAAGTGAAGGATACACATCTCTAATCTGTACTTTGGTAAAGCACATGTGAAAATGTATATTCTGTGGCCTGAGTATAACACTGTTGGCTGCAAACAATTAATAGTAGATATCTACTATTAATTCAGAATTCAGTAAAATAGAAACAAATGACAGTGCTGAAGGGTCAGAGTTACTGTTTTTCTCTTTTCACATCATCACATACAAATTGAAAACGCTGCTCCCCAGATAGGACTGTTTGTCAGCTTCACGATTTGGCGCCTGTGGCTTTGTCAAATCACTCTTGGTGTTGAACGTTTGGAGCCCAGAACAAAAGCGCACTAAGGGATGGGAAGGCCACTCTGGTTTCGAATTATGATCAACTCGCAGGACTTGGATGTCTTCTGAGAGTGAAGCCAGCCTCTGATAATCTGTAACATTACGCTGCTTCAGAGCTGTTGGGCCTTGATTTATCAGCAGGCTGAACAAACAGAGTGTCTGCACAAGCTGGATCATCACATAGTGTCTGCGCTGCTTTAAATGTACTGCCCGTCCTCACACAGCATTTTGTACACATCATAATCCGTGTCAGTGCTGCTATCTGCATGATTTAACCACTGACCTGCAATCCTGATTGCAGACTGTATCAAACTGACATAACAGTCAATTTTCAGGTTTGCTTAAAAGTGTTTGATAACATCCAGCAAACACTTAGCAGCCCAATCATTTAGAATAAAGTTAAGTAAAGTGTCTGTTTTTACTCCTTAAATATGTTTAGTGTTTTGGTTCATTACTATCTATCATTCCTCCCTTACCCCCCTACAGAGAAAGGATGGGCCCACACAAACTAAACTCATCAGCAAGGAAAAGCTAATAAAAGTGTCATCATGTCGTCGCTGCCAACAGACGTAATGGAAAGCAATGAGCAGCTCACGAGGCGGAACGGCAGAAACAGAGGAAACCTGTCAGGTAGCGGCACGTGGTGCAGCTTGATAGGCGGCGTGTACCTATTCCTGCAATTTCCCGCCATCTCGTCCTGTTATATAGTATCTGTCCCATGCTGCCTGGCTTCCTTCCAATTCAGCCAGCTGTCTCTCCACAAACCCGTGTGTTAATGGAGCTTTCAGCATGTGTGACCCAGTCCTGCGTACAGTATGGGGGTATTTCACAGACTGTCCCTGTGCCGCTGGTGAATGTGGAGCACATTTCATCACCTATCCTCTCTCTTCATCTCACTGTCCTCTCTTTATCCTCAGCTGTAAGGCGGCCTATAAATAAGCCCTATAAATGATCCGCTGTGAATAATAATAGTTTTTGACTGAAAATATAAGATTTCAGACAGATAATGGTCAACAGGCACAAAGGATGCATGTATTATTCTGCTCATACAATACTATGTCAGTAATTTGCAGGGAGAAGAAAAAAAAAAGCATGAAAGATCTTTCATGGAAAACGCAGATACAAAATGTTTTTTTTCATTAAGAAGAAAACCTTGTATTCACTTTAAGAACAATAATAAGTCTGTGTTCTCAGGGTGAAGGAAGACAAAAATGCTTGAATTCTTTCAGTTCAGTTCATGACATTACCAATAAAGTTTGAAGACAAAATAAGCTTATTTTACTATCCCTTATTTTAAAAAAAAAGTTTAATTGCTCACAGTGCATGAAATCTTGACTGCAGCTAAAATGCCAAAATCACAATGCAGCCTGAGCTAGTAGGGCTTAATTATATTTCAAGATGCTTCTTTTGTGTTTGTGTTTTTCAGTCTCCCCTAATCTTTACTGGATACGCTTGAAAGGTCACCACCAAAAAAAAAAAAAAAAAAAAAAAAAGGATTTAGGTTCACGGTCAGAGCTCCGAGCGACAAACAATAAAATCTGAGTGGTGGGTACTGAGTCAAAAGTGTCATCGCCTTCGCCCGAGTGGAATAGTGGCTAGAGCCGGTGCCAAGTGTAGAGAGATCTGTATATATGCATTAGAGGCTCCGCTTCTACTCAAAAGTTGAGATGATGGAGAGAGGAAGATAAAGAGAGAGAAGAAATGTCAGAAATAAGATGTAGAGTCAAAGAAGTGTGGATAGAGTGTGTAGTCAAACTGCTGTGGTGAAACAGCATGGCAGAGGGAAGTCAATGTGTATGTGTGTGTTCTGTGAATCTACAGACACAGTGATATGAAAGATGTCCAAAGCACCACTGAATAATTCATACAGAAACATAAATAGATGCAAGGCAACCTGGAAACCCTTCACTGTGTAAAATCTTCCAAACAACACATTTTATGGTTCTGTACACCAGAAATGCCTACTATTCAGAGATTTTAAATCACTACCAAACATTCATCAGGAACCAAGCTATGAAGTCTTTAAGTTTAGCAGACCATAAAAGAACCCAATTAACAAAAATGCTCTTACAGATTCCACTCTGCTGCACTCGAGGTTTTGACAATTATTTACACTTTAGCACCGAGCACAGGGATTAAATCTTCTGACCCCTCCAAAGTCACAGTTTGGCCGATCAATTTGCTTTTTTGTGCCTAGCGGAGGTTTTGCCAGCAAAGACTGGCAGTGACATTGCTTCCACTGGACCAGCACATGAATGACGACGGTAAATAAGCATCATCTTTTCTGTTGGCAGAGAAACTGCTGCACTTTGGATGTACACTGACTGTTAAGCCAACCTGCTCTTTCTTACTGCGTAGCTCCTTTCTGCATCTGAGCCGGACCAGGTTTTGTACGAAAAACAGCATTTGTTCAGGGTGAAGTCTCACTGGATAAACAAGTAAAAGAAACTCACAATTCTTCTGTTTTCTTCTGCTTCCTCCCTCACAACCTCTGCTTCCTCTGTCTTAACCTCGCCACACTGCTCCAACCGAAGCCATCACTCTTTTAGTCCAGCCACAGTCTATCACCCTCCCACAGCATGGGACTATTAGACTTATCTTAGCCAGAGTTGCTCCTAATTTGGCATCCTCAGAGCAGTGGGTGTAATGTGTTGAAAGTTATCAGAGTGAGGCCAGCTCCCTATTTGGCAGGCAGAGGGGCAGCGCCACCACTGTCTCTGCCAGGTTGATTAATAAGTAGTGGCAGAGCGGCTACGCTAACAGACTGGCCTGCCTGGGCACTTCCAGAGCTCTGCTAAATTAATGCCACACAAACACACACAAATTGTGTTTACCTACAAAACTACACACACTAATACTCCTTCCTCTCATTTATCCACATCCTCATACAAATACACACACACTGAAAACAGTACGCAATAATGCAGCACAATGCAGGTTTGCTGATAACATAGAACAGACATACTGAGTTGTGAATTAGCATAAACATGAGGATGAGGGAGCACACACCTGTTCCCAACACACACACACACACACACACACACACACACACACACACACACACACACACACACACACACACACACACACACACACACGTCTCACTATAGTTGTGAGGACCCTCATTGACATAATGCATTCCCTAGACCCTAACCAGAACAACTAAATGTTTTCTAACTAACCCTAACCCTAAATCCAAGTCTTAATTCTCAAAATGTTCTCACAAGAATGGTATCAGATTAAAATATGTCCACATAACCATAGAAAGATGCGTACACACACAGAATCAAACTGCCTCTTTCCTGTCATCTCTTTCAGCAGCGAGGTATTTGACTGACAGCTCATCAGGGCTGTATTATCGCATTATTGTGAATGCACCATTTCTCTTAAGCAGCCAGCAGACAGGCGTAACAGAGCACTTCCTCATTCTGTTGCCATTAGTTACCACCGACATGACAGAGGACATGACAGAGCACGCATATGAGTGCAACATATCGGCAGACTTTAAAACAGGAGGATGTGAGCGAAATTACGCTGTTAAAAATCTGAGGTCCGGCTCTGTTTGATCTTGATTTTGTTCCCTTTGATGATTATGGACTCTGGTTTATCCATTCATCTGTTTCAGGCAATAGCTCAGACAGCAGCAAATGAATGAAACTTGGGAAAGAAATGATGTATTTCATCACTGCGTTCCAGCACTAAAAAAAATTGACAGGTCAGAGAAATTTGACATATTGGTAAATGACTGGCGACTGCAGCCGAGCACCGCATTAATCCTCAGAACGAGAACCTCTCTGCTGCTTTGTTTGTTTTTCCTTTGGGCTTCGTTCACACTGTCAACACAGTAAAATATATGATACTAAAAGGTTGGTTTTACATTTCACTAAAGTTTCTCTGAGTTCATGTCAAGTGTAAGTCTGACGGGAAACCACTTATAGAATATAAGTATATATGTATATATATCTATATAGATATATATACACATACATATGTCAATCTCACCCTCTTAAGTGTTTGTCAAAAACGGCTGGGCACTGTAATTTTTAGCAGATGCTACTGAAAGAGGAACTAATTGTGCATTTGTTGGAGACTATTTTCAGCTGTGGAATAAGACACATTTGGGGCACTAGTGACACTGGTCCACAAAGCCATCAGATGAGTTCAAATACACACATTTACCATTGAAATGTTGCATTTTTCAATGTACTGAATCTGATTTGAGCTGAACTAAAAATTTCCCTGCACTGATGATCTGTAACTTCTGTTCTTTGACAAAACTACTGTAAGATTTCAGTCCCTTCAGACCCCTTCTCATGTTTCTTTCTCTTTCTACTTTGACTTTCTTCATCTGCACCCACTGATGCAACAAATAGAGGCCTTTTTTCTCCACTCCTACTGTGGGTGTTCAGTGTATGTGTGGGTACCAGTGGTACTATTACCATAAGCTACAGGTGTAAACAGTGGGGGATGTCTATCGAGGTGTTTGCTTGGGGACTAAGACAGAGCACAACGCAGGGAGGTGGGCTACCACACGGTTGGATGCACAGACACTCACTTATTCATGGACACAGCAGGGGACAGTGGGGAGGGGGACATGCGCATGCAAACATACACACCCGCAAAATACTGTGTGTCAATATTTCTTTGTGTGTGTGAGCAGGTCAGAGAGGGTGTATCACTCGAGGTGAGGCCTGAGAAGGTGGTGATTCTTAACACCATTCTTTGCCACACTGTTTTCTCTCTCCCACATCTGGTAAAAGAAGAGCTGACATTATGTGTCTATTGTGGGGAAGGCTGTTGGACACTGGCTACCCAGGATTCCTTGTTGTAAATGGACAGCCATATCATCTCGTCCTCGGCTGTTGTCAAGCTCACTGTTGCCTGGCCAAAGGTAGATCATTGCTAAAGATGACAAAGAGGACCTGTCGTTGTGTGTCCATTTTTCTCAATTGTGCCTGTTCATCTATTGTTTCTGTTTTCACCCACTTGCTATGTACTTTCTGAAACCATCTCTGTCTCCATTCTCTTAAAAAAAAAATCAAAACGTTTATTTCGGGTTCACAAAAACAACAAGGGATCAGGACAATCACTTCAAATTTCACTGACACTTTTCTTTCTTTCCTTTTTCTTTTCCCCTTCATTTTTTTTCTCATTCATCATCTTTCTTCATCCTTCCTTTCAAAAACAACCCTCACCTTCATGCTCTACTTCCTCTCACCTTCTTCGTCCTATAGGAGTTTTTACAAACACTTGGACTCACTTTCCCACAATTCTCCACTCATCAAGTTTCCACCTGAACTCCGCCCAAGTACTTACCGTTGATGTGTCACACCAATGCCACCATGATGTCATCTTATCAATGAAACCCACAATAAAACTTTGCTAACAACACATTACATTTTCCCTTCTCTATCTCTACATTTCACTTCTTCTCACCTTTAATTCTTCACTGCTGCCTCGTTTCCTTCCTACCTGTCCTCTCTCCTTATTGCCTGTCTTTCCTGAACCCTTGTTTATTTGCTCTAAATGCTACCTCTCTGTTTTCTTATTCCATCTCTCTCCTCTCTCTCCATTGTTTCTCCACACTGTGCAGACCTGTCTCTCTGGATGCCTGGCTGTGTTTGCGCTGAGGGCAGCACTTTGTCATGTCCCTCATAAATATGCAACACACAACTCCAGGTAAGTCAGAGAGAAACAGGGAGAGAAAAATAAAACTGAAGTGAGGTAATGAGGAGATGGAAAGGTAATGGAGGAAACAAATGGAGAAATAGAAAAGAAAGGCACAAGAAGGCGCTGTGAGGAGATATAGAGGTGAAGAAGACAAAGATTTAGACTGAGAGCAAACATTTGACTAGGACAACGAAATGACACGGCACGATAGAGAGAGAGCAGGAACAGAAGCAGGAGAAAGAGATGGAGTGGACAGGAGTCAAAGCCATTAACCTGCAGGCCTGCTGCTGCGTGTGTGTGTGGTCAGTAGGTGGATGGTGACATAGTTGTATCCTGGGGCCAGGCCACCTAGGTCTGTTGTCAGCCTCACCCTTCCCATCCCCTCCACCAACCAGGATGGATGGCCCACAGGGCTGGCTAATCACGCGCTCTGCTGGCTGGGACATGCACACCTGAGGCTGGTAGGTACAAGTTACCCTGGGGACAAGTGTGCACCATTTTCTACCATTACCATCTCAACCTATAGTGTTAAAGCTCTCTGGTGCTTTATGTGCTAACATGCTCAGACAGGTACAGTATGATGGTTTCTGGTAAACACTGAACATTTATGCTGCTAATATTTACAACCGCTAATAAGCAACTTTTCAGAAAATCATTTTTAGTTCTGCTGCTCTTTGGGGACACATGGGTCACAGAATCCAGCACAGGCAGGTAAAAACTTCCTACACCTTACTGTACAGGACAAAATAACTTGTGATATGTGATGATATGTGTCTCTTTTTGACCAGTTTCTATTTGTAGTTATTTTCTGTGTCTTGGTGGTCTTTTTTATCTCTCTATAGTCATTCTGTGTTTCTTCATGTTCATTTATTGTCTCTTTATGGTCATTTAATGTCTCTTGAGGCTCATTTATTGTCTCTTGATGATCATTTATTTTGTCTTTATGGTCATTTTTCAGCTCTTTTTGCCTTTTTGAAATAATTTTTTGTCTCTTTGTGGTCATATTGTGTTTCTTTATGGGTATTTATTGTCATTTATGGTAATTTTTCATCTCTATAGCTTCTGTCTCCTTGAAGTAATCTTTGTCTCTTGTGACCATTTCTTGTTTCTCTGTGCTCATTTATTGCTTCTTAGTGGTCACTTTTTATCTCTAGATATTTTTGTCTCTTTATTGCCATGTTTAATCTCTTTATGGTCATTTTTTTGTCTGAGGTAATTTTGTGCCTTTTTGTTCGTGTGTCTCTCTCTCTCTGTGTATTTTTATGGATTTTTAAAAAAAGACTTTTTAGGTCATTGTTTTTTTTCTTTGTGGCCATGTTGTGTCTGTTTTTGGCCATTTTTTCAACGTCTTCAGTCACCTCACACACCTGACCAGTTAATATCAAGAATTCTATGCATATTATTAGGAAACAGCAAGTACATGTGGGGTGTGTCCTCGTTGAAGGTTTTAATAATATAGAGTAAAAGTTTGTTCCCAGCTTTATTTACAACAGACAATCTAGAAGAAGAAACATTTAGTTAACGGTGCCCGCTGTTCTACAAATACATCCACTCACACTTATCCCTTCCTCCCACTATCACAGAATAATATTGGGCTTGCTACTGATGTATCTGTACAGAGAGCTTTCAGAAGAGGCTGATATTCCTCCTCCTCCGCCCCCTTCTTCCTCTCAGCTGCGTAGATGAGAGATTCAGAGTCCCTCCATCCGTCTCTTATTTCAGCATGTCAGAACTTGGAGTTATTATTCTGCTAATTACCTCTCAGAATCCCTCATTTACCCCCAGAATCCAATCACTCTGATTATAATGAGAAAAATGTGATAGACCGCATTAAAGATAGAATATGGGATTGATTGGTCCACAATGAAACCGGGGGCGAGAAAAGAGCGGGAGAAGTGGAGGGGATGGAAACAGGAGCAGGGACTGAAAATGAGTAGTAGCAGACATTTGAGCAGGAAGTGGGAGAAAACAATTACCAGGTAGTTGCACCAGCCATTTTGTAAAGGCCTGTCCTAAACCACACTCACAAAGCATCATTACCCTCCTTAATACTGTGCCCATGGAAGATGTGTGCAACACAGAGACTATACAGAAAACACATGTATGCATCTTGATGGGAGTATGTGTTGAAGCCTTGGGACTGAAAGGTAGCAGAATGTTTGCGATCTGATCACAACTTGTAATTATTCACAAACGGCCCTTTATCCTGGCCACTGGCAGGGCTTATGCATTTATCACATTCATGAGGAGGGGAGGCTACATGCAGGCATACAAATGCACACATGCAGAAACACATGCAACATGTTTTAATCTGATAGTCCCAGGCCTATGGTTCAACTACGCACATACACATAAATCATTCTCCCTTAAGGTACAGATTTCCCATGTAATAATGACAGTTTAATATCTCTGTATTCTATAATTATACGATAACTGTTGTGAATGTGTGTGTGTGTGTGACTGAAATAACATTTAATGTAGGGTGTTTATATAGTGCGTGCAAGGAGGAAGATTAAGGTTTGCTTGAGGGAAATTAATCATGTTTTAATGACAGCATCCATGTTTCTTCCGTAGTTGGATGGTAGAAATTGACGAAGGAGTGCTAGTGGTGATTGTGGTGTTAATGTAAAAGGAGGCTTACAAGATTTGTGTGTTTGCATCAGAGAGAGAGAGAGAGAAGCATCAGAGATTCCATGTACGTACAGCATTGAAATAAGTGTGATGGCATTATGAACTGTCCCTTCTTTGGGCTCCTGCATTTGGACACAATGCGTGCAAACTGCACATCAATCTCCCCCTCGCCATCCTGCCGAAGTCACAATGTTAACAGCAGCCTCAGCCTCATTTTCCTTTCCTCCCTCTCACAGCCTCTATCACTTTCTCCCCGTCTCCACATCTTATCCACATCGTATGATAAGCAAATCTTGAGCACATCTTGACCACGCTGAAAAAAAACAAAACAAAAAAAAAGAAAAACCTGCTACCATGGACGTGTTGCCAAACGCAGGGCAGGCAGGCAGGCAGGCAGGGAAGGGCAAAGGAAGTGAGACAACATTGAGGTAACATTTGGGTGGATGTGAATACAGCATAATATTTTTTTCTATATATTTTTGGAGAGATGGGTGGGTGGCAGAGGTGGAAAAGCTGGATTCTTGTCCTAACAAAAGGCTTTATACCCTCATTGTTTTCCTGGCAGGGCAAATAAGGTGGCTGTGGAAAGGATGATAAGAGCAAAAAAAAAAAGAGGATTCCATTAAATAATACCCCTCATCGACTGGAACTAGAGGTGCCGCATGTGAGAAAAAGAAAAATGATAGCATTACAATATCTAAAAATTGGTGCTTTTTTCAGGGGGACTGCACCACATCCACATTTCCATTAACACACGGGCAGGATTAGGCGTTGGTGTGGATAAGATGACTTGACTGTCATGTTTCATAGGATTACAGTAGCACCGACGTGGTTTAGATAACCACTGCCGCTGTCTTGCTACTGCATTACAGTATGTGCAGTATTTTCCAACTACAAACAACATGCCAAAGCATTTCCAAAGTGTGATACATTTCCTGCCTACAAAAACATCTCCAGTGTGGGAAGAGTAAGGCTCAGTATGAACTTGGGGGTATTTTCAGTGCATGGCTGTTAAAACCGGCCCTCACTGTGATGGCTATCAGCATGATGATTATGATGCTAATGATAACCTCGCCATTTGTCGGCGATGGCCTTTGACAGCATTCGTTAATCTCTTACAACACTAGACGGGCACCTTTAATCCACAAGAGGTTTGGATGAAACACTTAACGTGCTGTGGCCTGACACTGCGATGAAGATGGACGACCTCACTGGAAGTCAAGCTTCACCAGGATGTCTTGTGATGTCGAACAGAGCATGCTAAGAGGAGGGAGAAGGTGCTGAGGCAAGGACAGCCGATGCACTATTACTCTTGTTAATTGATAATGTTTCAAGGCCTGAGTTAAGGCACAGCAGAACAGCACACAGGAAGACGTATTAAATAATTTGAGTATGTCTTGAATAGTGCATGAATAGAGTCTGTAAACCATCTGTGTGTGATAACTCAGCTCATTTATTCATCTACTGTACTATTAATACTTTTTTATAATTCAAGTGTTCACATTCTCTGCTCCTTTGTTTCTACTCCACTACTTTTATCAGACAGCTGTACAAGATCTCTTTCATTTAATTAAGCACCTAAAAAACTCTACATACGTTTAATCAAGAGTCAGGCATTCAAAAGTGAAAGTATTATTACAGTATTTATTTATACTTTTTTTTTTTAATGCTTACACTCATCAATTCCGTCTGAACGTCTCAGATACAGTACATCATGTGACCTCTGAGAGTAGCGTCAGTTTTGGTGATGATTCTTCTGTACTTTAGTTTGAGACTAAATGCAGCATGACTACTTGTATTTGTACTTGCTGGGAAAAGAACCTGAGTAGACCATAGGTCAAAAAGATTATGGCAATAGATGACAAAAAGCAAAGCAAAGCCTGTTTTCATTTGCCATTGAAGCAGATATAAACACACATCTATGTCTATCTATCTCTGACAGAAAATGACCCGCAGGTCATGGCAAGACAGAGCTCTAACTAGATAACCGAAGTGACATGCTACAACACGGAGGCCCTCGATGTGCTAATTGCTTTTGTTGACTGGCTTGTCTGCTCATTCCTAGCTTCCAATCTGTCAGCACAGGCCAGTGGGGAGTACAAGAGCTCTTAGGTTTTGTTTAATAAATGACAACAGTATGTAACAACATAGCTGGCCTCTGGAGGAAGAGAAGGACGGAGAGAGAGGAGCCAGGGTACGACATCGATGAAGAAAGAAACGAGTTGGTTGATGAGAGGACCTACCAAGATGGATGAAAAGCTTCTGTCAACTCCACGCTCTTTTGGGATTAGGGAATTTGAATGTCAAAACAAAGTGTTTTAGATGTGGTACATCAGAGGAAAATATGCAGCTCATTTATCAATTCGCCCTTTCTGGATCTAGCTGGGTGTTAGACTGGACTGGGAATTAATTAGGAAAACATTTTGACCTGAAAAGATTCTTTCTGTCATCAGCTCTGACAAACATTCATGCCTAACTTGTTGCACATTTTTACATTGCAGTGCTCAAAAACACAACCATCCCCTCCAGCCCGGGAGGGGAATTAAAAAAAAAAAGTGTCTCATGATAGACATCGGTGTCTCTGTAATAAACATCTCAAGAAGATTCTATTTGTCAAGTCACCCAGCACGACTTAGGGTGACTCGAGGTGATCAAGTGTCTCGCTGTGGCGAATAGTGATGAAATTTTGACAGATAGCACAGGTCCCGCCCCGACCTGTCTAGGCTCACTGCCCTGATTATGAGGCAGTCACCTTGTGGAGGACAACACACATGCTCAAAACGTTGGAATGCACACCACCCGTCCCTGGTGAACCAAAGTGGTCAATATATGGCACTTTGCCTCAATTTCATTGATTACACCTTTTTCCTACATTCACTCCCCTGAAAGTGGGTATCTGTGATGATATTATGCCCGTGAACAAGTGAGCCAGTTACCTGTAGAAAAGAGAGAGAGAGTGTCTGTTATATGCCACTCAACCAGCCAGCGGAAAGTTTTTTATTACTCCTTTACTCTATGTTCTGAAATGCAGCAGTGGGTGAGGCTGAGGGGCAAACAAATTCCACTCTCTCAGCAATATTATTATCATCACTAATAATGTGGGATAATTATAGCTATATACGGCGCTCTACCTTCTCTCCATCCCTCCAGCTCCTCCCTCACTCCACTCCCTGCTCATACCGGCACCAACCTGAATTAATAAATGGAAAATTAAAATGCGATGCTTCCGTAGGCTACGTCAACAGCTCAAGAGTTTGCCAGGTCGCTCTGCTGCCTGGCTGGATTGACAGTGGCAGTGGCATCGCCCCCGTTCATCCGGGGCCCGATTCATAATTAATGGAGGTTATAATTGCAAAGCGAGAGCATGCAAGACAGACAGCAAGCGAGAGCGGGAGATGGGAGCAATAATGAAAATTGAAAAACACACACATACATGTGCACAGTTGACATTTTACGCGGCTTTCATTTAGCCATTCTTCCGTTCTTATATCATTAACATTTACACACATGCCCAGATAAACATGCGCACACGCCGCTCACTGAATGGCTAATGAAATCGCTGTCCTCTGCTCCTCTACTTGAAGGTCTCTTAAACAAAGAGTGAGGAGGTTAGGCACTTAGGGCAAAGTTTAAACTTTGTTCTCAAGCTGAAGTTAAACAGAAGATCCGCAACTCATTTCTATGTCTTGGGTCAGAGAAGTTTGTATTAGTGATAAGAAATGAGCTTGCAGGATTTTTCTTTTGCATGAAATCATATCAAGTTTCTAGGAATCTCCTCAGGTTGAATGGTTCAGTGTGAGCCTGCAGGATGGGTGACACCCTCGACTGAACTGCATCATCCTGCCTTTGACGTCAACTGTCAAGCCATAAGTGATCATCTAATCCACACAGAGCAGCTAAGACTAAAAGGGTTTATTGGGTTTATTAACACCATTAGTTGTTACCGTGGCAACAGCTACTCTCCCTTAAATCCACAGGCAGAAAAGGTTATAAAATAAATATTCTTAATATATCTGGCCTCATTCCTTTAAAGACAGGTTTAATGATCACATACTGACAGGCCTACACTGAAGGCAAATATGGTTTGTTGGAACCGTCACCCCCAAAATTGATCATTTTGGGTACATGCTAAAGAATTTCCAATATTAATGACCTTTTTCCTAAATTTAAAATCTGTATCTGGCTACAGACTAGACAATTTTAAAATCTTCACCAATTTTAAAAACATGTGAGATCACAGACATGAGGACAGTTTCAACCAATCACCAATTTGAAATCAGTACAAAGAAAAGCAGTGTGCTCTCCTGGTCTGGTCGAATCGTCCAGTGCGTGCATTTTGAGGATTATTATTTTAATCCTTTGAAAGCACAACAATTTCACATTGGCAATTCCACAGACATGAGATTTCACAGAAACTTGCATGATCATGAGTTTGTGACTAATGCCTTTTCCTTGTCGGCCCTATTGTGGTTAGTCTTGCACGATATGATAAAAAAACAAAAAAAACAAACCCTTGTTGTTGTTGCCCTAATTCGACAAGCTTGTCTTCTTTTTCAATGCTGTGGTTTTGTTTGATGCACTGCCAAGCTGCAAAAGTGCGTAACATCTGGTTGGTGTTGCTTCCCGAGCTTCTCGCTCTCATTGGTTGTGAGTATTTTGCCTTTCTGCTTCTGAGGAATTGTAAATATCAAACATGTTTGATAGTTGCGATCGAGGCTCTGACTAAAATAATCATATTCACACCACACACTCAAGGATTGAATTGGGCCAAGCCCCAACAATCATTGGAAGGGGCAAATCAGGAATAAAATAATCAGTCTGTCACCAGCCTTACTGAGTGGAACTCGTCGGAATCATTTTTAAGTAAAGTAACAGCAGACCAGAGATTGCTGACTGGCAAAAACCTGCGTTGGCAGCCTGCCTTGACAAAATGAATCTGACTGATAGTGGAAATACTGAATTTTATAATGACACTGATGAAGATACTGTATTTATTATAGATGGGGCTGTACTAGCCCTGATACAAATCACCTGAATTGGATTGGAGTATCCATTCTAAAAATGTGTGTTTTACAAAGTGTGCATGCTAAAATGACAAACTTGACAAACTGCTTGAATAAAATAAACACAATGGCCTGTGTTTATTTCTGATGCCTTTGTTGTCAATATTAAAGAAAAAGAAAAACTTCTTGACCACATCTAAAAAACCAAAAGTTCAGAATGGCCACAAGCACAATCATCTTCTGACAACACAGGGTTGGAAAATCTTTCCTTATAGGTGTGCTACATTGTCAAATTTGTATACACATTTTACACTATTTGTCCATTCACCCACTCACTGACACATTCATACACCGGTTGCCACTGAGGGCAACTTGGGGTTCAGTGTCTTGCCCAAGAACACTTCGGTCTGTGGACCAGGGAAGTCAAGAATCAAAGCACCAACCCTTTGGTTCATGGTCGACCTGCTCTACCTCCTGAGCCACAGCCGCCCCCATTTGTCAGCATCATAAAAGTGTTAGCTGGTTCATCACTCAGCTCATTTGACCACAGAGAAAAGCATCAGCTCTCCCTAAAAGTCACAATTGAAGGGGAAGGGTCAAGACAGGGGTCAAGACACAATTATTGGAAGGTTTTTTTGGAAAGTTACAGAAATTGTGAGATGCAATTTTTCACTAATACATCAAGAAGAGGTCATCAAACATTCAACCAAACGAAAAGAGCTTCACCTGAGTGTGTGTATGAGTGTAAAATCCCTTATTTTCAAGGTAACAGAATGGAACGATAATTGTTAATTAAATGCCTTTAGAGACTAAATATATCTACATCTTTAAAATGAATTCTACAAATATATAACACCTTGCACAAACACCATAATATCAAAAGCAAAAGTGTCTGCTGTGAAAACATGTTAAGACAAGACCAGCAGAGGCTTGGTTAATTATCACCACAACAAAATCTGCCAGAGATTGTGAAGTTCCTGTTTAATCTTATTTAGTAATGCTTGTGAACATGAGCAACTGCACACTGGAGTCTTTTCTGAAAGTCAACAAATTTGACCCTTCAACCTCAGTCCCATCCATTCAGATTCCCCAGTGACTCACTTTATTATGTGCATCTGTATTCATCAAATGCCTGCAGGGTGAAAACACAACAATAAAGTAACCTTCATTTTCCTGGACTGTCATAGTGTTTACATGGACAACAAAACTCCTTTTCAACAATACTCTGATTAAGAAAATACAATGTAAACAGTGAAGTTTTGATTACCTTAATCCGATTAAGGTCATAGTCAAAGTAAGCAATAATCGAATTAAGACATGGGGAGTATTCCTATTTTAGTCGCATTATGAAACGCATGTAAACGCCTTAATCGCAATATCAACGTTCTGTCAGAGTTTTTGCTGCATTTTGCAACAGGATACCTGCACACACGGCACATGCAAAAATTTTCCTTCCATTCCACCTCATCAAATTCCATTAGAACGACTCTTTCCCAGCAGTCCTTACTTCGTACTCTCATCCAGTTCTTCCGTGTTTGTCGCGGTGGCATAATGTTGCTGAATGAAAGTACAGATTATGCCCATTGTTGGAGAAGACGCCGTTGTCTATGTGCACGTATTGCATGACAAGTAAATAAGCCTAACTGCACTTGAACCCTCTGGAAAATAAAAAATGAAATACCCAGACCAGTATATGGCACCATAACAAACTGTATGATTATAGCCAATGCCACCGTGAAATCATAGAGGAAGGAAAGTCAAATGGCGTGACATAGCCCAACAGATGTGTGTCATTAATCAGTCTGTGCACTAACTATAACGTGTAAAACAAGAACATGAAAGGAATATTCTCAAAGCAACTCATAGTTAATAGTCGGATTATTGCTATCCATATGTAAGCCTTTGCTGAGGATATGAATTAGAAAGATTCATAATTATTTAGCAACCTTGAGAGGGGGAGATGGAAGTGATGGGAGGAATGAGAGTAAGGGACACAGATTGAGAGAATGAGAGTTGAGGAGTGGAGAGGGGCTAAAGGACGTCAGTTGAACACGTGAGTCAACCATGGCCGATTTAGTTCGCTTCACAGCCTTGTCTTGATGATTAGAAGTCACAAGTGGAACAGGAAGCCAGAGGTGGGGATGTAGACAGGTTGTGCGTGGGAGATGCAGTTTGAGTGTGCAGCTACATAGACTGAGTGGCTCTCTTTGATTCCAAGACAAGGTAATCAGCAGGTAGATATAACTGGGTCAATTTTTCCTCTTTATTGCACCCACTCATAGTATGGATGACTGAACTTTGATTAAGTAGCACTTGCAGGCATGTCTTGTCCTTTGATTAACATGGGCATAGTCATACTCTGCTACACTGCTAAAGTCTTTCAGATTTCACAGCTCTATGCTCTATTTTGACTTCTGTGTACGATGCTTGCAGGGGTGCTGTGCACTGCCAAGGTGGCAGGAACTGACTGGTCAGTGTGAAGATACTGTTCTACAGTTTTCAGTTCTGCCATACAAGATCACATTTTAGGCCAACATGCACATTCTTAAAGAGCTCGATCAAACAGAAAATTGAATATCAACTTTTCAGTCACAACTGGGAAGCTACATCCCCTAAATATACAGTGCATCTGAGGAAGATTATGTGATATGATCAAAAGGTCAGGAACCCCAGATTGACCTTGTGGTCAGACAAGGGGAAAGGGTCACTAATGTTCTCCATTCCAGGAACATAGTTAGTGAAACGAGTTCCATTGTAAAATTTTTTCTGGGACTTTACAAATCCTCTCCCCTTTTCCCCTCAAAGCTGCAACTGTTAATTTTCGAGTATGGAATAATTTAAGTAAAGCTACCCTGGACAGTGACTTGACAATTCTGTAATTGAATTTTCCATCAAGTCCTTGTCATGCTGACCATCTGTGATCATTCTCCCATTTTTCCACTGTACTGCTTTGAATTGTATTTGGTTTGAGTAATGAGTTACACACACAAAGGTTGAGTGATTGATGGGTGGACAGATCGGCAGTTACATGCATTTGGGAAAGGAGTGTCAGAGCATTCATTTACTGTCAACAACAACTGAAGCAAGCCAAACATCAAGCCCCTGCACCATCTCAGCTGACTCCCACGAGTGGCCTGTAGAGAGACGGTGGAAGATATGATGCTCCTTTGTATTCTTTGACGAACGTCTGGAGCAGTTATCTTTCTGTCCTCCTCCCCTTCCCCACAGATTGATCTTTCCCCTGGGACACCTGAGGCAATCAGGAGGTGTTGATTGGTGTCCCTTTCGCCTCCCTGATCTGTCCTTTTTGTTCTCGTCAACTCCGACACTTCGCATGCGCTCACTTGCTCTCCAAATCTCCTACTCTCATTGCCATCCCTCATCAACCCTCTTCCCTCTCTCCCCTTGCAATCACTCTCACTAATAACTCACTCCAATGCTCTCTTCTCTCGCTTTCTTTCTCTCTACCCTGGATCTCTCTATTCCATTTGCTGTGTGGTCTCTCATGTCTTGCTGTGTCAAAATGCTAAAGGATCTTCGAGTAATTCCTGACTCATGCCAGAAAGCAGAGACATTCCTCCATGTCCAAACTTTGTGGAAAGGTATAAGTTTAACTCAAGTTTATAGAGAGGGTCTTATGTCTTAGCACATTACAAAAAATAAATACAGAAAGTATCAGTGGCTTCCTTGCATTTGAAACAATATTATGCTTCCAGAGTTTTGGTGGGGTTCAAACCTATGAACACACCATCATTTTCCTATCTCCAGAAAGGAAGCAAAACTTCCATCAGTGCAAGTTGCCTTCAAAAAAAGAAATGAACCAGGGTAGAAAACAAAACAGCTCACACTGTGGTCTTTAATTAGTATCTATGAAATAATAGTAGATGCTATTACTTATTTATAAAGTGTACAGTAATGCCTTACCGTAAAACATACTCCAAACAAGCAGGATCAACACAATATTATCTTTGTTCTCTTAGACCTTCCCAATCTTATTTATAACATGTCACTTTATTTACTACAGTAGTAAGAAAAACAGCATGTTGTGTGTGACACCTGCAATTGTGGCCACTCTGTTAGGTGAGACATTGTGTGTGGTTGTGTTGGATGTGTATGCAAAACAAAATGTGCATCGGTCTGTTGTCCTCTGAGTGCTTGGCTCTCCTCCACCCAGCTGCACTGTCAGTCAGACTAATTGGAAGGGAAAGTTGGAGCTAAACGGCTGCTAATGGGAGATGACTAAAGGAACCTTAGATCTGTCCTTGCTAACCACCGGTGCAAACCAACGAAGAGGGAGAACCTGGAGAAGGAAAACTCTGGTAATACTAACACAAACCAGTAAAGATGAAACAAACAAGTCAAGAGATTATGTTAACTACTGATTTAAACCAGAGGAAACATGAAATTTGCTAATGTGTGCAAACTAATAAGGCTGGAGAGATAACAGTAGGCTAGCAGTAATAGCTGCTGTTCCTGTTGACACCAATTAGTATATCAATTATAATGTAATGTGTTATTGATTTCCCTCTTTGGTGTTGCCCACTTCAACAAGAGGTCAAAGGTCAGGGGCTGGTACGCTGCAACCGATGCATTTTTATCCGTTTATCAAGGTGAATGCTTAGGTTAAAGGAAACACAAGGCTTGATGCAGAGCAGTGACAATATTATGTTTGGTTGCTTGAGGTACAGGAATTAAAAAGGTTCTTCATTTTCTGCATCAACAAAGTTAGATGACTGAGGGCTAAAGAACTTCCAAAGCTATGATGAAATATCAGCTTTTTTGATAAAAGATACATGCCTGTGTAGATAAAAACAGAAAAGGAAATGTTAATTATGACTCCCAAGGTGCAACTGATATGCAACATCCAATCCGAGTCTTCAATTCTGTTGTGTGTGATAAAACTATAAACAATTCACTTTATTCTGGGTCAATTTTGAAGGAATTTGGCAAGCAGTGTTCTCATTTGCAAAGATAAAGTATTTTGATTTTGCTGCAGATCTAATTGGTGCCTTTGAGCAGCTTCTTACCCATTGGGCAATTTGCTTATTCACTTTCCTGTCTAAAGTTAGATGAGAAGATTGCTACCACATTCATATCTGTCCATTAAATATGATTTTTACAAAAAGCTGCTCCAGGCCCTAAAATATTCCTACATATAACCTCCTTGTAAAACCATAAATATACACCAAGCAAAGCCAACTGTCTCCTTTATATTTAACAGGGATATGAGTGGTATTGATCCTTATATCTAACTCGCAGCATACAACATTTACTGCACCACAAGCAATGACTTCTCTCACCTCACAACACTATGAAAAAAATGATTTATTAATGTGAGAAACAAAGCTTTTAAAGGTGAAATCACTGGCATTGTTAAGGTTAAAACCAATCAGTATGAATTATATGTTATAGTCATTATGGTCTCTGCTGCTGGTAGCATTTAAAGGTCAGAGAAAAAGACTGAACATTTCCACTGGGAATATGTTGTGAACAAGCAAAGTGTATTGACTCAACCTCAACAGAGATGTGATTTCATGCAAAAGCTTTATTGGATGTAATTATGTGTGGGTGAATGCAGACATAGGCATTTTTTTTTAATAAGCTTTTATCCTTTCCTACCATTAACTGTTCACTGCTAAGTACTCGTAGAAACCATCGGTGCAGGTAAATTGATTGGTAAGATATTTCAGATGGGAATGAGTTTAATCTGAGAAAGAGTGGTTTGAAGTTTGGAGAAGCTAGATATAGAGCCAGATAGATGATAGGTAAGACAGAGAAAGACAGGAGGAGTGCTAAGATTAATGAAAAGACGGAATGCCTGAAACACAAGAAAATGAAGATGAATGATCCTTTGGTTGAGAACGAACGGATCTTTTCATTAGGAAAAAGTACAAAAACAGGACAGAACTGGGGGAAAAAAAGATGAAGCCAATGACGGATGAGGGACAGAGGAAGGGTGATGGTAGTGTGTGTGGTGTGGTGCAGAAGAAGAGAGGAGGAGACAGATGAACTGATAGAAAGGGAGACGGAGGGACAGCTATTAGGGTTTGAGACATATGCATGGCAACGAGAGAGGACAGGAAGAGCGAGTGATGGATGGGAGGGCAAACATGGGGTTACAAGGGAGGAAGAGAAGATGACAATGACTGGATGGCCACATGAGATAGAAGAGGAAGAGGATGGTAAACAGGACAGGAGAGTGATCAGAGTAAGGATGGATCAGGAAGGACTGGAAGTTGAGAGGAGCTGCCTTTAAGAGAGACAGTGAGGAAGAAGGGTTAGAGGAGGAGGAGCAGCAGAGGAGAGGAAGGTGTATTCACTAGGACAGGCTGTCATAATGGTAGCCGACTGCTCACCCTGACGCTCTTAACTGGCCTGACCAGCACTACTGAGGACGCAAGGGGCGGAGGATCGAAAGGACGGCGTAGAGAGGGGGAGGATGAAGATGGAGAAGGTGGGGATGGAGGAGGGAAGACAAACGATGATAAAGAGGAGGATGATTTCACTTGGAAGAAGCCTGACCGGCCTGGGTGAGGATCATAGAGGTAGAGAAGTAGAGTGGGCTTGTCTGAAATGATTTCCTAACTTTCATGGAGAGATGTAATGGAGGGAAGAAATGTAAGGAGAGACGCCGGAGAGAGCGGTAGGCGGTTTGTCTGGCCTGACTGTAGCCACATTCACACTTCAGAGTAACTCGTATCAAATGCAACACTTGCGGGAAGAAAACGGTGTTTGCAAACAAGTTGAGAAAAAGTAAGTCAGTGTCTGAATCACTACTCATACTACGCATTACTCACAGAGCGACAAAAGATTTTTCAGCACCAGTGCCAGATATTTGATGAAAGTACCGCTATTTTGTGTGTTCAAGATTCACCGTCAGCACTGAAGGAAAGGTCGATCAAGTTCAGGATGTTTTGATTTTAATCCAACAGGTAATAAGAGGCTAAATATTTTCTATGAAGATAATCTCTGGTTAAAGATGAACAGATCAGTGCAGTGGGAAACAACAGTGCCATCAGGATGGTCACTATTGGCTCAAATAATGGAGGGAGCACAACAAAGGAAGACATACGAGTTTATTTATATATGAAGGTGCTAAATCAAAGTGGTTGATAAAATTAAAGTGCTAATTTCTGAATAAAATGTATCCCCTGAACATTGGGACATTTAGGCAAATTAACAAATTACTTTCATACATAGTTAAAAGGTCAAAAGTACTTGACAACTGTTGGACATTTGAGCTTCGATTATTTTGTTACAAAATGGAAACTGTTATTTATTTGGAGCAGAATTATGCTGCAAATGGCTGCAGGACATACTGTTCTGGAAAGTCCTGCATCCTGTATAAATAAGGAAAATGCAAAGGGAAATCTGGCACCATAAATCGACAGAATGTTGAAAACTATTTTTCTCACCTTATACACAATGTGGGTTTACTTGGAACCACTGTTTAAAAATGATTTTACACTCTTTAAAAGTTGCTGCTAACAGCACTTGATTTCACCAAGAATTCGGGTTATTTAATATCTGTTAGTTTTCAGTGTTCTTGCTGATTTAAGGGATAAGGTATAATAGCAGCAATTCAAGCTGGGCTCAACACAGCAACACTAATTAACTAACTAATTATCACTAAGAGCTGGAACACACTGTTATAATACAGTGGATTAAATGTTGAAATTTGCTGACAGTATCATCTTTCATCTTTTCAAGGCATCCTCTATTCTGTAAAAGCAGCTGTCTCAGGAGTTTTGACATTGTGTGACATTTACCATGGAAATATGCTTTTTTTTTAAAAATCTGCAATTAACTGACAGGTAACAACTGCTGTTGTTGCTGTCATGCTTTCACTTGATAACATCGATTTGCTACCAAATATTTTCACTGAAAAAGCTCAGTGCTGCATCAAGTAGGAGAACAAAGACTCATTACTATAGAGGAAAATGAAAGTGGAGGATAATGGTGGATGTGATTGATGGATATTTCAACTTTAATATAGTATTTATATGAGCTGATTATAACAGTACCAACTCAACTAATTGAATGAAATTACACAAAAGCTAATTTAATTTCCTCTTTTCACAGAGAAATCACTTATCTTCAGAATTTTTTTTTTATTTATTTCACCCGTAAAAGCAAAATGAAGATAAAAGGGAAGGTGACAATGGCGGTGGAGTTACTTAGCTACAGCAGAGCAGATATACAGGAGCAAGGATGGAGACAGGTAGAGGAAGACAGGAAAGCGTGAAGCCTCACTGAGGACTGGAGAACAGGAGGAGGAGGAGGGAGAGTGGGAGGCTGGTGGCAGGATGAAGAGCTGAGGCTGGGCTGACTGAAGCTTGGAATTAAAGGAATTCCTGGTGGAGCTCTGCAGCTTTCCTCACTAGAGGGAAAGGAAGACAGCACCTCACTGTTTCCATCCTGTCCTCACACACACAGCCAGGAAATCTGCCAATAGCAATAACTGTGGAAGTGTACATTGACTTTTTGTCTGAATATACATAATCATAGTCTTAGCTACCCACCCATGTATGCATCCTCTCTGGGCGAGGTAAGAGACACAGATCCCTTTCTAGTAAATTCATTAGGAATCAAGATGTTCTTGTAGCACTATTGTGAACACATATACACACATGTAAAGCCCAGACAGTATATATAAATAATGTTTGAGCTGCAGGGGCTGTATTCATGTCATGCATTATCCATAGTGTATCAAATACATAATTGCACAGTATGCAGCCTACACTGCAGCTGTAGAGAAGCAAAATCCATTGCATATGACAATAAATTGTTATTTAAATTATGTCATCTTGGTTTTGAATATGTGTGTGTACATACTGGCACAGCTTTGTGTATAAAGCTAATGTACTTGCAGTTAAGCTACTTTGAAATTAAGGCAGGCAGTAAAATGTCGTCTCCAATTAGCTGTCAAAAATGCATCTCTCCAACACTAAAGCACAGCAGTATCTTGAAGTTCTGCTGACACCTGCAACCCTGCAGGTGAGCCAAAAAAAAAAAAAAGAATAAACCAATCCCCACATTATCTTCCTATACTTGGCTGCTCTCAGTTTTACTGCACTCATATTGAGAAGGAAGCTAAAAACACTGCCAAGTTGTCAGATCGGGCACCAATTCCAATTCGCCTTTTCCATCACTCACATCTGCTCAAATCCCACACAGAGCCAGCTAATTTCTGCAAAGGTACCGAGATTTCTCATGCTTCCATGTATAAGGTGAAACCTTGGCATTTGATTCTTATCTACACAACAATTTGTTTATATACAAGGACTCCTCTGTCTACAGCTCTGTACATGTGCACTTTTTTGCGGCCTTCCTCATTGTCTTATTCAACCACTTCGTGACCACATTTGCTCCTTCCTAATTAAAAAATAGCACAAAGAAGCAGCCAGAATGTGCGAGGTGGCGAGGGAGGTGAGACACAGTGAAGAAAAGCTTTGAGGAGACCGTGTGAAGAGGAATAAGAAGAAGACATGGTGTGTGAACAAGAGCAACAATTAAGAGATTTTGCAAGCCAGTATGTAAACATAATTATATAGTCACCCCAAACCACAATTTATTCGCCTGCGTTCTAATAAGAGAGAAGAGGCATCTGAACCAACTGTCTTCCGGCAAAGATCAGAGCAGGAACATGGTTAAGAACATGTACCAAAACTCTCATGTTCATGATTCAAATCCATCATCACGCTGTAGTGATGTTCTTCAAAACACACTTGACATTTTAAAGCACCACAGAGCAAATTAATCTCTTCCCCACTTTTGGACGCTGCTCTGAGACCAAATATTTGATAAACCCGTCTTTTAATCAGCGATGAGAGGAAAGCTGGTGCTGTTTCTCTGCTGAATGGAGGCACTGGATCATACAGAACACCACTCCTTACTGGGTTACACCTCAGGATGTTGTAGCACTAATGCTTCAGACAGCAAGGTGTGTGGATGGTCGGAGAGCCGCAGGCTACAACACATTGCAAACAACTTTCCACTATCTTGGTGAACAGCTGTGAATCACAAGAAATGCAGAAATGCAGCAAAGCAAGGACATAGACAGTTCACTCAATTATGGACTGAAACATTTAACACACAACTAATTCATACACTGCTTGTTTTAATCTGTTCTTAACATTTTTCCTTTTCAGCCTGTTTTTTTTTTTTTTTTTAAGGATAAAAAAGAAATTATTCTCCAACCTCGAGATATTAGAATTACACCTATTGGAGCTCATTCACACCACTTCAGCATGCGAAGAACTCCAAAGCTTACCAGGCTCGCCGTTTCTATGGTTTCTAAGTCCTGATTGGGCAATTGTTGCTTGGGAGGTGTTGCCTAACAAATGCTCAGCTGGCACTCGCAGGACTTTAACAAAACACGAGGCACATTTTGTGCATAAGCGCAGACGATCAAAAACACACACTAAAGACGAAGTGGGTTCATAAGTGTGTTCATTACTAATTCAACAGTGAACTGTTACAGCCTGCTGTATGTACAAACATTGACAAAAGACTGGCAGAGGGCACAAGAGAGGCCGGAGGAGGCTCAAGAGGGATATACGTGGAAACATGCAAATGTATGCACAGAAATCACAAACAATCCCTGACTCCACTCCCTGTGAGACTGAGTGCTCAGGATGTGTTCAGGGTTATATTCAAACATATTAAACCTACTTCATGAAAATGAAATCAGTCATTCATTTGAAAGGCTATTCTGCTCCAGAAGGGTTCAGGAAAAAGTCTTACACTGTTTTTGACACAGGAGCTTGTTGTGGGACCACTTTACATACCATCTGTCCCATTCAAAGCTCAACAGATTATAAGGCTTTCCATATGAAAACGTGAACTATTTTCAGCATTTCTGTGTGTGCACCCACGTGCATCTGCCAGTAAAACAGCACTGTCTGAGGAAAAAAAAATGAACTCATCAGCCTGTCTTTGTTTCAGCCCAGCCAAGTGTGAGCGGGCATGTCAGGGTAGCAGAAAGCCAACGTGGTGAGTGGAAGAAATATGCACAGTTGGCCCTCAGCCATCCATTTAGGTTAGCGGATGCAGCTTGCTTAGACCCACTGATTAGCAAAAGCTTGGTTCTTTGGGATAGGCTGGTTAATTTGTTAATTAGCACCTGCATCTTTTAATGAGATGCCCTCAACTACTTTACCCTAGAGCAGTGAGTAGCACAGGTGGATAACACACACACACACACACACACACGTGCGCCATACAAACACGTATGCTAACGTATGTGTATAAGGTGAAATGCATCATCTGATGAAGCAGTTAACAGGCCAGGTGTTGTAACAAATCGAAAGGGATGTTTAACTAAGTAACATGGAATTTTAAACTCAGCCTAAATTAAATTAATTTCTACTTTGCATATATGCATATTTCTGTTGGACACTATGAACTGCAATGGATGGTCTTGCACTGTGTGTGTTTGAGGCTAACAACTCTATCTTGGCTTCTGTGTGGAGAAAAGCAGGTGGGGACGCGGGGTGGGGGGTGAGTTGTGCCTCGGAAAGTAGCCAGGCTGAGAGGTGGCCTGGCTGAGGAAGGGGAGAGGCAGGAACTGTGGCTCTCTGGGTCTGGATGTGGTGCTGTGGAGCACAGAGGAGGTGGAGCAGCAGAGGACAGCAGGTGTAGCCTGGCACTCATACTGCTCACAGCATCTGTTACTGGGCCAGCGAGTTACCATGGCCAGCCTGCGTTTGGGGTGCGTGTGTGCGTGTGTGTGTGTGTGTGTGTGTGTGTGTGGGGAGAGGAGTAAACTGCACGGATGAGTGAACTCTATTTCTCTCTACTCTGCCTGTGCTGTCCTCACTTTTCCTTTGTCCAACTCCCTCAGTCCTCTGCTGTCTCATTTTATTATGTATGTGCAAAAGCGATTGTGTGTGTACGTGTACGCTCATGTCAGGTGTCCTGTCACCTTTACCATCATCATCCCTTTCCTCCTGTCAATCATGGCTGCCCTGGCCAACCCTGTGGTCGGCGGCAGGCAATCCTGTCCTTGACCTCACCCTCCCTTAATTTGCATTTAAGATGGTGTTTAAGGTAGGAAAACAGGTGTGTATCTGACAGTGAGTAATGAAGCACACACACACACACACACTCCTGGCCACAGGTGCTGGGTTATCCAGGCTTGATGGCTTAATGCACTGATGATGGCAGGGTAAGGACATGGCCATCGAGATCCAGTGGAGAAAACAGAAGAGTGATGGGTGCCCCACTGTGCCTTATCCCCAAATCCCTAAGCCTCTCCATCCAAGGATCCAACAGTTGGAACTCCAGGATGGTCCGATGTTTCTGGAACCAAAGGGATGTAGAAACAGAGCAGCCTGGCAATGGAGCGGCACAGGCTGGAGTAATGGGCTGAGGAAGGACAGGCAATGAGTGGAACAATGAGGAAATGGTGCGAATGTGGTGGAAGCACAATACACAAAATGCTCATGCAAGAGACTTCCAGTCACTTGATGACAAATACCATCAAGACTGAATCTGAGCCATGTCAGGCATTTTATGTAGGACTTTGCATCTCAAGGACAGAAATAAACATTTTTGAAGCTGTGACATGTGTCATGTTAAAAAAAAATAAATGTAAATCTCTCTATGAACTTCTCTTGTTGATAGCTTCATCAACATGGTTCCAGGTTTGGATCTTTTTACTGCTCTTATGATAGTGATATTTAGCTACCACTTAGGGAGAAATCCCCTACAACAGAGGCGAAGACGCTGACAGCAGCTTTAGCAGGCTGGGGTATAATGAAGGCATACAAATGTGGCAAATTTTGAGAGACAGGCATGGAAAACCTCTCAATTTACTCAACTGACAAACTTGAGTAAATTGCCTGTCACTCCTTTCTTCCTAACACATATCCAACAGGTGACAGCACCACCTTCGTGCTTGCTACCGCAGGGTTTTTGAGAAACATTTGGGAAAATACAGGAAATTATTCAAGAACCAGGGCAAGGGCAAAGAAGATACAGCAAAAATGTAAACAAATAGCTTGATAAAAAATAATTCTCATTTTCTGAGCTATAAATTGATTACATCAGTTATATATTCATCCATTACCGATACCCGCTTATTCCTTAACCAGGGTCCCAGGGATCTGCTGGAGCCTATCCCAGCTCTCTTTGGGTGAAAGGCAGGGGGACACCCTGGACAGGTCACCAGTCCATTGCAGAGCTATATATTTCATATGGCATATACCTACATACCTATATATGATATCCAATACATACATTGTTCATTAATCATGTTTTTCAACTGTACATGTGAACTCTCTGTTTGCAGGAGCGATACACAGAAAACAATTCCTCGTAGGGATATTACACTGACTTACATTTACTTCCTGTTGTGTGTTATGTACAGTATATATATATATATATATATATGTACAATTTCGTGCACCAAAAAAAGCTTCTGTGTCAGTTTTAGCCCAAAGACAAAATCATTACGTGGAGTTGCAACAGACTCCAGTGCTGCTTTTCTTTGCTGCACTGTGCAGTCCCTAACAACCTGTCTTCATGGGTGTCAGTCTGAACATAAAGATGCATGGGATTTTTATTTTGGCTTTCTAAACAACACTGCAATCCCCATGGGAGATCTTCGTCTCCCAGTTAGCACTGCAGATGATTCCAACAGCTGTCATCGCTCCATAATGATGATTCATCCCTGGCGATTACCAGCTCATGGTTCCTCACTTACAAAGCTGATTGTTTGACATGTGAAACATACATCAGCATAATCTGTCCCATAATTCACTTTTTTAAAAAATGCCCACAGCAAACCAGAGGCAGTGGGTGAAGATTAAATGAAAGAGAAGACACTCAGGGGACAAACACGGGAGAGAGATGAGAATAAATGAAGGGACAAAAGACAAGAAAGAGAGAGCTGTAAGAGCAGGTTTTACAGAGACTCATAGATACAGAGGTACTGTACAGTAATTGGAAAAGAAAAGAGCATGTCATTATGTCAGCTAAGTCAAACTAATAACACTGGAAATAACCAAAATTTATTCCAAATAAAATGATGCATGCAATGCTTCAAGATACTTAAAGTGCACTGAATGAACATGTCAGTCATAAAAATGTTCAACAGCTCTAAGAAAAGAAAGGAAACAAGCAAATAAAAAGTAAAAGTAATACAATGATTTACTGTATTTTGCAGTCCCACAATATCCTTACTCTTTCCTCATATAATGAAGCTAAACATGATTTTACTCAGTTTTTCAGTTTTTCAGTCTACAACGAAGGCAGTTTCAGGATTTAATGACAAGAATGTAATCTATCCTGTATATGCACAAATATACTGTAATATGTAATATATATGTATTTCATAGTTACAGTGTATTTAACTCTTCATATATATACACCAGAAATTCCACAGATGTTGCCGTGATGAACAGTGAGTGATAAAATGTTTAATTTACTCCATCCTCAGTTCACTTCGGTCCAAAATCCAAAAATCCAGTACATTCAAGAAATTCAACAGCTAGTGAAAATAATTTCCTAGCTGTAATGAGGCTAATACTAATAGAGATAGGTGTCAATTTTGCAGCATATATAGCTGCACTCCACAAGTTCCTGAAGGAGAGATGAGCAGAAGGTGGGAACAGAAATGAAGGTGAGGTAAAATAGAGGAGGAGACAATTAAGAAAGGTAGGAGGCATGTCAGGTGAGACTGTGCCAAGGCCACTGACACACAGAGGAGAAAGAGCGTCTGGGGAACAATGAGCAAGGAGCTGTCTGAGAGTGTGTTAATGTGTGTGTCAGTGCTGGACAGCGCCTGTGAGCTTCTCACCTGCTCATGGGAATGTGTGTCAGTCTGGGTGTGTGTGACATGCAGGCCAGCTGAGGTGCAAATATCCTCTCAGAAAACACTGGACCAGCCTGTCCTCTTTCTCAAAGTCATGGTCTATACCACCCAACACACACACGCACGCACACACACACACGTACACACACAGACCACAGTCCCCTTTTGTCTCCCCATACAGAGTCAAGAGGACCCAACTCATCAATTCTTTCGAGGGTTGCTATGGAGACTAAGAACAGTGTGTGTTTGTGTGTGTGTGTGTGTGGAGAGGAGTGTGCGAGCGCGCGTGTACGTGTGTGCACTTGAAAGAGGTGTTCAGCCTGTGCGTGTCTTAATATCTTTTCTGGTTCTGTCAAGTTGTATTTCACACTACTGTCTGGTCATTGGGCCACACACACACACACCCTCACACACACACACACACACACACACACCCACACACACACACACACACACACACACACACGCACACTAAGGACCCCCTGCTAAAGCACTGAGCAGGCATTTTTCAAATCCACACTGCCTGAATACCAATTCACAAGTTGTATAGATTAAGTGTGAGTGCATGTGGGCAGCAGAACCGTTTTAAGGAGAATTCATCCCAAGCATACTAAAGCCTGTGTGTGTGTAGTCATTGTATAGATGACATATTGCCTGTGTGCATGCACACAGACAGCAGTACAGAGCATATATAATTGTGCTCTAAATGAATGTCTGCTCTAGTGCACACTCCAAAGCGGCTCTGCGGGTTTTATTTTTAGCATCACAGGCAAACGCAGCCCCTCTACCCCTCCCCCTGCTCCCTGCCCTCTCCCTCTCCCTCTCTCTCATCTCTCTCCCACTGTCACTTCTCTCATCTTTCAAAATCTCTCAGCCTATTCTGTGTGTGTCTCTTGGCCCCAGCATGCATGGACACACACACAGCTCATGCTGCGTACAGTATGTCGACATAAGTGTTGCAGTACCGAAAAATGCTCCGAGCCTTGTAGCACGCTCTTCCACCTCTCTGCTCTCATCATTGTTAATGTCTGAATGAATGCATTGTCTCAGTCTCGGCTCTCTCTCCTGCTCCTGTGTCTCGCATTGGCAGCGCACAGATATAAAAAGCTCACTAGGGTGGAGGTGACGTATGTACTGTAAGCAAGTCTGTCTCTGAGGCAGAAAAGGCAAGGTCAAAGGCTCAGTGGCCCAGCGAAGCTTTTCATTACATATTTAACTCGGCAGAATTCCCCGAAGCGACCTCGCTGGAGACCGCCTGCCGCTTCCTCCCCTTCGCCAACACTTCATCCAGGTCTGCTGGAGGAGAAACTTGCCTGTCTGGGTGCAGACAGGTACATTTCCATATTAGCACAGGGACAGAGACAGGCGTATCCTGTTATGTGATTGATTCTGTGGTGGTTAGTGTTTGAGTAGTGCTGGCAGGGCTGGAGCGGTGCTATTAAAAAAAAAAAAAAAAGGGGGGGGGGGGGGTTGCCACTGTAGACGGAAAGAAAAAGACCACTCAATCAGCCACATGGACAAAAGACTGAGAGGGTTGATTTCTCTTCTTTCGACCTTTATTACTGCCACTATTGACTTTCAATTTTTTTTAAACTAAATACACCTAACATAATATATAATATATGGACAATATGTGGCAGGTAAAGTCTGGAGGAGAGAGAGATTAACAGAGAGAGGGCAATAGATCAAATTTATTTCCTATTAACCTTGAAAACATAAATCTAACTAAACATAACCCCAGAAATATGTTTCTTGTGTTTAAGTACTGTTTTCGGGTGGTTAATAAAAAAAATAAGCCAAGTAAGGAAATGTTTCATTATTACAACAATATCTGAAGAATTGATTCTTGGAGCTATTTAAAACCACAGGACAGAAAACGATTGTGCTGTGCTGGCTGGGACTGTAACTCATTGAATGGGATGCTGTGAAGGGTTTAGCATGAAGGGATTGAGCTGGAGTCTGTTGTGAAGGACTAGTGGGGCAGGTAGGGAGTCAGGTGGGTTTGTAAAGCATGTAAAAGATGTGTTTCTTAAGAAAAGTACACTGGCATTTCATTGGTGGCTGTGGGAATGGTGGCTCTGCAGTTTTATGCATATGCACTGTGCTATATTGTAAAATGAAGGTCATATCAAATTGAAAATGTGTTCATTAGAATTCTGGGTCCTTTCACCTTCATCAACTAAAATCCATTTCATTTATTACTGACTATATAATGGATGTTTAGTCAGCCAATAGAGATTTTCTCTCGCTTCCCTCCACAGTGAGGCCAGAAGTCAGGGTTGGTTACACACCAGGAGTGCTGCATCACACTTAAGAGCTCAAGAGATACACACAGACACCTACATAAGTGTCCTCCAGTCGCAATCGACATGTGTAATACACATGGAGACACATTATTCTATATTTGTCTTACATGTCATGAATGACATGTCAAAGATATAACAGAACAGCTTAATGACAAGATCGGAGACAGATGTTTTGCTCTGCAGGTAGATGAAGCGAGTGATGGTAACAAAGACTGACTACTGATGATGTACATCAGATACATTCATGCCAGCGATTTAAAGGAGGAATAGCTTTTGGCAAATTAAAATGTCACATACTGAAGTTTCAGCTGTGTGTTGATTACAGATTATGCAAATATATACAACTTCTGTAGGAGGTTACAAGTAAGTGGCAGGTCTGACAGTGTGGGTTACACCAATTCCTCCTAAACCAAAGGGTCTGGGGTATAACACCACTAAAGCCAACATTCTTACTGTCTCACAAACATGCCCTTTATTAGTAGATTCCGTCCCTTGTTTTACTAGTATCTCCATACATTCTGAACAGTATTGAAATGAGTGTCAACGACCAGATTTCAAGGAGAGTAGCAGAGAGCTTTCACTTTATTTTGCAATCTGTTGCACCCTTGATACAATATGGGCAAGACACATTTTCAGAAGATCAGCCTTAAGTCTTAATTAGCAGCGGAGCTTTCAAATTAAATCAGCTCGAGCTGCAATCAGTTATATATTCAGGGTTATTAATACCCTGCAAAACTGAAAACATATGGCCATGCAAAACCTTGGAACGCTGACAGTAACTTGTGGTACAATTATTACTGTAAGTGAAGAACACAATGTAACCTGCAGTCCTGACTGACCAAGATCAGTCAACACAGCTGCAGCATCCAATATGTGCAGGAGGGGTCTGATACTTGAAGGTGATTTTCAAGAAAAGTACTGCATAGACGCAAGCATTTCTGTCTGCATACTAACACAGATTGGCAATACTGAGTTTATGTTTCACGTCTAGGTTCTGTATCAATAGTTCCTGCAGTGGCCTTCCAAATCAGCATGTCAGATTACTGAAGCAAGAACACAAACACAGTAGGAACGTTTGCAGTGTACCCACAGAGCAGGCATTGATATGCATGAATGCATTCAGCTACACATGCTTGATGCACACTACCTCTTAAACAAACACACAATTCATACTTCTAACACCCATACCAGCTTTTCCGTGGGTGGGTCTCTGTCAAAAGAAAATTCCATCTATCATATAGGATGCATGCAGTGAAAGAAAACTAACATTTTTATCATCTTGTGGCCAAATTGCACTGGATGGCTCTCATATTTAGGAGATAGCTGTGGCTTTCTTTCTGAATACAAATGATAAAGTCTCCCTCAGCATTTGATTTATCCTTGATTCGAAGAATGTGATGAGAGTATCACAGATAGAGCGCCCAAAAAAAAAAAAAAAAAAAAAGAACCTGTAAGAGATGCTGCCAGGAACGAGAGAGATGAAAAGAAGAAATATACAAATTCACAAGAGGTGATAACTAAGCTCCAGTCCTACCTAATGCACATTCTGTGACCGACAACAATGACACTGCGATAATGTGACAGAATTTAATACTTTACTGTTATCTCTTTTCTTTCTTGATAGCACTTCTGTAAGCAATTTATAGATCTGATGATGATGATGTATGATTTTTATCCAACTATAACTCCATATACTGGCTCAACATGAGATAAAAAAGAACCTAACAAAAGGCGATCTGCATTACAGCTGAATTGTGTCCTAAATTTTATTATTGAGCTCATGTTCTGGCAGTTAGTAACTGACACAAATGGATTAAATTCTCAACAAATCTGACAAATTGAATAAATCCTGATATTTGATGCAATTCTTTAAAAAACATTACAGGAGAATTTTGATGTATTGCCTATTGTTTTCTTTGTCTCTATGTGGCCCTGTGATGGACTGGTGACCTGTCCAGGGTGTCCCCCTGCCTTTCACCCAAAGAGAGCTGGGATAGGCTCCAGCAGATCCATGTGACCCTGGTTAAGGAATAAGCAGGTATAGATGATGGATGGATGGATACATGTCCATTGTTGTCTATTCAGTTAAGATGGGATTTAGTTTTAAATGATTTTCCATGTTTCCAAATCTTAGGAAATGATCGGGAGAAATGATGTTACTTCATAGATAGCAAACATCAACGCTCACCAAATTATGACCCAGGTTGGCCAAAAAACACCATTTAACCGCTTCTTATTGCTTAGTAAGAGGGCTGGAATATATTGTAAAAGCAAACAAACACACCGGTCACACACTGGTTTCCTGGCAGCTCTATGAATCTCTGAGAATAGATTGCATTTCGTTATCCACTTGAAGCAAAAATGGTGATGAACTCAATAAAGATGCATTGAAAAGCAAACACTTTAAATAATTACATGCAAATGAAAATCTGTCACCATGTAAAGGCTGTGTAAGTGCTGAAAAACAACACAGTAACGTCCTTTAAAAAAGCAACTAAACAAATCAAAGTGAGGCAGCCTATTTTGAAACAGCTTCCAGCAGCCCACTCTCTCTTCGACTAATGAAATATCTAATGCACTTAGTTTCCTTTAGTTAGCACCTGCCTCCTTAGAGGTATGTTCCTCCTCCAAGCTAAATTACTTGGTCTCAATGGGGCGAGACGGAGTGTGGTGAGTAACAAAAGAGGAGAAGTTGGGTGTATTTTCAGGAAAAGAATGACAAGACCTGCTGGAGAGCTGGCAGACAGACGATACTCATTTTTTTTTTCAGTGCTGACTATGGCAAATCTGACAGTGACCTGAGCAGACCTGCCACAGTATACTGCAGTCAGTTCGTAAAGCCACCTTAACTGCTTTCCAAATCTTTTCCTTTCACTGTGCGTCTGGTAATGACAGCTCAAAAGTGCATCATAATTATGCCTACTCCTACCGAAACACTCCGCAAAGCCATTTTCCTTTGAACACTACTTCCTCTGTGTAGGATGAATTATACAGCTGCGCAACAGACAGCTAGAGGTTGGAGGCGGGGAACGAGGGCATGCAGTTAAAATGAAGAATTGTGAGGTGCATTTGTGTGTCAGTAAAAATGCCAGATCCGTATCTGATTTGCATGCTTGTTTTTGTTCATTCCCATAAAGCGCTTTCAACAAGAATTACAGTTAAAGCATAACCATAGAAACAGAATCCATGGCTAACCAGACAAATGAATAACACTGATGGTCACATGGTGAGAAGGTCAAAGGTGGTGCAAGACCGTAAACCTATATTAAGTATAAGGCTGCGAATGTTTGTCAAATAGTTAGAGATAAAGAATTACAGACCACGCACTAGTCACTAATCTTGAAATAAGCCCCACTGCTATTAATAAGTAGATGCTGGTAGCATCTTGTCACTTTCATGTAATTAAATTTTAATGATGATACTCGTACGTGACAAGATGTGAAAGGACTCAAGACTCACTTATTCACAGCGTAAACATCTAAAACTAGTTATCAGAACAAGGAAAAAATAAATATTGAGCTGTTGCTCATAAAAGCTGCATTATTTGTTTCTTTTATGAGCAACTATGTAGACATATTGCACCGTTATCTATTTGCAATGATCTGTGGACTTTTTTTTTTTTTTTTTTAACAATCCAAGATTTCCTGTTTTGTGTCTGCAAAATGAGTGCAGTGCTTTTTTTAGTATGGTGATTGCAGCGTGAGGATTTGTACAAAGCCGTGCTGTTCAAAGAAAGCAAAACAATTACACATTCACAGTATTAAGAGTGACATGCTCAACAAAGGAGATCTGTGAGAAAATCAGCTCTCATAATCTGCGCCTGCACTGGTTGTCATTAGATTGATGAATTCTATTGATGTCGTCTATCAACGACTTAATAAATTTCGGAAAAGAAGGCGAGTCTGCCGAGGGAAATCTACTCATAAATGCACAAATGACTGTGTTTGGCAGAGGCACACCAAACTGACAGCAGAAAGTTAGCTGAGACAAAGGCTGTTTTTGCCTTCGTCTGGCCCAAAAACCTGGCACTTGAACACGCCATACAGATTTTAGAGGGTCTCTTCCACTGATGGGGGTCTGAGCCGGAAAGAGATCTTATAGTGACACTGGTCGTATTACTGTGGGATGCATATGTGTGTGTCTGTGAAATGGCGTTAAAATGAAGAATGTATCCAGTTCACTTACCGAGCACACCGAGCCGGTAGTTCATGGTCACCACGATCACGTTGCCGTACGCAGCAAGGACGCTGGCGTCAAACATGTTTCCGGTGCCTTCCATGTAGGAGCCTCCATGAATAAACAGCATCACCGGCTTCTTCCTTCGGTCACGGATATCTACACACACAAAGACAAGGAGGGAAAAGCAGGAAATAGAGAGCAAAAAAGCAAAAAGTCAATAACTGTATTTATGCCACTCATATTCTCTGTGATCACACAATATGCTAGACCATAATACACCAAGCAAAGAGCAAATCGCTCAGCTGGATGAAAATACAGTGCTGTACAGAACCCAAGAACTGTCCCCTGCAGCTGGATGTCAGCTCCTAAAAGATAAGCCTGAGGTCATTTTGATTTCAGCAACATGTACATCACTGTCTCTTACAGTCACACTAGGGAGCAGACTGTCCAGCAATGAAAGCAAAACAAAGAGGGCAGATGCAGGTAATTAGTTCAAACTGAAAATGTAAAAATGTGAGGAGCAGGCAATGTGCAAAGCAACTCTTTTGCAGAGAGAACTCAAAGTGCTGGCGTCAAAGTTCACACCTAAGAGCTCTCTGCTGCAAAGAAGAGGTGTTTTAACTCGCTGTAAAAAGGCACTCTGGGACAGCACCGCAAACACACTGAAAGTGACTGGGCACCGCAAGTGCAATTTACAGCAGGTTAAAAGGAAGAAAAAAAAACATTTGTGTGACATGAGGAGACATTTTAAAGCTTAGCCCCAAGGAGCAAAGTTGACATCTGAAGAAAATTCCGTACACAATCAACAGATAATACAACGCCACCAGCTCTTAATATATCACGTATGTGATGAATTTCCATAATTTCCTTGCTTTATTTTGCACCATGGAACTTGGAACTGCCATGAATGTAAATTGCAATTCACCCTGAGCTGCAGGGACAGTTACATCAACCTATTTCTAGGCCAGTTCCCCTGTGGGAATCTCTAGAAAGCACAGCTTTTTGGATGCTATCATTTTGGACTGGCACAAATTGCTACTGGAGCCTGCCTCAAGGTAAAAGGAGTGGAAAGATAGCTGGAAAGTTTCACGTGAAAAGGTCATCAGAAAAACAGGACTTAAGGTTTAGGCTTAGACTACATACATACATCTCAGTTTGTTATTTTAGTTCAAATATAACAAATTACAATGGAGTGATTTCACTTAAACATGGCTTATTTGACATCTATTATCTGCCATGTCTTGATAATAATAAGCTTTGAGATGCACAGTTTTTTACATTTTGTTTGATGACACTCAATAGAACTTTGGAAACATGTCCCTTGAAACAAAATATCCTATAAAATAGCTTGTAAATATGGAGCTGCTTGATGAAAATGATGAATACCATAATGATGGTATTATCCCCTAATAAATTCATTCATTCACACCATTTCGGAATGAAGCAATGTCAGTCATGAGAGTTTTCACCATATGCCTGCTCTGGCAGCGCTGTGTGTGCATGAAGGGTGGTCCCTGATGGGCCCTCATTGGCCTTTGAACCAGTCTCCCAACTGACTGAAAGCAACGATACTCCTGCCTGCCAGGAGCCTACGGTAGCATATGGCACACTAGACTTAAAACTATGGCACAGTGACAGTCCCTGTTGGCTTCTGTGGGAGCGTGTTTGTGTGTAGGCCTGAGGATATGAGAGCAGTAGTGCAGAACAACCACATAAATAACTACTACAGCATCTGTTTGAAGAGAAGAGAGATGGAGAGTTTGAAACTTGCTTACACACACACACACACACACACGCATATACACACACACACACACACACACACACACATACATATGTGTATATATATATATATATATATATATATATACACACACACACACACACACATATATAATGTCAAACACACATCCTACACCATCACACACACCGTCATAGATCTACATCCATGATGCTACCAGTGCATCAGTCAAACAGATATACTCACACTGGGGAGGGACAAATTTATAGGCAGCTGCAATAGGGAGTTGCTATGGTAACTGCTTCACTGTTTCTGCCTCTCCTCTCTCTCTGAGTCTCTGTCTCCCTACATGAGTCACTCTCACGTGGACAAAGTCTCATTGACTGTTGCTATGGCAACATATTGCTCTCGTGCATCTCTAACCCCCTGATGCCCTTCGTCACGTCTCTACCTGAATCTCATTTCATTAGCGGCAAATGACCACATGTACACTCTGTACCTACTCACTCACTCACACCCACACTCACACACACACATGTTCTGCATCAGGAGATGAAAATTGACAGCCACTGGCATCATGGGAGACAGAATGCAGATGCAGTGGTGTGCCCATCCAAACTCACAGAAGACACAAACACACACACCAAGCAGGCTGTCACAGTTGACCTGTAGACTCCGTGTCCATGGACCAGTTACAGGGCGAATCGCTCTGGCACAGTGACAGATAGAACTGAAGCCCCCGGGGGCCACAAGCGCTCACTCTCTCTTTTTCCTGCTGTCCTGTCTCAGGCTGTCTCCGCCTCGTTTCCATCACAACTAAAGTTTAGTATGCAAAGGCCACAGGTGGGTAGTGTGGTAGGTTTCTCAGTTTTAGGATTCAGGTTTGATCACCATTTGGAGTAAACTTCCAAAGTTTACGAAAAACACTAACCCACCTATGGTTTATTGATGTCTGAAAAACATGCAAATGTTATGCAGCAAGATGCTTCAAAAACTAATCAGATCATCAGCTCTACCGGGAGAACCTGTGGCGTATGTATAATATTTGTATAATTTGTTTTTCATTAGTTTCTTTCTTCACAACGTGCCTACACACAAAAAAAGCAAAAAGCAATTGTGGCATGACAACATAATGTCGTGTGTACTATGCAGAGTACCATGGTGCCAGTTTGGGAAATGGGACAATGTCCAGAATATACACATAAAGCCTTAGCAAATCCTAGACATCCTATGCCTGATTATCGGCAGATGGTAAACGATTCCACACAGACATGAGTTGATGCTTTACAGGGAGAGTCTTACCCATTGTGCACTGATTTGTGTTGCATTCATGTTCACATGTCTGAGGAGGAGAACAGTATCAACAGGACAAAAACAGATGACTAGCACTGGGAAAAGTGACATGTTTGTGGACATGTAGTAAATGCATCAATGACAATCTTTGTCTTTTTGGTCACGCCCCATTGCAAAAATAAGTAAACATGTTTTGCCTCAAATACTGATATCAAAACCTATTTTTTAAGACTATTTATATAAAGTAAATTGGCAGAAAATTAACAAAAGAAAATTCTAATTTGTGAATTTCCATCTGCATCCACCAGTTCAATTCAACCACTGCAGAAAACTTTTTTTATTTTTCAGCAGAGTAGACGTTTCACAGGATGTTAAAGTCACATGCTTCATGATTTATTCACCAAGTCTGTTTCCACTGCACTTTGTTGCATTTTGACTTTATTAACACAGTCAAGTGCAGAAGCTTTTTTGCAATATTTCAAGTTTTCCTGGTGTCTCTCTCCCTCAGGCCTATCAGAGCTGCTCATATTAAAAGCCCAATATTTAACTTGTAGTATACAACATTTAGAATCAGAACACCAAACACCTCCAATAAGAAATACGTAACAGCAGACAGTCAGGCTCTGACTCAATTATGACAGCACCTCAATATAAAAGACTTGAGACAAAGCAGGAACAATGATTAATTAAAAATCTAATTCAACAAGGTGAACAAAGTCAAATAAGCACACAGTGCTGAATGCTGAATAATTGGCTCTGTTCGGCAAACAAAAACAACAGCGGCAAAGACAAAGTGAGATGGCAGAGAGCAGCTGAGGGCTGGTACCCTGAGGAGCTTAGTATGGCCGCTGATCCTTTCAAGCAGAACGGAGACAATGAGACGATTAGGCCTAAACTTATGTTGAGTGTTCCAGTTTAGCACACCGCCCACCACCGCCATCAGAGACACCACCCCCTGGTCCCCTGACGTTCTTTGCTGGATTGTCATCTGACTGATTAGTCATGGGGATGGAGCCTGGTCTGGAGCGCTGTGTGCGTTAGTGGCAGCCATTGATTTTATGGGAACTGATGTTTGCCATCAGTAAACACTGACACATCCAGTGAAGAGGAAGAAGAGCAAAGACTGGTGAGCACTTATATGATATAACCACACTTCAGAGTGCAACGGAAGAATAACAGAATTGAAAAGACTCCAACTGAAAAGTCTACCTTAATATTTTTCTTGTTCACATAGTAAATACCAGTGGCTGGAAAACCAAACATTCACCTCAACCACATCTTGTTTCACTCCACTCTCCTGGGAACTACAACAACAGGGGCGTGCACGGAGACTCGGTGTGGAGGACACAGCATTTAAAAAGAATAGATTACTTCTTAACAGAAGCGAGAGCGCAAGAGTCTGCTGAGATATTATCTCCCCATACATTAAAGTGAGTGTGCAGAGATGGGAGCGGAGGGCCCTCTCCTTACAGAGAGCCATAATTAAAAAGATATTGGATCATGTTTGGGTGAAGTGACAACTCAAAAAGGAATACCGCAGCACATAAGATTTTTATACCTTCTCCAAATTAGCATTTTTCTTTTCTCCTCTACAGGCTTGACTTTGTGTCTTTTCCCACCATTTCAATTTTAATTTCCATTAGTACAGTTTGTGTGCACAAGCAAGTGTGGGTGTGAGGTAGAGATAAATATTGACCTTTTACGCTGATGTTCCAAGCATCGGTAATAATAGGGAAATTGCTCACAGCAAAAGATAAACTGTCATCTGTGTGCAAATACACATAGGCTCTTTGTACTAGTGATCCAATTAACAGAAAGGTTACAGAGTGGTGAAAATACTGTAACAGAATGAGGTGTAATGGTGGGAATACATTTGTGTGTTTCTGAGATCTATAATTTTAGTCATGATGGACTGCAATTATCACAGAAAGCTCAGCTTCATTGTGCAAGCTAAGCTGTTTTAGAAATAAGTGGACATGTGTGCTTAATTTGCGCGGATAAATATATTTAGAGATTGGGTTTTTCTCGAAATATTCAACACTCCACGTTAGAAAACATTTACTGAAAAACGGATGGAATAATATTTGTCCTGCTCGAGCCTCAAACCTTCAACTGCCCGTGTAAATGTTATCTTCTGTATAATCAGGAGAAGACTTCAAAAGCACGTTTTTACATGTTGATGCAGATCTTGATTGCAGTGAAATGTGTAAAATCAAAGGAGTCAACAAACGCAGAACTATTGTGATTGGTGAGTTGCCCAAAGGGAATTTTTGCACAAACCTATAAATTGTGAGCAACCTGAAATGTCCTGCAGTCAGAAAAGAAATGCTTACAAACTGCAGTCTCATGCAACTCTGTGGCTATCTTTCACAAATGACGTAAGTGCATCTGTGTGTGTGTGTGTGTGTCTGGGTCAACAGGAGGTCAATGGCAGGCTGATGTGAATGAGGGCTGGAGGTGGAGAGAGATGTGGGATGATGAATGGGATGTGATGAGATGCACAGCAGCAGAGCTGGGCTATAGGCCACCGAGCACGGCTAAGGCTTAATCGTTAGAGCACAATAGATCAAGGCAAAGGCCATACTGATTGCAACTGGGACATGTGTGTGTGTCCAGGCACTGGCATTATGATACTTGTGAGAACCAGCTGGATGTCTGGAAAGGAGGAATGAGCATCTTTAAAAATAGTAACTACTTTCCATTTAGTCCTAATTTGAAAAGGTCCTTTTCTGGCTTAGGTGTTTGTGTTCATGGAAAGATCAAAATTAGAGCATCATCATTTTATTCATTAACACATTTTTCCTTGTAGCCAGGTTTTAACATCGGTATCGAATGAAAATTAACCAGCAGAGCTGTGAAATTTGCTTCAGAAAGGTTATTTATCACAATAGACACTATGTCACTTCTATTTATTCATCCTGTTTATTTATTTATGTACTGTCAAACCAATGTTACCATGGCATCTGTTACAATACAATACCAGGTACCCCTTTAAAATCTCATGCCTGAAGGTGTGTACAAGCGCTCACAGAACGCTCAAGGTGCTAGAGGGTATTACAGTTCCAAAATACACCTTGAGAAAATCAGAACCAGCAGACAAACAAAAGAAGCAAACACGAAGCTGTCCTGTAGGAGTTGGTGAATGTCTTGCATTTAAAGGATGCTGTTTGGCAGCGTAATCTCAAGTGTGTGTCCCAGTGTATCGTGAGCCTCTTAACACCCTGATTAAAATGTGCATAATTACATGGAGATAATTAACAATTATATTGCCTTGTAAAAGATCATTACACTTTCAAGCTTTTTGGGATCAAACAGGTCTATTATAACATTTGTTTCACATTATTTAAAACTATTAATGCTGGATGTACTTGTTAATGCATTTGTCCACTGCTTTCCATTTTGGGCTTTGACATATGGTGAACTTTGTGGTTCATATTAAATGAAATAGGTATTTTTGCTGCTACAGAAAGGAATGTGTGTAAACCTAAATTGCTTTGCTTTGTATGCATCACAATGAAATTTTCAAAATTTGCCTTCAAAATTACTTCGTCTCTCACACACACACACACACACACACACACACACACACACACCGAGTGCTGCTCTTGTTCTCTTATCTCAGCTCATAGCACCAGAGCTGTAAAGACCAGCACTGAGTCCAGATGATCCTAGCTACTGTACTGTTTGTACCCGATCTTTGCCAACTTTACTTCCTGCGACACTGAGCATACACCCACCTTGCAGTTCACTCTGCATCTAAAGGCAGAACCAACAACCTCCTCAGCCCAAAAATAAGCTAAATATTTCTGCTGAAAAACACTGAATGTGTCAACAGCATATCTAGTACTGTACAATGACATATAATCACTGCTATTATACACATAAATAATCTTCAAGCATATACTTGGTGAGGTTCCCTTGGCAGATTAATTGTGGGCGAAGTAAAAGGGAGCAGAGTGAGGGAGAAAAAAAAAAAAAAAAAAGACGAGCAGCACCACTGGGAATAAGAATCGCCGCCCTGGCTGGTCTTACAACAACACGCTCTTATTAGACTCAATAACATCTCCAAAACACAAGTACTCCAGTTTCATTTTCTCTGCCTGGTCTATTCCTCTTTCTTCCTTCTCTCCCCACTCACACCCCCGCCCTTGCCACCGTGCCTCCCTCATCTTCCTATCTTGCTTCCTGTTGCTCTCAATCAATCTTGCATTCTTTATCTCTCCCTCTTCACTCTTGTCCTCTAGCAGCTGCCACCCTGGCCTCTCTCATCTTCTGTGCTTGTTTGTTTTCTGATCTCCATTTTCTCTCTGATACCCTCTTTCTTCTCATCTCCATCTCCTCCCCTCTGTCTTCGACTACCGCCGGCTAGCCTCTTGCTGCAATAATCTATTTGTAACCTCTCTCATACCTCAGCTAGAAGCCGAACATGCTCAACTTTCTTTTAATTCAACTGCACTAAGTCGTCTCTGTCGTTTTTTTTCTCTGGCTCTATTCCCTCCACTATCGTTTTCGCATCTCTCCATCATAGGTTTTTGTTTTTCATTTACTCTTAAATTATATCTCTCAGCCCCTCCTCTGTCCCATTTGTGTTATAAATAGTGGTTGGATTAGGCTGCCTTTTGTTTTGCTCACTATTAGGAAGCGGATCAATTCTGCAAATTGAGTGGATGGGGAAGCGAATACACGTGCACACACACAGACACATATACAAGCACACAGCCCCTCTGTCCTCCAAAATGCCACAGTGACAAAGACAGCACAAACACGGCCATTGTCCTTGTTTTCCCACTGCTGGCTCTCTCTTTTCCCCTCAACAGCCTTCTTCTCTTGCATTTCCCACATCCCTTTCTTTCAGCCTTAAGCCCTCTGGACTTCAACTGACCCCTCGGTTCCTTCTCTTTTCCATTTCCTCTAGCTCCAGAGTCTTTATGCTTGACTGGTAAAGTAGCCTAATTTTTATGCCGAGAGTTTGGTTAACTGTGGGTTTATCTGCATTGTAAGACCAAAAACTATCTTCGCTCATGCAGCTTTTGTGCATGCGAATGGTTTTCCTCCATGTTTTTCACAGGAATATACAGGAAAATACTCTAAATAACTTCATGAGTTTAGAGGTTACATTAGAGATGAAATTTCAGATGAGCTGGATCTGGTTTGAATTCAACATGTGATGGTGGGAGCCTGGAGTAAAGATGTTAATTTATTTTTCTAAGTAGAAACATTTATGAGCTGGGTAAAGCTTTAACTCTACTGTGTTGAATTACTTGTACCACCAATACAGAGTAGGAATATGGATTTGTACATACTGCATATGCTGCAGGTTATTATGTTAAGGAATGAGTGTAGGGAATGAATGTCACTGGGATGCTCTCAAGTAATCATGCATGCATATAAATGAACATGCGTTTTTTCCTTTGCATTTGCACATTTGTGTACTGTATGCCTATGAATAAAATGCAATCAACCATGCTCCAGTGCTCCTCCTCATCTCGCTTCTTGCATGTCCTCATACAACCTCTCATTATCCCCAGTCCACCTCCCTCTCTCTTGGCCTCTCTGCCCTCCCTCCCTCCTGCCCTCTTATAACGATCAGGCCATTACTGGGGCTGCTGTTCCAGCCCTGGTTTAACGGGGGTGTCTGGGGTCTAATTGGGACTGAATGAGGCGTCATTGAGACCGGATGGGGCTGGCGTGTCCACAGAGATGTCCTTTGAGTGAGTCTTTAAAAACAATCAAGCATATTACAACAACACTCAAACATGTATGTTTGTGAGAATGCATCAATAGGTGCATGTTCAATTTTTGTGTGTGTGTGTAAACAGCTTTGTCTTTAATGTTTGAATAAACCTGCACTATTTCCTTGTTTGAATCATAAAATATGAACATATGCAGGATGTTTTAGATTAAAACTATTCACAGTTGCCCCCACTGCCTGCTGCTACAATATAATAAACTGTGAATGACTGCAAAGCTGAGAACCCATACTGTCACAAGAAGACTGTATCATCACACTGTGAAAAAAAAAACTCCTTCAGCTGTTCTGCCGTTTTGATTCGAGCCACACAGAAATAGAATTCGATGCAAGTCAATTTTAAGGACCTCAAAATTTGCTACATCATCAAGCTATATCACTATATCACTTCTACATGTGCAGGGTGTGAGAAGGGCCTGCTGTCATTTTAGATTTGTGTTCTTGAATGTTTCAGCATGCATGGCTGTAATATCGCTTGTCTTAATTACTTGTTCATGTTGATATATTTGTTACAAATTTAAGAAACTATTTGTTTATTAATGTGACATGAGAAAATGTGAGAGACAAGCAGGGGCACTATGTGTGTTTTGGCACGTGCTGAACTGTGGAGTATATTACCATGTGGAAATAATATATTCTTTTTCTATTTGTGAGCGTATTAGTTCCAGCAGGAGGAGCAGAGAAACAATAAATTGGGTGTAGAGTCTGCTGTTGTCTCCATTCAGACACCAGTGTTCCCATTAAGCTGTCAGTTCTGCTACTACCCAGCGCTCTCCATCTTATTCATAACAATAGCTCCTTAATTGGAATGCTACTCCAAGAGCTACAGTACAATTCAGGTGAACACACAAACATATAATAGCAATAGCAAAATAGCAAAAAAGACACTATGCACCTATTGTAAGTTAACAAAGCAACGTTGCTCAGTATGTGAACAGCAGAACTGCATGTGTATGCAGATATGCACAGGATTTGTATTCAGACATTTTGACATGCATAGAGTTGCTCCTGTTTGTTTTCCACTTCACCCCAGGGGTATATGGATTATCAGCAGCCACTTATCTCATCTTGTGAGTTTTGACAATTAATGTGATGGTGGAGCAGCAAATTCTGCTCCAGAGCTATGAGATACTGTCCTGATGGGGTTTTGCAATTCAGCCACTTCTTTCCTATTTCCATGCAAACAAGAACAACAACAACAACAACAAAAAAAAACAATGCCAATGAATGTCAATATCTAGGTATTTAGGACCATCTTAGAATATGGCTGATGGAAGTTTCCCACCTGATCACAACTACTTCCTGTGATGATCCAGAGCCCAAATTAGCTCTAAAATATTGTCATTGACTAAACTATTTATACGCCACACAGGTTTCAAATGATCTGACATCATATTTTGGGCTGTTTAATTCTTTACTCATCAATTCATGCTTTAACTGTCATGCAGCTGAGAAATATTATTGTCCAAAAGTAGTTCACCATCTTTTCTTGATAAAATACTGAAGTAGGAAGCAAGACAAAGTGGATTTTTTATACTGCTCCCACCCGTCAGAGGGAATGATATATCTAAATCCTTTATTTCTTTCAAATGCAGTTTTCAGCTCTGAAACCCAACCGTTGATTAAAAACATTATTCTGCAGTGCGTCTCTAACATTACAGATCTCACTAGCACCTGCTGGGAGGCAGACTTCATTTGTTTCAGTGAGCATTTTACTGTTATTTGGATTAAACAGACCCACAATATCTCTTGGCTACCTCCAAACTGGTACAGGGATATTTACTGCCAGCCAGCCTCTCCTGTTGCTTCCCTTGGTCCCTTACAGCCGTTACATATGGCACTAATCTCCTGCTCCTTTTCATCCCTTCCTCAGCCTCCCTTCCTCTCCCTCCTCTTCACTCTCTTTGCTTTGTCAAAGGGTTTTGAGCTCAGTAAAACACAGTCAGTGTGTGATGGAGTTGGTGTATTCGACACGATATTGACACATCCTTGACACAACGTGGGCTGAGCACTGAGGTAATAGGGAGGTAGGGAGCTTCAGCAGCAAATAACCGACAGGCCCACAGAGAGACAGAGTGATAGGAAGAGACAAGAGATTGAGTCTGTGTAGTAATGTTAAAATAAAGTTGGTTTGACAGTACTGTTGATCCTTTCCTGCAGAAGATTCTATTCTGATCTGTGCTGGGCTTTTTTGTGCTGCGCCGAGCCGTGCTGTGCTATTTTATTCTTTGTTACCCTACTGAATGTCATTTTCCCCACAAGGCTGTCCTGTTTTGTTGGTTTATTTTACAGTTTCACACAGAGAGCTGTTCACTTGTGCTCCTTACTGTTTTTCCTTTGTCCTCATTTGGTAATTTTTAATGTATTACTAAGTCTTGTCCCTGTGCCACCTCATTCTATTGAAAATCCTTTCAGAAAATAATGTGAGCAAAATAACAGAAGGCATGCCATCATGCACATTTTCTATTTCTGATGGCTCGCAATCTCCTTGTCCTTTTATATTTCACAATTTAGAGATTTGACTGTTACAATGTGTATTGTACGGTACACTGAACATCACGCTGTGTCGATGGTGAAAAAGCTACAGGAAAGGGAGATATTTAGCAGGAGTGCATCTCCCTGGATGCTCCTAATTATACAAAAAAGATGAAATGTGCCAAGTCTCTGTCCTCACACGGCACTGTTTTCCAAAACAAGAGAGCAGAGGAGTAAGGAGAGAGCGTTTTAGAGCAAATGTGTACGAGCACGAACAGAGAGGCCAATATGGAGAGATGCTGCATTGCCTACAGGCCAACGTCTGTTAGCAGAGTTACAACTAGAGTGGAAACACCACATAATACAGAGAGACAGAGTGTGTGTGTGTGTGTGTGGGGGGGGGGGGGGGGGGGGCAAAAGGAGGAGGAAATTGAGAAAAATACTTTGATGTGGACAAAAACTGAGTGGCGCAAAAGCTTGTATCCATCTCACACGGACAACAACAAACTGTTATTATTCCTCCACACCATCTAGCATCTTGCCATCCAGCAGAGAGCATCATGAATGTCTTCTGCTGTTTCACACTGAAGTGTCTCTGTGATAAAGCTCTCTGACGTCTTTCATCTAACCCACTCTCAACAAAACGCAACGCATCGAGATGTGACTTCCTTCGGTGCTGCCATCGTTCTGACTAATGTCACCCTCTGTCTTTTTGTTCTCGTCTTTTACTCTCTTTCTTTTCTGTCCTCCTGTCCCTCTGTCTTTGCTATATTCAGTTCTCCATAATCATGTCAAATTACCTCAAAGACTTTAAACACAAAAACAGCCTCTGGTAACACACACATGTTCCTTGGAAATACTGTGCGACATTCAAACAATTTCTGTAATTATATCACATTCAATTAAAAGACTAATTAAAAGCTGATTCAGTAAACCGTGCTCACTCATCCAACCAGTGGAGACTTTCCACTTTCTGCAGCGTTAGTTTTACAGTCGGGTAAGCATGTCTGATATGGAGCCATTGTTTTGCTTGGATCAAGCAATATGTTTTACAGATAAAGTCTACAAGCCTGTGCTGCTTGGTCAGCATTCATTGCAGACCCTGCTACCATGTAGTTAAGTATTCTGTTTAAGAGTTGAGGCATTTGCTGTTTACAATATTCCGGATGACATAAATAATTTCCTAATTATGAGGAAAAACAAGTATGACTGCTGACTGTGTTCTACTTAGCTGTTGTTTTATTGTGGTTTGTGTTATTTAACACTTTGAGTCATTAGTTTTTGTGTACACAGTGATATTTAGAAGCACTTCACAAGCACACAACACAAGCTGACCCAGGAAATCTGTTACTGTTTGTAAGAGTATGTATGGGAAAACACATCTTTCACTATTTTTGTGACTGCATATCACATCCTAACCAGTCTGTGAGCGAGAGTAAGTTATTTTAGTGGCTCGTGTAACATTAATGCTGTGAGCTTTTTTCTGCCCATGCTGCCGACGCGTTCCTTTGGATGAATACTTTATTCTGTTCGACAGACAGGTACTGTGCTATACACTCAACTAATCTGACAGAGAAATAGTGTCTTAAACTGTACTATTTTGTGCAGTATGTAATTCATGATTATACCAAAAACTGCACCACAAACAGGTAGTACAAATACTGTATTAAGTATAGCAGACTCACTTAATACTGATACTGATACAGGTGCTGTATACTTAATTTGTTTTGTATCTAAAAATAAGTAAAAATAAAGGTAGAAATAAAGTAGAAAATATTTTTATATCATTTCTGGTCCACATGATTATGTATAATGTGAAACGGGTCACTTATAGCAACAGTAAGTACCCGGTGTTACAAGTTTGGAATTTAGGGTCTCTGAGCTATTGTTTTCTGGCCTGCAACTACCACACAGCTGTTTCCTGCTCTGATAAACCCACACTTCCTGTATAGACTGATGACATTAGCAACATTTACTAATGTTAGGAACCGATAATGAGTCAATGTTGTGTTTACAACTTCTCCCAATGAGCACAAGTCCAATTACAAAAAAAATTAATTCATGTACCTTTAACCACATAAAAAAAAAAACACGAATTCCTCATATTTTGCTGTTATTCCTATTTTTTGGTTTTTGGTTAAGGTGCCACTCTTTTGTTTACATTTGTATGATGAGTTATTGGACTTAAACTAAAAATGTTGGGCTATTTAACAACAGTTTGCTGACCTGGGTTAACTGTGAAAACCACCATAAACTTACTCATTACACGCAGCATTTGGATTAAAGACATTACACCTCGCTGGAAAATACAGTTCTGTAGGTGCCTAATAAACACCGATGATCTGACATTAATTATGTAATATTATATTTAAGTGTAATTAATGTGTAAGGAGCTGCAGCTAATAACAAACCTGGACTACATTAATAATAATCATTCCTTTGATGAATGATAATTCATCATGATAATAATTATTTACATTAGTTATATAGTGAAGGGGGAAAGAGGGATCCACTTCAAGAATAAAACTTCTACCTTGCTGTTTAGTCTATGCGTCAGTTTAATGTACGGCAAAATAAAACTATAAAGCCTGCAATCTATAACACTAGTACCTCTGTACTGCCTAACTAATTCACTGAAGGTAAATCTGAACCTTCTCTTGCTTGGTTTGATTAATGGTTCCCACTACTATACTGTGATTAAATACCCAGCTGGATGGTTCATATTCTTATCGTCACTAGTCATGAAGAAAATTGACTGCATTATTGAAAAAAGCAATAGCTCCATTTGATTCATCACATAATTGCATGCTTAATGTTTGAAAAAATGAGCAACATTGAGGCTTGAAAGGACAATAAACATCTTGATCACCTCCGGGTATATTTTTTTCCTTCCTCTCTGCTTTTTCCTTATTTATTTTGTCTTCATTTTTTGTTTCAAAGGACAAAGATATGATCAGAGGCCACCATCTGGAGGTTCTAGTGTAATATATTGATGGCTGGTCTCTGTGGCATCATGGGGAGCCTAAATTGACTGGCTGCAGATTGCAGTGCAACAGAATTGAATAAACTGCTGCATAATCATTGCTTCTCGACTACTAACCTTTTGCATCTCTCACAACCTTTCATTTTTTTTGGGCTAAAAATAATGAAGCAGTGGAAAGTTGAAGAGATGTACCATCACACCTCACTGCATCTCTAGTCATGTAGTTGTATATAACAATACCTTAACTAATGCCTTCATTACAGTTAGTAAAACCATAATGCATTGTTTTTCCTGAAATGCTCACATAAGGGGTATCAATATGATGTATGTCATACAACACACGTACATGTAAATGTTACTAAAAATATTTAGTGAAGGCAGCTTCTGTGATTTATTCCAGCCCCACATTGCTTAATGCAATATGATGTCAACTGTAATGCCATCGTCTGTCCTTAATCTGCCTCTGTCAATTCCATTTTGATAAGGTTTGTATTGTGTGGCCCTTTTTATATTACGCTGTGGATGCATGTGTGTGATTGCGTGTGGGGGAGCACGTCAGAGAGAGGTGACATTGTTCCTGGCAGAAATATGTTCCAGGTTTGGGGCTCAGGTGGCCGTGGTTAGTCTCTGATCAGAGCTGACACACAGGAGGGCATAGTAACACACTCCCTCTGTCTCTTTCCTGATTTAGCTCAATCTTGCTCTAGTTTGTAATCCCCTCCTCTACACACAGACACACACACACACCTATGCACAGAGCTGTAAGCTCTATCAATCTTTTTGACCACTGTAAGAGCAGCACTGTGGCCCAATAGTCTTTTCTCTCACACACCTGATGCAGAAGCAGAGTGAAGTTGTCTAACTGGGTAAAGCATGTCGCCTTAATTCTTTGTTACTCTTCTTGCACAGTTCGTACTTTTTCCTTGTATAGCTTGTAAATAAGTTTCTGCATGGCCTAGAATATATGGCTTCAAAGCATGCCAATGTAAAAAGGCTGCTGAAATGCAGCTGAAAGAATGAGGACAAAATGGTGGACAAAGAGGACGAACTGATTACTGTATGTAGATTGTAGCTGTTATCGGATAAAAGGCCAAGGAGTTTTTAGGGTTTTCTCAGCCTGTTAAGGGTGTTATTATTTTTGGTTAGAAAATAATTAGGGAAGCAACTGAGGAAGGTTTATTCCAAGCTGATGTAAGATTTTAACAGTCTAACAGCTCTCTGGGTCTGGTTCCTTACACTGAAATCTTTATTTGTGCAACAACTCACACCATTGCAGGCGTTTTGCAGGGAAAAACTGCATTGGTAAGGAAGGAGGATAGAACAGGTCAGGCTAAAAGGCTCGGAAACAGGGCATGTTACAGCCTTCAGTATGTGGACGAAGCATTTCTATCAGCCAAAACAGAAAACAACTGCCTCATGTGTTGCATTACAATGCAGCCAACATAGCAGTCGCATTAATGCTTTGTATTGTTTCTGGACACTTTCTGCGTTTACGTTCAGACAAACCAAGTAAGAAGTAATGTTCTGTTGATTACTTGCAGTTGCGAGTCACTTTCAGCTGTGTACCTGGGTGTTTTTTCCAGACTAGACGGTGATTACAGGCAGAGGTCATGTTTTTTGGTTTCTGGAAGTTTATGGGGAAGTTTATGTTTTACAGGGGGTTTTAAAGGCTGATACTGATTTTTATTTATCCTTTAATATATACTTAAAAGACCGTTTCCAAACATGTTTTAAGACGCGTGAAATCATCTGCCTGGAGTAGATGATTGGTTTTCAATTAAAATATTCTACCATGTCTTTCTTCACTCCGAGCTCTGTTGTCAGTGTACACAGTGTGCGTCTATATGCATGAAGCTTTCAACTTCACACTTGTGCATGCTACGTATAGGTTGCGCTCAAAACTAGCAATAATCCCACATTCTTGTACGTACAGTACACGTTAAATTCAGATTTAAGGTGAGCACAGAAACGTTCTCCCCTTAAACAGGCAAATGTGAAAGCAGCCTTTTACCAGCAAATTCTGAACAGTAGCTGTCAACCATCCAAGCATAAGTGAAGCAGATTTATTTGAACCTTTTTAGTCTAAAAATATTCTAAAACAGATGGGAAAGAGTGAATGGTTCTCCACTAGGCTTATATCACAGGAGTGGGGGGAACAAAAAAATAGCATTTGAATGAAATTACACAGGTGGATAACCGATCTTTTTGGCTGTATTCAGAGGGCACAAACTCATGACCTAATGTGTATCTAATGTGACTGTACTGGAGACAATTTCTCTTGGGAGCAGATTTTATTCTTGGGATCAGCATTGTTATAGTGTGCCCATGTGTGTCTGCATCTGTGCATCTAACTCTATGCTTGAGAACAGTTTTTAATATTTGAAGCTGTATCCTTTTGATTTTATTCAGCAGCTAACTCCAGTTTTAGCCCTGTACTTCAGGTATTATTTCTGTTTGGGCTGATGTTGAGTAGTAGTGGAATGGATTAGCAGTTCCCAATCAAATGAGGTCAACTGTTTGTCATGATGAGGAGTGAAAGGCATATTTGAGGTGGGGGAGAGTCTTGACTGGGCTGTGGCAGCTCAAAAACTTCTGTCTGTGGCAGCGTGTTTGATCACCAAGAAAAATCCTCGTGTCAAACTTCCTCCGACTCCCAACTTCAAAAAACATTAAAAAAATAAAAAAAAGAAATACCCCAAATCAAAGAGCATCACAGAGCAAGAAAAAGGTTCACCTGCACAACCCTCAAAATAGCGTAACAGAAATATGTATAAAAATACCATTAACCATCTTTTTCTGCAAGAAACAAGTCTAAAAAGAAAAAGGATGGATGTGACAGGGAGATGCAAGTGCAGATAAAACCACCTCCAAAGTGTATGTGCTGCGGGCAGGAGATACATTAACAGCCAGTCTGTGTCCTTATTCCAGCAGCTGATTAGGCCCAGATCTTTCAGAGTGGGGCGTGAATGTCCTTGGACGTCCCCACATATTTTTCCTTACTTGATTTGATGTTATCATCATTGACTCGGGAGAAGGCTTGCGTAATATTTGTGTATCCTTACTCAATAGCAATTTTGTCTTCGAGCTGGGGATTGAGGTGCAATAATAACACACCTCATTGTGTAAGCTGGTCTCAGTAGATGCTTTATTGCTCAAAACCCCGACAACAACTTGGTTTCGGGGACAATGCTGTTAGGTCGGCAGTGTGTTTTCAAGGGCACAGTGGCGGCGATGATGTCTGAGGCTCTCTGTCATTTGAGAGCCAGATAAGGACCTCTGGAAAACACACACAACTGTAGATGGCTTTGTAATGAAAGGTGCTGTATGAGGGTTCTGTTAGCCAGACTCTATGATCATCCAGGGTTACATAAGTCTGATGATTTGCATGGAAAAGACAGCTTTTTTAATTGCAAGGGTCAGCACATACACTTACACAAACACATCGTTATGCATCTCATATCCCACCTAACAAAATGTGTGTTGACTTGTGTGTGTGTGTTTCACTCTATGTGTACAACATCCCCCAAAAAGACTTCAAAACAAGAAAAAAGGAAAAACATGCAACAAAAATACCTTCGTCTCGAGGCTTGTTCATTGAAGATTCATCATGTTTTTTTGTGAGCGGACCTAGGGTTAAGAAAAAAAGGGGGGAAAAAGAGAAAAGAGAAAATTCAAAAAAGATTACTGGCAAAAACGGAAAAAAAAAGAATATCAAAAAAAGAAAAGAAGCAAGAGCAAAAAGGACAAATCAGCAAGAGTTCATGTTTGCTTATCGTTTTGTTTCTTTTTTTTTTCTTAAAAAGAGTACAAAAACAAAAACAAAAGGCATCACAGACACAGATTCATCACAAGAAAAGACACAAGATCAAAGAAAACTTGTTTTTGGATGTGATTTCCTTATTCCCCCCCACCCCACTGCTGAAGAAAACGTCTGCCATCGCTTACGGTCCCCTCTTCCTCTCTCTTCTTTCAACCCTGTTAGTTTCTTAACTCTTGGCTGGGGGTGGGGTGGGGTTGGGGGTGGATTGTAGATGAAGGAGGGATTGTGGGTTATTAGGGACACAGTGGTTTGAAGAACAGGACCTAGCACTTTCCTCCCAGAAAAAGAGAGAATAAAAAAAAAAAAAGAAAACAGGCAAAGAAGAAGACACCTAAAGGAAAAAGGTGAGTTTGGGTCCTGATGCTCAAACCCCAAAATTTTTTAATGGTAACATCTGAGCAGTGAAAAGACAGAAAATTTTAAAGGGCTGTTGCACAACATGAGTCAATTAGAGCATTTTTCGTCAGACAGACTGAACACAAAGACAGCTTTAATTACACAGCCACAGATAGACAATGACCCTGGAACGGTGAAAGGGATGTTAAACATGGTTCAGATAAAAAAAAAAAAAAAAAAACAGGGCACAGGTGCTTCTGTGTTTCGGAGTGTGTGTGTGCACCCAGTGAGGGCGTGCATGTGCTGCTGTTGTTATTTAGTGGTTAAACCGCAAAACTATTCCCCAGGCGGGTAAATAATTACACAGCACAACAGCAGTGTGTCAATTTGAAATGACAAGTAAGCGTGACGCTAATTGCGCAGAGGAGTGCAGCTAAAAGGTGAATGTAATTTGATCCCCATCTGCCCACTGGCTGTTTTTGGTAAGTTAAAAGAGTCGTGGAGAGAGAGAGAAAGACGACAGAGGGGAGGAGGAATGTACCCAGAGAGGAGCAAAAAACAGAAAAATAACTTCCCCACTTCCCTGCATTATCAGCTGTGAGTATTTATCTTTCTTTTCATGAACTGCTCGTTCCACATTCAACGAACCTGACTGTGACTAAATGGTTTCTTTGTCATCACGTGTCAGAACTGTTCCTAGACTACTTCTCACAGACGTGTAAACAGAAAGTGTTGCTTTCAGGAAAAATGCCACAAAACCAGCTTTGATCTTGGTCATGTTTCATCATTTAGTTTATGTTGCATTCATGTACAGGTACCACTGGAAAGAGACAAATCAGCTTCTTGGATGCAACAAAAGCTATTGATGTACACTGTTCACCTCATCTTCCCCGGAGGTGAGTGTAGCAAGAAAATGCTCTTCACCTCAGCTTTGAGAAAGTAAGCACTGCAAAAATACTCTTCACCTTTCATTGCATTGGCTTTCATCTGATAAATCCATTTTCAGGACTTGAAGTTTGTCAAAGAATCTGGATTTTTTTTGTCAGTTAAATTTGTGATATATAAAAAAAACCAAACTTGAATAGTGAAATTCTGCTTTTTAAGAACAGGTACTGTAAAAGTGCAGGCGATTTTGGAAAAGATGACTGAATATTTGTTGGTTACCCAACACAGGGCAGCCTCGTAAAGAACTCCAACTTAGGAATTTCAAAATAAAACCACTCAATAACTCAATTCAGAGAAAACAGAAAATAAAATATGATGTAATACCTTCATTTGTGAAAAATAAAACCACACATTGAAAGCTCTGGAAAAAGCTTAAGAGCACCTTGACTTATGATTTGGTGTTTACAAACAGGAATCATAGGAAGCAGACTCTTTCAGTAAGTCAGTTACTGTTGCCAAGTCTTATTTCTTATTTATTTGAGCATCACAAGACCGGTATCACTTTTTCCTGCTAAAATGAGTTATATAAACTACCAAATGGTTTCACCAAACATGTTTAGTAGAAAATATAATTACCACATAATTAAACATTCATTGGGATAGATGGTAGGTGCATAAACACAGAATCCTGACACCAGAGATCACCGATTGTAATTTAAGTGGGTGGGTTATTTAATGAACAGCTAAAGAGATTCTCTCTCCTGCTACAAATGACTTTAGCTCAACCAACACAATAATTGTTAAAAAACATTAAGCGTGACAGTTGCAGGGAGTGAATGCAACAGGGAGAGCAAAATTCAGCTGGATGGCAGTGCATGATCTGCTGATGCACTCAGATAGCTCCAGAGCTAAACATAATCCCATCTCAAACATCAGACCTGTGGAAAAACCCTGCTTGAAGAAGCTGATAAATTCCAGTCTTTACGCTTCAGAGAGGTGCTGAATATGTAGTGCTGTTGCATTACACTCACGGGTGGTGCTAATATTTTGTCCGTCGCATTTACATCAGTGACCCTAAATGAAACACCTCTCTGTATAATCCAAAACACAGCAGCATGTTCAGTATTAACAATAAACAGGAAAAAAAAAAAAGTTATACATCTGGCATTATGTTTATTTTAAAATGAACTGCTATTGAAAAGCAAACTTTAAGACGTCTGCTAACTCACAGTCACATCATATTTTATTTACAATATGGTATTTACAACCTGAAAGCTGAGGTTCCATATATTTGTAGCTATAACCTGAGAGCTGAGCGTTATGGATTTTTTAGTAGCATTTGCCGCCTCAAGAATAAGCATGAAAGTTGACCTTAAAAACAGTACATTCACATAAAAAGTACTCTTAGCTAAAGGTCCACTCACTGGCTTCTCCTAGAGCTTTTCTGACAGCCTCAGCACACTGCTGGAGAACACCAGAGAAGCTAGTAAGTGGTGAATTAGTTGAGATTTGGTTTTTCAAACAGGTAAACAGAAGTAGGAATTATAAATAAAGACTGTCACACTTTCTGTGTTCAGATAAGTTTAGCTTTGAGCTGAAGCTAAGGGTAGTAAAATACTTCACAATCTAGTATAAGGTTTATATAACATTAGCTAAACATAGTAAAAAAAATAATAAAAATAAAGAGACATGTTAATGGTTGATGGACATTTACTAAAAAAAAAAGTTTGACATGTGATGAAGAAGTTTAAATAGCAAACTGCCTATCAAAGAAATAAGAGTAACTTTTTTGGAGGGAAAAAAAAGACAAAATGGGAAACGCAAAAATCAAGCAGCCATTACTGACCGGGCAACATGCTGAGAAAAAGTGTAAAAATAGAGCATGATTGACATCTTTTTGCAATGAGTGGGTGAGGAGCCTAGCAGTGTGAATCAAGCTGAGTGAACAAAAAAAAATCTTTTTCAGACAGATTCTTTTCCCCAATCAGAGGAGCTGAGGCGACTGGAGCATGTGCAGTTCGATGAAGAATCAAACCCCAACTCCCATCAACCCCCTCCACACCCTGGACACACACTGAGTGTTTCTGTAGATGACAAAAATAACAGCAATTATGATTATAATACACCAAGAATAGTTGGTAAAATTGTTATTTTGCGGACAATTTCAGCACAGGGGTTAAACAAGGACATCCAGCAGGATATAAGATATTTTTAAAACAGATAAAACGCTAACAGGACTTCAGGGCACAGTGGCTTACTTAGGACTTGTTGGACCACCACCTGTGCCACAATTGCCATCTATAAGGTAGCTGCTAAATATTGTTTCTGACCTCCAGATGTTTCCACCTTCTCTCCTCTAGACATCCTTTCTTGTTATTCTCCCCTCTGTGAAAGTATTTTCTACCTTCTCTCCTTGCTGTGTCCGTGCAGCTGACGACAGCTCACTTTGTAGCTGGTTAGCTGGTTACACAGTGCTCCATTGCTGCTCAACTCCTCCCAGTGGCCACACACACTCACACATGAACGTCAGCACTCAACACATGCTCGTGCAGTACACACACGCATGCAAAACAGACATACGGGATAGAATGCTGTGCAGAGAAGCAGATTATGAGTGACCGAGTGTGGACTGATCATGAAATAAAAAACACAATTTTATCCATTATCATCCAAAATGAATACCAATACCACTCTAACTAACTGCACTGGGCGTCTCTGTCAGTGACATCCCAAATGTGTGATGGGCCGTCACCGCAGGTCCTTCTTTTCCTGCTGCTGCCAGACTGTACGACCAGCACTGTTCCCTGTAGACACCCCATCATGTAAATATACAACATATTGTACCAGAGTCCAATACTTTCAGATTTTACTGTTTATATTTTTATTGTAAATACCTTGTTCTTGTAGAGTGCTCCAATGTTTTATCCTGTGCCTTACTTGCTGCTGTGACTATGTGAATTTCGCCACTGGGGGACAAATAAAGGATCTTAATATCTTTATCTTATCTTAATATACGACATAAAAAAGTGATTGAAAGGTTATGGGCTCGTATTTTATTTAACACATACTACATACCACGTACATACAACGCTGACTTAGTGTAACAGTAGGACACCATTCATCAGTTTGATTATTTTTTATGAAATTTTTCTTTTATACACATACACAAATAACGTAATTTATGTATGCTTATCGTTTGTGTTTAGTATTTTTGTATTCTCATTTATTAACTTTGTGTATTTTGATGCAGAGTGCAGCCCCTACACAATAAAGGCTTATTTCTAAGTTTATATATATATGAGAGACAGAGAGAAAGAAAGAAAGAGAGAAAGAAAGAGAGAGGAACAGTGAGAGAAAAGAAGTGGACACATTGTCATTGTCCTGGAGCTAAAATATTGCAGTGAATAGCTCAGTAAAAGTTGTGTGCAAATGTGTGTGTGTGTGTATCAGAGCACGTTGTAGATGAGTAACTAGGATGAGTGAGATGTGACTGCCCCTCAGAGTCACTCACCCACACACATTCTCTGTTTCATGCCTCGTAAGTAGCTATGGTGTGTGTGTGTGTGTGTGTGTGTGTGTGTGTGTGTGTGTGTGAGACAGTAGTTAGATGTACAGACAACCAGGCAGACAAGCAGAACTACTGCCAGTCTTGTGCTTCATTATCACACAGCGCCGCTTTCTGAGCTGCCAAACCCTGCATGTGTGTGAGCAGTGTGTGCGCAGGTCACACACGTGTAGCTCAGATGAGTGAGTTGTGACTCAAAACAACTACAAACAACTGAAGTCCATTCTCAGATGAATGAGACTTATAAAAAAAGCCTGTGTGAGCCTGTCCTCTCAGGTGATGCTCAGCATTCAGCCGACAGAAATATTCTAAATGGATCTATAGAGCTGTCATTAGTCACCCTGTCACAATTAGTTTTCTGCTGCACTCATATCATTAGGTCTCAATTCACTTCTCACATTTAAATGGCTGTATATCAGATGATATTGCCAGAGTGGAATACAAAAATACTAAATCCAGCAAAGACGACGCAAATTATTCCAATTGCAGTGAAGGTATAGTTCCTACATGCACCCACGGTGCACGCATCTTTCTATTCTGTTCAGTTAAATGCTGTCAGGTGCTGGCTCGCTTTGTGTTCCTGTTAAGTTGCAAGATTTTTATGATTACTACAGGGGCTTCTCTCCTTCCCTCCTGTCCATCTCACTCACTGCACAGTAACCTCGCCTGTAGCAGCGTTAGGTGAATAATAGGCTTTTTGGGAATTTCAAAGTTATAGGACAAAGACAGATGAGACTGTCATGATGCTGTCCGAGCCTGTTGGTGACCACCGGATGGCAAATGAGCACAGCCTGACTGGTCCAGCAGAGAATGCAAAGGCATGATACCATTAAAAAAAACAACAAATGCCTGTATCAACTTGTACGTTTTGATTTATCGCTTTGCTTTAGTGGATTTAAAAAATTTTTGGCTCTAATCTGTCAAACTGCCACAGCATTCTTGGATCGGAAGGAAACATTTAAAAAAAAAAAAAAAAAAAAAACTAAGAGTGAGGTGAAGCCACATACATTAAAATGTTTATATTCTTTGCTAACTTTAGGTTCAGGATACCCATCTCCTAATTTTCACAGCTTGAATTATTTATAAGACAAGTGCAAACTCATTCCTGCCTCCTCTTCAGTCCTGTTTTGGGCTGCAATAAGTAGATCTGTTGTGGTAATTAAAACAATTATAACCACAAGCAAATCTGTTACCACCAAATCATAAATGGGCTGCTAATGTGTATTCAGGATGTACGGAAAAGACGTAAAATATCAGCAATAAAACTCAAATACTGGTAATCTGATTTCTGCAAATCAAACAGCTTGAAGGTGCCTGCACCCCTGTTCATCGTTTCATTGCCCTCTCAGTACATATGTCAGCGCCGCTCTCATAGTCATCTGCCATGTAGTAACTGCTCTCCAGCCTGCTTACTAGTTTTTGAAATGAGAGTTTACAATGCTAATATGGGGCAGGTGTGCTTTAATGTGGTATATGGTAAACCTGTCAGCCAATGGCAATACAAATTCAGAAATAAGCTGTGATTAAAATGTCTCTATTTAGCTTTCTCCCTTTTCTCCCTTATTCTTTCTTTGTCCCACCCCGTCTTTTTTTCTCCAACTTATCTCGTTTACTTTCCTTCTTTCTCAACCTTTCTATTTCCCTACTCCTTTTTTTATGCCATTTTTTCTCTCTAGTTTTCAACGCTCTCTCACTTTTCAATCTCCCTGTGCCTCATTCTCCAGCCTCAGCCCAAGAGCCTGAGAAATATTGATCCTGAAGGGGGAGAATCAAGTAGACAGAAAAAAGGAAAAAGAGAATGAATGACGTGTAGGCTGCTGACGTAAGGTTTTCAACACTATATGTACGACAAAGGGAAAAAGAAGAAACAAAAAAAAAAAAAAAAGGGGTTCATTAGGTATCGAGGCTGGGAGAGGAGAAAATCTGTATGTGTGTGTGCACGCATGTAGATGGGTGGTAAAAGAGAAGAAAGAGAAGGAAAGTGTGGCCAGGGGGCATTTTTACATCAGAGTGATGAGAGGTCAGAGCCTGAGTGAAAGGGGAAAAGATCCGGAGGGAAGGGGAAAAATTCAGGAAGCACAATGTTGGACACACATGGAGGAAGAGAGGAAAAAAATGTAACGATCAAGAGTTAACGTTGAACTACACAAAGATAAAGAGATAATTTGAAGCAGAGTGAAAGAGGTAAACAGAGATATAGAGAGTGGTTGGGAGGCAGATGGAGTGACATTTACGGAGTGATGAAGATCGAGTAGGCATGAAGGTTAGAGTCATTTTCTCCTCATGTAGGCATGAGCACGCACACACACACACACACACACACACACAGGCTTATCTGTCCATGCAAACACTACGTTGACAAATGTGTGCTTTAGTGTTTAAACTGCAGTCTGAATTTAGATTACGGCACTATACGCTCACAATAGATTTATTACAAGATTGTGTTCTGTCATTGTAAAATTATTTAAGGATTGAAAACAAACCCAAATACTGCTATGAATTCTGCTCTTCTCAAATCGCTGAACAAAATTTGCAACTGTGAGGCTCTGGCATTAACTTTTCATAAGGTGACCAAACAAAGCAAAGAAATCCAATAGTTACATTACTTCATATGTCAAGTTGAATCTCCAGAGTGGACGCTGCACATAACTTTTAATGAAAAACACCTCCTATTCAACACACTGATTTATACCTTGTCTGGTATAAATTCATGGTTTCTTGGTCGGGTGCGTGCGTATGTGTGGGTGCCTGTGCCTGTGCGTGTACATGTGCGTGTGGTCTCCAGGTGTGGTGACCCACGACAATGTCAGGTCAATGCATGGCCATTATATCATCTACTGAGCACAGGATTTGTGGTGTGAGGGCACGTGTTCTATGTGAGAGAGACGCTTCATCATCAACCTCTTACATCAAAACAACACAATAAAAGTGTGATAAGACATTTACAACCTCATCATGTTAACAGTGTGTAATAATGCTCAAGTTTAATTTATAGAACCTAATGGGAGTTTAAAATACAACAGAACATGCCGTGACATATTTCTGCGTGTGTGTGTGTGTGTGTGTGTGAGTGTGCCGAGCCTGTCAGTTCTGACCCAGTATGATTCCCTCTCCATCAGAGGTGATAGATTACCTCCTTCCAACTCCCATGTCACCCTGGGTCTATCAGAACAGCGCCCAGTGTTTGTCTCTCCATGTAAAAGATAAGAGGTAAGTTCAGAAAAGCCCGCTTTTTAACAATGTTGACATTTTAGGTTTTGTCAGCAGAGCTGCGTCTGCTCCTCATTGGGCTAACCTTTGAAAGGCAAAGAGTTTTCATGTTGTCTGACATATGGAGAAAGTGGAGGAGGTAAACAGAAACAAGAAAAATATGGTGCAAGGATGTTATTTTGAGTTATCCAAATGCAGACAGGCTCAGCCGCGCTTTGCCATTTCATGTAGTATTTCATCTCTGAGGGTAATCTCAGTGGTGTATTGTCTTTCCTTTCGTTTGTGCATGAAAAAGCACGAAACAACCAATCCATGCATTTGAACAGTAATTCAACACTCTGGGCTATTTTTGCTCTAAACAAAGGATTGTTGGTGATCTGTGCAATAACCTTCCAATATGATCCAAGATCCCCATTGCTGTTTATCTGTCCATCGGGGCTCTGACCTCATCTTGGTGCTTTAACACCAAAGCAGCTTCGATTATAAAAAAAAAAAAAAACACTTTGGCCAACCAGACCACCTTCAACTGTACGAGTACTGTGATGGCACTTCAGAGATTAAATAATTATTCAAATAACCGGAGAAAAAAACTCTACAAATCAATCATAAGAGAATATCAAGTCCTTGTAACTTCAAGTCCTTGTAACTTCAGCTACAGCAGGACTCACATTAGCCACTGGTCATACACTATCAATTAAGGCTGTTGCAGCAAAAAACCCCTGAGTGTATTCAAATGAACAGCGCTTAGTTTTATTGCCAATTAATTCAATGTTTAACTTGTAAAATAAAATGTGTTATCGCTTCTTTAAAAAGTTACATAGTGTCACCTTAAGTTAAGTGCTCAAAAACACTATGCATACCTTTTAAGCTGCAGCCTTCTCTCTGATACTGTCAGTGTTTAAAATGTAAATGAGACATGCTGCTTGATATTATCCTCTACAAATAGATTAATGCTCAAAATGGACATGGTCAGTGCACACAGCACTGTCAGCGTGTATTTAAAAAGAGAGCTTGAATGTGTTTTGAGTCAGTGTTGAGAGCATGGCCACAAAGAAGTAAAGCGCAAAGCTCGTATGGGGAAGACCCTTTGTCATCTTTGCTCTCTCTTCATCCCAAGCCAGCCTCGTAACAGCTTATTCCACCACAGGCTGCAGCACTGGGACATTACTATCCAGTGAGCGGATGAGGCAGAGCTGCTAATGCTGACAGAGTGGGACACTGTCCAGAGCACAAAGAGTAATTTAGGTCAAAGGCCCAAGAGGGACACCAAGATGCAGACACATGCACATACACTGTATACTTTTTTTAACATTCTTTGTTTTACTTTGATTCTTCATCTTTCCATATCTTTACAGTACAAATGCCAGCTGCCCTCAATCCATTATAGGGAAAGCTTGCTAATGTTGAGTTATGAAACCATGAGAGATTTTCCATTTAGACTAATTTGTTCTACTAAGGTCTTTTAAAATGGGATCGAAATCCTGTTAAACTTGAACACAAAAATAAAGGAGACCCCTGGGAAATAAGGCAGAACTGACAGCAGTGATATAACAGAATACATGTTATTTTAATGCTTTTGGACAGTTCAATTGCCATCTCTCTCTCAAGCCACCTTATCTCCCCCAAGCTACATCATAGCGAAACGCCAACAGTGTAATGTGTTGTGTCGTACAAAGGCTAAACCTCGAGCTGCTGCATTGACTGTACAGTCAAGTGGGGGCTAAAGCTTTTGATTTTCCAAAATAAAGCAACCATGATTAATATTGAAATGTTTCATAGACCCAGCACCTACTGTAATAGAAAAAGTGCTCACATTCTTGGAGAACCATTACAAGTTTGTGAAAAACTACTACCTAGTAGTATTTTTGTCTGCTGGGCTGCAGTGCTGACTGTACTTACCGATTGTTAAAAAAAATCTCAGCTGTAATAAAATATAAGAATGAAATGTAGAAATTTCCTTCATGTCACTCAACCTGGTTGTCTGCATGTTTCATGGCTGTGTGACGCTGTCCATGGTGCTGAAACGTGAGCTGACACGAACGTGCAGCACATGCTGCTGTTTGTGGCTTTTTTGTTAAAATGCAGCGCCCTTAGGTTCTTGATTTTTATATCCCACTGCAGAGTAATGTGAGGACATAAGTAAGTGCACTTCAGTAAAAACAAGGTAAATCAATAGAACAATCTTAAAGATGATCTGATGCTCTGTAGTCCAGAAACAGTCCTCAAAAGCTAAATACAAAATAATGGTTTGCTATATCATCATGCTTTGTGCTTATTATTTGATCTATTGTACTGATACAATAAACCATTATATATAGACTGATGAATATATATAGAGACTATATTAGACTGATGAATTACAGCATGGTGTTTATTTGGCCATATATGAAGCTGAAGAAGAATGTGAACTGCCTCTGTATGTTAAGTGTAACATAGCACTTTCACTGTACTGTATTGTTTTAAGACTGTCACACACTTTCATTCTGTAAAGATGTGATTCAGCCTGCATACACATCACATTGTTTGTTTTTGTGCACATCAGCATACGCTGTATATGCATCTGTGTGCATGGATTTCACAGATTCAGCTGAGCTTCTTCAGCACTCAGCATCAGCTGAACCCAGAAGCTACACCAGCTAACTAGTGATGAATTACATGCATTACACTGATGCATTGATTTTCTCCTACAGGAACATATTCAGCAGACTATTGCACCAGAGTAGGGGGCCTTACCTCTGGATAACCTCCTGTTCCCAGTATCTATCCTTTCATCCCTCCTTTCTTTTAATCTCTCCCTATTCTCTCATATTCTCTCTGCCCTTAGAAGGCACTGTGAGCAGCAGAACCTGGCAAAAGGAGGTAGGTGTGTTTGTGTGTGTGTGTGTGTGTGTGTGTGTGTGTGTAGGAGGGGTAATTTGCATTCACTGCCACTGGCCACCTTAGCTTCAGAAGCCCTGAAGAGATGGCCCTTTGAGCTGCATTAAAATAGATGTGGTGTGTGTGTGTGTGTGTGAGTGTGAGTGAGAGAGAGAGAGAGAGAGAGAGAGAGAGAGAGAGAGAGAGAGAGAGAGAGAGCAAAAGAGAGACAAATCAGAGGTAGGTAAAGAGTGAGAAAAAGCAGCATACCTCATAGTGCACAATCAATGTATATCTATGTGTATGTGTTTTGTTTGTGGCTGAGGGTATGTACCAACAAGTGACTGTGTGTGTGTTTTCATACATGCGTATCTTCAGAAGGTAGCTCTGAGCCAAACCAGAGCCATTATTAATCCCTCGACAGATGAATTCTGCTTCTTGCTGCATGCCTCACAGGTTGCTGGGCTCTTTGATCTTCCTATGTCTTCGTTCTCAAGATTACTTTAATAACAAGCACACTTGCTCTGAGAACACAAACTGTTTCCTATTTCTATGGGCAGAGGAAACATGGGTGGTTCAGATCCAGTTAAAGGTCCGGTCTGTCCTCTAATCCCCTTTTAACAAGCCGCATTCATTATTTACTTCTCTCTGTAAGTGAGTCTTCTACGAAAATGAATTAAGTTCATTTATTTAAAAGAGAAAAGAAATCCCTATTAAAAAGTCAAATAAATATGTTTCACAACACTGCTCAGTAATTTCCAACCGCTGTCATTTTCATCAACAACATAGTAACAGGATAGCTGACCGTGCTGCCCTGAAGTGGCCAAATCAGCAGTTCAGAATGTGAAATGTATCAATAAACTGCAGGATCAATTATAAAAGGCAAATGCCCTGAGAACTAAAGACAATTTATACCTGTTTATTTCAACTGTGTATGACATTAAAAAAAAAAGCTGAACATGGTTCAGGTTGTGCAAGAAAACCACCGATACAGCACAAACATAGAATAAAAAAACTCACAAATATACCAGTAAAAATGAACCATCACAATGAAAAACCAATATGTAGCTCTCAAACCAAAAGACATAATTATGTTATGAAACACACTTCATGGCAAGTGAACAGCTTTTAAATTAATGTTTAAAGTTGCAATTCTTTGCATTCTGTATATTCAAAGCCTAACAAATGGTAATGTAAATAAACAGCATGTCGTTTTGAATACAGTGGAACTAGAAAGTGTTTTCATTGTCATCAACAACAACTGTGACCCAGCAGAAGCAATTAAAATTTCTGAGTGTCTCCAACCATCATAAACGTTCTACTCTTTAACCACACTAGCTTTAAAAACCAGCTTCAGATGGTTTCAATTACCATGTGCTCTTAACAGGTTTCTACACATCTGCAAAGCTGAATAGCAGGTTAAAGAAGTAATTTTGTCTAAAAGCCTAGGCCAGAACAAACGTGTTTCTCAGTACAATTCTGAGCCACTGCTGCACCTGTGGGTGGGAGCTTTTTTTAATGCAATGTTTAATTGATAGGACAAGGTACATCTGACTCCATCAAATCCCATTAGATGTACTTCATCAATCCCCGAGTTAAATTAGATGATATCCCAGATTGTGCTGGAGTGTTGCTACAGAAGCCAAGCCAAAAGAACATGGGTAGTCAAAGCCTGAGAGCTTATTATTTAAGTACTGTTGTAAAGTCTATTCACTCTCCTGAGGCTAAAAAGATCATTTAAATGGGCTGTCTACAGCTAAATCCTATTTCTGCCTTCATTGCTCATCCAAAACATATGGTGATGATGGGAAAGCTGTGAGAATTTCAGGAGGGTGGGGGGAGAGAATAGAGGGAGGGACGAGGGCACAGCAAAATGGTGGGAATGTAAAGCAAAGTAGAGGATGGACAAAAAGGGTGGCAACGCATGAAGAAGAGAGATAATATGAGCTGGTTGAGTGTAAATTTGGGAATAACCAGAGGGAACATAGACTCTCTGAAGGACTTTAGGTTTACTCTCCCCCATGTGCCAACTCTGCCTGGTATTGTTTTCACAACATGAGTGGTTCCAAGGGCAGCGGCAACACAGTTCGAGTGTTTCGCTCTCAGTCTGCAGCACTACATCAGACCCCTGTGCAGCTTTAAGCAGTCCTGCATCATCACGCTACAAATAAGAGAATTAGAGTGAAAGACGGGCCAAGGACATGAGTCATTCACACCGAAGGCTCACATGAACGCGATAAAATGTAAAAACACAGTTTATTAGGATGCATACACACAGGCACACAATCATTAAAGCCCATCCAGGCTATCAGTCCATGCAATTCCACTCTGAGTCTAGTGGAAATGCAAGATTGACATGGCCTTTAATGTATAGTCTGACAGGAAGATACATGAAGTGGTGGAGCGTTGCCAAGACAACCCCTCTGCCTAACTCCCCCTTTTCTTGTGTCTTCGATCTGCACGTCTTGAACCTTTCATTCCCTGGTTCTCATCTCCTCTTCATTTCAGTGCCTCTCACTAACTGTACCGCTGCTTATTCGCCAGGCGAACTGGAGGCTTCAACATCAATGATCAATAACATAATGTGTCAGTGTACTTTGTCTCAGTCATAAAACCATTGCATTACAATAAAGATACTGAGTCACACAGTTACACTTCAAAATGTTCCCAATATAAAAGGGACTCTGAGAAAAGCAAATTCAAACCAGTCAAGTTAGTCTGTGTTCAGACACTTAAATATCGAATTCCTCAGTAAGACCAAGAAATTACTAACCTGCAACCATTCCATGTTTTTCATAAACTTATTTCAGGGTTATAGCTTTAACAATACACAGGCCACTTCAATTGATTTAAGATCAGGAAATCACACTAGGCATAATTCACGTGCACTGAGATATACAGGCACTGATGATTCCCTAAAAACCTTCCACAGCATCACTGATGGAGGGTGATGAAACTAAGGTGTAAGTGTGTTCGTCTGCTCTAATTTAAGCTGCGATTGTTAGTGATCCTCTTAACTAACCAGCTACAGAGTAAGTGTTACATCCTACTGTACATCAGTTTGCTCTAGTTGACTTTGAGGACGTTTATACTCCAGCAACTAGTCTCCTGTGACAGCAACGCACTTGCCAGATTGACCAGGTAGCTCTCTTCCTCAAAGACTTTCTCCTGTAATGTAAGACTGGAAACTAAGTCCAACGAGTACATAAGCTTGGAAGCATTTCCAACTAAATTCTTCTTCACTGATTACAAAAGGATTACACTTTAGTGACATATGTCTCTACTGATGACAAAACTTTAAATACCATAACCACACAGCAACAGAATGTTCACAGATAATCTGCTCTCCAACATAAACACAACCTCCTAGATTTGAAAGCAATAGTCCATTGCACACTACACAATAAGATCTACTCTTGTTCTCTTACTCCTTTTCTTTGTACAGATTTGTCTTGTAAGACATGATGGTGACAGTAGTTCTGGGCACATTTCTAATAACCTTTCCTCCACTTCAACAGTCCATCAAACTCTCAGACTCTCAAACTCTCATGCCACATATTGGACATTGTAAGTCTGTGTTGAAAGGAGTGAAGTTACCACCATTTTTTTTTTTTTTTGCAAAAATCAAACACAATATTTTCATTTTTCATCTATCTAACACAGAACATGATTACCTAAAAACCATCCATCCATTTAATCTATACCTGATTATTCCTATTTAGGGTCACATGGATCTGCTGGAGCCTATCCCAGCTCTCTTTGGGTGAAAGGCAGGGGTACACCCTGGACAGGTCACCAGTCCATCACAGATTACCTAAACATGCATGCAAGACATTTAGTCTTGAAGATGCTTTTGCCACTCTTGACCACTGCATCTTACCCAACACAATGTGATACTCTGAACATACTGTCAACAGTACTTTACACTTAATATTGGATACACAACTTGTCTTTACAGAAACACACACCACAGAGAGAGACATGCATTTGCATCACTTGCAGCTATCGTTTCATTTTTTTTCCTACTCTAACGAGTTAGTGGCCACTGATGTATCTAGCCCACTTGTCATTTTCAGTCAACATGAAAGCTGCCATAGTGGTTGCCAAAGGCACTTAATATTTTTCACACTAATGGCACAAAACTTCCATTTGTAATTTTACCTCTGTGGTGTTTCCTCTCATCAGTTTAATGTCATTCAAGTGCAATACACAGTCTTTTGGCTGAGAGGTTTTAGTCCTTTTGTTGAGAGGGCAACTAGCAGAGAGGCTGAGTACTGTGGCTGTCAGTGTCCTTTTCTAGATATCTATGTGACAACCCTAGAGCGATGAACATAAAGGTTCAAAGAGAGTGACCAACCCCGGCAGATCTGATTCTTTCTTTACCCTCAGCACCTCTCAGAGTAAGACAAAGCCTTTGACTGAGCAGGCTAGTCGCTGTCTGCTCCACTCTGCCGCAGGATAAAGCAGAGAGCAGAGAGGACCAGACTGAACAAAGGAGAGGGAGAGCGGGCGAGGTGAAACATGAGAGGAGGCACAAAAGCAAAGATGGACTCTGTCAGATTTGGTTTGTAAGAGCCGGACCAAAGGCTGGATGGGGCCTTCTGTTCTGACCTCCATCGTCCATAAAATGACAACTACCTAAAGATGCCCGACTTCAAATCGGACTCTACTTCTCACTGTGTCCTTGACTTTTTTTTTTTTTTTTATTAAAGGCTCTGTTTTGTCTCCTTCAGTTCTAGTGGGCCTGCTTACATCAAAGAAAACTCGGATGTGAGAAAAACGAATATGCGAGGGAGAGGGAAAGGCAGTGGATATTTCATCAACCCCTGGGAGCTACGGGTGCCTGTACTGTATTTATCAATTGATCATTCTAGGTGTAGCGTATTGTGCTTGCAGAAAGATGGTGATCTACGGTATTTTATTTTCACCATCATCGCTTTTTTCTCAGATTTTGCTTTTTAGAGGGTATGAAGTGGAGCCAGCAGAAGCAAGAGACGACATAAAAGAAGAGATGAGCAGAACAATCAAGTTTTTTTTCTGGCATCAGAAGCAATATATATCATATTTCCACTGCTGAATGCCGGCACCTCTCTCTCTCTTCTCCTTCCATTATTTATCTGTTTGTTTTTTATCTCTTTTATTTATTTATACATCTCTAGCCTTTTGGTGATGCTGATGTTGCAGTGCTGCCTTCGGACGCCCTGCGCATTATTGCGTTAGCATTGAACCTTTCTTGATGAATCGCTTCAGAAAATTGAAATATTGCAGAACGAGATGTGGGAGTGCAAAGAGATAGATGAAGTATCAGATGGAATAATTTATAAGGCCCCCAGCTCCCCCCCTGCAGCTCAGCCCAAGAAGCACGGCGCTGACAACGCTGAGGTTAGTGGTTCAAATCTCGAGGGAGTATCTGGCAAAACCAATGTACACCCTCCTTGTACAGGACTAATTGAGTAGAACTCGTGGCTTAAAAGGCACTTTGCAACAGCTTATCAGGGTTAAACCCCAGTCTACCACCAGTAAAGTTCTTCTTAAGAGTGGTGGGGTCTGTTTCAGTTTTTTTTAAGATCCACACTTATTTGGTGAGATGATACAGGGACTGTAGATTGGTTGGACATAGGGCACCTGAAGGGAAACAGCCCTAAGCCAATCAGACAGTGCCACAGTGGTGGGTGAGAACGGCTTTAAATGGAAAAAGAAAAAAGTGACAAAGCTATCAAAACTACACTACCCTTCAAAAAATGATTCCTCTCAAGTTTGTTTCCCTATTTTAGTAAATACTCATAATAAATTATGGGGGAAAAATATATTTCCAGTTATACTGGAAGAATGGGGTAATTTTTTAAAAGCAGAAGTAGTAAAATTTCTGGTTCAGGAAGTAAAAAACAAAACAAGCATTTACCTATGCAAGTGGAATATTAAGTTAGTTAAAGCATGAGTGGAAACTACACGGCCAGAGAAAATGCTACACAGTTGGTGTAATCGATACAAAGGGTGTAATCGGTATGCAGCAGGTGTAGACCCTTCAGCAGGTGTATGTCTCAGCCTTCTTTACAAACCTGGAAGCTGTTTTTCCTAACATCAAAGCAATGGTTCCTCCATCATATCTATGGCCTCTGCCTAACAGCACAAAGCACAACTATATGTGTGGGTAAACATTTACAGCAAGTACCCATTTGGAGGCTGCTGAGACCAGCTACTCCGAATTATTCACCTTGAAGTCTTGCTCTGTGTTAATGGCTGCTGACTGCTGAGAGAAGCATGTGGTTTGTCTGTGGGCCTGAGGCAGCAGCAGTACCAGCAGCCGCAGTCGGTCCTTTCCTCCCTTTCTGCCGTCCATCGATCCAGCGTGACTCTGCAGGAGCCAGATGAAAATGTCTCGCTATGATTTATGGGATGTCATCTCCAGGGGAACTGGTGGAGCCACTCCCTCCCTGCGTTTGATGAGGGAGCAACTTGCCCGAGGGGAAAACCAATTCCCCTGGGTCCTAAGGCCTGAAATTGTATACTACCTCAGGGACAAGGAATACAAGCTGTATTTACTGTGAACACTTTACATTATAGAGCTATTTCAATGACCCTCAATATACAGTACTCCAGTTGAGCTACTAAGAAAGAAAGGTCAGGGTCACTCTTCAGTCATTTTTATAAGTTGCATGTGGCAGGTATTTGCATGTTTAGGCTGTGTTGGCCAATGTTGATAATGTTAGTTGCTCAAAGATGATGATTGTTTTTCATATCTTGGTCTGTCTCTAAATTATAAAAAGTATGTACTTAATAATTCTTAAGTTTTAACTCAGGAGCAATGTGTGAGCACCAAATCTTAGCCTGTTTGTTTAACTAAACACAAACCCACATTCATATGAGAGTGTCCCACTTTAACCCATTTGCACTAGCAGCACCATTAAGAAGTAATTCTGCAGGATTAATCTACTTAAATCTAGAGATTTTTAAGGAATTTATCTTAAGGGTGTCCTCTAAAACACATACAAGTAAAAGGCCTCTAGATACTGAGAGATGCAGGGTTCATGCTAAAAAAGGAAGAATATACATACACAGCAAGAGACAGTGAAAGACGTGTGTATGCGTGTGGTTATGTGAGCATATTTAACTTGGTGATGTGTTTGTGTGATAGTCAGCTGAGCTGAATGTCCCAGTAGACAGAAAGTGACGGCTGGTATCTGTTCCCCTGCACATGAGCTTTCTCTCCTCCTCTCTGCTCTTTTCCTCGTCTCCATTCCTTGTTTCCTCTCTACATTTCACCTCTCTTTTCATTGTTTCCTTCGCTTTCTTCTCATTGCCTCTTCTGTTCGTTTCCCCATTGTCCTCTCCTTTACCAATTCTTTTTTCATCTCCTCTCTCTCTCTCTCTCTCTCTCTCTCCTGTCCACCATCCTCCTTATTTCCTCTACCTGTTTATTCTCTCCTCTCCTCATTTCATTCAGTTTTTTTTTTATTTATCCACAGCTCTACTTTTGTTTTCTCTCCTCTCTCTGCCTCCTGTCTCTTCTTGTTTTGCTCCCCCTCTCCATCCCTGTCTTCTTTGGCTGCATTGCTGTAAAAAATGACTTAAAATCAATGCAGGAAGAGATGCACAGGAGAGACAGACCCTGGAACTGCTAGAGAGTGCTGAGGCCAGCAAAGCCATGCCTGGCCTGACCTGACCACCATAAATATACCAGCAACAACGATGAGGGTTGAGAAAGGAAACAAGTTCATATGTTGACAATAGATTAAAGACTCACAAACCCATAGACCAATTATAAATTGGTGATAGCATCTTTTTGACTTGTTGAACACACCCTCAGCAAGACACTGTGTAGAGAGCTGATAATGCAAAGTGGAATGCTAATGTTTTATGTTGATGAATAAAGGTCACTGGGGGTGGCATTTTCCACTTTTGTGACATCTCCAGCCACCACACTGTACACCAACAGGACAAACCCTGTGTGACTGAGTGGCCAAGAGTGTGGATGTATCCGTGTGTGTTATTGCGCTTTTGCACCATCGACTCATACATATCTGAAAAGAGGGAAGGAAAAAATAGTGGTGTGACAATGTAAAATGACTTAAAACCTAATGTATAAGGTTCTACGTGTGCCCTGGGAGCTAAAAGTAGCAGTGATAGGCTGTCAGGGCTGAGGCTGCAGTGTTGAAGAAAGAAGGGCACTGAGCTGTGAGGGGCTAAAAGAAAAAGTAATGTCCAGTGAGAGAAGTGCTGAAAGGGAGACCGAAATGTGTTAGAGCAAGAGAAATGAGTGCTTCATCACAATACTGACATACACCAGTGTACATATATAAACAGTAAACAAACATCAATACAAACATACATATAGGTGGACAAATTCTGATACCATTACTGTCAGCAGATTCTTTTCCAGTTTAATTATGTAAACATGCATTTGTGTGACTGTGCTCCTCAAAACATTTTACCCACAATACGCAGATTCCACTTAAAACTTGCTTTCTGAAGACCTTGAATTGTCTGATGCCAGTGTATATTAAAAAAATGTTCTGCCAACAAAACTTTTACAGCCTGAAAATCACTTTGTGCAGCTTCTATTAGAAACTCAGAAAAGAAAAAGAATATGAAACACATCTTACAAGACCCCAGGCAAGGAGAGAGAAAGCAAGAGAGGGAGAGGGGTGATGGAAGTCTCTACTCTTCATATCACACCTGTCGACAAAATGGAAATATTTCTCTTATATTGCTCACATAGCTAATAGTGGCCGGGTAGATCTAAAAAGAGAGAAGAGGGTTCTCAACGGTAAAAAAAGAAAAGTCAAATGTCACCTAATCTTTTTCTCATAAAGCACCTTCAGTCCTGGTCGTTGTTCTCTTGCTTTATGACACATTGAATGGGACATCTTGTAAAACCAGGAAGGTGTAAGTGAAAAATTCTTTGACGCTCCGTGGATTATTTTGCATATTGTTTCATATAATCCCCCACACACCCGACCCTAAAACTAAATTCATGCCATTATCTACAAGAAGGATAGCAAGGTGCTGAAATTAATGAACACATTTACTTCAGTTTTCCCGAACTCCCCTGCACTTTTCTCCCCCAAGTGTGGTCTGAATTAACCACTCTCTAAACCCTTCCCTTGATTGTCCAATCACAGTTTAGCAACGATAATGTGACATGGCAGGCCTGTCAACCTTTGGATTTCTCCACATACTGCAGCAGTCTACATATGGCTGCTGTTTGTCCTGATACTCTTAATTCTAGAGCTAACAAGCTCTGTACTTTAAGAATAGTGTTTATTTTTTATTTCTACCTCTGTCTGGAATAAAGGACCGCTTTGTTTTCAATAATTCAATAATTCTGCCCATTAAATATACAGTATGTGCTACAAGAGAAAGGAAAATCTGACAGGCACAGCCACAGTAAGAGGGACAGGTTTAGCAAACAGTTATCTATAGACTCTGTCCCCCTGAATCCCTCATCTCCCACCCTCCACCAGCCCTACATTGAGTACTGCCTACTCACCATCCTCCGTGGGCACGTAGATGTTGAGGTAGAGACAGTCCTCACTCTGGTTCTGAATGTAACCTGCTGCCACGTCCAGGTTGTCTGTGAACCACACGGGTAGCATTATCTCTGGCAGCACCCCGTGGACATTCTGGGGGCACACAGGGGCAAACTGGGTGGCGTTGCGGATCTCCTGCCAGGATCCCGGGGCTTCAGGTGGCTGAAAACGGCGGTCGCCAATGGGTGCTGTTGCGTAGGGAACACCCAGGTACTGCTCTACGGGGCCCAGGATCTCATTGTTCAAGTCCTTCTTGATGCCCCTGAGCTTGCCATAGTTGGTTGTGACTATGGGGTGTTTGGACGGGTCCAACTTCTGGCTCGAAGCCAGGCTGAAGAGCAGGATGACGCTCAGGGCACCCATCAGGCACCACTCTGTCATGAGAGTAAAAGAGCGTGTCCTGGAGAATGAACCCCGTCTACTTTGTTTACTTAAAGCAAATGCAAGGGGGCACATGACTGCATTCATACTGTCCATCCACCTGTTTTGGAGCACTTCTGTCTTTTTATGAAAGAATGTAGATTATAACAAACAGTCTGGAAGGTAAAGCATAAGTGGGGGATTAAATTAAAACAAGCAAGCAGACCCTAAAAGACTAAAAGAAGGATTTGTTTTTAAAAGTTTGATCAAGACCAGGAGCGCTAAGTAAAGGTGAGATAAAGAGCAACGCAGTTGTTGGGGGAGAAGAAGGGTCCTTGGGGCGCTGGAGAAGAAGCTCCACCTTTGGCGTGGGTGCCAGGTCAGTTCTAATTCTGAGCGATCCAAAATACTTCCCCGGCCATGGCTCTGTTGCGTTCCATCCCTACTGGTCTTCGTTTATGGGGACTGATGTGATTTTTCAGCCACTGAATTCTGCAGAATTAGACAGAGAAGGGGGATGAGGGAGAGAGAAAGATAAGTAATATTATAGCTTCTCAGAAACAGAAACATATTTCATTAAATGTCAATGTGCAACATTTTCCCTTCAAGTGTTGCAAAATGAAAGATATTCTTAAAGTTTTCAGCGCTGGCTCTGGAGGCAACAGTACAGTAGACAGTGTGGGCGAGGAGTAGAAGCTAGAGATTAGGGTGAGCCTTTCACTGCCCAGTACAGTCAAAGGTCAACGATGTGCGCCTGTAAGCAGCTTATAACGGCCTTTCATGCTACATGCAGAGCACAAAGACACACACACATGTACACAGTAAGCCTTAATTAATCTACACATGAATGAATGCCCACACACTGTACACTCATTCATGTAATCTACTGCACAAATGTGCAAATCCTCATGTAACAGGCCCAGAGTCAAAAATGCATGAGGCATGGAGGAGATTAAAACATAACATTGTTGGATGGTGTTATGTAATAGTACTATAGGACCCTAACAGTAATGAAGACTGAACAGGAAAAAAGACTTTTTTTATGTCCACACACTATTTCAGTCTTATCTGATTTTTAAAATTCACCATTACCTCTTCCTCTCTTTCACGCTCTCTCTTGCTTTATCACCACACCATAATTGTCCCATTTAAAGTCATCATTAACCGTGTTATTGCATTGCCCGCACCTACTGAAGTGCGTGTGTTTTTGTTGTCTTTTTTTCTCCTCTCTCACTGCCAATAAAGACACTTGAATTTAAAAGTTCAGTGTCTTGAGGCAAAGCAGCAGATAATTAGAGTCCATAGGCTGACGGGCAGCCGTGCAGTCTCACTCAAATTGATGTAAGACATACAAATAAGGAGACTCATTTCAGTAATAATAAAGTTTCTTCTGTACGAACTCTCTGAAGAGATCCCAGCTTGTAAGGAACAGTGTGGTGAAAACACGTGTGTTCTTTCAGAGAGCGGTAATTGCGAGCAACTCTGTAGCATCTGTAATCACTCACTGTCTTCTGTTGGTACAGTGAGTACAGCCTAAATATATTGGCGCCTGCCTTTGTTCCTCTCAGTATGGACGTGTTGTTCTGCCCACGCGCCCATGTGTGCGTCTGGTTGTGCATTCTCTCAGAGAGAGCAGCACTATGTGTGCTCTAATTAAACCATAGAGAGTCTAGAGGCCGGACTGCAGTCCTCCAACACACACACACACACACACACACACACCACATCTACCATTAAACTTTCATCCTCCAAAACACATAAAAGAGACTGGGAGATAGAGAGGCAGAGATGAAGAGGGAGTGGGGGGGGGGGGGGGGGGGCAGG